>NC_056660.1:8027916-8720833 GCF_018350195.1 Panthera tigris | reverse complement strand
GCCTCCTGACTTCGGCTCTCACTCTTCTCTCCCTTGTTGACTCTGTTCCAGCTATACTTGCCTCTTTGCTATTCCTTGAACACTTTTAGGACTGTGGTTCTCAAAGAGTGATCCCCAAACCAGCAGTCAGCAGCACCTGAACACTTGTTGAAATGCAAATTATCGGGCCCCACCCCCTGCCTGTGACTCAGAAACGCTGGGGGCGGGGCCCTACAATCTTTCCCAAGCCTTCTCAGTGGTTCCAATGCCTAAGATTGAGGACTGTTGGCCCAGGCACATTCCCACCTCAGGGCCTTTGCACTGGCAGTTCCCTATGCATGGAAACCTCTTCTCAGCTCCTCCCAGATATCCGGCGCTCTCTCTTTGGTCTGGATCTCAGCCCAGGAGCTCCTCCTCCAACTCAGAGACCAGTGGCCCCCATCAGAGGTCTGAGACTCAGCTCCGTGAAGTGCCTTATCCAAGCTTCTAAGTTTTCATCATTTTAACCCGAATGCCCGCAGCTTTTCCTACAGCTGCTACCTCCATGACACCTCAGAGTTCTTGTTTTATCTTTTTGGTTGCCTACCTAACAATCCTTTATGTTAAATTCTCACTGGTAAAATAACTGGAGTGGTTTCTGCCTGCTGGCTGTGCCCTGACTGGCAGTCAGGTGAACTCAGGGATCTAACTCCTTGCAAACATGGCCAAATGCAATCATCCTGCTCTCCCCAAAATGAACAGTGAAGGGAACGAAGGGAAAACCATTGTCATTCCAACAGGGCTCTGCTGAATGTATTTTGATGTGCACTTTATGTCTGGATATGTGTGGGCTCTGTGTGTGTGTGTGTGTGTGTGTGTGTGTGTACACTGTGAGGCTGCTTACTGAGATTAAATGATTTATTATCTAAAGTAAAGTGCTTTACTGTTGGTGGGAATGCAAACTGGTGCAGCCACTCCGGAAAACAGTGTAGAGGTTCCTCAAAAACTTAAAAATGGAATGACCCTACAACCCAGCAATAGCATTACTAGGAATTTATCCAAAGGATACAGGAGTGCTGACGCAGAGGGGCACTTGTACCCCAATGTTTATAGCAGCGCTTTCAACAATAGCCAAATTGTGGAAGGAGCCTAAATGTCCATCAACTGACGAATGGATAAAGAAGATGTGGTTTATATATACAATGAAATACTACTTGGCAATGAGAAAGAATGAAATCTTGCCATTTGCAGCAACGTGGATGGAACTGGAAGGCATTATGCTGAGTGAAATAAGTCAGTCAGAGAAGGACAGATATCATATGTTTTCACTCATATGTGGATCTTGAGAAACTTAGCAGAAGACCATGGGGGAAGGGAAGGGGAAAAAATAGTTTCAAACAGAGAGGGAGGGAGGCCAACCACAAGAGACTCTCAAACACAGAGAACAAACTGAGGGTTGATGGGGGTGGGGGAGAGGGGAAAGTGGGTGATGGGCATGGAGGAGGGCACCTGTTGGGATGAGCACTGGGTGTTGTGTGTAAGCAACAAACCGTGGGAATCTACCCCAAAAACCAAGAGCACACTTTACACACTGTATGTTAGCCAATTTGACAATAAATTCTATTTTAAAAAAATAAACAAAATAAAAAGACAGAACATAAAAAAAAATAAAGTGCTTCACAAAAAAAAATTTTTTAAGTTGATTTGAGAGAGAGAGAGAGAGAGACGGTGTGAGTAGGGGAGGGGCAGAGAGCGAGGGAGAGAGAGAGAATCCCAAGCAGGCTCTGCACTGTTAGCACAGAGCCTGATGTGGGGCTTGAGCTCACAAAACTATGAGATCCTGACCTGAGCAGAAACCGAGTCTGACGCTTAACCAATTGAGCCACCCCGGGGCCCCTAAAGTGCTTTAAAATGGCCCCTAAGAAGCAATCTGAGTTAGAACATCACAGAAGAGAATAATGTTACAGCCAAGCAGGAAACACCGTTCTCAATTTTTGTTCAGATCGTTGACTTGAAGAAAAGGCAGTGGAATTACATTACGTACGATGGATGTTCTGGTGAACAGTTTTTATTAAGAAAAAATCAGTTTATCCCCTGATCTGACTCTACAAATGTTGAATACATGTCAGGAAGGAGTCCCACACTTTTAGCCTTTCCCAGGCACTGTGTGTATCCATCTAGCACCTTCTGGTCCCTCTCGCTGCCGTTTCTGCCATGACACCGCATCCACGTGACAGGGGAAGCCCTTTGCGAACTCACCCCTGCTGGGAACAACTGCAGAAGAAGACAGCACTTTAAAATGCTTTATATCTTAGCAATAGATTTGTGTTCTGTTTTTCCTATTCATGACGGTAGACCATCCTGAGTCAACCTGGAAGGGTTGCAATTTAGAAGACAGATCACAAACACAAATGAGGGGTGGGCCAGGAGGGCCGTGGTAACCTTGAGAGGGCCCGTGTGCCCCGGTCAAGGGGGTGGCTGCCATTCGGTAAGAAGACAACTCGCTACAAAATGGGCAACCAGCACCCCAGGAAAGATATCCCAATAGCCGATTAGCGCACAAAAAGTGCTCAACATCATTGGTGATGGGGAAATGGAAATTACGACCATGATGAGAGAGTCTTCCCATCTATTGCAATGACTCAACCAACAACAGGATCACTCAGAATTAGTAAGAAGATCAAATGTTGGCAGGTGGCAGGGGAATTGGAACTCACACACTGCTGAGTGTAGCGCAAAATGGCACAAGCATCTGGAGAACTGCTTGGCACTTTCTCCTAAAGTTACACGCACATCTGTCCTATAACCCAGTAATTTAGAACGTAGGAACTTATCTGAGAAAACGACAACAAAAGATCGTGCCGGGATCTTCCTAACAGCCTTATTTGTAAGAGCGAAAGTCAACCCAAATGTCCTTCAGCAGACAAAAGGGCAGATTCGTTGTGGCGTGCTCCTGCAAATGAAACACGGCAAACAACAGAAAGGAACACACTACCGATTCACTCAGCCATGTGGGTGCATCTCTCGTGTGGAGCAAAAGCCCCCGGATACACGGTAGGGTATAAAATGTCTCGTCTCATTTGTGTGAAATCCCAGAGCAAACGACACTAATCTATGCCGACAGAAATGACTGAGTGGTTGCTGTAGAGGGGAGGGGTGGACTGAGTGGCAAGAGCCATGGAGAAACTTTCTGGAAGGAGGGTAAATGTCCTAGATCTCGTTTTGAGTCTGTGAACGTATTCATAGCAAGACGTCATCAAACTGAACATTTGAAAATAAAAAGTTTAAAAACAACGAAATGAACGGTCTTCTACGTTTCTCCACATATTTACCCTCTTGATAGCCTGACTTCAGGCGTGTACATCCAAATTTCTATGATTTTTAAAGGACGATTTCTCTGGATATAAAATTCTGGGTTGAATGGGTTTCTGCCCCTCCCCCCCCCCGCCTTTTTCTGGCGCTTTATAAATGTCAGTCCAGTGCCTTCTGGCCTCTGTGTGTTTCTGATGAGGTTACCTGTTGTTCGTAACCTCGTTCCCCTGTATGTAACGTGTGCCTTTATCTGATTGCCTTCAACATTTTCTTTTTATCCCTGGTGTTCAGTAGATGACTAGTATGTGCTTAGGTGTGATTTATTTGTATTGATCCCGTCTGGGGTTCAGTGAGCTTCTTGGGTCCGTGGGTTTATATATAATATAAAATATATATATATATATATATATATATATATATATATATATATAAATGTTTATTTATTTTTGACAGAGAGAGAGACAGAGCATGAGCGGGGGAGGGTCAGAGAGAGAGGGAGACACAGAATCCAAAGCAGGCATCAGGCTCTGAGTTGTCAGCACAGAGCCCGACACAAGGCTCGAACCCACAGACCACAAGATCATGACCTGAGCCGAAGTCGGACACTTAACTGACTGAGCCACCCAGGCGCCCTGTGGGTTGCTCTTTAAAATCAAATTTAGGATGTCTACGCCCACCATTTCTTCAAGTATTTTTTCTTCCCAATTTCTCTCTTTCTCTATTCCCTTTTGCCAATCCAACTACACACCTGTTACCCACTTGTCATGCACATTCTGTTCTTAGTTTCAATCTTTCTCTCTGTTCTTCTGACTCGATAATATCTCCTGATTCTCTTGATAATATCTCCTGATTCTCTTCAATTTACTGACCCTTTTTCCTGCAGTCTCCAATGTGCTGTGAGGCCTATCCAGTGACTTTTTCATTTCAGAGCTTATACTTTTGGGTTCTAATGTTTCCATTTGGTTCTTTTTTTTTTTTTTTTTTTTAATGTTCATTTATTTTTGAGAGACAGAGCATGGGCAGGGGAGGGGCAGAGAGAGAGGGAGACAGAATCTGGAGCAGGCTCCAAGCTCTGAGCTGTCAGCACAGAGCCTGACGTGGGGCTCAAACTCATGGACCATAAGATCATGACCTGAGCCAAAGTCGGATGCTTAACTGACTGAGTCACCCAGGCGCCCCTCCGTTTGGTTCTTTTTTATCATTTTCATTTCTCTGTTGTGTTTCCCTACCAGTTTACTTATTACGTTCTTCTTTTTCTAGAAATGCTTGAATACGTTTATAATAGTTTTTAAAATTTCTTATCTGCTAGATCTGCTAATTCTAACACCTGAGTTATTTCAATGCCCATTTCTATTGACTAGTATTTTCCTTGATTATGGGTCCTGCTTCTTTGTATGTCTAATTTAAAAATATATATATGTTCAACATAATGGATAATATGTTCTAAGGAGCTTCCTTGATGATGTTGAGCTTTGTTTGCCGGCAGGTAAACTACCAGACTCCATTGATTCTGTCAGGCTCGGTTTCACTCTTGTTAGTGTGGGTCAATTTCAGTCTGTCTTTGGTCCTAGAGAGACCCTTACTCCAACTAGGTCATGGCCCTTACTCCTAACGCCTGGCTGTTCTCAGGGATCAACGGATTGCTCAAGAGATCTCCCCACCCTCTCTGGGCTGGAGCTCCAATGTCTCCCAGCACCCCGCAGCCTCTGGTACCCCCATTCAGCTCCCAGCCCTGTAGTAGCCGTCCTCTGCCAGACTTCCCTGTGCACACAGCCCACCCTTCATCTAAAAACACAAGGGAAATCCGGCACAAATTCCTGGGGCCCTCCTCCACTCAGCTTACTTCTCACCAGGCTCAGCTGACTCCTCGCCAGGCTCAGCCCCACAATTTCCAACCCCTTCAATTTTGGCATCTGCTCGTTCAGCTTAGCAAGATGGTGGCCGCGACCTGGAGCACCTCTCTGTGCCGTGGTCTGGGAAGTGGCCCCAGGCAGAAAGCTGGGGCTAATGTGGGGTCCACTTAGTATGCTTCCCTTTTCCCAAGGACCACAGGTCTGTAGCGTCTATTGCTCAATGTTTGGAAACAGGTGCCTCATATATTTTGTCTGTCCTATAGCTGTGTACAGTGGGAAGCCCAGTACCGTACTGTGGCTGGAGGCAAAAGTCCAGACGAGCACCCAAGGGATGCTAAGAGGCTCCGTCTCCTCCCACGGGAAGAGGTTCTAAGAACTGAGGTCCCAGAAAAGCGCAAGTCATGGAGATGACTGCCCAAGGCTATTTCAGCCAAGACGCCATTATTATCTACAGCACATCGAGTTTGGTCCAGCATGCAGTGTTCTGATTAGAATTTTAGCTTTCTAGATAGATCTGCCTGTGGGGGGATAGATTTGTCATCGTCAACTGACAAATTGGCATTTTTATTTTCGTATCAAGCTCTAGTGAACTTAGTTAAAAGCGCTTCCTTGAAAGTCAGAGCCCTTCTTGGCGTACTAACAAAGGAAACAAAACAACTGTGCCAAGTAGATCCACCAAGGTAACCGCCCGGACTCAGCTGCCAGCCGGGTCCCTCCGCCTGGAACCATCATTCTGATTAGCGAAACTCCGACCACATTCCTTATCACTAGCTGTTGTTGGTTGTTTTGTTTTGTTATTTATTTACTTACTTATTATTTTATTTTAGGGAGAGAGAGAGCACAAGTAGGAGAGAAGGGCGGGGGGAGGGGGGAGAGAGAATCTTAAACAAGCTCTATGCTCAGTGTGGAGCTCTACACGGGGCTTAATCCAACAACCCTGGGATCATGACCTGAGCCGAAATCAAGAGTCAGACACTCAACCAAATGAGCCAGCCAGGCACCCCTGTTTTGTTTTGTTTTGTTTTGTTTTTTAAAGACTGTTGTGTTAAGGAGATCTGAGATCAGGATCTGATTCATTATTACTGAAACCTAGTAAGTCCTTACATGGTTGCTTGCAGGGCTGAATTGGTCTGGCTTTCCTCTTCTTCACCAAAATTAACTTCCCCAAAACCTGGCTGAAAAAGTGCAATTCTGATCAAAAAGAGTGACCTGAATCATAAGTATGCAATATACTGCAATTTATATATTACTTTATTTTTTTTTAATTTTTATTTTTAACGTTATTTATTTTTGAGACAGAGAGAGACAGAGCATGAAAGGGGGAGGGTCAGAGAGAGAGGGAGACACAGAATGTGAAACAGGCTCCAGGCTCTGAGCTGTCAGCACAGAACCCGATGTGGGGCTTGAACTCACGGATCGCGAGATCGTGACCTGAGCCGAAGTCGGCCGCTTAACCGACTGAGCCACCCAGGCGCCCCTATCTTACTTTGTTTAAATAAAAAAAAAAGCAAATAGATTGACAGTACTCTTGAATACCTGAAGGTTGCCCTGGTGACATTTGCGGTTATTTGAATAAAGGAGAAGAATTCATCGTGGCACTAGACAAGAAAAATCAAACGTTAAAAAAAAAATCTGTGAAAGGCAAATCACTTGAGTTTTATATCCCAAACAAACACTTTTTACACAAATAACTTCAAGAGTTTCATAAACACAAACTCATTCCTTTTCTTGGGGATGGCCACATGGAAAACCTAACTGTCTTCACTATTTTTCCCATTTCCCAAAGGAGAGACCGAGTGAATGGTGCATTAATGCTGTTCCTGTAATTGATTAGGTATATGGAAGAATCACTTCTTCACTGACTCCTTCATTTCCTTTAACACAGCTCAGCTGTTTTACCCCTAAAAGCCTTTCCTGGATCCCTGCCCGGGTTACAACCCCTGTTCTGAGTTCCCACACCTCGAGCACCTTACTCATTACACTGGATTTTAATTAGCTGCTTATGTCTGTCTTTCCAATGCACAGGGGTTCCCCAAAGTCAGAGACCTCGCCACATTCCTCTTCTACTCCTGGCACGCTAATGGGCACCTCTCCTGGGTACAGTCAAATTCATAAAATGAAGCAGTGAATGGTCCACACTGACCATGCTAAGCCCTGAGCCAGGGTACAAGACACAAAGAAAAAGAAGAGAGAGTCCATGTATGAGAAATTCACAAGTGGGAAGCGATTATGCTCACCCAATTTGTATGTGACTATCATTTAAAACACATATTTTGCAAAATGCTCTTCAGCAATTTTCAGGTTAAAGCTACAGCAGGTCATGTCTTTCTCTTGGTTTTTTTTTTGCTGTTGTTGTTGTCTTTTAAATTATCTTCCCTCGATATCAGTTGAGATCTTACAACACAAAGCCAGCGTGCTATCATCATGATAAGACAAGAGGACCCAGCTCTGTTATTCTGCACAGTTATGGGATTGGGGTTGCTTTTACTTTGTATAGGCAATGTTTACTCACTGTTAAAACAGTGGTGGGATTATCTACCTTACTACCTCCTAGTCAGGATCAAATTAAATAATAAATGAAAGGGCTTTGTAAACCATACCCCACCTTAAATATTAGATTTCTAAATATTAGCTTTCTCTTACATTTTACATTTACAGACACATGGCAACAGCAGATTCTGAATTTCAAGAAGCCGCTTGCCCACAGGGTCGTTTACGGTATCCTGATCTATTTGAGTCAGTCAGTTCAGCTTAGCTGAGGATGACGCCCACAGATTGAAAAATATTAGCACATACCAGGAAAGAAAATTACCTTTATTCATAAAATAGTATACATTTTAGGGAGTCACAAACAGACTGTGCATCGGTAAGGCACCTGTTTGGGATAGAAAACTACAATGACGTTCACTGGAATAAAATCTAACCATGGCAGCTGGCATTACTGGTTTGAATTTTTCCCAGCTCAGAACTAATGTCATCTCCCTATAGGAGGGGTGTGTAATTCCAGAACCCAGTCATGCTGAGTGGGGTCCATCTTGCAGACAAAGTAGTACATGCGAAGCTAGACGGTCATGCTCAAATTTCTGACAGCAGATTAAATTTACTAGATCAAACCTTCTTTCAAATACACTCATCTCCCCACCAGAGAGCTGAGGACAGTGACAGCACACACCGGGTCTCCTCCAAGTTGTCAAGCAAATTTAACAAGATCCCAACCCTGCGGTTCAGAGGGAATTTTGCATCCCAAAGATTTTCATATGTTGGATTTTTATTTTCATTCGGTTCAACACATTTTCTAATTTACTCTGTGGCTTTCTCTCTGACCCGTGGGTTGTTTCGAAGTACGCTGTTTAATTTCTAAATGTTTGGAGTTTTCCTGGATATCTTCGTGTTTGGTTCACAGTCTGCTTCAGTTATAGTCCAGAACATTTTGTGTGGTTTCGATTCTACTTGTTAAGGCTTTGTTTATGGTTCTACTTGTTAAGGTTGTTTATGTTAACATTTTGAATATGTTCTATGTTGCTCAGTATTCCATGTGAATTTGAAAAGAACGTATATTCTGCTTGTCAGATGGAATGTGCTATTAAGGTCAGTTAGGTCAAGGTGGTTGACAGCGTTATTCAGGTTCTCTGTATCCCTACTGATTTTCTGCCTCCTTGTTCTAATGATACTGAGAGAAGAGGGAAGTCTCTAAGCTTACATGTGGATTTGTTTCTGTCTCCTTTCAGTTTTACCCATGTTGGTTGCATGTTATTTGAAGCTCTATTGTTAAGTACATAGATATTTACTATTATTATGTGTTCTTGGTGAGCTAACTCCCTTATCACTATCTCCTGATAATACTATTGGTCTGAAGGTTACTTTGTGTGATATTAAGATAGATACTTCAACACTCTAATTTTCTCTTCATTGGTGTTAGCGGAGCCTATCTTTCCCCCATCCTTTTACTTTCATTTTTAAAGTTTATTTATTTATTTTTGGGAAAGACAGAGAGAGAGGCAGAGAGAGAGAGAGAGAAAGAGAGAGAGAAAATCCTAAGCAGACCCCATGTTTGGCATGGGGCCAGACACAGGGCTTGATCCTACGACCCTGGGATCATGACCTGAGCCAAAATCAAGACGCAGGTGTTCAACAGACTGAGCCACCCAGGCGCTCCTCCCGTTTTTCTTTGAAGTCATTTATGTCTTTATATTTGAAGGTTTCTTTTAAGCCGCACGTATCTGCGCCTTACTTTTTTCTTTTTATCCAATCTGACAAAACTGTCTTTTAATTGGTGTACTTAGAAGAGATATTTTTATAAATCAGAAAGTGTGCATTATATTTTTGTGATCCCGAGATTAGTTATTTTTTCTGAGATATCTTCTTGGTTTTGCATTTTGACTTGGGTCTTTTTAAAGCTGTGCGAGGAAGGCAGACAGAATCCAATCTGACATGTAAGGTAATTATAACACACTGAGCCCCCACTATTCTGCCAAATACTCTGCTAGATTCCTCTGTTCTCACTCGCCTGCTGTGACAGGACTGTTCTCTCCATCTTCTTGACGGAGGCAATGGGGGCCCCATAGCACAGGCTGGCTAACAACCCCCAATATACACTCTCCCCTTCTTTCGTAGTGATAGAGTAATATTTGGGCAAGGTCACCAAGAAAAAATAAAGAGCACATTTCTCAGTCTGTGTCATGGCAAGGTTTGCCTTGGAACTTCGTTCTGGCCAATGAGATATAAACCGAAGTGTAAATCCTGGGACTTTCCCCCAAAGAGAGCTGACCCACCTGTCCCTGGGTGCCCACCTCTCTTCTACATGAGAGAAATAAAACTCTACTTTGATTAAGTTATAATTTGGGGGGCGGGGGCGGAATCTGTTATTTGTCCCGAACTCAATCCTAACGGATATAGCCTAGGGCCAATTACCATCACACTGTGTTATGTAATTAATTACACTGTCATCCATGTTTAGACAGATTCATACTAACGTCTATCATGGTTTTGTGGGAAAGTACGGAATTGGGAGAAGCAGCTATTTTACTTTATCTGATTTTTCAAATTAGAAATTACCAGAAAAAAAAAAAGAAAAGAAAAGAAATGGTGGTGGGGGTGGGGAAGCCATGGTGAACTTACACACTGTATGTAGAATTCCAGGTTTGGGCCTAAGACCTGACTCTGCCCAAACCAGCTGTATGCACTTAGGGGAGTCCCTTAATCCTTCAGAACCCCAATTTCCTATAAAATAAAGATACCAACACCTACTTCATTCAGTCATCTGAATAAATAAATAAGACATATCATATAACAGAGCTTGGTAGGTACAAGTACTATATAAACATAAGGTCTTATGGTCATAAAACTAGAAGCCATTTTATATATAACCTTGAAAGGTAAAATCATCTCACAAATACCCTTCCAGTGGTGTGTATATGTATGTGTGTGTTGCTAGTTATAAATGAGATGAAATTGAACATTTTATTCTAGTGAGGAACTTAAGAGCATAATAAATAACAATTTAGTGCTTACTGTCACAAACATATATATATAGATAGATATATATATATATCTCAAAGTTCTCACAATTCTTTAGTATCTCTTTTTGGATATTATAGAAAATATCCAGGTTTTTGGGTTTTCTTTGCTTTGTTTCAATAAGCTGAATGTGATTTGATTTCAACAATATTTGATTTCAATACTCAAAATGTGGATTTAATAATTTAGCTTTCTGTATAATACCTGAGAAACTCTGCCAGAATGATTGCCTTGTTAAATGCCGCTCGCTGTCTTAAGACTTTATTTCATGTTAAGTATTTTTTAAAGAGTTCGAGAGAGAGAAAAAAGCAAAGCCCATCGCAAGTCTGAGGTTTGCAGAAAGATAAAATGCGTGTGTCTGGCTTGGGACGGGTCTGGCTGGGAGAGCATCAGTGCACCTGGGAGTGTGAACCAGAAGGCTCCATTTAGATACAGCTATGCACTGCATATGTTTTTTTCCTCTGGTGGAGCTCATCTAATTCAGATTTAAATTCATACATTATTATTTATGAATTATTAATTATTTTTTTAAATTCATACATTTTTAAGGCTCAGTGTTCCTAATAAGGCAGCTTTGCTGGACAGAGAACCATAAACATCCACTTGATGGTCGTCAACAACTCGAAGCCTAAGGTCTCAAAAGAAAATAACCTGCGTCTAGGAGGAGGAACGTCGTATAAACCCATTTCAGCATTTACAAATATAAGCGGGACCCTTCAATAATTCAATACCTGACTTCCAAATTTGGAGAATGTCACTCTATCCAAAAGTTGAGGCTCATATTTTCAGAACTACATTTTCTGGAAATTTTTTAAAAATGTGATTAAAACATCAAATATTATATCTATTTCTAGCATCTTGACTCCTCCTCCCCGTGGATGTGGTGGTTTCTGGTCCCCTGGGGATCTAAAATGCCCTTCATCCCACAATCATTGTAGCCTGGCTTTTCCAAGGACAGACCCAATTAAGGCCAACTCCAAACACAAGGTAAGAGTCAACTCCAAACACAAGGTAAGAGTCAAGCATGAGAAGCTTTCAAGAGGATGACCAGAGATCCCTGTCTCCACATCCACATATGATGTAACACAGATGATGGCAATTTTAGCCACTCCCCAAGGACTTGACTCCTGGACCACAAAACGCTCTATCCCAAACTGCACCCTGGTACATAATTGGGTATTATGTGTCTCTTCTCAGGTGTGTGTGTGTGTGTGTGTGTGTGTGTGTGTGTGTGTGTGTGTGTGAGAGAGAGAGAGAGAGAGAGAGAGAGATAGAAAGGGATGGGAAGGGAGGAAGGGAGAGAGGAAGAGTGATGGAATTTCTTCTTTGTCTACACTGAGATGAAAGCCACCATCATCTTGTATCTTGATTTATAGAGTAAAAATCAAGGATCTTTCACATACAGATGAATTTAGAACAAATGTGAATTTCTATCCAAAATCTGTCCACACTCTGAGACTAGATTTCCAAGAAAATGACACAAGAGGAAAAAAGCAATTTGCATAATACTGCAAATAATAGCAAAAAACTGGGGCAAATCTAAGTGCTCAAAGGAGAGGAGTGGCTTATTCTAGTGTGCCGCCATGGTTAAATGTTTTATCACTATTAAATGACCATTGTGAATTGTTTTTCTGATACGTGGAGAGGGGAAAAAAAAATAGTTTTCCTTCCACAGATGTGCAGAATGGTTAATGCCGGAAGACGGTCACGGCATCTGTTGGCCCAGTGCACGTGCGGTGGGCCAACAGGCATCAGTAGGTGCTCGGTAGGAGATGGTCTCAGAGTTTACCTTGAAATCAACTGCCAGCAAGTTCTACTTAAAAATGATTATAATCAGAATCCTCCGTCGGCGTGGGTAACACACATCAAAATCTCTGACTGGGGTAATACACCTTCTACAGGATTCTGCTATAGCTCCTTCACCAGACATGTCCCAGTTGGGAACGTATTGTAAATATGAAGTGTGTCAGCAAATATACCAGGGGATTAGTTTCTGTGGTCGGTTCCCACAAGCCCGTCTAACCCAGCTGGGAGCGGACTCAGAGACTGACAGCCCTACAGCCTGACAGGCCGAGGTGAAGGAAGGAAGATGATATTCCTTCCCTTCTTCTGGGAGCCAGGCCAACTCCATGGGGAATGTCAGAGCAGGTGGGATATGTCCTCTGCATCTTTCCTTTCTGCATCCTTTCCCCTCCCTCCTGGGCTTCTCTCCCGAGGCCCTCAGGCTGCCCACAGCGCTCGACTAGGGGACCCCATCCTCCCAGACCTACCCCAAATTCCCTACCGCCCCCCTCCCTGTCCTTGACCCAAATCGAAATCCTCACTCCTTCAATGTAGTTCATTGGTTCTCAAATTTCACTGTACTTCATGAACATCTGGGAAATAAATTAAAAAAAAGCCTAGTGGCTCCAGTCCGTTGAGTGTCCGACTTCAGCTCAGGTCATGATCTCATGGTTCGTGAGTTCAAGCCCCGCATAGGGCTGGCTGTTGTCAGCACAGAGCCCGCTTCAGATCCTCTGTCCCCCTCTCTCTGCCCCTCCCTCGCTCATGCTCTCTTCTCTCAAAAATGAACAAACACTTAGAAGAAGAAGAAGAAAAGCCTAGGCCCCAACCTCAAATATTTTGAGTCTGTTGCCTTAGAGGTCCTGGGAACTGTTAGTTTAAAAAGCACTGCAGGTGATTCGAATATGCACCAGGGTTGAGAACCCCCGGTCAAGGTGATTCTGGCTAGATGCTAGAAGCCTTTGACTGCATTTCTTCACAGCAAGGATGTAAACAACGGACGGCTGCCTAGCAGCAGATACGGGTAGATTCCAGGGCAGCATTTTAACACATATGAAAAGTTTGAGCAGTAGGTTTTAGATTTGGGGAACAGGCCAGCCCTGTTCTGGGGATATACAGTAAATGCTGCTAAACTCTTCTGATTTTCGCAGCGTCTTCCTCTTCCATGTGTGAATTCACACGTGGAAATTCTAGCTCCCCCCACCCCCACCCTGCCCCTCACGGCCCCTCATAGCTCCCAGCTCCGGAAGCCCTCATCTGACTCCGCTGACAGGGGTCTAAATGAGGGTAGGGATGCTGGGAAGGAGACAGGATCGCCCATCTCTCTTTCTAGACGATCACTCAAAAGTCAGCTTTATAAGCTTAATTCTCTTTTCCCTTTAAGGGTGTTCCTTGCCGGCCACGCTAAGCCGGGCAGAACTTGTGGCCTTTACAGTTAATAGTAGATCCCCCACAGTGTAGTGTCTGCCTTCTCCCAAACGAAGGCTCTGCAGTGGCTCAGGTGCTCACTGCTAAAACATCCGCTGGGCTCAGTGCTGGGCGTCATGGCCCCGGCCCTGGGGCTACCAAGGCCTTCCGCCCTCTCCCCTCACCCCGCGGTTTATTCATTTGGTAAATGACTTCTGGTTCTATTCTTAGCACTAATGCAGACCTCAAATAACACCGAAACACAAAAACTCAGCGCAATCCTTGCGTGGTTCCTGCTGCGTTCAGAAGCTTCAGGAAAGGGCAGAGGGAAGCGGGGTTGGATTTGGCATGCCCTACCTAGTTGGGTCAGGGTGCACACCCCAGATCCAAAGCTTGCCCGCGGGGGTGCAGACCTCCGGGGAGGAATTCAGGCTACAATGGAAGATTTTGTCCTCTATTTTCTGATTCAAGGTGCTACACACCTTACTAGGAGAGTCTCCTCCGAGGGCTGTGTTATCAGCATTACCTTCTTTAACCGACTTTCCTTTTCATGAAAGGACACCTGAGGGACAGAGAGGTTAGCCAACTGGCCCTACCTGAACCCGTGTCATTGGCCTGCAAAGTCCATGCTCAGAACCATTCACTCTCAGAACAATCTAAAAACTCATCCATTTGGGATGCCTGGGTGGCTCAGTCGGTTAAGCGTCTGACACTTGATTTCAGGTCAGGTCACGATCTCACGGACATGAGATCAAGCCCCACATTGGGCTCCGCACTGAGCACGGAGCCTGCTTAAGATTCTGTCTCCCTCTCCCTCTGCCTGCATTTGTGCTCTCTCAAAACAAAACAAAACAAAACAAAACAAAACAAAACAAAACCAGCTTAAAAACCCATTCATTTCACGCACACTCGTGGCCCTTGGCTTCCCAAGAGCTTCTCTATAAGTTCTGCCATTGCTGCTCTTGGCAGACCTCTCTCGGGAAACCTACACCTGGGTTCATGCACTGGGTTCCTCATCCGGGGATGGCCAGGGGCACGGGGCCACCTTGCTGCTCCGGACCACTCATAGGTGAGGCTGAGAAGGAGGGACCGTTATTTACTGCTTTCCCCCAGGGGCCTTAGAGGGGAGAAAAGCCCACTGTTGACCTACCTCAGTGATGAAAGAAGTCACAAAACTCGCAGGGAAGGAAAAAAAAAAAACAAAAAACCTCAGTTAAACAAAAAGGAAAAAATAGAGAGGGGTGATGGGGGTACCGTGTCTGGAAATCACTCTGCAGTTCACTGCACATCCTCGGCACCCATGTTCCCCAGGGAAGTCTGGTCTTCAGCTTCCACGCCTATTCGCACGGCTATTTGCCGGAAGGACCAGCCACAGCCTCTCTGCGTGGCTGGCCGGAAGGAAAGGTGCTGTGCCACCTGCCAAGGATGGCCGGGACCGTCCAAGTCCCCTCACTCGTGGAGGGAGCCCCACCGGCACTTGGCAGGCTGCCCCCAGGACCCCAATGGATGGAGGAGATACACTCATTGTAAAGAGAAGACAGCAGGCCGAGGGGAATAGGCCAGGCTGACGTTCCCTTTGCTGACTGATTCCTGAGGAAACACAGTAACGGAACCTCAAGAGAGAACTGAGATCGAGAAATTGGAACGTGGAGAATACGTGCTCTGATCTTTGGCCTAGAGTGTGGAAGCCCACCCGTCTCCATGACACCCCCCGGTCTGGGGATCATCCCATCACTTGCCAGGTCTCCATGTTCAGACTGAGCTCTACCATTTTATTGGCCAAAGGTGAGTGGGAATTTCAACACAGACCCCAGCATATTTAATCCACCCAGGCTTGTGTTTCTGGTCTTGTTCTGTATCACAGAGTGTTTCATGGCGAGGCCTGTGGTGGCAGGAAGCCTTGGAATGTCTGCAGAGATCTAGTGCAGAGAGTGCCTCATGTTACCCAGCAAAGCTGTGCTGCTTCCTTGGGAGCTCTGCCTGCCCGGGGGTACCGAGACGGAGGGGCTGTGGTCACAGCTCACAACGCAGACGGATGTATGTGCCGCCATCTGCGAAGAGCGGAGTCGAGGCCAGATTAGTGAACTGTTACGAAGCTGTCTTTGTAACAACAGAGCTGTAAAAATTATGGCTCCCTGCAAGGCCACACCAACGCACCACTGTGCTGGGTGAGATGCTTCATTTTTCCAGGCAGCTCTGCCCTGGCTGATTACGTGAGACGTAACTGCTTTTGTTGCACATTCACAGGTATCAGGAAAAGACATTCTTGGCGTTCCTCATTTTCCATGCCCTACTTACCAACTTCATCCCTGACGTTTGCAAGTTCGATTGACAGCTCTTTTTCTTTCACAAGGGCACTTTCATTCTGAAAAAAAACAAAACGGATACCGAGAGTCCCCTAGTTTTACGCCAGATAAGCCCCTGTGACATGTTTAATTAATGAATCATATTAAGCAAATATTTATGAGTCTAGCCCTTAAGGAGATAATTTTCTCATTATATAAGCATAGAAAAAAAAATTACAAAGCCAAGTCCGACTCATTCATTTGTATCACATTCAAATCACAAAGCTCGCAATCTAATAATAATACCCCACTCGCGCTTTTCACTCTACTGCACCGTTTACACATCAACCTACAATCCCTTCTTTGCACGTCTATGCCCTGCATGGTAATCAGCTGTTATGTATTATTACACACCGCTAATTATTATCACTAGTATGAGATTTTTGAGCATGAAAACATCCACACCACCTTCTTCTGACGGGCGAATGCTAATTTTACCAACTGTCTCCTTACACGTACCCTTCTGTCCATATGTACGTGGTCGGCTACCGAATAAGTAACGAGCAGAAAGCTTAACGTGAAACATTTTTTTTTTTGTAATGAGATCAACACCAAAACTTAAGGTTTCCAAGTTTTTTTGTTCCACTGTGTGCATCACTAGAAGGAACAAGACGAAAAGTCCCACGTGAGGTACTATTAAGGGCAAAGGACACCCTTTGTAACCACACAGCCCGAGTTGTTTTCAGATCATATGTATTCTATGACATGAAACCGAGAGGTACCTGAAGATATGCTGACTTTGTAATCTGGGTTGAGTCACCAGAAATAGCTACATTTGTTATGATTTTATTGTGACTAATAATAACTAGAAAAGGTGTGCTATATCAGTTCTCTTCCCATTAGAGATACCAAAAATGTAGGCCTTCAAAGAAAGTCTCTTCATTCGGTTAGAATGTGCTCCCAAAGCAAACATTTCCAAAAAGGGAGTTGAAGCTAAAAATTGTACCAGATCTCTAGCGTGAATATCATCAGGGTCTTGTGAATGTTCTTTCTTGATTAACCTCCTTTGACTTTGATTACAGCACCTCCAAAGAACCTGTTAACCTACCTCAAGGATGAAAGAAGTCACGAAACTCCCCATGAAGAGAAAAAACTCAATTAAAAAAAAAGGAAAAAATGGGGGCGGGGTGGTGGTAACACGCAGATCTAGGTAACACGTGTGCTACTTTGGGTTGATGGGACGGACGGTCTCAGGTCATCCAACGGGCATTTGCTACACAATGTCATAATTTCATAGTATCCAAATAAAACTCTATTTGTGTGATACACTGACAGCTATTTTAGTCACGGGCATCAACAGGGATTAGCTCATGGTTCTTTTAAGAATAATGTAGCAATAACGCATCCTTTGAGGGATGGTGGGCTCTCTCCTTCCATCCCAGCCCTCCGCATCCTTGCCTTCCCTAAATCTGAAGTCTAGCAATCACACCCGAGAATAGATAGTTTCCTAATCACTAAGGGATGCTGCCTCTATGCCAGGCCCGCTGCACAGGGTTATAAAGAGGGTTGAAGAAATTAATATATGCAAAGCAATTAGTAATTAGAAGTAATATATGCAGCCTGGCACTTGGCAAGCTCTTTATGAGTGTTAGTCGTTCTTAGAAGTCTTTTCTTTCATTTTATTTGCAACTGACTAATATCCTATAGATACTAGGGTCTTATCCACATTAACGATCTAAATGTGTTTAGGAATATGGCATATTCTTATGCTCTATTCTTTGCTTTGTTTTGCTTTTTGAAAATACCTTCCTGGCTCTGCCCTGATTCTGTTCTCAGTTCGAAGTCTAGATACCGGGGGAAGCGTTCTAATCAGATAGACCACAGGGATTCCCTGCTTGCTCTAACACAGCATAATGTGGCCGGCTGACTTTCAACGTGTTACTACAAATTAAGAAAACCTGGAATTCCAGAGTGGCTAGCTTTCTGTATTCACCCTGAAAGGATCTTAAACTAGTGAAAAAATTAACTTGTTTCTCCTATCAAGAAACACCTGGCTGGCTCAGTTGGTAGAGCATGAAACTCTTGATCTCGAGGTTAAGTTCAAGCCCCACGTTGGGTGTAGAGATTACTTAAAAATATTTACATATATAAGAATAATAATTTTTAATCCTCAGTTCCTAAGCACAGCCAGAGGAGTGAAGTAAAGCTGACCCTTGACCAACATTGGTTTGAACTGGGTGTGTCCACTCCCACTCCAATTTTTTTCTTTTTTAAAAATTGTTTTAAATTTTATTTATTTTAGAGAGACATACAGCAAGAGTGGGGGAGAGGGAGAGAGAGAGAGAGAGAGAGAGAGAGAGAGAGAGGGAGCCTCATGCAGGTTCCATGCCCGGCACAGAGCCCGATGTAAGGCTTCATCCTCCCTTAACCCTAGGATCATGACCTGAGCTGAAATCAAGAGTCGGACGCTCAACCGACTGAGCCACCCAGGCGCCCCTCGAATTGTTTTCAATAAATACAGTATAGTACTGTAAATGTATCTTCTCTTCCTTGTGATTTTTTAAATAATAATTTATTTTCCCTAGTTTATTATAAGAACATAGCACATAATACGATATACAACACGTGTTAATCAACTGTTCTTAGTAAGGCTTCTGGTCCACAGTGGGTTATTCGCGGTGAAGTTTTTGGGGAGTCACAAGTTATTCACAGATTTTCTACTGTGCAGGAGTCGAGCACCCCAATCCCTGGTTCTTCAAGGGTTAACTCTACTGTACTTATCAGTCTCAAAATAGCATTATTAAAGTATTCACAGTCAGAGTGCTGACAGATGCAAAGACTTAGATGAGGGTAGGCAGTGAACAACCAGAACTTAACAAAACCCCACAAACCAACTCTGATTTCTAACATGAGCCAACGCTTCCCTCAGCTCCCAACACCCACCACCCCCACCCCGGAAAGAAGCCCTGGGCAGATGTGAACGGTGTCCTACCCAGGGATCTCCCAGATCACAGTAAATCACTCTACACTTTCCGGCCACAGGAGAATGAGATATTTGGGGAAGGAGTGGCTTGGAGGCCCAGTGAGGAGACCGTGCTGATGCTGGTAAAGATTATGGGCAACCTTCAGACCTGAATCACTGTTGTGAAAAGCTACCATTAATACTGACGGCCAGGCTGGACCCACCCATCTTCGCTTTAGGGGAGACACAAGTGAGAGAATAAAAGAAAAGGGCCAAGAAAAGAAAGGGAGCAGATGGGAAGAGAAGAGAGGTGGAAGGGGAGATAGGAAGGGGACGGGTGAGACCATAGGCCCTGCACCCTCTCCGTTCGGGGAGACAGTGACGGGGAAAGAGTGAAGGAAGACAACCCAACTCGACCTCAACCTTTTGCAAGCATAGCCTATAAGCCAACTGCAGTTTCAAACTACGGTCATCAGACGGCTTACCGAGGAAAGACTGGCTGTTAAACATCAGCAACAAACCTGAAGGCTTAAATGTCAAGGTAAACAACGAAACTCTGGTAAGGTCTAGCTAATGACAGCATTAATATTAGTGTGAACATTTCCAAACACTTCGCGAACGTGAGGCACAGCGCTGGGTAGGCCCTTTCCCTCACTTAGTCCTCCAGGTGAGGCTGTCGGGTGGGTGCTGGGTTCTATTTCCCTGCGTGGAGGATGAAACGGAAGCTCCAGGCTAAGCAAGCCGCCCGTGCACGACTGGCTGGGAAGCGGTGAAGCCAGAGTCTATACAGACACAGCCTCAGGATCCAAACTGCACCAGTTCTCAGACTGGATAGGAGCACTGATCGGTGGTCAGTGTCAGCTCCTCACCACTTTTGCAATAAAAAAAAATTCCCTGGCTGCATTCACACCCCATCCCACCGTTGGAACTACCTGCCTTTGCCCATGGTATGGATTTGTTGGCCGCACGCCAGTACATTTCCAGCATGGCCTGCCTGAGGCCGTAACTTCTGAGAGGGTAGCTGTTCAGCTTTCCCCATCAGCGATCCCTAACCCCTGTGAATCCGTTCCTCCTCCTGAAGATGCTGGCTCAGCCCAGCTCTGCTGGCTAAGGCCAGCCTGTGTGGGTTGGCGACAGTCCTTTCTTCTTAAGTGCTTCTTTTTGAAATGATACCAACCCTTCTGATTTACGAATTTTCTGCCTCAATTAAGTTACTCTTTGTTTCCTGAAAGCTAAACCAGAATGACTAGTGCTGCCCTGCAGTGGACTGAGTCAACAACGACAGGACTGCAGGAACTCTCTTCCTTAACGCAAGAAGTGAACTTCAAGGAACCTTCCATTCTCTCCTCCTGCCTCAAGTTACTCTGCCATCCATCATGGCTCAACAGATTCCAAAGGTGATCTCGCAAGGCCGTTAGGTTCCGTTGAACACACAGGAGGAAGGCGGCCCCAAAGACTCCCTCTGAAAGGGTCTCATGCCACGATTCCCCTTCGCTCCCCAACCTAAGCCAGTCCCGCGCGATGACGTGTTGGGATGACTGAAATATGAGCACGGCCCCCTCTGACGGCCCAGTGTGAGATCAGTGCTTCCCTACATGGGGAATGAGTGGAAAATTCCTAACTGGTGCCAAGCACGAGCTCCTGCTTTCACTCTAAAGGTCTAAAAATAGAACTCAGTATTAACCATCCAAACGATCCCGGTGATACAGTCCAGAAATCGCAAAGTCTAAAAGGCCATTCCTCTAAAATTACTGTTTACTCTATGACAGGCTTAACTGGAAATGGACCCTTGGAGAACATTCATCCAAGCCCCATTCCAACAGCTGTGTCTTCTTATGCACCTCTTTTATTTGGTCACGTACCTCTCTTTTGCACACTGAGTTCTCTACTCTTTTTAGCACGATACGCCGTATTCACAGATGGAATCCGAGATGAGCTATCCCCATGAAACATCCAAACTCTCCCCCTCTACCTCTAGCCCTAAACACACCGCTGCAAGTCTGGCACAGTGAAGCCTGTACTTCTCACATACGGCTCTCCACGCTAAGGTGCTCAGCGACTCTTGGCGAATGCCACCATGAATCTCTCCCAGCTACACAAACCTGGCAAAGCCTACAAACCGCTAATCATGCCATTGACTTCAAGTAACTGGATGTGTGTGGCCAAGCCCGAAGCCGGCCTGCCACACTCTGTCATTTTAACATGCTTCGTCAATGGGAGTTACCTGTTCAGCTGGTTGATGCCACCCATGAGAACTTGGTGGTGATAGGAAGTGAAAATGCCACTCTTTGTTAGCGTCACCCGCGTGATTCTACACTTGGACATGAGCTCCCTAAGCTCCCCCTCAAATCGGAAACCAAAGGAACAGACTAGTTACTATGAGACCAGAGGAAGAAGGAGCAGGAGGAAAGTGGGAGCACCCAAGGCAAGAGCCAAGAGAACTGTGACCCTAAACAGCACCTAAGGCTATTTCCGGGAACCTGTGTCACCCCCATCATATGGGCCCTTCTCTTTTCCTTGCCATGCTGCTGCCTCTGGTCTGTGATTCGCCCTGAAGGGGCACTTGATCAGCTACAAGGGGGACTGACGACAATTTTGTAAACTTCACTGCAGTTTCTAAGTGTTTTGATCAGCTCCTGCTTCCCCCCACCACATTTTTCTTTAAAAAGACACAGATATGCCCAAGATGATGTGACTTTGATATGATGAGTCAGAAGAAAGAGTGTTTGTACTGGGCCCTCAAATATTTGTTGAAAAGAAATGAATTGATAAATGGAACAGTACTCTACCGTCAAAATAGTAATTTGGCAATAAATTAATTAATTGTAATAAATAAATAAATAGACACACACACACACACACACACATTACAAAATATATACATGTAAGTCCACAGACTCCCAACAAATTTCTAATTTTTCCTATCTTTTTAGTCTGCCCTGGAGTCAATGCAGATAAAAAAAAAATTCAACTGTGCAAAGCTAGGTTTGCTTAGCTAGGCTAAGCAAAAGAACCATACAGGGAATTAAAGACGAAACCTACAGAATTCTGCTATTTGAAGAAACTTCCAGATCCTTTTTATTGTGAATTTTGGAAATTCAAAGTGAGATACATACATGCACATGAAATCACAAAGGGGTTAAGGAATTTTTCATTCTTCCTAGAAACAATATTGCTTTTCACTCATGGCTCTGTGAGTTCAGGTGAGGGTTTAATGCTACATGGCAGAACCCTGTTTTAATACGGAAATACGTTCTTTTGTATTTCAAGATGAACCAGCCACAAGGTGACACCTCCAAGGCTTCTGTGTTGTTTTCATACCACCGTTTGTGAATGCTGCGTTCAATTTCGGTATTAATACTGTGAAGCTTGGCTAGATTCATAATATAGCTCCGTGGAAAATTCCTCTGGGAGGTGGACTGACCTTTTGTTTTTCATTTCAGTTATTATGGCTTTAAGGCAGTGCTGATGGCATGCTTTGACTTCTTCAATAAGTATTATTTCTTTCACATATAATTAACACAGGCCACTGTGTTTTTCTACCAGCTTTTCTCCTCTGCAGTACAATTTAATAGAGACTGGTCAAGGCAAGTATCATTCACATTTAATATTCTTAAATACATGTCATTGTCTACTTGTATGAAAGATAAGCAGAACCACGTCTTGTTTTAAAAGAAATCAGAAGGAATAAACTCAGAGTGCATCATTCTGATCTTTTTCCTGTGCTTTTGTGATCGCAAAACATCTAGCTGCCTAAGAAGCCGCACTTAATAACTCAATGCCATAACCCACCCGGATTTTCAACTGACAACTAGAAAGGACAGAGTCTTATGGGGCCCAAGGTGAAGGAATGTGAATCCAAAGACGCAATGCTGGGAAATTCTGGATCTCAGAGTAAGCAAAACAAAGGAAGATTAGCCAGTGCCATGATTTTCAATCCATTTATTTATCACTTCAGAGGTTCTTTGACCTTCTCGGATTTTCTCTTATTACCTTCCCAAATCTATTACTGTCAGATGCCAGATGCCTGGGAGGAACAGTGAGGTGCCTTCTCCTAACTGCCACCCCCACCAAGAATTTAGAGGAAAGGTAAATAAAACCAGCCTCGAGATTAACATCAATGCAGGTTAGGTTAGGGTGGAGATATGCAAAGTAACCCATAAAGGGACGAGCAAGACTAAGTGACTTGCAGTCAAGGGAGAAAAAGGAGCCTTAGAAGACACCAAGGCAAGTGACAATCATACAGGCCTTCTCAAGTGCATTTCTAGCTAGAGGGGTGATGGGACGTGGACATATAGGCTCTGAGGCCACCGAATGCCTAAAGACCATAACTTGCTGGCTCAGATTCCATTCTTATCAAAGCCTCTTACGAAGCTAGACTTTTGACTCTAAAAAGAGATACGTATTTATCAGCCTTGTTACCATTTGTTTGTCAGTTGCATTTCTCTCTGTTAAAAAACAAGTTGGCGTTCTAGTTTACATCTAATTTATTTCTCTCAATAACTCAACATTCCTAAGAATGACTAGCTCTGGAAGGTTAAGGGCAAGGAGTTTCTGTGTGTGCAGAGCGGCCGGCTTGATCCTGGACCAGCCGAGTCCACAGGTGAACAGACTCTGAAATCCATCGGGGTGTTCCAATGGCCTCTCTGGGTCACACTTTTCCTTTCCAAAATACCTACAGAGTGAGTCTTTCCACAGATTGCCTCTCTGTTCAAATCCCAAGATGGATTTCTACTTTCTTGCAACTCAAGTTAAAAAACGTGGGTCTGGCTTTCAGCCTGGAAAATATTTCCCCACACTCCCTCTATGCTTGGATTTCCTACTGTGTTTATGCTCATCTTTCATCAAACTGGGCTAAAGTACCTTTCCTCATGCACTCCCTGCTCAGAATTGCATTCCCGCTCCTCACACAGTTCATTAAAACTCCACCCCCTTTCTCAAAGTGCGGTTCATGTTCCATTTTTTCCAAGAAACCTTGCCTAGGATTCCAGCAGGGATTTCTCCTTTCACTAGATTCCAGAAACAGGTCCGGCCAGTCCCACGTAACTTTCACACTCCAGGCTTGCACTAATGTGTTAATTGCTGTACATGTGTTATTGTTGCCTACCCCGTTTGTAATTTCTCTGGAAAAGGTGAAAGTACAACCCAAGGAATAACTGGTAACTCCACAGGTCAGGTTGTGCCCTTCGGAGAATTCTTTGATAGCCCCCATCATAACGGGGCGATAGATATTATAAACACTGTGAGTCGGCAAGAAATGTTGTCAATGAACAGGTTTTTTGAAGAGGTGAAAATACATAAAGCACAATCGCCTTTTAAAAACCATTTATTCACCTAACACATTTTCATTCATTGAATAACCCTAGACAAGATTCTGTAGTTTCCCCCAGTGAATGAATATGCTAAGAAAGCATCTCAGGTTTATATCTCTTAGCCCTATCTCTGAAACTATTACTTAAAAGTATCTTTAATTGTCCGTTGACTCTTTTCAGAACATCTTTAGCTGCACTAGAATTAAGAATGTTTTAACAGTTCACAATTAGGGTCTCAAAATTGAGTTTTTAAATCCTGTATCCATATAAACTTCTAAGGAATTCTTTTTTTTTTTTTTTTTTTTTCTTTTTCTTTTAAGGTTTATGAGGCTGGTCTGAAGTAAGCAGAAACAACTTTATCAACAATTTTATCAGGCCTCTTTCAACGTTGATGTTGGGATTGTTAGAGCTCATGAACAGACTGATGGATTTTACCGTGGGATTTAAAGGGGCTGGAGACTGGAGCGGAATCCCGTAACACTCTCCGCATCCCAGGCCTGGCCCAATAGGTGACCGCTGAATAAACAAGTGATTTTGGCATACTGCCTGTGAAGGTACCCTGAAAAGCAGACGGCTAAATAAAATAATGACTTTTTTCAATCTTAAAAAAGGAAATCCTCAATTCCTCACATGAGCACCTGTGAATTTACAGTCTCAAAACCTCCCAGGGGAATAGACTCTGAACTATGGCAAAAGACAAGTCAAGAAATGTGGGGGTACACATAATGAGAAAGCTGATATGTACACTAAATTTTCATCAGGAGAGACGAGTCTGTATTATGTTTGGAGTTTTAAAGTTGAAACATTTGAAAGTTACTTAAACATCACTCTGGCTGGAGAGATGAAGTATTACTTAGTTGTCTCCCAACATTTCCACATTCAAACATGACACAGGGATAGATAGTTACTTTCAAGAAATTGATTTGAAACAAAAAAGGAGGAGGAGTTCACTTTAAACTATATTTTCTCAAAGGTCTGCAGATTACAGCTTCTATTTCTAAAACTTCTGTACCACGACTCAGGAAGAGGAACATTATAATATTGTCGTGCATGGAGCAAATCCTTCCTTTTTATTGTAACTATGGTTACAAAGCTTCCTTCAACACCTTTTTGTGACCACTTCTCTTGAAAGAAGGCTTCATCGCTTCAGTATTGGATTTGTAGACAATTGAGTGCAAATGTTTTTTATTTCTATTTGGTAAAAGCTCATAAATGTACATATAAATATTTTAGTTCGCACTCATGGTAGTCGAAGCCAAACCCATCGAAATAGTTACTCTTATTGGAACAAAAGTACTGGGTGGGTAACTTTTAAAATATCAGTGCAATTTTCCTAGGTCAAAGTTCACAAACAGAACTGATAAGAAAGATGTTTCCAAGTGGCCTCCTTGTAATGAGCTTTATATTAAGCTATTTATTTTCCTTCACCTGGTCACATATGATACCTCAAGCTATCTATGTAGCTGCGGCCCACGTGGGTAGAAAAGAGACAATTTCAACCCCTTATTAAATCCCATTTCATGCGTCTTGGAAAAATCCAAATGTGTGTGAGAAAAAAAAAAAAAATCACAGAGACAAGATTTCCTGCCAACATATTTCTAGTAGTGAAATTAAAAGCATCCCCCAGGGGCACCTGGGTGGCTCACTGGGTGAAGCGTCCGGCTTCCGCCCAGGTCATGATCTCACAGTTTGTGAGTTCGAGCCCCGCGTCCGGCTCTTGTGCGGACAGCTCGGAGCCTGGAGCCTGCTTCGGATTCTGTGTCTTCCCCTCTCTCTGCCCCTTCCCTGCTCATGCTCAGTGTCTCTCTGTCTCTCAATAATAAATAAATGTTAAAAAAAAAAAAACACAAAAAACACATCATTCCCCCATCTCTCTGTGAGCTCACAGGCAAATGTCAAAAGCAAAGAAAGGCTTTGTGTTGGAATTGCCACACAGCTCTGGCTTGCTCCTTCCTGCTCTAGCCTCCGTTCCCTGGCTGTGAATCTTCCTTCCAGTGAAGACTTGAACACACCCTTGGCCTCTCCGGCTCCTTAAGGTTTCACCTCTCTGGGATACCCCCCTATGCCACGCAAAGAAGCGCGGCGAAGACAAGCCTACCGGTGCTTTCTTCTCTGACCCTAAGAATGTAAATGGCAAGCATGGATGCCGCTGGTAGAAACGAGTGGTAAACTTTCAGAGTTAGCAGTTGGCCAGCAGAAGCCTGCCTAGCTAAGCGAAATTCCCCGCCGGAACGTCTGGGGTTTCACGGGTACATTAAAACGCACTAAGAATATTCCAAGGCTTGCTCGGCGTTCCGGGTCTCAAGACGTTTGCGCGGAGCCCTACGGGTTTCGGGAATATGCAACAGCTGCCTGTGCGACTGGAGGGACAGGGAATTATGTAAGGCACTGCAGGGTAGGTGAGGCCGACCGTGTCTGCGGACCGCACTCACACCTCAGCACACGGGAACCAGCAAGGGCAGCCTGGGGCTCACCAACAAAGCGCACGCACACGCGAGGGAAGAGGGACAGAGGCGGCCGGCTCAGGCTTCCTCTCTGCCCTTGCAAAGGAAGGGGGGAGGAGGAGGAGAGGGAAGGCAAAGTACCGTCTTGTCCAGGCACTGAAGGCAGTTATAAGGCTTGCAGCAACCGTGGCCCATCCCGGCAGGCTGGCTGGCAACGGGCCCTCCTTCATTCAGCGTGTCAGCGGGTGACTCCTAAGGCGAGGTGACGGCTCTGGCGAGAGGGGTGCGCCGCCGGGAGCTGTCACAACTTCCATGTGGCCCCCTCGGCTACCTTATTTCTCCTAATAACTTCAGGAAGCCGCAGCCCGAGGGAACGGGAAGGAGGAGCGCGGCGCGGCGGCCGCGTTAGGATCCCGCTGCGGGGAGGGGCAGGGCGGCAGCCGGGAAGGGAGGGTCACTTTGCCACTGGAATCCTCCGATGGAGGCAAATCAGTTGCCGCAGAGCAATCGAGCATTTCCCGGGGCCGGCTCCCCCGGAGGCCGGCGAGCCCGCCCTTCCCGGGAGCCGCGCCGCTCCCACCCGCCCCGGGCGCGGCCGCGCCTCTGCGCGCCGCAGACACGCCTGGAGAGGACGCAGCAAACACAAAAGAAGAGCCCGGTCTTCCAGGAGTACCCAGGGCTGAGCACTACGGCAGGGGCCCGGGGGACTCGGCTCTGCGCGAATAGCGGCTCTCTGCGTTCCCGGCAAGTACAGACATCTACAGGGTGCAGGGCGCGGTCTTCCCTCCAGCGACTCCTGGTCTCCGGGACCGGTCGCCGCCGGGAACCCCCCCCCCCCAACATGGCTCAGTTTCAGATTCGTGGGCCACGAACAAATTTGCCCGATTCGATGAAATCTTTGTAACTGAGATAGACTCGTGAAGTCGCTGGCCCAGGCCGACACTCACAAACCACGCGAGTGGCTTAAGTAATTAAAATCGGGGTTTGGGGCACGTCTGTCTCCTGGGCGTAACAGCATAAAAGCCTTAGAGGACCTGATCTTTCCAGGCAATTCGGAATTTTTCAAACCGTTAAAAATCAAAAAGAGAAGGGGATGGAGACAAAGGTTTGTTTGTTTTTCAGAAGAGACGTGGTATCTAAAAATATATTTATGTAATCTTTTTTTTTTTAATTTTTTAATGTAATCTTAAAAGAACAAGATGCAAACGTTTAGGAGGTAACTTTGTATTTCCTGGTAACTCAAAGGGGAACTCCTGATCCTGAAATGTACCATCTGCAGAAATAAACAATCACATCTTTGCCCACGAAATTTGCCTAAGACTATGAGCAGGCAATAGTTGTAACATTAGATAATTTTACTAACTTGAGATTTCCCAAGGAGATTTTAATTAAGGAGCACAGGCTATTTCAATTGGCCTGGACAGACGACAAGGATGTTGGGTGATCAAACGTGAACAGACTGAAATGTCTGCCTGAAACTTGAAACAGTAAGCTTAAACCTTTCTTCAAAGCTGGCAGGTAAACATTGTATATCAATGATACTAAAAAAAAAAAAAAAAAAAAAAAAAAAGCTAACACGTAACTTGGAGCAATTCTTTGTTAAGGCAATATAGCTGTCCTTACCAAAATTGTATGTTTGTGTTTATTTACTTAAATTAAATTCCTATCAGAATTTTAAATGTACATCTATCTTGGGGCCCCTGGATGGCTCAGTCCACTGTATGGAAAGATGATACATTGTTGAGCGAGAACATAAAGTTTTATAAAACACAAAGCAAAACTATACCCATGTACATATTTGTATATGTCTAGAAGAAAGCTTTTGGGAAAATGCACAGTGTTCATATAAGAACATCCTACCCTTGAGGAATGGGAAATAGAAGTGAGAGAGCAAATTTCCACTTCTTTTTTTATCTTTTAAAATTTTTTAACGTTTATTTACTTTTAAGAGATAGAATGCGCGTGGGGGAGGGGCAGAGAGAGAGAGGGAGACGCAGAATCTGAAGCAGGCTCCAGGCTCTGAGCTGCCAGCACAGAGCCTGATGCGGGACTCGAACTCACAGACCTGAGCTGAAGTCGGACCTTCATCCGGCTGAGCCGGCCAGGTGCCCCTCTGCTTTTTTTTTTTTTTTTTTTTTTTTTTTTAACCCTCTTTCGAGCATGCATTACTTTTATTGTTTGAAAACAAAGTGTACTGGTGGAAGGCAGCGGGCACCGCCCAGCTCTGTCATGTCAGAGGCACTCAGCTCCCTCCCTCTCACACAGGCTTGTCCTCCTCAGCAGGGAGCCTGGGCACTCCTCTCAGAGGGAGAGAAATTCTGGGTACCCTGAGCTGAAACACCGACTGAGAGCTATTCCTGGGACTTTTGCAACCTTGGGAGAAAACCTCTATATTGCAAAACCTCCTCTATATTGTGAACCCACGTTCACAGCAGCACTGCTCACAGTGACCAAAGGTGGAAATAACCCATGTGTCCACTGACTGGTGAAGGGACAAACTAAATGTGGTACACCCATACAATGGAATATTATTCAGCCTTACAAAAGGAAGGAAATTCTGACCACATGAGCCTCGTGGACGTTAAATGAAATAAGCCAGTCACAGACAAATACTGTATGATCCTGCTTAGACGAGGTACCCAGAGCAGTCTGATCCATACAGACAGAAAGTAGGATGGTGATTACCAGGGACGGGGTGGGGTCGGGGGGGGGGGGTAGTAGGGAGGAATGGGGAATTGTTTCATGGGTACAGTTTTGGTGTTGCAAGATAAAAAGAATTGTAGAGATTGGCTGCACATAATGTGAATGTGCCGATGCCCCTGAACTTCCACTTAAATGGTTAAAATGGTCAATTTTATGTTAGGTGTATTTTAACTACAATTATACATTAAAAAAAAAAAAAAAAAGCGGTGGCTTGCATTCTCCCTGGAAACAGAAAGTCCTGGCAGTATAGGTATCTGATCTAGAAGGAACCAGGGCTCCTAGAGCCTGGTCCCAGATCTGAAGCAGGAAATATCCTAGATGAGCCGGGGATACTGTGTTGTGTACTGTACTTTAATGATAAAGCAAAGTTCCTATTGTAGAAGGACTGGGGAGGCTCTAAGAAGCTAAATGTCTCCCCCACAGTGATGTAAAGCATGCTTTCTTTGGCACAACTGTCTTTCTGCACCACAAGAAAAGGTTTCTTTCTCAATTAGAATTTAGATCGCACCATACTAGAACATTACTTCTTGTTCTTGGATGATGCATGAGCCTACTTGCTTATACAGTGGCCCACAAGAGATTAGGATGGGACTCGGGAGGCTGTACAAGAAGGCCAGGACTCTGCTTCCCTTCTTGTGCAGAAGGCACTAAGGGCTGGAGAGTGGGGGTGGCCCTGCCCATCCGCTACAGTGTTGCTGAAATCTCACGTGTGGTAAAGCCCTCGGTACAGATAACCCAGATGTCGAGAGAGGCACCAATGTCCTAGAGTTGTGCCATATCTCTTTCCGCGTAAGTTAAAAAGCTTCAAACATACTCAAGAAGAGAGGGATAAACACAAAGGACCTTCACATACCCATTTCCAGTTTCTTTTTTTTTTTTTTTTAACGTTTATTTATTTTTGAGACAGAGACAGAGCATGAATGGGGGAGGGTCAGAGAGAGAGGGAGACACAGATTCTGAAACAGGCTCCGGCCTCTGAGTGGTCAGCACAGAGCCCGATGCGGGGCTCGAACTCACGGACCGCGAGATCATGACCTGAGCCGAAGTCGGACGCTTAACCGACTGAGCCACCCAGGCGCCCCCCATTTCCAGTTTCAATAGTTGTCAAGATTTGGGGATGCTTCCTCCAAGCCCTTTTTTTCCTTTCCATCCATCCATCATCACCCAGAGTTAGCAATCATGGAGACTTTGTCACTTTATTTCCATGTATCCCTTTTATGTTCTTTGTTAAACTATTTTGAAGCAAAACGCGAACACTTCAGTGTGCATTGCTAAAAATTACGAACACTTTTATACAATCCCAATGCCATTGAAACACCGAACAAAACTGACAGTATATATTGGCATCTAATGCCTCGTTCATAACAAGATCTTCCTGGTTTCTCAAAGAAAAAAAATATCTTACAGTAGGTTTTCTTGAGTCAAGACTCAAACTAGGTCCACATATTACATTTGATGTTGCCTCTGAAGCCTCATTTATCAATTTTAGTATATGTGCTGCCGAAGCGAGCACTGAAGCCTCATTTATCAAAGGCAATGCCCACTTCTGCCCTCCCTCCCTCCCCCCTGCCATTGACTTGTTCAGAAACTCGGTTGACTGGCTTGTAGAATGTCCCACACTCTGGTTTTGCCTCTTTGTTTCCTCATGATACCATTCGACTCATTCCTACATGCCTGTAAGTGAAATGTAGTTCTCGTGGCTGGATGAGACTCAGGTTTGATTTATTTGGGCAACGGTACCTGAGCTGTGATGTGCGCATACTGTGACATCCCCTCGGGAAGCACGCCATGTTCCATTTTTAGTGACGCTGTATGGCTCAGAGGTGACAGCCTCACCTCCTCCTCTATAATGTTCCCCATCAACCTTTCATCTGATGGTTTCATCTGTTAATGATGACTCCTGAATCGATTATTTCACTGGGACTTACAACAGGATGTTCTGGTGCCATCATCCTTCTCCATTTATTAGCTGGCATTTCCACGCAAGAAAAAAAATTTTCATCATCAACCAGGGTGATTTCGTTTCCCTGCAATACAGTTTATACAGGAGCGATAGGATTAATGCTGAATCCTTTCGCTTAAAGTGCCAATGTTTTGAATGGAGGCTTGGCGTTGGGATGATACTGAAGGAGGTTTTTGCTTTCTCTCGCTTTTACGAAACATTATAAACATGTTTTTACGTGACTGTACACAATGTGTCTTAGTCGACTGCATTTACTACCCTTTTTATTTTATTCTACTTTAAAAAATATTTTTAATATTTATTTTTGAGAGAGAGAGAGAGAGAGAGGCAGACAGAGGCGGACAGAGGACCCAAAGCGGGTTTGGTGCTGACAACAGAGAGCCCAATGCAGGACTCGAACCCACAAACCGCAAGATCATGACCTGAGCCAAAATCAAGAGTTGGAGGCTCAACTGACTAAGCCACTCAGGCGCCCCCAATATTCTTTTTAGATGCTACATTTATTTCCTCTCTGGCTAATGGGAGCACCTTTTTGTTGGCCCCTGGGTCCTTTGGACGTAAGTCTATCTTCCTTCCTTTCTGACACAACACAGTATCCCCGGCTCATCTAGGATATTTCCTGCTTCAGATCTGGGACCAGGCATCCCCTCCAGGAGCCCTGGTTCCTTCTAGTTGGGAATGAGAATTAGGGGCCTAATCTGGGACCTGTTTGTTGTCTTTTAAGGGCCACCTGGTGGGAGGGAGATTTCCCTTGAAGGAAGTGGTCCCTCCTATAGACAAAATGTCCTTTGAAGAGGTCACTGAAGATATCGGCATGGAGCCCTGGGCTAGGGCGAGAAAAATGACAGCTCCTTCCTTTGGGGCATTTAGAAGTGGAAAAATGCTCAGTGAAACTCACTTTGAGGGAGATAAACTGGACTCTATAACAGAAGGGCAAGCCAAGGGCTAGGTAGGGAGGTTCTCTTCGCCTGAAAATTTTCTAAGGAGTCTGCAATGTGTCTGAATATCTGAAAAACAAGACTGAACTTATTGAAGGCATATATAACGGGGGTTTAGACTACTGTGATTTGGCATAAAAGGAAGCTGTGACCTCACAAGCTGATGAAATCTGGGGCATTTTAATGGTTCTCAATGTTTTAAAAAGTTTGAGATGGTTTTAATTCCCTGCATATTTTCTTGCACTGGAATAGAAATGAACATTTAGATACGTTAGAAGTCCTATTGATATGTGTCTCCAGAGAAAATGTTACAAACACTCTACGTTTTGGAGCCATAACTAATAACGAATCTTCCCTGATCATTAACAGATGCCAGGCACTGTGCTTAGGACTTGTAACAATGTAAGATAAGCCCTAATACTGCCTGCATTTTGCAGATAAGAAATATCAAGGATCACCCATCCTAACCTGTCAGGTGAACATAAAGTTAGGAAATGATAGAGCGGGGTCTTCATCTCAGATCTGACTCCAAAGCTTATGTCTTCAGCCACTGAGTTGTACTAATTGCTTTGTACTTGTTGGGCCTTTATTATCTGTAAGCCCTACACCATTGCAAGTTTGTGCGATGTAAAAATATAAAAGGCTATTCAAACATATTTATGAAATAAATATTTTCAGAACTTGGGACAAGAGCCTCTACTGTAGTTTTGTTTTTTTGTTTTGTTTTTTTTTAACATACATTTACAAACCAATGTGCAAATAACCTTAAACTGACAGCAGAAGGTCTCTTGGGTGGCTCAGTTGGTTAAGCGACCGACATCAGCTCAGGTCCTGATCTCACGAGTTTGAGCCTCACATCAGGCTCTGTGCTGATGGCTCAGAGCCTGGAACGTGCCTGAGATTCTGTGTTTCCCCCTCTCTCTCCCCTACCCCTGCTCGCGCTCTCTCTCAAAAATAAATAAACATTTAAAAATTTTTTTTGAAAAAGTAAATTTAAACTGACAAAGTAGAAACCATGTGCCTAAGTCAATGTTACAATGTTCAATTTTATTATTTCTGTTCATCTTCCTGGAAGTTGGACTTCCTGACCCATCTCCCACTCACAATCACCCCCGTCCGACCCAAGTCTTCTGCTCAAACTTGGCTCCCTTGTCCCCGTCAGTGCCACTTTCCTTCTTCTGCCTGATTCTACCACTGAGAGGGAATTTTCTCCCTCTCTGTGCCATCATGTCATTCTGTATCCTTGCTCTTGCTAATGACATTCTGCTTCACGTGATGATAATTGTTCTTCTCTGTCTTCCCCCCAAATATCACGGCCCCCTTGCTGTGCCTCACTCGCGTTCATACCCACAACACCTGCCCGGAGAACAGGTCCCAGAGACATTTCTTGAGGGATTTGGGATGGGACTCGAAGGAGTCAAGCTAAGCAAAGGTGACTTCCTGGCAGAGGCATTTTGGTACTTTGTGGAGTTTGAAAGCCATGGGGCCATTTGCAGGAGGTCGACGAGATAAAAATTGTATCACTGTCTCACTGTTTATTTCAAAAGAAAACCATGAAAAATGCTCATGAAAGAGCCTCTTACAGATTGTCAAGGCAACCATCTGTTTATTTTGGTTCCACCGTCTCTGCCCCTCCTCTGCCCATGCATTGAAAATATGAGCCTTTGCACTGGATTATAGCAAAGGGGATGGCCAGGAAAATATGCGTAGCTTTTACTGAACACAATCCATCTAGAGATTTTAATGCGGTGAGAATGGGCTGGAAACGGAAAATACAAAACAGAAATCTTTAAACTGCTAGCGGTAGGTGGTTACAATCATCTGCATACAGACAATAGATGCTCTGAAACACCTTTGATGTAAGATCCAGGATCTAGAATATTAAAGGAATAATAGTAAAAAAGAAACAAATGACATATGTACTATTCTCTTCTTAGAGACTTAGAAAAAGAGAACCGTAAAAAACGGCATTTTTCTGTAATAACCCAAGTAGGAAGGTCGCTACTTATGCAGGACAATCTTGTGTTTTTTGTTTTTTGTTTTTTTTTTATTTCTAGTCTGTCTTTTTTTTTTTTTCTAGTCTGTCTTTGACAGTAACTTTATTATTCTTTTTTCTGTTAAATCAGTGAGGGGGATGACTCCAAGCGAGGCATCCTCCTTTAAGTTTCTGCGTTATATTCAGAAGCAGTGACAACTCTCCTAAAAACAGTGAAATCCAAAATGATCTCTACTAGCTGGATACAGAGGTTGGACACGAGTGGAGAACTGGTGGGTAGAAGCAGATACAGAGATGGATAGTAGCTGGCGAAGCTCCAAAGCACATCTGATTATTTGACACACATTAGATGAGAAGGCTGATCACAGCGGACATTGAGCTGAACCAACAATGTAACAGCCATTATAAAAAAACGGGTGAAAGAAACTGGACACTGGAGTGATGTCTGTGACCGATCTAGTATCCATTCCAGCCCCCTAATCCTCTAATCCGCCTTACTATACTGCGGGGAACCAGCAATCTCCCCAAGAACAGACTGGGATCATTGCATAAAGGGGAGTAATGTGTCACTGCTCTCAGCATACGGCCTCTTACCTTTGGTAAGACTGGTCCCCTACCCTTCAACCAGGTTGAGGTTCTCAGAGAAACCTCTGTTTCTCCTTTGTAGCATTTCTCACCAGGGAAATTCAATAGTTATGCGATCTGTTACGTGTCTGTCTTCCTACTAGGTCATTAACTTCATGAGAACAGTGACCGCATCTGCCCGTAAAGATACTGCTGTATCCTTATCACTTAGCACAGTGCCAGATACACAGTAAGTACCATTAAATGTTGAAATAAATACAAGATTGAGTGGATTTACCCTAGTTAAGTTACTCTTCTCTTGCTTTGGTGCTCTGAGAAGTACAAGATTTTAAGGGTGCGGCTTTCCATTATTACTTTCACGATATAAGAGCGGAAGAAAGATGTCACAGCCACTTTACCATTTTTCTTCTTTTTCCCACTGATGATAAGACCCTGGCCATATATCTGTGTGTGTCTATCACCAAATAACACCATTAGCAATGCTTGCTTTAGATTGCCCCACGGCCTCAAACCAATGATACCACATAACTTTTATTCCGCACCATATACCCAGATTCCCAAATCCACTGCCACTTCAGGGAAGGAAATGTTAGGTGTCCCCCTACTAGTGATTACATCTGGTGTTTACAAAGAGCCTACGCTTACAGTGAAGGTGGCCACGGTTCTTTGCAAATAGTGTAATGAACCGTAATCTCACGTATAATCCAGCGGCAAATCTTGTTTGCTATACCTTAAAAGTAGATCAGTCATGTGACCACCTCCTACACTTCTAAGTATCCTGGTCTAGGCTGCCAACGTATTTCACTTGGGTCATGGCAACAGCCTCCCAATTGGCGTTCCTGTATCAATTGTTGCCCCTTCTTCCAGTCTGTTCTCAACAAATTAGACTAAAAGGAATATCAGAAATAAAAGTCATAGTATGTCTCCTCTCTATCCTCTGTCCTCCAAATACTTCTATTCTCACTCAGAATGAAAGCCAAAGTCTTTTCAATGGCCCTTCATGGCCCTTCTCTTACCTCTCTGATCTCATTATGTAGCCCTTTCCCCATCAGCTACCATACTCCAGCCATGCTGGCCTCCCTGCTGTATTTTCCCATGCTGGGCATTTTGTTCCCATTGATCCTTCTGCCTGGAAAACCATTTCCCCAGATAGCCACACCTTGTTCCCTAACCACTGTCGCCGTGTTGGTAAGCCCTTTCTTAACTACCTATGTACATTCACAACACACCTTCACCTACCCCAGGACTCCCTATGCTCTTTTTCCTGATTTTTTTCTTCTCCAAGGTGCTGACCACAACATGCTTATTGATTCGTTTATCTCCTTCTACTAGAACGTGCTCCCAGTTAGGTTGGGATTTTGATATTCTGTCACTGTTGCACTCGCCACTTTGAGCAGTGCCTAGTACAGAGTACTACTGAATAAATATTTACTGGGTTAACGCATAAATGGTTAAAGGCCAAAAACGGACTCATGTCCAAGACAGAAGAGGTAAAAAGTACAAACAAATATCTTTAGGAAAAGCAAGGGGGTATATTCTACCAATACAATAAAGATATATAAAGGGGAGATAGAAGAAAGACAACAGAATCTGCCTATGTCCGTATCTCCGAATGTTTCTTCAAAATGGACAAGGCGTAACAAGAAGAACAGAATACGTCAAAACCGCATTCTCAGCATAACTTAAGAATACAGAGCCAAGTGTAGCCTAACGAGAAGAGACCTGAAGGTATGTGCGATCTGAACCAGCAGGTCTTTGCAGCGAAGCAAGGCTGGGGAAGCAGAAAGGCACAAAGGAAAGAGGGCGCTACGGAAACTGGGTGTTGAAGGGGAAAATAAATTTAAGGGGAAATTCAGGGCCCTGCAAGATGAAGAGTATTCAGAAACCAGAGGACACAAATCCCTGGCTCCACTCACTCCCCCCAAACCATGAAAGAATCCAGACTTGGCTACACTGACGGAAGAAGGCGCTAGACCGGCCATCTTGAAAAGCAGCCCGATATGACAAAAATGAACAGAAAGCAATGAATAAGCAAATACAAAGATCTCACAAATGATCATAATAACGATCCTTACTACACGTTCACTAGATGGAACTAGAAGGTATCATGCTGAGTGAAATAAGTCAGTCAGAGGAAGACAGATACCATATGTTTTCACTCATATGTGGATCTTGAGAAATTTAACCGAAGACCATGTAGGAAGGGAAGGGGGGGAAAAGCTACAAATAGGGAGGGAGGCAAACCATAAAAGACTCTCAAATACAGAGAACAAACTGAGGGTGGGGGGTGGAGGAGAGGGGAGGAGAATGGATGATGGGCATTGAGGAGGGCACTTGTTGGGATGAGCACTGGGTGTTGTATGTAAGCAATGAGCCACGGGAATCGACCCCAAAAACCAAGAGCGCACTTTACACACTGTATGTTAGCCAACTTGACAATAAATTATATTAAAAAAAAATGGCCTCCAAGAAAGCAGCCACGAAACAGAAGAAATCTATAAAAGAACACTCAAAGCTGTATTAAATATCCAAAAAATAGTATTTGGAAATATGAAAGCAAAGATTTTGAACGAGAAATACATGCCCTAAGAACATAAATGGACAAAGAACAGGAAATAATAAAAAGACGGTGAATTTCAAAACGGAAGAAAAGATAATTATTTCAGAAATGAAGATTAAATTACATGGTGCTCAAGATAAGAAAAAGTAAAATGAAAATTTAACAAGAAATATTTCAAGAAGTAGAAAAACTAAGAAAAGAAAAATGAGAAAAGAAAAGAAGTAAAGTGGGTCATAGAGAAAATACTGAAATGAAAACCAGATCATGAAGAATTAAGACTCACAGTATGAGACTCCTTGAAGAGGGAAAACAAAACAATGGAACAGGTCTAATACTTTAACATTGTAGTGTAAGAAAATTTTCCAGAGAATTGAATCTTCATATTGAAAGGGGCCACTGGGTCCTGGGAAAACGAACCCAGATTTAGCAGTTCTAAGCTGTATCCTATTAAACCTGTTACAATTTAGAGATAAAAAAAAAAAAAAAAAATCAAGACCTCTAGGTAAAAAGATGACCCAATTACAAGGGCAGAAGTATAAATAAATAAATATTCAAAGCAAGACAGCAATAGAATAGCACTTAAAAATAAATAAACAGAAACATCTTAATTAAAAAAATATATGAGGGGCGCCTGGGTGGCTCAGTCGGTTAAGCGTCCGACTTCGGCTCAGGTCATGATCTCACGGTTTGTGAGTTCAAGCCCTGTGTCCGTCGGGCTCTGGGCTGACAGCTCGGAGCCTGGAGCCTGCTTCCGATTCTGTGTCTCCCTCTCTCTCCGCCCCTCCCCCGCTCATGTTCTGTATCTCTCTGTCTCAAAAATAAATATAAACATTAAAAAAATTTTTTTCATCAAAAAATATATATTTGAAACAAGGATTTTCTACAAATTTGAAATCAAAGCTATAGGATAACATGGAAACACACAGGACATGAATCTTTCTTTAGGAACAGCCTAGGGTATGAGCTTCATTGGACTAAGAGGTAATTGGAAAATTTTAGCAGAAGGACTGATGTGAGCATTTATAAAGTGGACTGTAGATCTAAGTCAAAAACAAAGGAGACAATGAGGGTGGAAGACGGATATACAAATGCTGTACATCATAACAAATAGAAATAATGCAACTAAAAACTGGTAAGGGGCAGAAGAGAGAATAAAGAAAGTAAAAGAATCTCATTGGTTGCCAGGTAGAAAATAGGTGGGAGTTAAGGATCTAATTTTAAATTGGCAAACCAGATGGTCAAAGGGTAACTAAGAAAACAAGGAAGGTGTAAGTACAAAGGTAACAGCTAGAACAAAAATAAAATGTCCCTAAATTCTGTTCATTAAAATTAAAGAACCAGCAACATGAATAGACTTTGAGGGTGTTAGGCTAAGGGAAATAAGTCAGACAGAAAAAGACAAATATTGTATGATTTCACTTATATGTGGAATCTGTAACACAAAACAAAATAGAAACAGACTCAGAGATACAGGAAACAAATGGGTGGTCACCACAGGGTGGAGGGGGTTGGATGTGCACAAAATAGGTGAAGGGGATTAAGAGGTGCAAACTTCCACTCATAAAATAAGTAAGTCATGGGGATGCAATGCATAGCATATGAAATATAGTCAGTAATATTATAATAAGTTTTTATGATTATAGATGACAACTAAACTTACTGTGGAGGCCATAAATTAAATTCAAGGGCAAATAATACACATCTTTAGAAAAAGAAACACAGACTAAATAACACAATACATGCAATTATAAAACATGCTAGAAATGAGATCTAACATATCAACCGTATCAGTAAGTGTAATGGACTAAATTTACCAATTAAAAGCAAAAAGATCCTCAATTATGCTCACAATGGAAGGCCCAGTTATATGTTATCTCCATGAAATATATAAAAAAAGATTTAAAAAACAAAATACAAATGGATGGATAAAGGTATTTCAGGAAAATGGAAACATTAAGAAAGCAGCAGCAGCAACCCTGATTCAAGCCTAAAAGTGTTAAACACAACAAAAAAGGGCACCTTTTATTGCTGAAAGCCAAATCTCCAATGAAGATATAATACTTATGAATATCTATGCTCCAATAAAATTTATGTCCGAGATTTACCACTCTTAATTCAAGACAGATTAAATGGACAAACAAAACAAAACATAATCAGTTAGGTAGGTCTTATGGATATATATTGAACTTTATATTTTGATAATATAAGTGAACACACCTTTTTTTATCAAGGGCTTTTGAACCATTCATAAAAACTGGTCACAAAGAAAATGTCAGTAGGTTCCATGAATTAAAAATATGATGAACAAAACTATCTGATCACAATGCAGTGAAAGTAGAAATTATTAACTAATGAAATAAAAATAGAAATCCTTAACCAAACCAAAAACAAAAGGGTCATCCACCTGAAAAATTTAAAAAGCCTCCTCCTACATGACAACTCTTGGATAACAGTAAAGACATAAAGTGAAATCAAAGGATTTTTTTTAAGCCATTAAAACAAAATACAAAAACACTAACACATGGGATACATTTAAAGTAGTTTTTGGAGAAAAACTCATAGCAGGAGATGCTTTCATAAGTAATAAATAAAAGGATGTAAATGAATGACTCAAATACTTAGCTGAAAAAAAAACCTAGCAAACAACAACAAAGTAGACTGAAAGAAAGCACTAAGAAGAAAATGACAAAGACAAAAGCAGAAATTAATGAAATACAGAATAGTAAACCAGTAGACTTAATTGAAAAAAATTAACAAAATAGCAAACCACTAGCTAACTTAACAATAAAAAAGAGGGAAAGCACAAATAAAATAAGGAATGACAAAAAGTGAATGGAAAAAAGAATTAAAAGTCTTAAGAGGCTTTGTTTGCCCACCTCTATACAAATAAATTTGAAATCTTACATTAAATTGATAATTTTCTAAAGAAACATAGATTACCAAAATTGAGCCTAAGAGAGGGAAAAGATTTAAATGCACCAAATTTCCACAGAGGATACAGACACAATTATTATTTTTTCAAATGTTTATTTATTTTTGAGACAGAGCAAGTGAGTGGAGGAGGGACAGAGAGAGGGAGACAGAGAATCTCAAGCAGGCTCCACCCTGTAGGTGCAGAACCTGACATGAGGCTTTAACTCACGAACTATGAGATCATGACCTGAGCCAAAATCAAGAGTCGGATGCTTAACGGCCTTGAGCCACCCAGGTGCCCCTACAGAGCAATTATTAAAGATACCACACAAAAAAAGCATCAGACCCATGAGCGTCTACCAAACCCGCAATAATCAAATATTCTAGTGCTCTGTAAATTGCTCTGGAGCATGAAGATTATGGCAGGCAGAATACTGCCTCTCTTCCCACAAAAGGTGTCTGTATCTAAATCCCCAGTACCTATTGACTATGTCATATACATGGCAAAGAGGAATTAAGGTTGTAAGTAGAAATAAAATCTGCTAATCAGCTGGCCTTGAAGTAGGGAGATTATCCTGGATTATGGGAAGGGCCAACGTAATTACAAGAGTCCTTAAATGTGGAAGAGGGAGACAGGACAGTCAGCAACAGGGAGATGGGATAAAAGAAAAACTAGATCCCTATTGGCTTTGGAAATGGAAGGAAGCCATGAACCAAGGAACATGAGTGGCCTCGAGAAGCAGGCAAAGGCAACAAAACAGATTTTCCCTGAGAGCCTCCAGAAATGAATGCAGCCTGCCAATATCTCAGTTTAGGTCATTGAGACTCACTTTGGACTTTTGACCTCAAGACCTGTTAGATAGTAAATTTGTACTGTTTTAAGCCACTAAGTTTGTGATGATTACAGCAGTAAATAGAAAACTAGTATAAAATACTAATACAAAAATAAAAACTTCCTTATTCTTTTAATAAATTGACTATAACCCAATTTTGATACCTAAGCCTGATGAAGACTCTCTCAAAAAAGTAGAAGAAAAAGAAGGCTATAGACCATTGTCACTCATGAATATTGATGCAAAAAGATTAGCTAAAATATTAGCAAACAGAATCTAATACCACATAAAGAAAATAACATACCATGACGAATTGGGATCTATTCTAGTAATTTAATGTAGTTTCTATATTAGTAAATCCATATTGATAGATCTCAGGAAACAAAATATGGTTATCTCCATAGATGTTCAAAAAGCCTTGGACAAAAATTCAATACCCATTCCAAGTAGCAGCACTCAAGAAAACAGGAATTGAAGGACACTTTCTTAATGTGTTAAAACACCTTAACATGATAAAAAATATATATATTAGTCCTAAAGCTATTATTTTACTTAAATGTGGAAACACAACAAGAATTTCCACACAAATCAGGAACAAGGCAAAAATGTGTACCTCCACGACTATTCAACACTGTCCTAATGGTATTAGCCAATGCAATTAGAGATGACAAAATAATCAGAGGCAAAATATTTGGTAAAGAAGTCAAACCGTCTCTGTCTTTACCGACACAACAGTATAACTGGAAAGCTCTAGAACATCGATGGTCAATGATAAAACGGACTCAAACAGTATAAGAATTCAGTAAGGTAGCAAGATACAAAATTAACAGACAAGTCAATATAGTTTTCCTATACACAAACACTATCTAGAGAAAATATGAAAGAGAAACCCCAATCTACATTGGCAACAAAGAAGATCAAATACACAGGAATAAATTTATCAAATAATATGTAAAACTTATATGAGGAAAACTTAAAATTACTCTAGGAAGACATAAAAATAGACAAGTGGAGAGAATCTCATGTGATTGAAAGGGTGTTTCAGCATCGTAAGGATGTCAGCTCTCACTTGGTTAATTGATGCAATCCCATTAAAAATACCAACAAGCCTTTGTTTTATGGAGTTAGACACATTGGTACAAAGATTATTTGGCAAAACAAACATGCAAGGATACCCAGAAAAATACTAAAAAAAGGAAATCTGCTCCGGGGGACTAGACATATCAGACATTAAAAGATACTACAAAGCTTCTATAATTAAACCGTGTGGCACTACCATAGGACTAGACCATAGATCATAGACCAGTGGAACAGAATAGAAACCCCAGAAATAGACCTAAGGAGGTATAGAAATTTAGTGGATGATGAAGATGACATCTCAAATCATTGGGACAATGATAGACCTTTAATAAAGGAGGCTGGGTAGCCATTTTGAAAAAGATACAATTAGATCTATACCTCATGTCATACCCAAGAATAAACTTCAAATGTATCAGGGGTCTAAATTTAAAAGAAAGATCAAGCATACAAGTTCTGAAAGAAACAAAAAGAGTGGGTTTCTCTATAACAGTAGTGTGGGACAGTCTTTCTAACCATGATTAAATTTACAGAGGAAATAAAATAATAAGTTTGCATGAATTTTTTTATAAGTTTGAGTGGTAAAAACTACCATAGACATAGTCAAAAAACAGTAACAAACCAGAAGAAAACATTTTTGCATGTGTCACAAGGGTTAATATCCCCAGTATGCAAAGAACACTTCGAAAATGCAAAACCAAAGGCGAAAAACCCAAAAGGAAAACAGGAAGTCAATGATTTATGAAGAGTAAAAAATAGCCCTTAAACATATGCAAATTGTTCCAAGTTTCTCATAATCAGAGAAGTGCAAACTAACACAATATTGGGATACTATTTCTCATCTATTGGGTTGGTTCAAATGAAAACTATCATGGCATATGTGATTGGCAAAGCTTTGGGAAGTACTCTCCTATGGGGCTGGTTGGGAAGTACTCTCCTATGAGGCTGGTGGGAATGCAAACTGGTGCAAATATTTTATTTTTTCATTTATTTAAAAATTTTTTGATGTTTATTTCGTTTTGAGAGAGAGAGAGAGAGAGTGAGCACAAGCAGGGAAGGGACAGAGAGAGGGAGACACAGAATCTTAAGCAGACTCCAGGCTCTGAGCTGTCAGCACTGAGCCTGACGTGGGACTCGAACCCACAAACAATGAGATCATGACCTGAGCTGAAGTTGGATGCTTAACCAACTGAGCTACCCAGATGCCCCATGGTGCAAATATTTTATAGGAGGACTTGGTAAAACCTAACAAAACTGTATATGTTCTTACTTTTTGACCTAGAAATTGTACATCTGGGATTTTACTTTGAAGATACATTTCTAACAATACACTGCGTTCATTATAGCATTGTTTGTAGTTGAAAGATATTAAAAAATAAGCTAAGTGCCCATATATAGGAAAGTCATTTCATAAATTATGATACGCAATGGAGTTCTATACAATTATTTTTTTATAAAAGGAATGAAAATTTATATAAATTTATTGAATGAGCTCTAGAATACATTGCTAAATGAAGAAAAAAAAAACAAGGAGCAAAAGAATATCTATACTGGTAGTGTGCTCTCTTCCAGGTAAGAAAGAAAAGGAAACAAACCTGTACCTGTTCTTTTGTAACAAGAAGAATGGACCGGAAACTAATCTCACCCCTCCCAGGGGACTGATGGGAATGAAGTAGACAGAATGAGGAAAAGGAATGGGATAGGAGGAACAAAGGGAGAGTGACACTTCTCTCTAAGTATACTTTCTCACGTATTCTTTTCAAGCCATGTCAATATACCACACACTCATTAAAGCAAAGAAATAATTGAAACCAACTGGGATGCATAGGCAATTCAAAATGGAATACAAACAATGAGCCTGGTTTCTCTTTTGTTGTTTTGTTTGTTTTTTGTTTTTGTTTTTTTTTCCAAATGAGTAACATACCCACACTGAAGCAAAGGGAGAAGAAGAAAATATAGTAACTGGTAAACAGTATCTTGACTATATAGTAAAAGGCTAACGACAGCACTGTACAGAAATGGGTGAACAACTGAAACTATTTATACTAGGAAAGGGCAAAAAAAGTAAATATACTGTAGAAAATGAGAGCCATGTTTGTCCCTGTTGGGGGCAGGCCAGAATAAACTCTAGGGTGTTGGGCTGGAATTGGAGGTCTCAGAACTAACTCATGCCTTTAAATATATGTAAGTACACAGATACACACATATAGATACTTGATAAATGACTTTGATTTCATTGCAAACAAGTGAGAAAAGGATGCACTTTTGAGGGGGGATGGTGTTCTGTTGTTGTTGTTTGTTTGTTTTGGTTTTGGTTTTTTACCAAGACATACAAAGGTACAAACAATACAGAAAAATGATAAATCTGACTCCCATTAAAACTAGAAATTTGAGGGGTACCTGGGTGGCTCAGTCGGACGCTTAGGCGTCCGACTCCGGCTCAGGTCATGATCTCACATTCATGGGTTCTAGCCCAGCATCAGGCTCTGTGCTGACAGCTCAGAGCCTGGAGCCTGCTTTGGAGTCTGTGTCTCCCTCTCTCTCTGCCCCTCCCCCAACTTGCACTCTGTCTCTCTTCAGCTCTCAAAAAATAAAATCAAACATAAAAAAAAAAAAAAACTTTTAAAAAAACTGAGAAATTTGATTCATCAAAAGAAACTAAAAACAAAATGATAATCAAGTCGGAAGCTGAAGAAAATTATTGTAATACATATAAACCAGGAATGATTGGTATTCAGAACACATAAAACTTCCATCTGATCGGTAAGAATACGACAAATAACACAATAGAAAACAGAACAAAGAATGTGAAGAGGAAATTCAAGTGATCAATAAACATAAAGAATAGACTCCACAAATAATTACTGAATGCAAATAAAAAAATAAATATCAAAAGCAACAATTCACACCAACAGACTGACAAAAACTCAGGTCTGATAGATCTCTGTTGGTCAGCGTGCGGAATAAAGGGACCCCTCATCGTAGCTGGTAGAAAACAACCACTTCGGACAACAATGCAGCTATGTAAGAGAGCTGAAGATACATACACATTGTGACTCAGTGTTTTCACTTCCAAATATATATACCTTAGAAAGTTTTGCACATATACATAAGTTGGCATGCTCCAGAACGTTCAGTGCATTCTCAACAGTGAAAAATGAAAACAATCTTTTCATTAAATACTCGATCTCTAAATCATGGTATTCCACACAGTGGAATGCCATACAACGGAGAAAACAGATGAGTAAGATCATATCAACATAGGAACAGCTCAAAAACGTAAGTGCGTGTGTAGGATGATACACACAGTAAGATGTTTATACGATCAAAAACATGCAAAAAAGCAGTGTTACATATTTCTTATGCTATAGATATTTGTGATAAGAATATAAAAACATTTTTGGAGTTGTAGTAGCCAGCCATCAAGATGGCCCCCAATGATTCCCCCTTCTGGTATTCAGAGCGTTGTGGAGTCCTGTCCCATACTGGATCAGGGTTGGTCTCTGTCATCAACAGTACATGGCAGAAATGATGGTGAGTCACCTCCAAATTAGGATGTAAACAACTGTGGCTTCCATATTTAGCAACCCATTTTCGATTTCTCTCTGACTTGCTGCTGGTGGGGAAAAGCAAGCTGCCATATTGTGAGCGGTCCTAGGGAAAGGCCCACGTGGTGAGGACTCAAGTCTCCAGCCAGCGAGGAGCTGAGGTCTGCCAACACGTGAGTGAGTGTGGAGGAGGATTGTCAGCCCCAGTAGGACCCTGAGAAGTTTCAGACAACAGCTTGACAGCAACCTTGTGAGACAGCTGGTCTCTCTACCAGCTAAGTCTATCCTGGACACCTGACCCTCAGGAACTGTGTGAGGTAATAAATGTCTACTGTCTTAAGTCAATAGGTTTTGTGGTAATTTGTTATGCAACAAGAGTTAACACAGAGTAGGTTTCTTATTGAGAGGGAAGGTCATCAGGTCATAGGTAAAAAGAAGTCTTTGCTTTTAGCTGAAATATTTTATTATTATTTTTTTAATGTTTATTTTTGACACAGAGAGAGAGACAGAGACAGGGTGCAAGCGAAAGTGGGGCAAAGAGAGAGACACACACAGAATCGGAAGCAGGCCCCAGGTTCCGAGCTGTCAGCACAGAACCCGACGCAGGGCTCGAACTCACGGACCGCAAGATCATGACCTGAGCTGAAGTCGGACACTTCACCTACTGAGCCACCCAGGCGCCCCTGAAATATTTTATTTTTAAAATAAAATATCAAAAGCAAACATGGCAAGATGTTAATGTTTATTAAACTAAGATAACTAGCAAGCCGTTTTCATCATGAAATTCTTTGTACATTCTGAATGTCTGGAGTATTTCACATGCAGAAGAACAGTGCTTTGCAGGGTTGTATCTCAGGGGCAGCAAGATATCGCCCCTGCCGTGGTAACCTGCAGTGGGTGATCATTCTGCTGTCTTGTAACTAAATATGCAGAGTCTTTCCTGAAAGCTTTTTTTTTTTTTTAAAGCTTATTTATTTTGAAAGAGACAGAGACAGAGACAGAGAACAGGGGAGGGGCAGAGGGAGAGAGAGAATCCCAAGTAGGTTCCACACTGTCAGCATGGAGCCCGACATGGGGTTCGATCCCACAAACCATGAGATAATGACCTGAGCCGAAATCAAGAGTCACACTCTCAGTGAACTGAGTTACCCAGGCATTCCTGAAAGCTTTTATAAATCACTTACACCCTGCAGGACTAAAATACAGAACTTCAGAAGCTAATATTTTGGGGTGGGTTGTGCTATATAATTTGGGTTTCTGTTATGACAAACGAGAAACAGTATTCGATTGGAAATATTTATTTAAAAAATTGTGATGCTCATACACTTTCTAAAAGCCCTCATATTTGGATAATAAATACATCAAGAACAGGTTGTCAATATGATTTAAAGCTGAAAAATCTTATATAGGTTCTGGTGAAATTATTTAATTAAGAAGCAAATCAAAATGCTTAAGCCATAGCTATTTAACATGATTATAAAGTGCTGATTATTCAAATGAAATTAATTAGTCACAAATTCCCCAAGAACATTAAATTACTCCCCAATGGCAGAAACACTGGCAATTTTACTCTTTCATTAAATCTATGCTTGGTTATTTTCTTTTCGTGGAAATATGGACAGCAGTCAAATGTTTACTAGTCAGTTTATAAAGAAAAATCAGAAACCCTTTAGTTCCACAACCAATACAGGAATGGTGAACAATAAGAAAAGCTTCTTGAGGCTTAATAACTGTATGTAAAATTTAATAAAAAGGAAAAAAAAAAAGAACCTGTCATGACTGAGCTTGTCTCCAGTGCCCTCCCCCCCCCCCCCCCCCAACACACTCTGGAATTAAGTAAGGATTCCAGGAGAATGGGCTTTCCGGAAAGAGGAAGAAAACCTACATTTTTGATTTACTATAAGTTTAGTTTTTTTTTAATATGAAATTTATTGTCAAATTGGTATCCATACAACACCCAGTGCTCATCCCAGCAGGTGCACTCCTCCATGCCCATCGCCCACTTTCCCCTGTCCCCCACCCCCCCATCAACCCTCAGTTTGTTCTCAGTATTTAAGAGTCTCTTATGGTTTGCCCCTTCCCTCTCTGTAACTTTTTTCCCCCCTTCCCCTCCCCCCTAGTCTTCTGTTGAGTTTCTCAGGATCCACATATGAGTGAGAACATATGGTATCTGTCTTTCTCTGCCTGACTTATTTCACTTAGCATAATACCCTCCAGTTCCATGCACGTTGCTGCAAATGGCCAGACTTCATTCTTTCTCATGGCCAAGTAGTATTCCATTGTGTACATAAACCACATCTTCTTTATCCATTTGTCAGTTGATGGACATTTAGGCTCTTTCCATCATTTGGCTATTGTTGGAAGTGCTGCTATAAACATTGGGGTACACGTGCCCCTATGCATCAGCACTCCTGTATCCCTTGGGTCAATTCCTAGCAGTGCTATTGCTGGGTCATAGGGTAGATCTATTTTTAATTTTTTGAGGAACCTCCACACTGTTTTCCAGAGTGGCTGCACCAGTTTGCATTCCCACCAACAGTGCGAGAGGGTTCCCGTTTCTCCACATCCTCTCCAGCATCTATAGTCTCCTGATTTGTTCATTTTAGGCACTCTGATTGGCGTGAGGTGGTATCTCAGGGTGGTTTTGATTTGTATTTCCCTGATGAGGAGTGACATTGAGCATCTTTTCATGTGCCTGTTGGCCTAGAAGTTTAGTTTAAAATACAATTTGAGCACACCTGCTTTTGGGGGGTGGCCCCGCTATTTATCCTCGCCTATTCTGTTTTGTTGTGAAGGCAAGTCCTGAGGGGAAGAGGAGAAAGCATATCTTTCCCTGACCCCATCTTTTCCTTTTGTTCACTTTGTTCATAATCTAGGTTTACTCTGTAGAAGCAGTTCTGGAAGGCTGAGATGATATGGGGCTAACACAGGTGTTAGCAGAGAACTGAATCGATCTCCCAGTTGGGTGGCCTCAGTTTGGGGAAAATAAACCATGGAAGCCTCCTGTGGCTGTAAGTGCAATGTTAAAATGGTATCTCTTGGAAAGGAATGAAGCTGGAATCTTAAATCAAGGAGACGGCCCTTTCTTTTGTTGATCCTGTTATCCCAGAGGGCTGCGAGAAGGTTTTGAATAGGGAAAGAGACGCAAGGCTGGCGTTTGAGGTAGCTCCCTGTGGGAAGCAGTCAAGACTTGAGACAGTTAATACACTAGATAGAGGACGGATCGAGTGTCCTGGAAAGATAAATATACACGTAAGAATATATATTTATGAGAAAAAATTGGAGAAGGATATGGCAAGGAGGGTGTATTAGTCCAGGTTCTCTGGAGGAAAAGAACCAGTACATACATGCACACAGTTATATAGATAATGTATAATATATGTGTATACTGTTACACAGTAAAAAAAAAAACCTGCTTTATGTACATAAAGAGACTCATTATGAGGAGTTGGTTAATGCAAATATGGAGGCTAAAATGTCTCATGATCAGCTGTCTGCTAGCTGGAGACTCGGGAGAGCTGATGGTGTGGTTCCCATCTGAGTCTGGGGGCCTGAGAACCAGGAGGGCCAACGTTTCCACTGAGTCTATGGGCAGGAAAAAGCCAGTGTCTCAGCTTGAAGGCAGTTAGGCAGAAGGAATCCTCTCTTACTCAGCCTTTTTTGGGTGAAAGGCTGTTTTGAATCAACTGATTGCACAAGGCCCACCTACTTTGGAGAGGGCATGCTGCCTTACTTAGTCGACTCTTTCAAATGTTAACCTCATCCGGAAATATCCCCACACATACACCAGAATATTGTTTGAGCGAACATCTGGGCACTCCACGGCTTAGGAAGGTTGACACATAAAATGAGCCATCCCAGAGGGCTGCCAGTTTCCTGGTTTCAATGACTGTTGTGCCAAAATGAACCAGAAGAAACAAGGTTAGGAGAAGGGATGGCAGGAAACCGATGAGCACCATTTAGGATCTGCTGAATCGATGCTCCCAGCAACAGGTGGAAACAACACGGAGGGAGGTGGATGTACAAACCGGGAGGCTCAGGGCTGGAGTCTGGGGAGCCTTTAGCACACCCGTGCAGTAACCAGGACAGGATTATCCAGGGATGGAAAGAGGAACCCAGTTTAAAAAGAGAGGGAGAGAAGAAATGGTAGAAAATAAGGAAAATCAGAAGAGTGTTGTATCAGAAGCTAAGGAAGTAGAGTTTCCACAATTAAGGAGTGACCACAATGGTCAGCAAAGTGATTCAACTTAGGGGCTGAAAAATATCCTTCAGCACTGGCCACCAAGGCCCTCAACGGGGATGCCCTCAGTGAAAGCAGGGCCCACAGGGAGGAGGCAACAGACGCTGACAGTGGGTAGAAGGCAGATGGGGGGCAGGGTGTGGAGTGCAGGGGCTGTATTACAGGGAGGTGAGCCTGTTTGGAGCATGAGAGCAGTTCGGAATGAAGGAGAAGGTAAAGAAATAAGCGAGCGGGGGTGATGAATGGAGCAGGGCCCAAAGCAGTAGCTGTGGACTCTGACCAAGAGCACAGGCATGTGTCGGGGCCAAAGGGGAGAGGAATGTAATTAGAAACAAAGGAGGGTGCCCATCCTCTGAGATGGGTGAGAAACAAACAAGGGTTCACAGAGATGTATATAATTTTGTAGGGGAGCAGGGGTGTGAGAAATTGGGGGAGATCATGCTTAATAGTCTTATCCTTCATGATGAAGTAGAGGGCAATGTTTTCTGCTGAGAGAGAGGTGGGGCCCTCATTTAAGAACGGGGGTGGAGGCCATACAGCTAACTCCTTTCCCTTCCCACCCCCCCTAAAGTTCAGGCTTAAGTTTTTAAGTATTTATTGGAAGGAAATACAGAGAAGTGAAAGAACAGTATCACAGACCAACTTCACAGAGGACTGGATATGTAGAAGACTAGACAGCTCTGAATGGCTCAATAATATAAATTATTCAAGAGGTTGCCCTGGCGATCTTATCATCCCTCAGTAACAGGTGTTTCTTGCTTCCTGCTTTGCAAGTGGGCCATATGCACGATTCAGCATTTTCCTACGTTTTCTATTTGTTTTTCTGCAACTGCTGCCCCCTTGTATGTGTATTCATTTCTCTCTCTCATGTTTTATACTTACTCATGAATTGTACTGCTTCTTGGCTTTTGCTTACGGCTTTCTCGTTTGCAGCTTCTGATTCTACTATCATCTGCTGGCTTGATTATTACATCTCAAAAACAAAGTCTTTCAGAGGGAGCCTCTGGCTGGTTCAAGCAGACATGCTCCAGTACAGAACATGTCAGGTGATGGTCAAATTTCTTGGGGCTATGGTGGGGTTTTGGTACCAAGCATAGCGACATAATCAAAAAGCACTCCAATATCACAGGTAAGTAATTTACATAGGTAGTTGTGGGCAGAAGTTGAAAGGAATAACAAATCCACGTATGTGCAGAACTAACATGAAAAAGGTATGGATATTTACACACACAACACACACACAATTACTTAAGTCCTGAATAAATGAGGTCAGGCTATGTCTTATTCTTATGTAAATGACCCTATACTGTAAAGATGTCAATTTCTTGCAAATTAATCTATAAATCCAGTGCAATTAAAACTTTAATCCCAAACTTGATAGGGGGGAAATTGAATTGTTTTAACAATTCAGCTGGTAGAGAAAATGTATGAGAATAGCCATGAAAATTAATTCAAAAATAATAATGATGAGGAGAAAATGCTTGAGATCTCTTTCTATCTGTATGTATATACATATGTATATATAGATATAAGTGTGTGTGTATGTGCGTGTGTGTGTGTGTGTGTGTGTGTGTGTGTGTGTGTGTGTGTGTGGTGTCCTGGCCCAGATGCAGATGTGAATCAACGGAATAAAAAGATAACCAGAAACAGAGCCACGTGTCTTTTAGAACTCAATAATACAAATGGCAATTCAAATCCATGTAAATGAGTAATTCAATCACTGGTGTTGAATCAATGGGCTACTTATATGGAAAAACAGAAAGGTAAATCTTCTACCTCAAATCATGTACCAAAATAAATTACACAAGGATTTAAAATCTAAACATTAAAATTAAAACTGTCAAGGTATCAGTGGCAAGTATTTAACAGTATCATTGTAACTTGGGGAAGGAGGGGCTTCCTAAGTATAAATCAGACTCATAAGACATAAAAGGAATGGTCTTAGATTTGACTACATAAAAAGCACAATCTTACATATGTTAAAAGACAGCATAACCAAGTAAAAAGAATCTATAGATTGAAGAAAATATTTGCAACACATAAGATAGGAAATGCTAATATCTCTAAAAAGGGAAAAAGAGGGGCAGAGGATGTAGACATGCCCTATCTCCTTTGAATAACATAATATTGAAATGTTAAAAAGGCATACCCATGCCTACTCTGCTGGCATATGCACCTCTAAACTACCAAACATGCTATTTCCTGGGGAGAGGGTTTACTTAACACATGACATTTTAGCCTTCATCCTGGCTATTGTTGACAAAGGGCCATCCTATGACCCTCTATTCAGTCCGTGAAAGAAAAAAGGCCAGATTTCAGATTCTAGAACAGATTATTATCTGCTCTGATTAGATAGTAAGTCTTCTCAGTGTATTAAACAAATGTCACAGTAATTACATCACACGATCTGCTCTTTCCCAGAATGCTGGGTGTTCACCATTTCATAATTTCTGTGTTGCCCAGAGATATTTTAAGGACTCAACCACAGTCGTATGTCCTTCAAATGCAAAGACCACATCCTTATTTCTTCTTTTTTGCCCCCCCCACCCCCACCGTTTTACTGGAGTTCCTCATTCATACTTCATACATGCTGACTGCTTGCTTATAAACACATCCATTTCCAGACACAACGTTCCTTCTTCCATCTCAGACCTCTCTTTCTGAGACTGACTGTCTTATTTGGAAGTTCCTTTATTGAGAGCCAGTAGGTGGGTAAATCTTTCAGTGTTTGTCTACAAAAGTCCTTATTTTCCCCACATTTTTGAAAGACAATTTTACTGGGAGTACTATAGTAGACTGACGGGTAATTTTCCCAGGATTTTCCATTCCATTGTCCTCTGCTCTCCATTGCTTCTAAGGAGTTAACTCTTAGCCCACGTTGCTCTGTTAGTAGATACTCCTTTTCCCCCATGATTGCTATAAAAATCTTCTGTTTGTTTTTTATGTTTAGCAATTACACCACACACTATTTAGGGAGTGAATTTCTTTTTACTTACTGCGATTCATTTTTTTCTCAGTCTGAGGATTCATGTCACTTATTAATTCTGAAAAATTCTTGGTCATTATCATTTTCAATAATGCCTCTCCCAATTCTCCCTATTCCTTCTTTGTGGAATTCTCATGACATATGTTGGCCTATTTCATTCTATTCTCCATGGCTCTTAACCTCTTTGATATTTTCCATTTCTTTATCCTGCTGGGCTACATCCTGGGTAATTTCTTCAAATCTGCAGTTCATGAATTACCTATTGCATCATTGAACTCCTCTATTAAGTTTTAGGTTTAATTGTTCTCAAGTTTGAGAATTTCTACTTGATTCTTTAATCGTTTTTGACAGTCTCTGAATCATATTTTGGATTCCGTCTCTTCTAAAACCACATTAATATGCATGCTTTTTTGGAACACTGTTGATGACAACTTTAATATTGGAAGTCTTCTGGACGAGGGTCTGTTGTTTTGTTGTTTCTGCTGACTCTATCATGAGACTTTGTGTGTATGTGTTTTGCGATTTTTAAAAATATTGTGTGCTCCTGTTTCTGGAACTCTATCTGTGAGAATTCTTTGAGGCCTTTGCTTTTATTCAGACCCCAGGTCATTTCAAACTCAAAATCTTGGCTTACAGTTTTTAAGATTAGGCAAATAGTATAATGAGAAACATGTGGGCTGGCCAGTGGCCACAAATGATCGGGGAAAGCTTTAAAACTTTTCTTTGTACTGGCATGATCTTTAAATTTCATTTTAAAAGTATACAAAAAGCCAAACACACAGAGAAGTATGGGAAGTAATGCAACAGGTATATGGACATATAATACCAAGATCAAAGCAATGGTTTTTGTTTTACTCCTGCCACTTTTCTAATTTCAAACTGTTTCACAATTCTCTTCCTTTCTTGGAAAGATGTATCAATTCGTATCAACCAAATATAACAATTATGTTCAAAGTGATTGAAAACAAGAGCGAATACGATGATTTCACTCTTAATACATGGGAACCAAAACTAGTTTAAGAGTAGGATTAGGGGTTTGAATCCACGCTGGGAGGAAACGGTAAGCATTTGGAATAGTTGTTGAGAGAAGTTGGAGGAGATGATGAAAACAAGAGGGTTGATAAGCAACAGCCCCGTGAGCTCCACTGTGGCTGGAGGCTTACAACCATGAGCATCCATGTTGCAGTGTCCACGTAAGACCGGGGTTCTGCGTGGTGAGTCTGGTAGAAGGACAAAGAGCCAGGGAACTCACAAGTAGAGTAGTTTACAGAAGTGCTTCTCAGATTTAATGTGCATATAAATCCTGGTATCTTGCTGAAATGCAGGTTCTGATTCAGCAGGTCCGGGATAGGACCTGCGGCTCCACAGTGCTGAAATTTCCCAGGCATTGCCATTCCTGCCAGTTTGGGGTCTACTCTTTCAGTAGCCGACTGGGCCCAAGTGGGCCTCTTCACCGAAGGAGAGTTACAGGAGGAGTGAGAGATGAGCACTGGGCAAGGTGAGGGGGCTTGTCGGAGTGCGATCACGGCTTAGAGCTCACGTTGTGGAGCAGTTCTGGTTTAAGTCGGAAGCTAGGGTGTAATTCCTGGAGCGGGTGGACGAAGGGTAAAGGTACGTGGAGTTGAGAAGGTCCAGGACTTAGAGGTCTGGTTGTTAGTTCTCGGTTGCACTGTCAGCCTAGGGAAAACTCCAGTGGTTACAAGGGGAGCTGGGATGGAGAAGAGGGGAACCTGCCTGCAGGTCTTTAGTTAACGGGGCTGGATGGGATGGTCGTGAGAGCATTTGAGAAGCTGGCACTAGCAAGGAGGAGCAGAGGGCAGACGTGATCTCACAACAGGGTGAACTTTGAGGTCTGCGTGGGAGCACAATGAACAGCTGGTGTGTGCACAGCTGGGAGGGCCGGTTAAGCAAAGGACGTAGGCAACATCTTTGGAAAAGGTTGACCAGTAGGAGAGTTTGTTTAAAATGGAATGGAGTCACTAGGGGGGAAGAGGCAAGTGTTAACAGTGAAGGGGTGAGTCTGCAGGAGATGCTTCGGTGCCTTGTCCACCCCCAGCTGCTGTGAGAGCTTATGTCTGTGACCTTCTTTAGCGGAGAAAGGCCATTGGCTGGGAAGAGCTGCATGGGAGGTGAACACTCCTACTCCCCAAAGTAGCCAGTAACCTAACTGATGTGGGAGTATGAAAGCTCTCTGCCTCTGCACAGGTTGACTCTGTGGGGTGATTTATGCTCTAGAGGCTCTTTGTGAATGAGACCGAGACTAGCCTTCACTGAGACCACACTCTCGTTCAGTTGCTTCCCTCTCCTTGCCCTGCTTCCCTAGTGGGTTCTTCCTGAAGAGCACTCCCTCCACAAATCACGTGCTCCTGAGTATCTGTCTCAGCTCTGCTTTGGGGAACCTGACGCAAGCCAGGTAGCCCAGAAGTAGTCCTGGGAAGCAGACTCCAAGGATGGATTCTGGAGCTGAATCATCCACTAGCCACTGGCAATGGTGGACTGGAAGAGTAGCAATGGTCGCGGAATGTTACAGCACGGGTGGTGACCTGGGATAGGGTACTTGTGGAAAGCAATACAAAGGCTTGTGCGCTGTCTCTGTCCTTTATGCGGCATGAAGGGAAATGGGAATTTTAAGGACTATGGAACTGGGCAGCCATGCTGAGCAGCATGGATGCTTTGAAGAGAAAATGACAGATCAAGGCAATCAGATATCAACCAAAGCAAAGTGTGAAAACCAGAAGGTCTCCTTGGCAGAACGTAAAGAATATAAAGAATCCATCAACCAGGCTCAGGACCTAGTCTAAGCATAGTAGGCATGTCCTTTAAGAGAAGAAAGATTCTCAGTTCTGGCAAGTCTTCTACACTATAGCCATATCTCTGAGCGGGAGGGAGTCGGATCTTGAGACTCAGGATGCAGATATCTGGGTAGAAGTGCTTGAAAATATAAATGCTCCCATTTCCTAAGTCCTATGGCCTGCAGAAGTGATTATCATCCCTTTGTTGGTGAAGAGTACAGCCTCCACTCCCTCTCAAATGAAGCAGGTGCCTTATTGGACCACACTTGTCTTCTTCATGATCTACCTTATCTCCCCTTTATCAACCAGACTGTTAGTCACTAGGGTCAAATCTTGGCACGACCCAATCAGAAAGTGCTGGGCCTGCTAAGGGAGGAGAGAGGTTAAAAGCCAAAGGAACTGAAGGAGCTGGCTAACCTTTCATGGCAGGAAAGGGAGAACATGCCTGGAAACGGATGGTTATAATTGGCTACCAGCTCACAGCAGCTTGGAAAAAGTGATGGCCCACAATGAATGAAGTAGGGACGTCAAAACTGCCATGGCAGACCATGGAGAAAGGGACAAAAAGTTAGATAAGTGGGCACGCTAGAATGGACCTTGTATATAAGATCAGAAGACCCACCCAGCTGACTGTATTCCTCAGGAGGGCCTTTTACCAAGGTGATGAGGGTTATATCAGTGTCACTGAGAAACTCAGTCGAGGCTCACTGCTGTAGACCAGGGTTGATAGCAGGAGACATTGTTATAAAACAGGACTTTCCAGTGGCGATGGGAATAAGAGGATCCCAGAATGCCTAAGGCCATGTAGCAGCACTTCACCATCGGCCAGATTGGGATGACAGTATGATGGGATCCCATCGGCCAGATCCCATCCCATTGGCCAGATTGGGATGACAGTATGACAGATGATCTGTGGGGATCTATGGAATAGAACATGGTTCCCCTAAAGGTAAGACATACGGGCATCCAACTGCTTAATATGTATAACCAAAGGGAATCTGGAATGGGTGAGCACCTATGGCTTTGACTTGGATAACTGTATTTTGTAAAAAGGGAAATACCCAGATTTTCTGAGGGACATCGGACACAAGGCCATAGTAGACACTGATACCCACTGTCCAGGTGTAAGCACTATTGTGTACCCCCTGTTAGATCAGGATCATATGGGAGTCAAGTACAATTAATAGAATTGTGACCCAGGTTCAAATAGATGTGAGTCCCCTGAATCCACAGATCTCAGCGATTATTTCCTTAATTTATAAATGTATGATCAGAATGGATGTCCTTAGCAAAAGACCCCTCATATTGGCTCCTTTGCATGTAGAGTAAGACCTATCGAAGTGACGGTCCATGGAACTGTCTAACCCGTGGTGAGATGGCAAATTATGAACACTACCGTATCCTGGCAGGAATGACAGAGGTTAATGCCATTCTCAAAGACTTAAAGAATGCAAGGCTAATGTTCCTTATTATATTCCCCCATTTACTTTGCTAGGCTGGTCCCTGGGGTGGGGAAGGTGGATCCTGGTGAAAGACACTGTCTCACCCCAAACCTAACCACAGGAGGCTGAATATGCCTGGTGTGGTAATATTTACTAGAGCAGATGAACACAGACTCTGGTGTGCGACATGTGGCTGTTAAGTTGGTAAAGGCAGTCTTCATGCCCGTCAAAGTGAAGGATCTGAAGCAATTAACCCCATACGGGATGAACAACATCACTCAGTGAAACCCTGCCCCAGGGCCATGTTAATTTTTCTGCTCACTGTCATAGTAAGGTCTGAAAGGACTTAGACCATGTGAACATGCACAGGATTGGTCACTAAATTGACGAAATAATCTTAATCCAACGGGATGAGCAAAAAGTGGCAAGCACAGTGAAGATCTTGGGAAGACAGAAGTGCTCCAGAAGGAAGTGATAAACTCTTCAAAGACACAGAGGGCCAACACATCTATAGTGTTTCTAGTGGCCCAGTGGTCTGTGGCAAGGCAGAACATGTCTTCCCTGCTTCTAGAGAACTCAACCTAACACAAATTCACAGAAGGAATGAGGTAGTCACAGGTAAGGGGGGGAGGGCTGGGTTTTATTTGATGGCCAAGGATTACAGGAATGAAGACAAACCATGGCTACATGTGACCGGCCTCTAGTAGCCTGACTGGATGTAGGTCCTGGACAGAGGCTGCCCCCACGGGCCTCGGTGAGGACTGCCTCACGGTGAGTGAACAAGGATCAAACATCTCATTCCATTTCTCAGGCACTGGCTTGTCATCTCCCCAGAAGTGTTTGGGTCTGGGAACTGCAGACACACAGTACACATATTTGGAGAAAATATTTCTGAACAGAGGTGTTACAGTCCTTCCAGCCCCACCCGCTGACGTGGATTTCTGATGGTAGAAACCCAAGCTGATGGTATAGCTACGCAAGGAATCCCTCCTGAATTTAACGAATTTCATTTAAAAAGTGTATGTCTACCAAGCACTGTGATGGTCACAATCTTAATTCCCAACATTTCATTTTTAAATGTATGTTACAAATTGCATGGCACTTTGTAGTACTTCTTTTCATGTCATTTATTCAACAAATATTGGTGAATGCTTTCTATACATCAGGCACTATTCTAGGCTAAGCTAATAGTGACTCTTGGATTTTTTTTCCCCCCCCACAGCATTTTCCTATACAGATTTAAATGCCAGAGAATTGGGGTGCCTGGGTGGTTCAGTTGGATGAGTGTCTGACTCTTGATTTCAGCTCAGGTCATGATCCCAGGGTCATAGGATAGAGCCTGATAGAGCCATGCACTGGGCTTCACGTTGAGCGTGAGGCCTGCTTAAGATTCTCTCCCTTCCCCCCCCCACCCCCGCCCTTCTCTCCCACTCATTCACTCTCTCTCTAAAAAAAAAAAAAAAAAAAAAAAAGCCAGAGAACTGAAACATATACACCAGAAGTTATTATATATTGATTATATGTTCTCTGTGTTTCTGTTTTTGAGCGTTTGGAGAAGTTGGTACTCTTTCCTTCTTTGGATTATATGCTTCTAGATAATACAAACCATGTGATTATTCTTTAAGAAAGTCTTTCATCATGTCTGGCAGTGTTCTGTCCCCAGTGGGTGACTGAGTGACATCTTAACCATCACTGAGTATAAGTTCATGAGTTCACAAACAATTGTTATTCGTTTTACAGAGTTTGTAGAAACAAGACCCCGAACTGTCTCGGTGTAGCTGGATGTCATTTATTTCATTTCAAATCTGACAGCAAGAGAGGCAGACAAAGACTTTTTTCTTGTCTTCTCAGCTTTCTGCTGCTGAATTCTGCAGGGCACCAATTTTAAAAAGATCTGAAAGACACCATATTTTGAAAGCACGGCATGACGATGTTTCCCCTACATAATGAATATATTAATGAATTCTGACAAAAAGACTTATGTTCCTGTCTTCTTAAAACAGCCACTTAAGCAAAACAAGTAGCATCCCTGAAGGGTTTGTTAAGTTGCAGTACAGCATAGCCTAATGGACTGGTAATAAATATGGGTTTTGGGCATCCTGATTAATAATCCTGGCTCTGCCGTGCATAAATGCTATGGATTTTCTTAATAAAGCAAAAACTCAGCTGGAAGTCCTATAGGTACCTTGAGAGCGAGGACATCCCACCTTTTCCACTGGCCCCTCCCCTGGTTTTCCTCATCTCCGTTAACAGCACCACAGATCACTCACTATCCACACCAAGAACCCAGGAGACATCTCTGATTTCTCTCTTTCCCTTCACCGCCTCTCCGAAATCCAATCCACCCACACTGTCTGCTCCACCTTCAAAATATATCCAAGTTCACCTTTCGCCACCTCCTCCACTGTCATCCTGGTCCAAACCATCAGACCTTGTACCTGGGTTCTGTTCACGGTCTCTAACCTGACCTTCCTGCCTCTGCTCTGGTCTCTCCACAATCCATTCTCCACAGAGAGGCCAGGGTGGTCTTTCAAACACATAAATCCGGTCATACACGATCCAGGTCAAAACCTCCCAACAGCACTTACCACAGATAGATGAGCTGAGTCCTGCCTTGAGCTTTATTTCCTTCTATCTACCCCCTTATTCCTGGCATCCCAGCCACACTTACTTGCAGTTTCTTGAACACCTCAAACCCATTACTGTCTCCAGACCTGTGCATTTCATGCTTCCTCTGGCTGGAACGTTCTTCCCTCCACATTTTCACAAGGCTGGCTCTTTCACAGCATTCAAGTCACCTCTTCCCTGATTACCCCAAAGTAACCCACCCCCAGATACCCCCAGATACCCCTTATGCCATTATCCTGGCTTTACTGTCTTTGTAGCATTCATAATTATATGAAATTACGTTATATTGTACATGTGTTTATGTCTTTCCCGCTACAATACAAGGTCATGAAGACAGAAACTCTACTTTGGATCTCCAGAGCCTAGAATAGTGCTGTTATATTGTAAGCATTCAGTAATACTTGTTGAATGAATTCATGATATGAAAAGAATCATTACAAAGTGTTATATAACTTGTAACATACTTTTAAAAACGTAACATTAAAAATAAGATTGTAACTTTCACAGTGCTTAAAGGAGCTCTGCTTTTTAAATGCAATTGAATTCAGGAAGGATTGATTTCCCGGCTATGTGTGCTCAGCATGGTATTGACCATGTGGACAAAATCTAATGGAGACACAGCCTGAGTCCCACCTTCAGCGTCATCCAAGAACTGTGGTCCTTACCCCAGGTGCCTCCTGAGCCTTGGTGACTAATTGGCTATGTGATAAGGGGGGAAAGAACTCAACATCTCACTGAGATTCTGAGCATAGCTAACAGGGAGGGCAGCAGGCCCACCAGTACTAATTAGGAAGTTACTGGTTGCATGAGTACCTGTTTTGGGAGAGAGGCTAAGGCAAAAGTTTTCAAAGGTGACAGTTCCACTTGGTATCCAGGAAACAGAAATAAGATTTGCTCAAGGTCCTATCAGGTCACAAAAGGAACAACAAAGGGTCACGGCCTTGGGACTCTGCTATTCTCCAGATTGAAGTTTGCGAGGCTGGGCAGTATTCTGGGCAGCTCTAGGGATCAGTAGAGACTGCAACGTATCGAAACAATAATAAAGAGATCAGGAAGTGTGGGTTGACTGCAAGCTTGTTATCTTGCCTTCTTCCTGGCTTTGCTCACCAGCTGGCCCTAGAAAGGAGGGGTGTGCAGTTATGTTACCATCATTCATGCTTCCTCAAGCGATCCTGTGATTGTCTTATGTATGGATTTCTCTAGTTCAGTCCATGAAAAGGAATAGGCTTCTGTTCTTTTTTTGGTTAAAGCCATTCTGGATTCCCAAATACCAGATATCGCTGCACAGATGATACACCATTTTTAAGTGTACAATTCAGCACCATTAAGCGTGTTCACCTTGTCGTACAGCCACCAGCATCCATCTCCAGAACTTTCTCATCTTCTCAGAATGAAACTCTGCCCCCATTAAACACTAACTCCCTATCCTCTTCTCCCACCCCCAGTCCCTACTTTCTATCTTTATGAACCTCATATATACACTTTGAGTTTTATCAATTGCTGAGCTGGGAGCCCTTAAAAGCATCACTCCATCAAGGGGAGCCTAGGTGGCTGAGTCGGCTAAGCGTCTGACTTCAGCTCAGGTCATGATTTCCTAGCTCGTGAGTTCGAGCCCCACAGAGGGTTCTGTGCTGACAGCTCAGAGCCTAGAGCCTGCTTCCAATTCTGTGTCTTCCTCCATCCCTGTGTCTCCCTCTCTCTCTGTGTATGCCTCCCTCTCTCTCTCTCTGTCCCTCCCCTGCTCGTGTTCTGTCTCTCTCTGTCTCAAAAATAAACATTAAAAAAAATTAAAAAGCATCACGGCATCAAAACTCATATAAAGTGTACACCCAAAAGTGTGAAATTTTCTGTGTGTAAAGGATTCTCCAACATATTCCTGACTTAATCAAGATTATTGCTTAATTTCCTCAGAACCAGGGTGGTCCGTCCAGAGACAATGTGAGGGGAGTTGAGGACTCTTGCCTCAGCTGGGTGTCCCCATGGTGCTGGGACTCAGCTCTGTTTTCCCAGCACTCTGCACAGATCTCCAAGACCGAAAGTGCACATGTGACAACAGGGATGAACCTGGGGGGCATTATGCTAAGTGAAATGAGCTGGACACAAAAGGATAAATACTGTGGGATTCCACTGCTTTGAGGTACCTGGAATAGTCAAATTCACAGGGACAGAGAGCAGAATGGTGGGTGCCAGGGACTAGGGGGAGGGGAAATGGGGAGTCAGTGTTTAATGGGGATAGAGTTTCTGCTGAGGAAAATGAAAAAGTGACGGATGGTGATGAAGGCTGCACAACCATATGAATGTACTTAACGCAACTGAATTGTACACTTAAAAATGGTCAAATGCTAAATTTTATTTTTATTATTTACTATATTTATATTTCACCACAATAAAAAAGATTGAAAGAACGAATTAAAAAAAAAAAACTGATGGAGGGGTGCCTGAGTGGCTGGGTCGGTTAGGTGGCCAACTCTCGATCTCGACTCAGGTCACAATCTCACCTTTCGTGAGCTTGAGCCTCGCATCGGGCTCTTGTTGATGGTGTGGAGACTGCCTGGGATTCTGTCTCTCCTTCTCTCTGCCCCCCTCTCCCCAACCCCGCTTATGCATGCTCTCTCTCTCCCTCTCTCAAAATAAATAAATAAACTTAAAAAAAATGTATAAAAGAAAACTGATGGAAGTGTGAAGAAGGTCCCTAAAGCTCTCAAGGGTACCCTCATTCTAGGCTATTTCCCCGAAGCTGTCTGAAGGAAGGAATCAGACCTGTATAACTTAACACTCCTGCTCACTTCATACTGTACGTTATCACAGTAGAGTCTGGTCACATCATCACCCCAGCAGAGGGCTCGAGAGGGAGGCAGCACTGGTATTGGGACACCTGCTCAGGTGTAACCAAAGCCCTTGGGGTTCCACTGAGCCTGAAACCAACTACAAATATGAATAGCCCTTTAGGAATTTCTCAAAAAGTAATGTAGTGGAACCATCTGCAGGGGCGCTGCTCCCAGCCAACCTATTTCAGCCCAATAGGGACCCCCAAATATCTGATTAGGCTCAATGCAAATGCATCTCACAAATCCATTGTTTGTCTAATACATCAGCTACTCTCCACGGTCTTATAAACCCCTAACCCTACAAACTTTGGGCTTCATGATTCCTTCCAGTAGTTTCTCTTTGTTAAAAAAAAAAAAAAGATTATCATTAAAACAACCTTTGTTTTCTCCTTTCTGTCAGTAAAAGGAAACTATGATTAAAACTCCGATCAATTTCAATGAGAACACAGGCATTGAGTATATAACCGTGTCTATGAGTTTTAATAAGCTTAATTGATAGGTTGTCACTGCTATAAGAAAAAGAAGGGGGTGCATAGACGCAGGGGGCCCTTTGTAATGGCAGTTCCACTAGGAAGTACTTCTGGGAGCAAGACAACAAATGGCTTTGAGCAAGCTATATACAGCAAGACCTAAAATGTTGACCTGGCTTTTTCAGTTCAAATGGATACAAGAGCTGAGAATGTACCCATCAAAACTCCTAAACCAATGGAACCAAACTCAGATTCTACTCAGAGGTGATAATCCCATATAAGTCATTCATAAATCATGTGTCCTAAAACATTTCCCCTACTTGCACTGCCTGCAAAGGTGGTTTAATTATTTTTTCAGTTTTAAAATAAAATGATCTGCAGTGGGAAAGTCAAAATTGACTTTGATGATTATAAACAACCACCTTTGGGAAAATGTCTATTCACGTCTTCTGCCCATTTTTAATCGGATTATTCATATTTTGGGTGTTGAGTTTTATAAGTTCTTTTATATTTTGGATACTAACCCTTTATCAGATATGCTATTTGCAAATATCTTCTTCCATTCCATAGGCTGTCTTTTAGTTTTGTTGATCGTTTCCTTTGCTGTGCAGAAGCTTTTTATTTTGAGGAAGTCCTAATAGTGTATTTTGCTTTTGTTTCCCTTGCCTCAGGAGACATATCTAGTTAAGAAGTTGCTCTGGCTGATGCCAAAGAGGTTACTATCTGTGTTCTCCAGGATTTTAATCGTTTCCTGTCTCACATTTAGGTCTTTCATCCATTTTTAAATTTTTTATTATTTTTTTGAAGTTTATTTATTTTGAGAGGGAGAGAGTTGGGGGGGGGGGCAGAGAGCGAGGTAGAGACAGAAGCCCAAGCAGGCTCTGCACTGTCAGTGCAGAGCCCGATGTGGGGCTTGAACTCACGAACTCATGACTTGAGCCAAGGTCAGACGCTTAACCAACTGAGCCACCCAGGCACCCAGGTCCGTCATCTGTTTTGAATTTATTTTTGTGTGTAGTGTTAAGAAAGTGGTCCATTTTCATTCTTTTGCATGTTGCTGTCCAGTTTTCCAAACACCACTTATTGAAGAGACCTTTTCCCATCAGATATTCTTTTCTGGGTTGTTGAAGATTAATTGACTATATAGTTGTGGCTTCATTTCTGGGTTTTCTATTCTGTCCCATTGATCTATGTGTCTATTTTTGTGCCAGCACCATACTGTTTTGATCACAACAGCTTTGTAACATAACTCGAAGTCTGAAATCATGATACCCCCAGCTTTGCTTTGCTTTTTCAAGATTGCTTTGGCTATTCAGGGTCTTTTCTGGTTCCATATAAATTTTAGTTTTGCAAAATTCTATACAAATTTTCTTCTCACTCTGTGAAAAACGCTGGTGTTATTTTGATAGGGATGGCATTAAATGTGTAGGTTGCTTTGGGTAGTGTAAACACTTTAACAATACGTTTTCTTCTGATCCATGAGAATACAAGGTCTTTCCATTTCTTGGTTCATCTTCAATTTCTTTCACCAGTGCTTTATAGTTTTCAGAGGACAGGTCTTTCACTTCTTTGTTTGGGTTTATTCCCCGGTATCTTATTATTTTTGGTGCAAGTGTGCATGGGATTGATTCCTTAACTTCTCTTTCTGCTGCTTCACTGTTGGTGTGCAGAAACGCAACAGACTTCTGTACCTTGACTTTGTACCCTCTCACTTCACTGAATTCATTTAACAGTTCTAGCAATGTTTTATAGAGGCGTTGAATGACTAAACTATACACCTGAAACGAATATGACACTGTATGTTAAGGGGCGCCTGGGTGGCGCAGTCGGTTAAGCGTCCGACTTCAGCCAGGTCACGATCTCGCGGTCCGTGAGTTCGAGCCCCGCGTCGGGCTCTGGGCTGATGGCTCAGAGCCTGGAGCCTGTTTCCGATTCTGTGTCTCCCTCTCTCTCTGCCCCTCCCCCGTTCATGCTCTGTCTCTCTCTGTCCCAAAAATAAATAAAAAAAAAAAAAAAAAAAAAAACGTTGACACTGTATGTTAAGTAACTGGAATTTAAATAAACACTTAAAAAAATAAACAACGACTTCAGCTTTGTAGCTGGTTTGATAACTAGGAAGCCAAAATAAAATAAGAATTAAATTCAAGCTCTGTGTGTGTAGACGGACGCCAGACTTTGGATCCCAGAGAACAAAGATTGGTTTCAGTAATCTCTTTTCCTCGGTAGATTACCACGGAAGGGAACTAGATGTCATTTTGCTAGACTTCCATGTGTAGATATGCTGCATTTTACCAAATGCCCCTTCATGTTACCCACAAGATTAACCGAGTAAACTATAAAAAAAAAATAATGAGAAGAGAACAAAGCCAACCTTCCTGATCTTAATTTTTCCACTTGTGGTAACAGCGACTTCACAGTCACCTGTCATGATGCTACTGACTAAGGGAAATACACTGGGGCTGAGAACAGACCCGGAATGAGTTGTAACCTCCCCATCCTGGCTGTCTGCCCAACCAGTGGGTTAATTTCACATAGGCTGGTGGATTTGGGGTCAACTCATCTTGGGCGTTGTGTCCTCAGAGCCCCATGGCTGTAACTCCACAGGAGAGTATGACAAAGTTCTGTGCTCCAGTAAACGCATGCTCAGAGTGAAGTACCATGATACAGATATGACATGTATGTGCTCTATTTCTAGGTGTGACAGACTAAGAGAGTTTCTAGTGTTTATATTGATAGCTGGAAATATCACTCACAGGATTTTAAAATGCTGACTGCCACGGATAGGCATATGCACTATATCAGTCTCAGTAAACGGTACCATCAACCACCCGGCTAAGCGATCTGAAGCCAAGCTCCTTAAACACGTCTCCTAAGCAGCCCCATAGCCAGTCCTACCCCCAGTCCTACTGACTGCTGTCGCCCAAGTATCTCCTCATGTCACCTTTCTTCTGCCTTCCACTATTACCCAGGATGTTGTCACCTTTTGGATCCTCACTCCAACAGCCCCCCACCAGGGATCTCCTTGAATTCACTCTGGCCTTTCCGTCCTCTACTCACCCTCTGCAAGAGCAATCTTCATGGGTACACAAAGCGGACGGTTACACATCCCCCCCAAAAGCTTAACCTGCTCTCTAGTGTTCTTAGGATGGAACACCACACCTTAACCTGCTCTGCCTGTCATGTCTCCACGACGCTCCTCTCTCCAGAGTCTCGTGGCCTCTTCTCCATCCATCCCTCATGCTTATGGTTCTGCCAGCCTTCTCCCATTACAGGTGCTTTGTGTTGACACTCCTGTTGTTTGGGATACTCATTCTTTTTCCTCCTCATCTACTAAAAGGACCCTTGAGTTCTCAGCTCAATCGTTACTTCCTTCGAAGTCCCTCCCTCACCTCCCATGAGAGGTCAGCTCTGCTTTTATATGCCCTCCCTATACCATGTGCCACTCCACGCACCCACTCGTTACAGTTCTGATCTTACACGTTACCTGTAAGTTCAACGGGTTTATATACAACCTGTTACCCCCTCCCCACCAAGTCCACCCCTTGTGCCTAACCATCCTGCCTAGCACATAGCAAGCTCTCAGTAAATATTTGTGGAGTGGAGAAATGAAAACTTCAAGATTCTAGGGCTTTAAGTCTTTAAGCTCTTGGAATGGAAGATCTACCAGGACACAAATGGCAAGACTTACTAACGAAAGGACTGTCCCAGGGCCCCTTCCCTTGGTGTATGGAGAGAATGGTCCCATCAGGGGACAGTGAGACTGCTTTCCATAAAGTTCTAAGCTCTGCCATGCAAGCAGGAAAAAGGTGCCGTGCCTTTTCCGTTTCCAAAATCTCTATTTAGAGTGCAGGCTTACCGGAGTTATTCTCTTTTAGGGGAGTAATTGGTCCTGTCTTCAGCCTGCCTACAACCATCTGGCCAGCAAGAATCCTACTTCGTCAGTTTACCAAGAACCTCTCCTATCTTTCCCACATTATTGGGGATCCCCTGCAACAACAGGCTTCTTTATAAAATGTGCTGCATGTACTCAAGTGGGGTACCCTGTTGGAGACAGCATATACCTTTCCCAGTGTAGAAAGAATGCTGGGAAAGGTTTGATCAGAAAGCTACAATAATCATGACTTCCTCTCAACTGGTGGGAGTCTTTCTTCTACTCTGGCAAACAAAAAAATGTCTCACTTTGGTTCACATCTGGATGGGATGGTGTTGTGAGTGTTGGCGATTCTACCACTGGCTGACCTGGCACACAGCAGCTCTGTCCTATAGTTCAGTTGCCTCTAAACTGTATGAAAGGACAAACCAGGGAAGGAAGGACTCCAGCAGTGGCAGGCGACAGGCAACCTGCACTAGAGATTTCAGTATCGGGGGACACTGGAGACCACTGCCACGTGTTTACATGACGGGGCAGGGGGTAAAGGAATTCTCCATCTCCCCTTTTCTGAAGTGTAGGTAAGAAAAGGCCTGTAGAAGGACATAATCGAAACCCTCTTGGTTATCCTTGACATCTCTACTTTCTGCCCACTCCCTACCTGGGCACCTGGGCACCAAGGTCAGGGCAACTCAGTCATCTGTGAGTGCGGCATGGCCAGCACCCAGGGCTGCCCCACCATCCTCAGAGGACAGGGATGGGCCAAAGGAGGGGCCACAGGGACAGTGAAACCAGAAATGATCTTCTGGCTGGACTATAAAAGAACATGTGTTGGGAAGGTATTTTGATAGAAGGACCTTGCATTTCTAACAAATGTTGACTCATTTTCAGCCTGCCTTATCATGCTCCTAAACCTTTATCTCATACTGATAAACTGTAGCCTGGAAGCCAGTGTTGGCCTTATTCCCTGCTGGATGTTGCAGCCCTAAGAGCACATCTGGCATACTGTAGACAGAAGAAACAAGTAAGGAATGCACGAATGTAACTGGGATTGGGATTAAACTCTGGCCCTACCACTAGTGTTACAAACTGATATAGTGGTCCCCCCAATGGTGTTTTAAAAACTACAGCTAGATGTCTCTAGGCCACCAGCCCTGCTTCAGCAGGAGCTAGAACCTGTTCTCAGCTGGAAATAACTACGGTTAAATGGCTTAAATTAAGACAGGTTGGACACAGCAGCAGGGCTAGGAGTGTTGCTGGCTGGGGTCCAACGCTGGGGCTGCCATGTTTGAATGATTTCCAGACTAAGAAGATGAGGCCGTGTCTTGTGCAGGCCTTGGCTGCCTGAGGTATGTGTCCCTGGAGCGATGTCAGCAGCTGTGGCTGGACAGGCGTCATGTACCCGAGCTGTTGTCCCGACGGAGATAAGAGAAAAACCATATAGAACATGACACTTTGCAATCACAAGTGGCAGAGGCCGTTAGTTTAATCCTGGGGCTCTCAAGGGACCTAGACTATTAATGGACATGGGAATCCAGACTACAGTTTGGACTGAGCTCTTGCCATTGACTGTTTGGATTCCCTCCCGGTGGGCTGAAACGGTACCCAGAGTGCGAATGCACATGCAAATTCTGCATCCCAAGCAGACCTTGGGTTACAAAAAGCTGGTACTTTTGTTGAGTGTGGACATAAATCATGGTTACTTCAGAGATTTCAGATAGTATCAGGAGTCTGATGAACACAGGATTTCCACTGGGCTTGGATAAGGAAATGGACGCCATCGTTACTCTATTTTGTTATTTAAAAAAAAAAAAAAGTCTCTTCCATTGGAAGAGATGACTCTTCGTTTAGCTGACATTTTCCCCTGCTGTCTAGGTCTCATAAAATATGTTCATGCAAAGAGATGCTTTATAAATACACAAAGGGTTTTTTTTTTTTCTCTTTCTTTGGGAATTTTGCTGTAGTGCACTACAGAAAGTATTCATTAGCTTCAAAGCAATTTTCAAAATGCAACCCCAACTCCAGATTTAATTATATACAATATAGGTCAACTTATTTTAAATGGGCCCCAAAGTGGCTGTCCCTGAACTACTTTGAATGTTCTGCACAAGTTTCCCTATGACTGAGAAAAAGCGGACAGTTAGAAATTAACAAACGCTTCCTCTTTGCAAGTGGCCGGGGGAGGGAAGCCGTCCTTCAGCAAAGGCCATGCCCGAGGCTGCCCTCCCGCTCTGTTCCACGCACAGACCTTCTCGTGGGCTCTACAACCGCAGGGGCCACACCGCTTCTGAGTCCTGAAAGAGGGGACGAAAGAGGGCAGGCCTGATGTGGCGGGAGTACAAAGCTGAATTGCCCAGAATGAGAAATCTTCTTTCTCCTGACATACTTTTTATTCAAGTCGGAAGACGTTTTTCCACGTGTATGAAAATTTGGAAAGGGCCTTGGTTCTGTACGGCTGTCCATTCCCTCCCACTGCAGGGCCCCCACGTTAGGTTACAGGGTCGCCCCCAGCAGCCCCCCGATAGCAGGGATCGTGCAGAAATAGACATCGTCTCCTTCAGGTCCTCTTGTCTATTTTAAAGCATCATTTCTGCTAACTGTCTAAAGCCTTGCATGAGGGAAAAAAAACATTTAAATATATACACACACTTTACTTTCAGGTCATCTGAACTCCTGTTGGCCATTTGCAGTGAGTGATCTATCGTTTCACGAGACCAGAAGCCAGTGAGATAGAAAGCTGACAATTCAAAGAATGCCCGTCTCATCCTCAAAGACTGCTCTAAGTGCCGGACTCCGTGACCCAGAAGCATCTAAACGCGCACACTGCAAACCACAGCCAGCTGGTCACCCCGCCGCTTCCTGCCTCAGCCCTGTGCTTATTCTCTCTTCTCTTGCTCACCTTGCTGCATCACTTTCTTCTCTGCCACCTGTCCTTCAGCCTGTCGGGGTCTCCCACGTGGGCCTCGCTTCTTCCAGGAAGCTGCCCCACTCGTTTCCAGCAGGCCCCAATGCTTGATAATTCATCACACGCTGACTTACGTTTTCTCACTGTCATGTGTTCACGCAACGTCACAGATGAGGCCAGCTCTCTGAGGGAAGGCTCCGGGTCTTAGGCGAAAGAAGAGTCTGTTTGGGTCCAGACAGTGAATGCCTACAGCAGGGGCTGGGTCGCTTCCTCGCAAAGTGAGTCAGTCAGACAAAACATCCCAGCCAGGGGTCTTAAGAGTGCCAGTTCTATTTAGCCTACTTGACACCTTCGCCTGATGTCTCAGAAGAACCTCAAACTCTCCATGTCTAGCGGCCCAATTCGCGAACCTCGGCAGAGTATGCTCATCTCTTCGTTTTTACTTCAGTAAGCGGTACCCCCGTTCACCTGGCTCCCCAGACAGACACCTAGACCTCGTCCTGGCAGCCGCTTTTTCTGTACCCCTATTCCAACACATCACCACCTCCTACTCAACTTCCTCCTAAATATCTCTCCAACCAACCATCCATAGACTTCTGTCACCACACCCGCCATGCTGGACCCAGGCACTACCATGCGGTCCCATTTGGATTACTTCCATAACCTCCTGTTTGGTCTCCCCGCCCATCTGTTCTTGGAATATGAGTCTTCTCAGATCACTCTCTAGGCAGAGACTTCCTCTTACTCTTAGATAAGGACAGGATCTCCATCACCGCTTAGGATCTGCGTGGTGTGGCCTGTCAACCACTTTCCCAGCCTAGCGCTCGACTGGCCTCCCCTGGCCTCCTTCTACTCTACGGACCTGCCGTGTCCCCTCCCCTCCATGGTGATTTTTTTCGTGCAGCCACACTCCCCTCCGACCGCACCCCAATCTGCTGGCAATATTATTCCCTGACCTCCTTTTTCGATCTCAGGCCACATCCCTGACCCCCCAGACTACGCCACAGCCTCCCCTGCTGCTTTTTATATTTATTTTTGTGGCAACTTGATCATTCCTTCTGCCGGAATCTGAGCTCTAGGACGACACTGACCACGTCCGTTTTGTGCCCTATCGTATTCCCAGTACTGAGCGCAGTTCCGGTCCAGAGCAAGCACTTGATGGTTATTGTTTGAATAAACAGTCATTGTCACCAAGTGTTGAGGCCACTTTTACGTGTATCTTTATGGTCTCAGTCCACCCTCGTAAGAGCCTCCTTTTACGGATGAAGAAACAGAAAGAGAGAGGGGTTCTGTGAGTCTTCCAGGCCACAGTGCTGTTAAGGAGCAGAGCTGAGTCAGGTTTTCTGATCCCCAATTTTCCTCACCCTATTGTACTAAGTATCATTCCAAATGTAAACTACCGGGAGGCAGCAGAATGCAGTGATGAACCAGGCTTTACCGTTCCAGCCGCCTTGCTTCAGATCTCAGCCCTTCTCTGATTTACTTGTGTGACTTCGGGCAAAGCAACTCACCGCTCAGTAATGACAGGGCCCACTGCAGGGTTGCCGGAAGAATTAAACGGGATTAGGTGCGGGGGGCCTGCACCCAAGTGCCTGGCACATGATAAGCTCCCACGACGTTAGCCAATGACAATGATGGGGAAACAGAACAGGAGTCCCTCTTAGTGCCGATGCCTGTAAGTAATTCCTATATTCTGGCAGGTTATTTTCTATGCTGTAACTTGCCCTCTGCTGTAAGTACTGTAGTCTCCTCGCGATAGTTTCCCAGAAGCAGCAGAAAGGTTTCCAGCCAGCTGCAGGTTCTAATTTGGGTTGTGCTACCTCTTTCTCCCCTCGCCAAGTTCAATCCTCCTAAAATCAAGGTAGATGTTCCTAGAAGGGAATGCGAGAGCAGCTCTCCCCCGCAGCATGGGATTTATTCTGTAGCAGCCTAAGCTGACCTCCGTGTTTTCTTTGCTGATAAAGGCAGAGCGCCCCGCAAGCCCATCTCGGATGCATTCCTTCTAGCGGAACAATTTAAAGTATTACAAGTAGAGGTTGATGATGTCACCAACACAATACACTCACTGGTTATGCCAGATCTAACCCACAGAGAGATGAGTGTGTGTCGACTGTTAGAGTTCTGGGATCTCATCTGGAGCTCGGGACAAAGAAACACTAATGCCATCATTCTTTCCTGTTTTTTCAGTTGTAACAGTTTTTTTAAAAAGGTATGTTACAGATATGAACTTCAAAAATTCAAAAGTATTAAAAAAAAGTTCCTTACTCTCTTAATCTCTATCCTTGAGCCCCCATTTTTCCTAAGCATTGGGAAATGTAATTTACTTGCTTTTAGGTGAGAGCTAATCCCATCATTTCTCAAGGTAGGTTTACATAAGTCACTTTCTAGTTTAACCCCCACCCCACCCCCCACCCCCACCCCTGCCCCGTGCGTTTTTCTCTTCTCCACTCCACCCTGGATTGATCCCAGGGGACTCATGTCACTGATCATGGTAGGAGCGAGGGCTTGGTGGCTTCTGCTTCTCCTCCCATCTACGTCCTGGGCTGGCAGCCTTTGAGTGATGACTCTTCTGGAAGGATCCTGGGAGTGTCAGCTTTCACATCATACCCGCTGCTGAGTAAAACCATACCCGAAGGGCTGTGGTCCCTGGCTTTGTCCTCATGACATCCCAGGAGGACTGTGCCCTCTGGGGGTTGGATTCACACAGGTCCCCTGCTCCACCTTGTATTGGTGGTGTTTTCTACCCTCTGAAGCTTGCAGGAGACTCGCTCTGCCCCTTAGCACTCTTCGGCAACCTCTGCTCCTCCTCCCTCCATCCACTGTGGCTTGAGAGAAGTCCGTCAAGTTTGTAACTGCCAGGAGTCCAAGTGGGCTGAACAAGATAAGGGTCCCCACCCCTCTGCGATCCTCCAAATTATGGTGGGGGTTCCACTTATTTAAGTCCCTCCTCTAGGACTAAACCCGAGGCAGGTGCAAATAGACTAAGGCTGAATCTTGAGATTCTTTTGGAACATTCTTTCCCCTTTCCAGCTCGGCTCCTCTAAGGAAGAATGGGAGTCTAGACATTAATTTCTACCCAGATTAACTTACTCTGTCAAATCTTTTTTTTTTTTTTTTTTTTTTTTTTTTTTTTTTTTTTTTTTTTTTTTTTTTGTCTCTCAGGGTTTTCAAGGTGAAGTTGAGAGTCTGAGTCCTCACTGAGCTCTGTGGCATGCTATGGGGAGGGTGCCTGTGTGCCTGGATGCCCAAATCAGAGGGAACAAATGCTTTGACTATAATTCACCACAAATTAACACTTCACACAGTGTCCTACTGCAGAGGCGACCTATTCCCATAAAGAAGTGAAAATTCACCCCACCAAACACGAAATAGATTTGCCTTCCCTGCAAGTTTCAAATGAGTAAGACCCAAAGGACCATAGGAAAGTGATCACATGAGTTGTCACCTTTTTCTGCTTTAACAAAATTTATTTTAAAAATCAACACAGGGTAATGCTGACTGGGTTATGTGTACATGTGTGGCTTTTTTGTGTATGGTTCTATATGGCGTAAAACATTTATAGATTTATGTAACTACCACCACAACCAGAACACAGAAGTTTCATTACTCAAAAAAAAGAAAAAAAAAAAAGAAAAAAAAAATCCATTCACAACAACTCCCCACCCCCGACACACACACACACCTGACCCTTGGCTACTACTAATCTACCTTCTATCACTATAGCTTTATCTTTTGGAAAGTGTCACATACATGGAATCACAGAGTATGTAATTTTTTGAGACGAGCTTAGTTCACTCAGCAGAATGCCTCTGAGAATCACCCAAGCTGTCCCATGTATCAATAGCTTATTCCTTTCTAATATCTGTGTGGTCTATGAGAATATCCCCTCTCTTCATTCCTGGTGCTGGTAAGTTTCTTTCTTTTCTTTCTCTCTTTTTCTTTCTTTCTTTCTTTCTTTCTTTCTTTCTTTCTTTCTTTTTCTTTTCTCTTCCTTCCTTCCTTCCCCCCTCTTTTCTTTCTTTCTTCTCTTCCCTTTCTTTCTCTTTTCTTCTCTTTCTTTCTCTTTTTTCTTCTCTTCCCTTTCTTTTTCTTTCTTTCTCTTTTCTTCTCTTCCTTTTCTTTCTCTTTCTTTCTTCCTTCCTTCCTTCCTTCCTTCCTTCCTTCCTTCCTTCCTTCCTTCCCCCCACCTCTTTTCTTTCTTCTCTTCTCTTTCCTTTCTTTTTCTCCCTTCCTTTCTTTCTTTTCTTTCTTTCTTTTCCTCTTTCTTTTTCTTTCTTTCTTTCTTTCTTTCTTTCTTTCTTTCTTTCTTTCTTTCTTTCTTTCTTTCTTTCTACCTTACAACAGGTTTATCCATTTTATTGACTGTTTCAAGGAATCAGTTTGGGATTTCACTGATTCTCTCTTAATTTTTCTATTTTTAATTTCATTGATTTCTCTTCCTACCTTTATTATTTCATTTGCTTGAAGTATGTTTGTGTAATAATTATGCTATATGCTATAAGTATACATTGTTTTCATTCAGTCTTCAGGTGGAAGCTTAGATTACTGATTTGTGACCTTTTTTCTCTTCTGAGAACTTAATGCTACAAATATCACTCTAAGCACTATGTTAGCCATGTTCCACAAATTTCTGAATGTTGTGTTATTTTCCTTCAATTTAAAATACTAATTTCCCTTGAGACTTCTCTTTGATCTATGGACTATTCAGAAGTATGTTAATTTCCAAATGTTTTAAAATTCTGTTATCTTTCTCACACTGATTTTTGTCTAATTGCATCAAGGTCAGACAACATACTTTGTATCATTCCAATTATTTTTAATCTGTTCATTTTATGATCCAGAATATGGTCTATCTTGGCAATGTTCCATTTTTGTCCACTTGAAAAGAATGTGTATTTTGCTATTGTTGAGTGGAGTATTGTTTCTGTTTGTTCCTTCTGTTTTGGTTCTCCTTTCTCTGCCTTCCTGCCTTCTTTAGGGTTATTTGAACATATTTAGTGCTCCATTTTAATTAAAAAATTTTTTTAAATGTCTTTATTTTGAGAGAGAGACACAGAGTGCGAGCAGGGGGAGGGGCAGAGAGAGAGGGAGACACAGAATCGGAAGCAGGCTCCAGGCTCTGAGCTGTCAGCACAGAGCCCGATGCGGGGCTCGAACCCATGAACTGTGAGATGACCTGAGCTCAAGTCAGACGCTCAACCGACTGAGCCACCCAGGTGCCCCTTTGTTAATTTTTTTATTGCATTTTTGGCCACATCTTGCATAATTTTTCAGTTGTTGATTTGGAAACTACAATATACAAATTTAACTTCTCACAGACTAATTAAAAGCAGTATTTTACTACCATGAGTGGAATGAAGAAATCATACTGCCACATAGAAACTTCTGCCCAATGTCCTCTGTGTAGTAATCTTGTGAACCACATCTCCCTGTGCTGAAAACCCCGTTAGACAACATTATAATTTTGGCTTCCAGCTTTTGCTGTATTTTGAGGCACTCACTAGGAAAAGTATGGTCCATTATACACCCAGATATTTGTTATTTCTGTTGCCCCTCATTCCTGTTACTCTAATTCCTTCTGGAACTTGGAGGGGTGTCATCTCTCATCTGTCTGGAGAACTTCCTTTAACCGTTCTCTTAGACCAGGTCTGCGGACAAAGGATTCTTTTGGTTTTCCTTCATCTGAGATTTTCTTTCACCTTTATTTCTAAAGGATCATCTCACTGGGTATAAAATCCTAAGTTGACGGTTGTTTCTTCCCGTACTTTGAAAATATTCCACTGTCTTGCGGCCTCCATGGTTTATGATGGCAAATATGCAGACATCTGAATTGTCCCTTACAGGTAATGTGAAATTTTCCTCTGAGTGCTTTCATTATTTTTTTCTTTATCTCTAGTTTTCAGCAATTTGATTATGGTATATATGGGCATGGATTTCTTTGGGCTTATTCTGTTTGAAGTTCACTGAGCTTCTAGAATCTGTAGGTTTATGTCTTTCACCGATTTGGGAAGTTTGGGGCCATTATTTCTTCAAATACTTTCTTCTGCACACACTATCTCCTCTTCTTCTGGGATTCCTGTGATGGAAATATTAGGCCTTTTAATATTGTCTCACAGGCCCCCAAGTCTGTTCTTTTGTTTTGTTTTGAATCGATTTTCTTTCTCTTGTTCAGATTGGGTAATTTCTATTGATCTATCTTCAATTTCACTGAGTCTTTCCTCTGTTTTCTCTCTTTACTGAGTTTCTTATCTTGGTTCTTCTATTTTTAAGTTCTAAAGTTTCCATTTAATTCTTCTTTCCATCTCCTATTTCTTTGATAAGACTGCCTATCTTTCCATTAATTTTATGAGTACTTGGCTTTACTTCTTGGAGCATTTTAGAAATGGTTGAATTTAATGTCTGCCAGTTAAATCCAATATATGTGTCATCCTGACTTGACTGCCTATTTGTTGACTTTTCTCAGACATGTTGACATTTTCCTGGTTTCTTTTATGCTAATCTTCGATGGTGTCCTGGGGACTTTGGGTACTATAACGTAGGACTCTGGGTCCTGTTTGGACCCTATGGAGACTCGTCGGCAGGCAAGTGGACAAGTAAAGTCCGGGCTACTCGTCCCATCCGGCCTTCTGTGGGCCGTGCCTCTAGCGTCACTTTAGTTTGCGAAGACTTTGAAGTGCTGTGAGGATCTGCCCCACGTGTACACCCACAATGGCCAGTCGGGCGCTTGGGTAGTGGACTATCCTGTGTGCATTTCTCAGAGTCGATGTCTGCCTTTAAGGTGACACTCACAAATGCAGCTGAGGGGTGAGCCCAGGGGTTTATAAACCAATGTTAAAGGGTCATTTTCTTTCCCAAGTCCCTACCTCTTCCCAACCCCTGCCGTTCCTTCAGTTCCCTGGGGCTCCCCCTTTTCATCCTGTGGCCAGAGAGCTGGGACCTTGGTTATCCCACTCTGCTGTGCACCTCTCACCCTGCGCTCATATCTGTGGCTAAACGACAGACACACAGGGCAGAAGAGCAATCCGGGTTTGCCTCACCCTCTTGGAATACAACTCCTCCAAGCAGAGAGGAAAGCTCCCCTCCCTCGGGGTCTGGCCGTGGCAAGCTTCTGTCACCACCATTGCTGCAGGCGAGACCACAAGCCACGTACAGATTGGGGGTAGGAGAAAATGAGGTTAAAAAAAAAAGATTTACTTATCCCTCTCTGAGCGCAAGGAGTTCCGTATCTCACTTCTCATGGAACCTTCTGGGCTCATGTCCAGGTCTCCTTCCAGGTCTGCACTGAGGGTAGGCCAGGGAGCACTGGAGGGAAGAGCTTGGCAACCCACCACCAGTTCTGTGATACTTCGAATTCTGGTCTTCGTTCCAACCTGCCTGCTACGTCTTGCTTTTCAGGGTCCTCAAATAGCTTCGTGCATTCTGCTCAGCTCCTATGGCTGCATCAGTGGGAGAGAGGGGGCGGGGTCTGTTTTCTCCATCTCATCCAGAAGCAGAATTCAGTTTTGAATCTTCTGGATTCAAAAGCTTAGGTTCTGCACTGGGTCTTCAGGTAAGAAACCTGCTTAGGTTCTGCATTGGGTCTTCAGGTAAGAAACGGTCATTCTGAAGAGTTGCTCATTGTCAAAAGTAGAACTAAAGACCTGAACAAGAAAAAAACTCTGACCATACAAAGAAGAAAAAATTCTGAGTATCTCAGGTCTGAAAAATTGCTCAGGCCTTTCCTTTTGTGAGGGAGGAAATAGGGCATCTTGTGGTTTTCACTTAACAGCCATCTGAATCTGTTTCATGGCTTGCCTTGGGCATGGTGGACAGTCTTCCAATGGATGGGTATTTGTCTCCAGGGGTGAAGCATAGCACTGACCCTCGGGCCAACCTCGTAACTTAATTTAGGGCAGTAAGACACCAGAAAGGTACTAGTGTTCCTTCACTCGTAGTGCCAGATCGCTGAATGAAGCGTACCTTATCACTGCAGCCACGGACCACTGTTCTCCATTGATTCATCTCAGCATGAAATCAAGATGCTGTTTTGCGCTGAGATTTTGTTCTGTTGGCAGTGCTCGTCATACAGGGATAAGGAAAATCAAGGCAGAAACGCTCTCACCGCTGCCTGCGAAAAGCTTATGTGTTAATACTCCAGTGGTATTCCGGAGAATTGTCACTGTCCACGCAGCCCTGGTCAGAGGCAGGGGCTGCAATAAATGTCCCACTATAAATGTCCTCCTGCTATGATGCTGACAGATAAGACTCCCCTCTGTGTCATTCTGACCACCGTAAATCAATTTCACGTCTTTGTCAATAAAATATCATGGTTAAAACAGTGCAAGGTGCACTGGGATTGGAGGCGGGAGACCTGCACGAAGTCTTAATTCTACTGCTTACCAGCCATCAGACCCTAAGCCCAGAAACAACTTCTCTTCCTCTGTTTCTTTATCCGGAAAGTGGGAATGCTCTCCTGAGCTCTCCTGCCTGTCTTCCTGCAATGCTAAGAGGATGAAATGAGGTGACACGGGATATCTGACTGGGATTTTCTTAAGGGAACACCCTGTGTCATAGCCACTCTATGATTTTGAGACTTACCGGGTGCTCCTTAAATATTTCATACATGAAATGATACACAAAACATTATGTGATCCAAGCAACCTGAGTTATCTATAAGATGGGCATCGAAACACCTGCATCGAAAGGTTAATGTGAGAATTAAATGAAACAATGCACGTAAAAATTGTAAAGGGCACAGCAGCACCCGGGGCACATGAGATGTTTATAATTCTTCCTCTCCACCCCCCCCCCCCCAAATCCTGGAGGCTTTTTAGGAGATTTCTGAGATTAAAGCAACAAGGTTCTCAGGACTGCAACAGCTGAGCATTACCTGAATGTAAAAGTCACTGGACCCAAACAGAGTCAGCCTAAAATGCCAACGACTACTTTAATGGTTTACACGTCTTTGGAGAACTGACCTCTTTATCATTATGTAGCGTTCCTATCTCCAAGAAACTTCCTTGTTCTGGAGTCTCTGTCTCAAATTAATACAGCTCTTCTTTATTTCTCTTGATTAGGGTTAGCGTGGTATATCTTTACCTTTAATCTGGGTCTTTATATTTAAACTGGGTTTCTTGTGAGGGGGTGGGACCTCAGCGGGCCAGTGGCCATCCCACACTCCTGCCGACTCTGTGCAAGCTCCTCAGAACTGGGGGGGGGGGGTCAAGTGCTTCCACACTGGTCTCAGGGACACCTGTCATGCCTGGTCACACACCGGAAGGGCCCTCCATGCTGCCCAGCAGTCCCCTGTGGCTTGGGCCCCCTGAAAGTCCTTCTGCCCCACCAGCTCAACCCCAACTCTGCACTCCATGACCCAACCATCTCTACACTCTTACAGGGGGGCCCCTCACCACTGGAAAAGCAGAGACAGATGGCACAGGGCACCCCTATCTTAGCTCCCTGCCATTAAATTCACAAACAGAAAAAAAAAAATAAAAGAAAAAAAAATAAATTGGGTTTCTTGTGGACAACATATAGTTAAGTTTTAAAACATCATTTTTTTAAACTATCTTTCTTTTTAAAAAATGTTTATTTCTGAGAGAGAGAGAGAGAGAGAGAGAGAGTAGGGGAGGGGCAGAGAGAGGGAGACACAGAATCTGAAGCAAGCTCCAGGCTCTGAGCTGTCAGCACCGAGCCCAACGTGGGGCTTGAACTCGGTCAACTGCGAGATCGTGACCTGAGCTGAAGTCAGACGCTTAACCTACTGAGCCACCCAGGCGCCCTATCTCTGTCTTTTAATTGGTGTATTTAGACCACTCACTTTTAATGTGATTATTGATAGGCCTGGATTAGTATCTACGATCTTTGTAACTTTTCTATTAATTGCATTCTTTCTTCGGCCTCTGTTTTGTTTATAATGTAAATCTATCATTCTGTCTCTGTGTTTCTTTTAAACTCAGCCAAAAATTAGGGAGATGCGATTGAAGGAAAACGTGAGCAGTTACGTCACCCCCCGTCTATTTTGTTAGCACAGTACTTAGGGTAAGTCTTTGTTTTCAAGAGAACATTGTTACCCGATAAAGTCTCAATGCTTTTGAGTTTTCAATGTTCCTCTTTCTGTTCCTGGTAGAGCGGAAGTGATGGGCTTTCTCTCTCTCTGGGTACTGAATGACAGATACAGAGTGTGTGACTCTTAGGTTTCTGAGATGCGTAATTGCTTTCATGAATTATAGGCAAACTGCTTGCGGTGTATAACATGAATCCTTTTCTTGCTGTCTTAGCGATCGGATTGGCAGGAATCAAATGAAAAATAACAGCTGCTGTGTGCTTTTAAGTTCAAACCTAGTCTCAGTTAAGTTTGTGGAATGGGCAGGCCTGTAGTTCACGTGTTAGAACCGTGGGAGGAGAGCAGTATTTGCTTTTTGAGACATCGTCTGGGATGTAACGTAGTGTGGGGCATGCGCCCTCCTCTCCAGGCACAGAGTTTCACTTCCGGACGATGTCCTGTAGATGTCACCATTGCCACTTCTCACAGGGGAAAGTGCCAGGTTCCTGGGTGGAATGAAGAAACACGTCCGACCGCTACACCATTGGATCCTTGAGAAACCAGGACGACCTGTGTCCAGACTCTTCTCTGAAACGGCCAAACTCATTCTGTATCACTTTCACCCTCAGGCTGGCACCTGCTGTTATAAATCACTCTCCCCTTTCAGAAATTCCTCCCTCATTTGGCTTCTGTGAGGGGATTCTCCTGTTTTCCCACCACGTCTTCTCTTTCCTTTCTCTCCTTTTCCTCTGGCCCCACAGCAGCTGTCTTCTTTGCCCCTCTGTACACAGTCTCCTGCCTCTCTCATCCCCTGTGTCACTTCCGTATAAATGGCTCCCACGTTTTCTAGCGCTTCCTTTTTCTCTCCTGACATCGAAACCCATGTTTCCCTCCCTAAGGAAGACCCCAGCATCAGAAAGCAGAATCTTGAAAATCAACCAAGGGGGTGAGGCGAGGGCTATGCTGGGTGTGGACGGACGCTGCAGGGAACAGCATCAGCACAGGCGGAATGGTAGTAACCCATAAACTGAGTTGATTTAGGAGAAGCAGAGATTCAGAGCCACAGGTAACTATAAAAACAGAAGCTCCCCCGACCTGAAATTCCTGAGATTGTGGGAGAGACCTAGGATGTTCCCGAAATGTGGAATGGAGTTCTGGACAAGTTCTTCTCAATTTCAAAGGGACAGGTGATATTAGTCTGCAAAGTATACTTTTTGGGGGAAAATGCCCATCCCTACAGGTCCAATGGACCTGGATCCTAAGGGTTCACTGATACACAAAGTGTGCAGTTCCAAAGACACATGAAAAGACAACCTGTGGCCCCTTTAAACGTGTCTGAGCCCCAAACACACATGCGTCTGAAGTTGTTAACACTTAACACGTCACAGTTCTGTGATTCTTGTTTGTGTTATCAGGGCTGGGGTGGGGGGTTGTCACTCATCCTCTGGAGCATCTCGTCCTAGTTAAAGCCTCACGAGCCCCCACCCCGGAATTGGCTCACCACCTTGGTCCTCGGTCCTCTACCTCCCCTCTCCTTCCCACCAAGACTTCTGGTCCTTCTTCTGGCCCTTCTCACCTCTTGCCTGGATTATTAGTTACACCAGCAGAGCCTCCTAACTGTTTTCTCTGCCTGGAATTTTCTTTATACCGTCCATCCCTTATGCTGCTACCATAATGATCTTCCTAAAATGCAGCTTCAAACGCTTCAGTACCCTATCCAGGAGGCCCAGGGCCTCCCGACTGCCTCAAAGAGAGTCCCCAAACCCTTCCTCCTCATGGCGGTCATCATCAGTCCCACACTCCAAGCTTTAGGCAAAGGAGACTCACCCCTTTCCACAGAACCGTCTTGTCCTTTCCCAAGGCTGTGCCTCCCGCAGCACAGGATCTCTCCACCTCTGCCTGATGAAATCTTATTGCTGTCGGAGGCCACTTCGCAAGCATCCGTCCTCTCCGAAGGGCCCCGGTGACCCCGGCTGGAGGAAGACCCTCAGTGCCACACGGCACCCTGCACATCGTGGTTGGAACGAGTGTGTCGCCTCAGGAGTGGGAAGTCAGGGCGTGAGCCTTAGGTTTGAAATGCTCCAGTTAACAAGCAGGTGTTGGTTTCAATGGAACGGTTAGGGTGGACAGCGACGTGCCCCTGGGAGCAGACATAATTCAGACTGTACGTGTGTTGAGAAGGAGGCAGGGTGGGAGCCGTGGAGTGAGGCTCTCAGCATAACTCACTCCAGGAAACAAACGTCTTATTCAAGTCTGTGCTCTCCCTCTCTCGTGGGAGAGACCTAGGTGGAAAGGCGCAAAACGACCCATCATGGCACTCGCCCCCTTTCAGGAAGCAGATGCCAAAAGGGGGGCGAGGCGAGGGCTCAGCCTCATTAAGCAGCTTTCTCTCTCCGTCTCTCTGTGCTGACCCTGTCCCTGAGAAGCTACAGGAGACAGTGATATCCTGAGACATTCGCTCATGCCTCAAATGTTCCATAGAAGCTGCTTACTTAAAAATGATTTTCCCAAACAGAAGGCGGATTTGAAGGGGCACATGCACCCCAATGTTTACAGCGGCGCTACCAGCAATAGCCAAACTATGGAAGAAGCTCAAATGTCCATCGACTGACGAATAGATAAGGAAGACTGGTATACACATACAAGGGAGTATTCCTCAGCCATCAGAAGGAATGAAGTCATGCCATTTGCAACAACGTGGATGGAACTCGAGTGCATTACGATAAGCAAAATAGTCAGAGAAAGATAGATATAGGATTTCACTCCTATGTGGAATCTGAGAAACACAACAGATGAACATAGGGGAAAGGAAGGAAAAATAAGACAAAAACAGAGACAAAAACCACCAGGGAGGGAAACCATAAGAGACTCTTACTGTTTGTTTATTTTTGAGAGAGACAGAGAGACAGACAGAGCATGAGCAGCGGAAGGGCAGAGAGAGAGGGAGACACAGAATGTGAAACAGGCTTCAGGCTCTGAGCTGTCAGCACAGAGCCCGACGCGGGGCTCGAACCCAGGAACCGTGAGATCATGACCTGGGCCGAAGTCGGACGCTTAACCGACTGAGCCACTCAGGTGCCCCCATAAGAGACTCTTAAATACAGAGAACAAACTGAGGGCCGCTTGCAGGGGGTTGGTTGGGGGGGATGGGGTACATGGGTGATGGGCATTAAGGAGGGCTCCTGTGGGGATGAGCACTGGGTGTTATATGCAAGTGATGAATCACTAAATTCTACTCCTGAAACCATTATTACGCCATATGTTAACTAACTTGGATTTAAATTAAAAAATAAATTAAACACGAAAACATAAAACATAAACAAAACACCTCCTGTTTTCTAGACTGTGATTGTCGCCTAGCGACAGATGAACATAGGGGAAAGGAAGGACGCACTTAACGTGCATCACCCATCACCCGAGGAAGGGCTGAGGATGTTCTGGTATTCAAATTATGCCTCACAGAGTTAGAGGGACTCAGTGAAATCCCAGACCCCGGAGCACGAGAGCCCCTTCACGCCAGTCTTGTCTCCGAAGTGGCACCATCAATGTCCCCGTTTGCTAGAAAAGCCAAGGTCTGGGAGGGTGAACAAACTCGTCTCTCGGAGGAAAGAGGGTCTGGTGCGGAGGCGGCCATACCTCCCATCTCCCCACTGCTGCTTCTTGAAAGTTATCATTGCTTCGACTCCCTTTTACTTGGAGGGGAGTTTGCAGCAATTCATTTATTTTAAAATCAACTTCCAGTGACTCTGAAACAGAGACTTCCTTATCTGTCGGAGGGCGTGGGTCTAAATAGGACGAGTCGCCTGGTCTCGTTCTGTGCCACCTTCCCTAAGCTGGCTGCCTCCCTGACCTGGAGGAAAACTGCACTAAATTCTGCATCTTAACATATTATAGAAGCAAGCGCTTTTACTAAAATGCTTTTAACTGGCCGCCAACCAGGGTCTGGGGAAAGCCTGAGGGCTTCCTTTCAAAAGCAGCAAATGAAACTCCCCTTTCTTGTTCCTTGGCATCCATCTGTATTCAAAAGAGGTATCATCTAATTTTAAAACAGAAACTATTTGTGACAAAGTGTTAAGAGAGGGGAGTTGAATGGGGGCGATTTCTACCTTCGTTAAATATCTCTTCCTATTCTTTTATTATGAAAGTTATATTATCATCAGTGAAGATGGCTCTTATCAGGAACCAGTACTGGGGCTCTTCCAGAAAAGTTGAGAAGGCTTTGCAGTTTTAACTTTTATTTTCTACATACCTCAATGCTGTCTATTACTGACACCCTAGGCCCCGGGATTCTTATGACTTCAAAGAGCTGCTTGGCATGGTTGGGGGTAAGGGGGGATTTCTACCTCTTGATATTGGGAATATTTTGGTATTTGGGGGTTATGCTAAAACTGTCTTAGGCTAGAGCCTTAAGAGAAAAAGCAAACACTCGCTGTAGTCCCAGCAAGGTACTGTGACCACGTTTACTTTTGTGACCTATAACTGTCTTCCAGAACAGCAATCACTGCTCTCAATTCACTACATCACCAACATTTCCCACTAGATTAGAGAGAGAAGAACTGTCAGAAGAGCTCACATTCTCTCTAAGCCCTTAGTTATTCAAGGCAAAATTAAGGGAAGAGATGATAGTCACAGGCGTTGTTTATAAGGTGGGGAGGGAGGGCACAAAACACTATTTAAATGGCCATTTCTTTAGGATTTAAGGAGCAACGAAGCTTGCTGTTTTCTGTTTTCGATCAGGTGTAATTCCTGCTCTGAGAGCTCCACTCGATGGAAAAGTCCCTGAAATACAAAATCCCCAGGCTGGTGGACACGATGGCTTCTCTACTGCTTTTGGAGCTCTAGGGCAGACGGTTATCCTGATGAATCCCTGAGTTTAAAATCTGAGCGCAATAAGTGGCTAGATCAAGAAAGCATTTACTTCACAGAGCGATTCGACCTCTGTCTTTTCTCTCTCCTCTCCTTTAGCACACACCCTACTCTGACCAAACAACAAAGCCAAGGGCTCTGACGCAAGAAGTTGAATCTGGGTCGAGCTCACCGTGAGGAGGCTCCGACTGTTACAGAGGGATCACTGTACTTTTAGAAACAACTACCAAGTGCCCAGGTCTCTATCCACAAATCATTAATATACCAAGAGCTTAAAGAGAGGCAAGAGGACGCCGCTTGGCGGACAATTAACCCTTCCCACGGGTGCGTATGCTCTCCCTTCCCCTTTACTCATCCAGAATCCCGCCTCTGTCCAGTGTGGCTCCTCTAAGTCTCAGACCATTCCCTTCCCATTCAAAGAACTGGGCTTTCACCTGAGCACATACCACTTTTTTATGGCAACAGGTTAAATATTACCTTAGACGGTTTTCTGTTAACATCTGTACATGTGTTAACTTTTTGACAATTGTTTTACTTTCTGTTTTGTCCAATTCTGTATTTTTTCTCCTTAACGACATTAAAGTACCTTGAGGGTTAGAGGGCAGAGGGAGAGGTGATGCATCATCTTGTGGAAAAACATGGGTGTTGAATATGGACTAACCTGTTTTTGTATCATGGCTCCATCCGTCTCTAATTATGCTGTCTTTAGAAGGGCTATACAGTCTCCCTAGGCTCAGTTTCTTCAACTGTCATGTGAAAATAATATCTATACCAGGTAAGGGTGTTGTGAGGCTTACAAGAATATCTATTTATAAATAAATACATATACTATACATATAATTATATATATTCTCTATTTACATAGAATATATTACATATATATTTTAGATAGAATATATTATACATACTATTATATATATGGTATATACTATTCTACACACACACACACACACACACACACACACACACACATAAAATATATCTAAAGTGCCTAGGACATCGGAGATGGTCAATAAGCAGGAATGATACCGTTATGAAGAGTTCTGCCAGTTACTTTTTTGAAATCTCTATAGAAACTTTCTTTTTTTTAATCAGAAATGTTTTTAATGGAATGAAAATTAAAACAGAGCATCTCAAAATTTGTGGGTTTTGCTGATACAATTCCTGAAGGGGATTTATAGCTCTACATGGCTTCTAGCAGGAAGAAGAAAATGTTAAAATCAATGATAAAAACTTTCTCCTCAAAAAACAAAAAATCCAATTAAACAAAAAAAATTGTAAGGACCTAAATAATAAGGATAAGAGTAAATACCGATGAAATAGAAAACAATCAATGGAGAAAATCAATGAAGACACAAGTTACTTCTTTGAAAAGATTAGTAAAGTTGATAAGCCTGTGGCCAGACTGATCACGAAAATTAGACCAAAGTCACACATTACAAATACTGTGATCTGTGATTTTGGTCTAATTTTCTTCATGGGGAGAGGCTGCGTTGATAAAAATCTTCCACTCACGTAAGTGACTTGAAAAGTTGAAGTTGCAATATATAAACTATATTGAAAAATGTGTACCCTTAACTAACAACAAAAACATAGAAGAGTGAATATGATGTGGGAAACAAAGGCAGAAGGAAATGGCGGATAAAATTAAATTTCCTTATAACCTGCAGCCCATTGACAAATACTTGAGTCAAGCAGAGCAAAACGTTTCTCCAGGAACTCCCTGCCATTTTAATGCTAATACTTTGCTACAGGGAAAAACCACCTTAGCTTGACAATAGCTAGGCCTCCAGTATCCCGAGTGCGTCTTCTTTAGCATATGAAAATCTCACCGGAAACTTCCCCTGGACTTGACCTACCCCAGCTCCATAGTATATAACCAGTCTCTGCTCTTGGTTCCGGGCAGCTCTTCCTGCCCACGGGTCCTGTCCCCGAGCTTTAATGAAATCACCTTTTTGCACCAAAGACGTCTTCAAGAATTCATTCTTGGCCGTTGGCTCTGGACCCCGCGAACGACATTATCACCCCCCACAACCTCATTAAATATAGCAAAATGTTAATAAGTATTAAATATAGATGATGGGTGTTTGGATGTTACACTTTCTACATGTTTGTTTTTAAAATTTTTGTGTGATAGAAGGTCGAATAGTAAAAGCAATATATATATATATATATATATATTATATACACACATATGTATATATACATATATACATATACATATATACACATATATACATATGTATATGTGTGTGTGTGTATATATATATATATATATATATATATAGGAAAAAAGGAGGCGGATGCATTATTAATGTTTAATAGGCTTATATAGTACACAAATGTTTGGTGATGATTTTCAAGTCTTTTGTATCTATTTAATAAAAAATTAAAAAAAATTAAAAACCATCGTGTACTATCCCATTCATAGAGCTAATGATAAAAATGACACAAATCAATATGAAAAATATTGAACAAATGTAATAAATCTTAGTAAACATAAGATGAAAATAAATACACTCTCAGATATAAATTGTATAAAACTTGCTGCTATAGAGCAAGGGACGCTTATATGTGCCTTACTTAATACGGGACCCATGTCCGGACTGTTTCCCGGATTGGCCGCCAGGGGATGCTAAAGAGTAATATTCCCTGGAACAAGACAAAGATAAAAAATCATTCAACTCCACTCTAAAAAGTTCAGAGTCATGCTCATTTCGACACCACCCGGAGGCCTGGGACCACAGATTTCAGCAGGTCTGTTTGTCCTGTGGTGAGGACCATGCCTTGCCACAGGGGTGGAGCTCTCTGGAACCAGCACAAGTGAGAGGCTGATGTTAGCACCTCAATGTGGCATCTTGGAATCCCTGGACACTGGGCTCAGGCTGTGTCACAGCTGACAGTTTTCACAACTGCTCTCCCGGGAGCTGTAAAGCATGGGGCAGCAATGGAAGATTCTTATCTAGGCTTCTAATTCCTTTTTTTCTGGTGACTTCCCATACACTGAGACTTACTTCCAATACATACTTAACAGCATCAGCACATTCTGGGAAAAATATGGAGTAGCAGCTGAATAGCTAGCCTAGAAAATTATTTCTAGCCTTAAAGTACACCCCAGGCCACACTCTTTATGTACATATATAATGCAATAAGGGTGGTTTACACTGTGTTTTAACTCTGTATGCCTCGTCTATTCATACGTTCATCCTGCTTGAGAGTAAAATATTTGAGGGCAGGGCTTTGTCAGATCTCCTCGTACTCAAAAAGAATGTCTTTTTTTTTTTTTTTTTTTTTCTTTCCAGGGCACCTAGGTGGCTCAGTTGGTTAAGCGTCCAACTTCTACTCAGGTCATGATCTCACGGTTCATGAGATCGAGCCCCACATGGGGCTCTGTGTTCACAGCTCAGGGCCTGGAGCCTGTTTCTGATTCTGTGTCTCCCTCTCTCTCTGCCCCTCCCCGCCTCGTGCTCTGTCTCTCTCAAAAATAAATGTTAAATTTTTTTTTAAAAAAAGAATGTTTTTCTTCAATAATTGTTTGAAGTACTTTAACCCATTAATTTAATACATTCTCACAACAACCTTGCGAAGCACTATTATTAATCCTATTTAAAAATTGCTTTTAACGTTTATTCATCTCTGAGAGACAGAGCATGAGTGGGAAAGGGGCAGAGAGAGGGAGACACAGAATCTGAAGCAGGCTCCAGGCTCTGAGCTGTCAGTACAGAGCCCGACGCGGGGCTTGAACTCATGAGCTGCGAGATCATGACCTGAGCTGAAGTTGGACGCTCAACCGACTGAGTCACCTAGGCGCCCCAATCATTAACCCTATTTAAAACTGAGAAAACCAAGACTCAAGGATGATTGGTCAGAGGGGACTAGCGGAGACCAAGCAAGGGCTGGGATGTTACTCTTTGCGGTGATGGGACAAGGCTCAGAGAGGGGCAGCTACTTGCTCAAGGTCTTGTTCATAGATGGAGGCAAAGAGGGGCTGACTCCTGCTGGCCCTGTACCCTCGCCACGCTTTGCAGGTGGATATGCTCCAGTGTAGAAACCACACGTGTGTCAAGGTCCAAGAAACACGGTAGAGTCTTCTAACCAGACAAGAAAAGAGATACCGCCTTTTCACGCTGGCTCTAGGGGTCACACGCTTCACAGCTGGCACGATCTGCTCTGAACATTCCCACGCATAACAATGTGCTGGCCTCCCACGAGAGTGACACGGAGCATCTCAGGATCACCAGACCGTGTGACAGAGGGCTCCATCACTGGAGACTACCTGATGGCCGTGCTTCTATTTCCCCGGGTGCCCCACCCCACATCACACCTCCTGGTCTAATCTGGTTGTTACTGGCAAACTCTCCAATCAACCGTCCTTGGGACACACGGTAGCCTGTGTGAAAGCCACTTATGCTCAGTTACAGACTTTTTTTTTTTTTTTTTTTAACATGCTCATTTTTAGTTCTGGGGTTTATCTGGAGAGAGAACTGAGATCAGAAAGACAGAAAAGCACACAATGTGTGGGAGGTGAAATGCCACGGTCGTTTGCGAGGCCTGTCTGGAGCTGCTGGTTGTGATTTACTGAAAAGAAAATGAAATTCATGTCGGTCATCCGTCTTGCTGAAATGTCACGCCGAGTGCAACTCGAGTAGTAGGGAGGTCTGAAGGAGGTGCCTACAAATCACCTGCTAGACCTTTTTGGTCTCTGATTTAAGAGCCATGTGTATGCTGCAGACAAACAAAACTCTTGGTCCGTGGGCCAACGGGGAATATGCTGGGGGCACAGAAATACATAACTCCAGGGAACCAACCCTTGATTTCTGCACAGGAACTAACTCCCTTCTCTGCCACAATGCCATGAATGGGGTCCAAGCGTCCCAAATCGGAAATACAGCACATATTACCAAAATGTCGTATCAACGTCTGTTGCCATGCCTACCCATAGGAAACCTTTATCAAGGATTTGTTATGGGATGAGCATCCGGTGATGTATGGACTAGGTGAATCATTACATTGTACCCCTGAAACTAATATCACACCGTATGTTAACTGCAGTGGAATTAAAATGAAAAACAAACAAACAAACAAAAAGATTTGTTATGACACCGGATGATGGATGGGAAGGGTGATCCAAGAAGGGCGCAGTAACCACGTAAATGTTATCAGAACCTCGGTGAATAACTCTGTGTTCCTCTCTTTATTAAAGATTTGCCAGTCAGTGCGAAAACGCACCTCTAGCTGAAGAACAACAACAACGACAAAAACCCATGCCACTCTTTCTCTAATAAGGAAACTGCTCAGTATTTACAACGGTGAGTCAGGCCTCTTTGGCACCTCAAAACCGTGGAGGTAATTTTAATTCTCACAGGGTCGGGTCTACAGTTACTTGAGTGGTTCACGGTTGACATCGAGAGCAGCAGACCAGAAAGGAAGGTATAAAATACAAATGGGTCATTCGTTGTCAACGTTTTGGTGGGCAAAGAGGCTGAAACTTGAGAAAACTGCCATCTGTTTTTCTTGTTTTTCCTTACAGCAACAAATTGGTAATAGGCTCTTTCTGCTGAAAGCGTTAAGGGAAGCAGGAAACACCAACAACAAAAGACGGCTCAGACTGGTACACTAGGGGCACGTCGTGTAGGATATCCTCAAAAGCCGGAGTCCTTCACGCTTTTGCGTGCAGAAGACAAACAAAACCAGTGGGCATGGGGCTACTTCACGTTCTTTGGATTTTCTTCTTTAAATTGGCCATGGCCAGGCATTTAGTTAGTTCATCTTCTTATCTAGAGAGCATTTAGATAGCATTTGTACTTCCTCCCATTTATAGGTACCTGAAGGTCCATATACGAAACTCAAAATGCCCTGTGCGTTCTTAAAATGCAGACTCAATGTTTGAACCTTGAAGGTGAATGTTCATTTGCCCCCCCCCCCAAACGTGGCTTGGCCACTTCTTGCTGGAGCACAAATGCATTGAAATCAGATACCAGGCTCCCTCTAACCTCTGTTCCATGCCGAGAGGTGGGAAAGCTTAGCTACACGATGGCTAATAACAGACTCAGTGTCTGGATGGCCCCAGGAGCCTCTGGACAACTTATGCGCTGAGAAGAAGCCAGCCCCTTTTTGCATTTTCAGGAAGGCCAAGGGAGCAGAGAGGACGCCCTCCACCCCATGCTGCTCTGTGAACACTGGGCTTGGCCGTGACTCCACGGGCCGGATGCCCCCAGGCCTGGCACACTGAATTTCCCATCAAGGGCCAAAGTGGAACAGCGCTGTGGCCCTGCCTCCCTCTTATCTGAAACGTGCAGAAATTTCAGAATTCGGCCATTTCATCCCTAAAATGCAAACAATCTCCCATTCTCTTCAAAGCGCTCTCCTTCAAAATGTTCCTTTAGGTCATTTTCTATCTCTTTTACATAACTTTCCCTTTTGAAATCAAGGTTACTAAATCACTCTTCCCAGACTGATTTCTTTCACACCTAAAAAAAAAAGTATCCGCTTGGCTCCCAGAGCATTAGATGCTGCTGCTGGAGACTGTGCAGGATCTTCTGAAAATCGAACGAAATCTCTAACCCCAGACCCAAACTTAAACGCGCACATATACCCACCCACACACCCACACACCCACACCCACACACACACACACACACACACACACACACACACACACCCCGATCACCACTACCGCCCTCCCCTCCAGCAAGAAGCCCCTGGACATTCACCAGACGTGGCCTCACCTTTCTGGAGAAATACTGGGTAGACACGGCAAGGGCCTGGAAGCCGCACACGGCCCTCCGCAGCTCCGCCTGGACCAGGACCAGCTGTCTGGCCTGCTGCTGGCACCTGTCTTTCAGCCGCTGCACCAGCTGCCGCTCGGCTTCGCGCACCTGCAGGTCCGGCTTGGGGGAAAAGCCATTTCGGGGAGCCGCTGTCCTCTGTTTGGGGTATCCTGCAGGGGAAAAACAGTCACTTGTGGAAGAACATCCACCCCCCAGCGTGACAACAGCTCTTCGGTGCCGAAGGATTTCATTAAGGGCAAGTGGCCGAGAGGGCACCGCTCACGGTTTGTCATTTCAGGCGCTGAAAGGGAAAAAAAAAAACCGGACGGGGACTTAAAACATTTGCTCTGTTTACGAGGTTCTCAGTGCAGAGTTTCATCTCAGGAAAAGAATGACAGACATTGCCAGATTCCTTCCAGCTCCCTGCATTTCTTCTAGGTTTGCTTAGAGAGACTGATGCAGGGTTTTTTCTTTTCTTTTTTTTTTTTTCTTCAAGGGATTACTCTGTGAAAATGTCTCATGGGAAATAAATCAGTCAATCTAGGTTGAACTCAGAGTTATAAGCTGGCACCCTTCTAATTGGGCATCCAGGAGCAATGCCTACATGCCCCTTCTTTCCCTTACTGTGGTTGCTCTCTTTGGTGGCAGGGTCAATGACCTCTGCTCCAGGGATTTCTGGCTTTAAATTCCTATGGCATCAATGTTCCCCAAAATACTCCCCCCATGTGACCACTCATGCCACCTCCAGAGCTAAAAGGTCCAGTCCAAGCCACCAGAACCTCTCAGCTTTCTTTTTCTTTAATTTTTTTTTTAACGTTTATTTATTTTTGAGACAGAGAGAGACAGAGCATGAACGGGGGAGGGTCAGAGAGAGGGAGACACAGAATCTGAAACAGGCTCCAGGCTCTGAGCCGTCAGCCCAGAGCCCGACGCGGGGCTCGAACCCACGGACAGTGAGATCGTGACCTGAGCCGAAGTCGGACGCTTAACCGACTGAGCCACCCAGGCGCCCCAGCACCTCTCAGCTTTTAACGCAAAGCCCTTCTTCTTTTACTTCTTCTTCTTCTTCTTTTTTTTTACTTCTTTGACTGCACAACAGCCAGAATGATCTTTGTGACTACAAAACAGCTCTTGACCTGCATGGACCCCTCTCTGCGGTGGTGCTCCACTGTGGTATAAAAAAAGTGCTCATTTCTTCCCCTGGCCCACAAACCCTCCGAGATCCTGCTCCTGGATCCAGGCAAACACTATGTGTGGGGAGGCCACTGAAGAAGGAACCAGAAACTCCACCTGGAGCTGGGAACGGGGTGGGGGAGGCTTTCAGGACAATAACTATTAGGTTGACGCTTCGGGGAGTAAAGGCAAGGCTCCAGGGAAGGGCTCAGAGACAGGCACTGCATCATGGTCTAGACCCAAGGGTAAGCGGGTGTCTTCCTCAGAACCCCCATGCTTCCTGGGTGAGCTGCAGACCAGCATGGCGGTGGTGGACGGTGGGCCTGGGTCCCCTAAGCACATTCTTCCCTCTGCTCGGGGAGAGAACGTGACACAGACCCTGAGCACACAATCGTGAATAAGCTTCAACATTTCAAAAGTTCTTTCGTCTCCCCCCCTCCCCTCCAAAATATCAGGGAGTAACACAGAAGACACATCAGAAAACGGTCGTCTCCTCAGTCCCCACTACACTGAGGCACAGCAGGTAACAGGCTTACTCTACTGAACACCCAAGTGGCCTCATCTTTCAAGGGGAAAAGACGGTTAACTGATCTAAATGCTTCTGATTGTTGATGTAACGGTAACCACGCTAATTTTAATGAAATCTTCCCCTTAAGAAATCATCTGAGATCACAATGCAACCTCACATACATCTTAGACTATTATGGCTTAATGGAGTAGTAGAACGTGAAATTAATGCTCCCTTAAAACGATCTTTATGACAGTGCTGTACAGAATAATCCAGGAAAGTCACTTGCTTGTTGGAGGCACATCAATCTTAATATGTGCTTAATCCTAACATTCTCAGTACTGATAACAAAAGAAAAATAATTACTAACAACACGTGGGAGGTTTTACTGCTGCCTGAATTAAACTCTAAGACACAGCCTAAGACCCAGGGTAGATTTTTTTCATGATGACTGTTTACCATTTTATTGGTGTGGACGGTGATTTTATTGAAAAAAATTATTTTCGTGTTTATTTATTTTTGAGAGACAGATAGACAGAGAGTGAGCAGGGGAGGGGCAGAGGGAGAGGGAGACACAGAATCCGAAGCAGGCTCCAGACTCTGAGCTGTCAGCACAGAGCAGGATGCGGGGCTCAAACTCACGAACTGTGAGATCATGACCTGAGTCGAAGTCGGACACTCAGCTGACTGAGCCACCCAGGCGCCCTACGTGTGGCTGGTTGATTTTCTAAAACCCTCCAGTGTTTCATGGGACCACCAAACTGATGTTCTGAGCCCAGACAGAGGTTCCCCTAAGAACATCAGCACCTGGGATCAACACACAAGTGTGAAATCTGTGGCTTTCAGACGCCCAACTACCTTATGGAACCAATCTTCCTTTGGGATTCTTGGTCAGCTGTCCATCTGGCACCCAACAAAAACCAGTATCGTTTCTTGGGCTGTAGTTTCTATTAAGTATGTCGATAGTCAGCTCCCTGAAGTATTGTTCTGTCGCGTACTTTCCCGTCCACCCACGTGTCACACCGTCCCCAGGACCGTGCGTGAGGACAGCCGCACGGGCTCATCTACCATCTTGGAAACGGAGAGCTTATGTCGAAATGAAATGACTGCACGCAGCCAGCATCGCCTGTCTCGCAAAAAAACAAAAAACAAAAAACAAAAGAAAAACGACTGAGGGTTCTGTTTGCTTCTACTATCTTCTTCTAAAAGCCAGCACGTAATGGAGCTAAAATACCAATCGGCTTAGGAAGTAAGGGGGTAAGGGAGCATGAGGGAAAACTTCCGGAAGGCAGCGATCACGTGTTGCTCATGGAGAACACGCTTGGCACTGACAGGAGGTGTGCTGAGGTGCCTCACTTCTGACCTCTTACACCCGTGTTTTTCTGGAGGAGCCAGAGAAATGCTTTAAATGGGGGAGGGGGGGCATGCCATGTCCCCTGAGCACACCTCCAGGTGCCGGAAGGCTTTGTTATCACCTCCTTCCCTACTCCTTGCAGTATTTATATATAGCTTCTACGGTGGTCAGAGCTTCCAAGCAGGCAGATATGCCACTGGCCTCTCTCCGCAGTCAGGCGGAGCCTCGTAGGTGTGTTCGGCCTCTTTCCCCCAAAATCTGTCTCCTACCATAGCCTTCCGATTTCCACTCCATTGAACTAGGAAGCTGATTAATGAATAAAGACTTTCAAATGAGGCTTATTGATGGTTTTGGAGTCTTTAAATGAAGTGGAAAAGAGAGTAACAATAACCAGTCTTTTAAGGAGTGCCCCTTATACACTTCCCAACTGTTAGTGAGCCTTATCCCCAAGGCCACTCTTCCATACAAAGTCTGTGAACAGAAAAACTAGACCAGTGTCTTGCCACGACCTACAGACAGAGATGATTTCACATGTACACTTCGTGTCGTATGTTTTGTGGGGATCCAAAATGTCTGACAGCTTTTACTGAGCACCTACTCTGTGAGGGACATAGGCAAAGTCCAGCGGGGAGGGCAAAGGAATGAGGCCCCGTCTGTGACGTGAGGCAATCCATTGTCCAGGGGCCCAGCCTGGATTTCAAGCTTCTGAGTCCTTGTCCAGGCCTCCTACCACTTCAGCAAGCCGCTGGCCCACTCCACAGCATCTCTGACAGATCTCACAGGTTTGGGGCACATTCTAAACCCAGAACACTCTCCCATTATCGTAATCTTGCCCCAATCACAATTTCTTTTCAGCCACCTAAGGGCCGGACAGAATCTGTGATCATCCCAGTGACATCTGGCAGCTCAGGGGAAAAAGCCAGTAACCTTCTATTCTCACAAAGGTGAATGCAAGCCGCTTGCGTGCAAAGGCAGAGCACTGGGGAGAATGCAGCCCTTAAAAATGGAAAGAGAATATTAAAAATTCATCTGCAGCCATCCGCTCACTATCTAGAGGATTCTAATGGATGGAAAAGCTTGGTTTAATTTTAAAGCTGGAAGCTTAACTGACGTGATAAACAGTACAGCAGTGGAATCTGTGTATTTACAACATCAGAGAAGGCCCATGGCCTTAATCCCTGTAAATAAGAAGGACAGGACACAGCTTAGATAGATAGCCTTCTGACTTAGGGAAAAGCACTTCATGAGTTTGGCCAACATCCTAGCAGAAAGGAAATCTGTTTCTTGCACACTGGCACCAGCAGGACCCCCTAGGTAGCACATCTGCCCAGTTCTTTGTGGTCTTGGATAGGCATTATGTTCCTGAAGCAGATCTAAATTTATTCCAGAAAATTCTGCCACATAACACAGTATTTTCCGACTTAGTCCTGGCACTTGCTGGCCTGAGGTTGGCTAAGGGCGGGGAAGGTGAAGAACAAATGACAGGAGGGTGGTAGGACATTTCCTTCGAGCCAGTCCTGAGCACGGGTGAGGGCAGGAATTACTAAACTGGGTACCGACCTGCTATGCTCTAGAAAGGAGAGGTTTCCATCTCCCATTCCAAGGAAGGAGTGGATTCTTTTCTATACTGATGGATAAGTGAACAACAACAAAAAAATCCCCAGAAGTTATAATCAGGGTTTCTAAAGCCAACTATAAAAATTTGTTACTATAATCCCTTCTTCTAGACAAAATAAAGAGTGACATAAAAATATTCTCATCTTCGGGAAATTTCTTAGTACTTATAAGAGGTATAGGTAGCAAGGTAAATCTGAACTTCTTTCTCCAAGGGTGAAAATATCATGGTTTAATAGTACTATAGCAATTGCTAAATTTTGATATTCAAAAATGTAACTACTTTCGGCCAAGATGGAGTGAGAAGGATCAGACTTACCTTCTGATCTAAAACAAACCCAAAAAACTCAGCCCAAATATATAAGACAATGGTTTTTAAGACATCAACATTAGGCAATGAAGTACGGGGATCCTGAGCCAGAAAGCAAAGGAGGTGATCCCTATAATTGCCTCAGCCTATTTCCTGGAATGACTTTCCAGGCTGTGGTATGAGTCAGGGAGCCCATGTGGGGCCTGGTGGTTACCCCAAGTTGAGAGAACGGAGCTGGGGGTTCAGGGAGCTGAGGGCTCAGAGGTCACAAGGCAGATTTAGCAGAGAGAACGTCACTCCACAGAGAGAGCACTCTGGACACGCACAGAGGGTCCCCTCGAGTCTTTGGCCAAGTTCTGATCATTGCATGCCTGGGAAGAGAGGGTCCAAGACCAGGGAAAGAATTCCCCAAATGACTGCAGGAAACGAGTCCTCAGAGCTCATGGAGGCTCAGAATTTGTTCCTGTTCCCATCAGCCAGAATGGAAAACCTTGTAATTCAGGGGGCAATGGATAGTATACCCAAAAGGGTCTTGGCCTTAATACAGTAAAATTAGCTCTGGACTGATCACTAGTTGGGACCGGCATAACAAAGCCAACAACCAAGCCCCAAAATAACTGAACTCTTTGCAAGTAACATAGTTTTATTTAAGAACAAAGCTTAAGAATATTCATAGGAATTAAAAATCCACTACCCAACAAGGAAAAATTTACAATGTCTGGCATCTAAAAAAACTCTCAGGCACGGAAATAAGCAGGGACATATAACCCATAAGGAGGAGAAACGCAATGAAGTGAGGCCCACAGGAAATGATGCAGATGATTAACAGTTATTTGTGACTGCATTCCATATGTTCAAGAAGCGAGTGGAACGACTGAATATGTCAAGTAGAAACAAAGCGATTTAGGAAAAAAAAGGCCTAAATAAAAATTCTTGAGATTGGAAACTCAAATGTCTGAAGACAAAAAATACACAGAATGGGATTAAGAGTAGATTTAGACATGACATAAGGAAAGATTGTAACATGAATGTTCATAGCAGCATTATCACAGCAGCCCCAACACTGGATACAACCCAAATGTCCATCAATTGATGAATGTAAATTATCGAATGTGATATATCCATGTAATGGAATATTATTCAGCCGAAACTAAGAATAAAATACCGACTCATGCTTTAACATGAATGAGCCTCAAAAACATTTATGCAAAGTCAAAGAAGCCAATACAAAAGGTCACACACATGTTGTACGATTCCATTTATATGAACTGTCCAGAATAAGCAAACCCATAAAACAGAAAGTACACTGATGGCTGTCAGGGGCCCTACGAGCTGAAAGTGGTCCCCGACTCTAAACAGGAACCTCAGTCTTATAACTACAGTGAACTGGTTCTACCGACAACCTGAATGCATTTGAAAGTGGCTTTTTCCTCCAGAGCCTCCGGTCAAGAACTGAGCCCCGCTGACATATGATTTCAGCCTTGTGATACTTTGAACGGAGAACCCACGGAAGCCACACCTGGACGTCTAACCTACAGAACTGTGACCAGTAAAACAAACAAATGGGTGCTATTTTTTTTTAAAAAAAAGAAAGAAAGAAAAAGGAAAGGAAAGGAAAATTAGCAAACATACAGTAAGAGAAACTATCCAAAATGAAACACTCAGAAAAAAAAGAGTGAAAGAAACAAACAATGTTACCCGTTTGGACAGGAGCTGTGAATCAACTTCAAGTGGCCTGATGTGTATACAGTTGGAGTCCCTGAAGAGGAGGGGTCAGGCCTGAACGTGTCTGAGGAAATGATAGGCAACCCACTTTCAAACCGTATGAAAACTGTACACCCACAGATCTAAGATTCACAGCAAACCTCAAGCGCAAAAACCATGAAGGGAAGGACACCAAGGTATAGCGTAATCATGTTGCTCACAACCGGTGCTGAAGAGAACAGCTCTCAAACAGCCAGAGAAGATGCCTTATGTACAGAGAAACAAAGATAAGGAGAGCCGTGGAAAGACATCTTTAAATACTTCAGAGGGGGGAAAATGCCAACTTGAATTCTGAACACAATAGAAGTATCTATGAAAAATGAAGGTACACAAACACAGAAAGATTCCACCACCAGAAAAGCTCTGCCACCAAGAAGGTCAGAAAAAATCCTTTAGGTAGAAGAACAATGGGACCAGCTGGGAATCTGGGTCTGCAGAGAGAATGGCAACTACAGGGATAAGTCTAAAAGACTTTTTTCTTATTTAAATCTCCTAGAAAGAAAACAGCATCGACAGTCAACAGGAACAGTGCAGTGCTGGTTTAGGACACACGTGGAAGGAAAGTGTTGGAATACAGGAGCACACATGTCAGGAGAGGGACGTAAGTATACAGTTATGAGATTCTTACATAGTTGAGCCTTGAACAACGCAGGGGTGAGGGGTAACAGCCCCCTGTGCAGTTGAAAATCCACATATAACTTTTGACTCCCCCCCCTCCAAACTTAACTGCTGAGAGCCTACTGTTGACTGGAAGCCTTTCTGATGTCACAGTCAACTGATTAACACATAGTTTGTGTGCTGTATGTATCCAACATTGTAGTCTTACGATACAATAAGCTAGAGAAAAGAAAATGTCATTAAGAAAATCATAAGGAAGAGGAAATATACTTATAATACTGTACTGTATCTACTGAAGAAAATTCGTGTGTAAGGGGACCTGCACAGTTCTAACCCATGTTGTTCAAGGATCAACTGCATTATATGTGAAGTGACATGACATTGCCTCAAGGCAGAATGTGAAAAGTTAAAGACAAAAACTAGGAACCCTAAAGCAACCACTAAAATAACCCAATAAGATACAGGTCTCTAAGACATCAATAAAGGGGACGAATGGAATAATAAAAAATTAATTAATATAAAAGAAGGCAGCAAAATAGGGAAAAAACGAAAAAACAATATGTGAGATGGCTAGGAAATAATAGGCAGACGGCAGAGTTAATCCCAATCAAATCCATAACATTAAATGTCCATCAAAGGCAAAGCTTTCAGATTAGAGAAAAATACAAGAGCCAATTATATGCTGCCTGTAAGAAACCCACTTAAAAATAGAGAGACACCAGGTGACAGGGAGAAGTGTGCAAGGAGGTACAACCATGTTGAACTAATGGAAGGCTGGAGTGGGACAACTAATACTTAATAAAGTGGATTTCAGGGAAAAGCATATTACCAGGAATAAACAGGGTCATTTCCTAATAATAAAGTGGGCAATTCATCAAAATGATAAATGGCCCTAAAGGTTTAAGTACCTAATAGCAGAGCTTCAAAATGCAGGAAGCAAATAATGATAGAACTGAAAGGAGAAATGGACAAGTCCACAATTATACTCTGAGATTTCAACAGCCTTCTCTCAATTCCGAAGAGAACATGTAGACAGAAAATCAGTAAGGATATAGAATACTTGAATTATGCTATCAGCCAACTTGACCCATGACATCTGTAGAATGCTTCACACAGATACAGTGGACTAGACATTTTCTCAAGTGTGTGTGAGTCATTTAGCAAGACAGACCTTGTTGTGAGTCATAAAACACGTCTCAGTTCATTTAGAAGGATCCAGATAATCCAAAGTATATTCTCCAACCACGATGGGATTAAATTAGAAGTCAAATCAGAGAGATCTGGAAAGTCCCAGATATCTGCAAACACACTTCAAAATAATCATGAGTTAAGAAGAAGTCACAGAAGGAAATTTAAAAATAGTTTGAACCCAATGAAGATGAAACCCAGCACATCAAAATTTGTGCACTATAACTGAAGCAATGCATAAAGGGAAATTTATTGTACTAAATACACACATTAGAAAACAAAGAAAGATTTTATTTTTTATTTTTTATATTAAATTTTTTCAATGTTTATTTATTTTTGAGACAGAGAGCGTGAACAGGAGAGGGGCAGAAAGAGAGGGAGACAGAATCTGAAACAGGCTCCAGGCTCTGAGCTGGCAACTCAGAGCCCAACGCGGGGCTCGAACTCACGAACCGTGAGATCGTGACCTGAGCCGGAGTCGGACGCCTAACTGACTGAGCCATCCAGGCACCCCTAAAAAGAAGAAAGATTTTAAACTAATGATATTAGCTAGTTAAACCCCACATAAACAGAGTAAAATAAATCATAAAGATCAGAGTAGAAATTTGTTGCATGTTACTCTGCAAAAAAAAAAAGTGAAGCCACACCTCCCTCACACAGTGCACGAAAGCTAACGCAAATGGATCACAGGCTTAAATATAAAGCCTAGAACTCTAAACCTTTCAGAAGAAAATGTAGGAGAAAATCTTCGTGGTCTAGGGTGATGCAAAGATTTTTTTAAGATAACCCCAAAAGCATAGTCCATAAAAGAAAAAATTGGACTTCGGGAAACTTAAGAATGTGTATTTTTCTTTTTTTTTTAATTTTTTTTTTCAACGTTTATTTATTTTTGGGACAGAGAGAGACAGAGCATGAACGGGGGAGGGACAGAGAGAGAGAGGGAGACACAGAATCGGAAACAGGCTCCAGGCTCCGAGCCATCAGCCCAGAGCCCGACGCGGGGCTCGAACTCACGGACCGTGAGATCGTGACCTGGCTGAAGTTGGACGCTTAACCGACTGCGCCACCCAGGCGCCCAAGAATGTGTATTTTTCAAAAGCTCTTCTGGGAGGACGCAAAATAAGTCACAGATTGTGGGGGGAATGTATACGTATACATATATATACATGTAAAACCCTTCAAAATTCAGTAAGATGAAAAACCAATAAAAACTATAAATTTTTGAGTATTTTACCGAAGAGTATGTACAGATGTCAAATAAACATAAAAAGATGCTCCACATCATAACATCATTCGTTATTAGGGAAATGCAGATTAAAACCGCGTAAGATACGGGGTGCCTGGGTAACTCAGTCAGTTGAGTCTGACTCCTGATTTCAGCTCAGGTTATGATCTTGTGGTTCATGAGATCAAGCCCTGCACTGGGCTCTGTGCTGACAGTGCAGACACTGCTTGGGATTCTCTCTCTCCCTCTCTCTCTCTCTCTGCCCCTCCCCGCCTCTCAAAACAAATAAATAAACTTTAAATCTACACAAGATACCATTATACACCTATTACAGTGTCTATGATTTTAAAAAATGGCCATACCACCTATTGGCAAAAAAAAAAAAAAAAAAAGTGAAGGAACTGGGTCTCTCGCACACACTACCACTGGGAATATAAAACGGTACGACCACCTCGAAAAACAGTTTGGAAAGCCTTTTAACATTTTTAGAAGGTTAAACAAATAACTACCGTATGACTCAGGCATTCCACTCCTAGATACTTCCCAAGAAAATCAGAAGCAGAGGTCCATACCAAGACTTGTACCAACATGCATAGCAGTTTTGTTTACAAGGGCCAAATCCTTGGAGGAAAAGCCCAAAGATGCATGGATAGGTAATGGATCAACCGCGGTATCCACGCACTGGAACTTTACTCAAAGTAATCAAGCTGAGTAAAAGCAGCCAGAGAAAAGTAGAGTGCATACGACATGATTCCATTTATAGAAAGTTTTAGAAAATGCAAACTCATCTATATAGGGACAGAACGGGGACTGGGGTGGGGTGCAGAGGGCTTAGGGGGTTAGGATTCCCAAGGGGCACCGGGATGGTGGACATATTTGCTATCTGGATTGTGGTGATGGTCTCTCGTGTGCATACGTGTCAAAATGTGTCAAAATGTTTGCTTTACAAATGTGTGTTTTCCCATTTATTAGTATTATGGTAACACCACAAATTTCCTTTTGTTTCCTATTTATTTCGTATAAATATTTCCTTTCATGTTCAACCTTTTAGTATTCTTACATTTAGATGTGTGCTTTGTAAGCAGTCTAAAGCTAGATTTCACAGCATCTCACATGCATCTAATAAATGTTCTTTGACTGTTCAATAGGTGCCTGTTTCACAGTCATTGCAGGCATTTAAATAAATTAATACATTTAAAGAGGTTAGGACAGTACCTGGTACCCCGGTTTACAGTAAGAACTCAAACAGTAACTCCTATGACTGCTACAATTTTTGTGCTTACAGAAAATCTTGTGAGGTTACACTCCATTCTGTTCTACAAAGGGGTTAATGCCTACCGTATCAACTTCCATGATAAATGGTTTTCGACTCTCAAGTGATGTTACCTCGTTTCTTCATATCTGAAGATAAATAAATGTCTTCCTCATTGACAAAATTGCAAGTATTTGATGGCTGTTGGTTTTCTTTCTCTTTTTAGAAGCTATTATTATCTCTTGAGGTCAGATCTTCAAAGGCTGTGTCAATTATAAATTACTTCTATCTACGCAGAGAAGACTCTACCTCTTCAAAGCCCGATAACATTTCATTTTTTAACATAAAATGATGCCAACGGCTGGTTCATTTCGTCTAGAGTCAGAACACATCGGTGTACAATCACGCGTATCACAGGGGCACTGCTCATCAACGACATTTGAACAAAATGAATGACAAGTTCAAGCCTACTCCCTGAATGAACGAACACCCTTCGCACTTCTTAAATACCTGGTGAATGAAGCTTGGTGGTTGCAGCCACTGTTCTCTTAGGAGACGAGACAGCGGGTTTATTAGCATCTTGATCTTTTTGTACTTCTTTCTTGGATCCTAATCAGAGTTTAAAAGGAGAAAAAAAAAGAAAAAGAGCAAGTTACAACTCAAACAGTAACACCAGTCGTTTGTCGAAAGGGAGGTTTAACAAAAGGCAAACGGAACAAAATAACATTTCAGTGGTTTGTCGCTATGGTCACCACCCCCTGTGCTTCGGGGATGATGCTCGTTTATAGCACAGGGAATTTAGTAGTGGTGGTCAGGGGAAGAAGCACACTGCTGTCTCTGATGGGATGAAAAAACGCCCCTGCCTCTGGAGGTCACTGCACCCCAGTGACTCTGACAAACTATCTGGGAATTAAAGTTGTACTGTCCCTAGCGGCCACCTCGGTCTGCCCGCCTCTTCCTGCCAAAACAAATTTTCAGAAGACAGAGATGGAAGCTGCAGCTGAGCACAACTGCTAATGACCTCAGCATCCCCGAGACCCGAGCCACGGGGGACATGGTCTGCCTCTAATTAATTTCCATGCAGCTGGTCCACAGAGGTGACCTAGAGAGCCTTTTAGCTCTCGCGGCTGCAGCTGAGCCTTCCTGGAACCTGTTGTCAGAGCTGGCCCCAGCAGGATGGAATAGCCTGAGCGCGAGCAATAACTAAGAACAGCAGGTGCACGCTCCTCAAATTATGTCCAGGAGCACAGCGCAGTTCCCCTTGTGTGCTGGCCACAGACACTCACCTTCACCAGAAAGTCAAAGAACAATGGATGGTAGATTAGAGCAATAACACAGACATGGACGTACCTAGACCTGCCTCCACTTTAGCAAGCTTGGGGATAGCAAAAAAAAAAAAAAAAAAAAGAGAGAGAGAGAGAGACAGAGACAGACACACACACACACACACACACACACACACACACACACACAGAGTGAGAGACACACAGAGAGAGAGGACCCAAATAAATAAAACTACAAATGAAAGAGCAGAGGTCACAACCAACACCACGGAAATACAAACAGATATAAGAGAATACTATGAAAAATTATATGCCAACAAACTGGGCAATCTGGAAGAAATGGACAAATACCTAGAAACTCACAAATTACCATAACAGAAACGGGAAGAAATAGAACATTTGAACAGGCTCATAACCAGCAAAGAAATTGAATCAGTTATCAAAAACCTCCCAACAAAGAGTCTTGGGCCAGATAGCTTCCTGGGGGAATTTTCCCAGACATTTAAGGAAGAGTTAACACTTATTCTTTTCAAATTGTTCCAAAAAATACGAATGGAAGGAAAGCTTCCAAACTCATCTATGAAGCCAGCATTACCTTGATTCCAAAACCAAAGACCCCACCTATAAAGGAGAATTACAGGCCATTATCTCTGATGTACCTGGATGCAAAAACTCTCAACAGTACATTAAAAGAATTATTCACCATGATCAAGTGGGATTCATTCCGGGGCTGCAGGGCTCATTCAATATTCACAAATCGATCAACACGATACACATTAATACAAGAAAGGATAAGAACCATGATCCTCTCAATAGATGCAGAAAAAGCATTTGACAAAACATAGCATCCTTTTTAAATAAAAACCCTCAAAAAGTAGGGATAGGAGGAACATCCTCAACATCATAAAGACCATATAAGAAAGGCCCACAGCTAATATCATTCTCAATGAGGAAAAACTGAGAGCTTTCCCCCTGCGATCAGGAACATGACAGGGATCCACTCTCACCAGTTTTGCAACATGGTATTAGAAGTCCTAGCCTCAGCAATCAGACAAGAAGAAGAAATAAAAGGCATATAAATTGGCAAAGAAGGCAAACTTTCACTCTTCACAGATGACGTGATACTCTACATGGAAAAACTCGAAAGTTTCCACCAGAATACTGCTGGATGAATTCAGCAAAGTCACAAGATATAAAATCAATGTACAGAAATAGGTTGCATTTCTATATACCAATAATGAAGCAGCAGAAAGAGAAATTAAGGAATTGATCCCATTTATAAGTGCGCCCAAACCATAAGATACCTAGGAATAAACCTAAACAAAGAGGTAAAAGATCCGTATGCTGAAAACTATAGAAAGCTTATGAAGGAAATCGAAGAAGACACAAAGAAGTGGAAAAACATTCCATGCTCATAGAACAAATATTGTTAAAATGTCAATACTATCCAAAGCAATCTACACATTCAATGCAGTCTCTATCAAAATAACACCAGCATTCTCCACAGAGCTAGCTAGCTAGCTAGCTAGCTAGCATTCTCCACTCTCCAAACAATTCTAAAATTTGTATGGAACATAAAAGGCCCCGAGTTGCCAAAGCAATCCTGAAAAAGAAAATCAAAGTTGGAAGCGTCACAATTCTGGACTTCAAGCTGTATTACAAAGCTGTAATCATCAAGATAGTATGGTACTGGCACAACAACAGACACATAGATCAATGGAACAGGATAGAGAACCCAGAAATGGACCCACAAATGTATGGTCAACTAATCTTTGACAAAGCAAGAAAGAGTATCCCATGGAAAAAAGACAGTCTCTTTAGCAAATGGTGCTGGGAGGACTGGACAGCAACATGCAGATGAATGAAACTAGACCACTTTCTTTCTTACATCATACACAAAAATAAATTCAGAATGGATGAAAGACCTAAATGTGAGACAGGAAACCATCAAAATTCTAGAGGAGAACACAGGCAGCAACCTCTTTAACCTCGGCCATAGCAACTTCTTACTAGACAGGTCTCCGAGGCAAGGGAAATGAAAGCAAAATGAAGTCCTGGGACCTCATCAAGACAAAAAGCTTCTACACAGTGAAGGAAACAATCAATAAAACTAAAAGGCAACCAATGGAATAGGAGAAGATATTTGCAAATGACAAGTCAGTTAAAGGGTTAGTATCCAAAATCTGTAACGAACTTATCAAACTCACCACCCCAAAACAAATAATCCAGTGAAGAAATGGGTAGAAGACATGAATAGGCACTTTTCCAAAGAAGACATCCAGATGGCCAACTGACACATGAAAAGAGACTCAACGTCATTCATCACCAGGGAAATACAAATCAAAACCACAATTAGGTACTACCTCTCACCTGTCAGAACGGCTAAAATTAACAACTCAGGAAACAACAGATGTTGGCGAGGATGCGGAGAAAGAGGAACCCTTTTGCACCGTTGGTGGGAATGCAAACTGGTGCAGCCACTCTGGAAAACAGTATGGAGGGTCCTCAAAATATTAAAAATAGAACTACCCTACAACTCAGCAATTGCACTACTAGGTATTTATCCAAAGGATACAAAAATGCTAATTCAAAGGGGCACAAGCACCCCAATCTTCTTAGCAGTGCTATCAACAGTAGCCAGATTGTGGAAAGAGCCCAAATGTCCATTGACTGATGAATGGATAAAGATGTGATATGGTGTGTGTGTGTGTGTGTGTGTGTGTGTGTGTGTGCGCGCGCGCGCATATGCGTATAAGCGTGTGTGTGTGCGTGTATATATATATACATATATACACGCATATACACACACACATATATGTATGGGCATATATATACACACACACACACACACACAAAATGGAATATTACTCGGTGATCAAAAAGACTGAAATCTTGCCATTTGCAACAATATGGACGGAACTAGAGTGTATTATGCTAAGCAAAATAAGTCAGTCAGAGAAAGACAAATATCATATGACTTCACTTATGTGGAATTTAAGAAACAAAACAGATGAACATAGAGGAAGGGAAGGAAAAACAAGATAAAAATGGAGAGGGAGGCAAACCATAACAGACTCTTAAAGACAGAGAACAAACAAGGTTGCTGCAGGGGAGGTGTGTAGGATTGGCCAAATGGATGATGGGCATTAAGGAGGACACTTGTTGGGATGAGCACTGGGTGTTGTAAGTGATGAATCACTGGGTTCTACTCCTGAAACCATTACTACATTGTATGTTAACCAACTTGAATTTAAACAAATAAATTATTTACTCTTAAAAAAAAAAAGAATAAAAATGAGTTTTCCTATTGAAGGGGGGAAAAAAAAGTAAATCTTGGGGATGGCTCCTTAGATACAGAGCATACGTCCAGTTTCTACTCCCCAAAGCCTACAGGCCACTCCTCTCCCGCAGGTAAACTGCTGATGGCCATTTGGTGGTTCTTCTTCCAGACCTCTTTCTAGGTATTTATAAATACTGTCTACCCAAATACAAATACAGATATTGGTTAGCTAAATGAATCCTATATTGCAATTTCGTTTTACCTACCCACATTTTTAAATATCTTTCTCCTATCAGTGTATTTATAGATCTTTTTTAAGTGCCACATATTAATAGGCAAAAATGTACCATAATTCATTTACCCATCCTCCTGTTGATGAACATGTAGACAGTTTGCAAGTTTTAGCCATTAAAATAGCTAATGTGCTACAATACGCATTCTTCTACTTGTTTCTTTGCACACAGGTACCAGTGTCTTGTGCTTTTGCTGGATTAAGAGACTGCTCGTTTGTTGTATTGCTAGACACAGTCCAACCATCTTCCACGAAGAGTCACTATTTACACTCCCAACCAACAGTGCATGAGGGCAACTCTCTCTACGTGCCCCACACCCTACTGATATCAGGGTCTCAGTCATCTTAATGTTTTCCAGACACGTAGCGTCTTTTCCGATTGGTCACGTGCATTTCTTTGCTTGAAAATGACCTAATTAAACCCTTTGCCTATTTTTCTTACTGATGTATTGAGAACTCTTCATTTATTCTGGATATTAATCCTTTCTTGGCCTGCCATATAAATTAGATTTTCCCAGCCTTCCGCTTTTTAAAATTTATTTATAGTATATTTCATTGTACTATGATTTTCAATTTTAGCGTGTTCAAATATGCCAATTTTCCCCTTTACAGTTTTAAAAGCACTATGACAGATTATTCATATGTATGTGAGCATGCATGGGTACATGTGTGTGTATATATATATATATATATATATATATATATATATATATATGATGGTGGGGAGAGATCATTCCAGGAGTCTGGAGGGAGAGGCAGGTATTTGGATCCACCCTCCCCATCTTTCGTTCTCTCCTGGTCTGCCTGGGCTCTCACTTTCCCTGCACGAGTGGACCTGCCTCACCGCCTCTCTGTCCTTACTCTTCAGCCTTCTGTTCTTCCACCCACAGACCTATCATCATCTCCTCTGCTTTACCGCTTTTGGAAAGACTCCTTTAGTCTCCTTGATGGAACCCTTCTAAAAGCTGAATTCTCTCTTGTATTTCTCCCCTGCTTTTTTTTTTTTTTTTCTTCTCACTGTCAGTACGCTTCACGGCGTTTAGTTAACATACCCCGCCCCATCTTTCACATCTCAGTAGGTGGCACCATCATTCACTCACTGGGCTCAGGTCCCAATAGTAGGCGTCCTCTTGATTTGTGTCTGCCCCCTGTGTCCATTTGGCTTGTGGGCTCTCCTCTGAGTCCATCCCAGGAGCACCCACTTTCCTCCCTTCTGCTGCCTCTGCAGAGCCCAAAGCCACCAATTCTTCTTCCCCTTCTACGGCTTCCGACCCGATCTGCGGCTCCCACTCCTGCTCCCCTACACCTTATTCTTCCACAGGAGCAGATGAATTCCTTCAAGTCTAAATCACAGCAAGTTATTCTCAATCTTGAAACCCTCCAGTCACCGCCCAAGATACTCATAGGGAACTACAGACCCCTTGTCACATCCTTGAGGCCCTACAGAGCAGCACGAGCCAAGAGAACTATAATATGAGCTACTTGTGTCATTCAAAATTGCCTAGCGGCCACATTTAACAAGTCAAAGGTATAACGCAATTAATTGTAACAACATCTTTAATTTAATCCAACATATTCAGTTCTCACTTCAACAGCTGGCCGCCATATTTGAGTTCTCAACAATGGCTCATGGGCCACTGGCCACCATACTGAGCAGCAGCACAGCCCCAGATGATCTGTCCCCTGGCTACTTCACAGGCACACTATGATAGCTAACTTTATGTGTCAGCTTGACTGGGCCACGGGGTGCCCAAACATTTGGTCAAACATTATTCTGGGTGTTTCTAGATGAGATGAAATTTAAATTGGTAGACTTGAGTAAAGCAGACTGCCCTCCCCAATGTGAGTAGGTCTCACAGAAGCTGCCAAAGGCCTGAGCAGAACAAAAGGCTGACTACGAAGGAACTAGGACGGAACTTCACATTATATAATTTATGTTATATATTATATAATGTAGAAGTTACATACAACATACACATATTTTCTATATATTTGATCTCTCTGTCTCTATAAAATGTATTACATGTTCAGGTATGTATATCCTATCGGTTCTGTTTCTCTGGAGAACCCTAATACACACGTGGCACCATTCTGCCCTCCGTCCACACACTCCAGCCACACTAGGCCTCCAGCTGTGCAGGTGCTCAAGTAAGCCACACCTCCTTCCTTTCTGGGCTCTTTAGCTTGAGTTCCTCCTGCCCAGAACATGCTTCCCCAAGACCTTGAGCACGGTTCACTCATGGGTTCATTCAAGTCCACACAACCGATAATCTTCAGAGAGGCCGTGCCTGACACGACAGGTGAAATAGCCTTCCTGCCACCTGCCACTCTCCCCTTCCCTGGCTTCATTCTTCTTCATAGCATTTATCATACTCAGAAATATATGATGTCCTTCTCTGTTTGTGGACGGGCCACCTTCCCCACTAGGTCATCAGCTTCAACCACAGGGCCACACTCATCCCTGGAAAGCGTGGCCATTCAGTCAATGCCGCCTCCTCCCGCCTGGGGTCCCCAAAGTGCACCCACCACTTTACTCTATGGAAGCCAGGCCCACCCTTCAGAGTATCCAACGTGTGGCTCATCCATTCTTCTCATCCCTCCTCCTGCTCTGATTTTAGGCATCAACAAATATGGAAGGTACTGAGACTCATGGGAGCTGAGACATGTTAGAGGCCCAAAGCCTGCATTAAACACGATGCTGTAAAAGAAAACGCAACATGAACATTTATTCCGCGTTTCCACATTTTCCCTTCAGCCTTCATGGAGTGCAATTCGGCAGCTTCTATCAAAAACTTAAATATTGATGTACGTGACCTAGCAATGCTGTCTCTACAGATCTCTCTTTGGAAGGCCACCACAAGTATGAAAGGCTTAGGTACAAAGAGACTTTGTACATTATTCACAATAATAAATGAGAGTAAATAATCAAAATGCACCCTGTGGAGTGGTTAAATAAATTATGTTATATCTATTCTATGTAGTTTTCTGTAGCCATTAAAAAGACTGAAGTAGCTCTCTATTGTACTGGCACAGAAGATGTCCATGATGAATAAAAAAGCTAGTTGTTGAACACTGTGCATTGTATTATCCCATTAAAAAAATTCTTTTTTTAACTTTTACTCAGTTTTGAGAGACAGAGACAGAGCGTGAATGGGGGAAGGGCAGAGAGAGAGGTAGATGCAGAATCCAAAGCAGGCTCCAGGCTCCGAGCTGTCAGCACAGAGCCCGATGCAGGGCTCGAACTCATGAACTGTGAGATCATGATCTGAGCCGAAGTCAGACGCTTAACCCATGAGCCACCCAGGCGCCCCAAATATTATCCCATTTTTTATAACACAAAATGCTATCTGTACTATAGTTTTTAACTATGTAAGCAGATTTGAAAGACACCAAGTTGTTCATAATGGTTACTTCCGAGCAGTAGGATTGGAGGGAATTTTACTTTTTATTTTACTATGCTTCTGCATTACTTTCATTTTTCCATGATGATCACTTATTACTTTTATAATAAGAAAGAAACAATAAGAGGAGTGAAACCAAAACCAAATGAAAATAATTTGTCTGATCCATGAAAGGATTAAGGAGAGAAACCAGCCCAGTGCAACCAATTCTACAAGAACAACTTTGATGGAAGGTTTCACGGTCCCTCCCCCAGGAATGCAACGCTGCCTAGAAAATGCTTGGGTGGTTCTGGGAATTCTTGATGGCATGGAAAATTACAGCAATCGGTCAAGACTTTCAGGACTTTTTGCAGTTTTCTTATAGTCCAGCCTCAGCCTAAATGTTTTCGAAGTATACGATATGCTTTCATATAACTCTGTGAGAACTCTGAGTACGGAGAGATGGCAGAGTGGGTTGTGGTCTCATGGTTTTCCTCCTGACCCTCTGGCCGCTCTCTCCCTCCTTCACTGTGCCTTCCCCCATTGCCTGCACCTGAGTAAAGCTGTCCCAGGCTTCTGCTTCGGCTTCCTCCCGTCCACTCTTCTGGCTGTTCCCGCCCCTCACTATGCTCGCGCCAAGCGGCACACACTGACGACTACCAACTCTGTCATTTCCAAACCAGATGCGCCCAGACATCCTTGCTGAGATCCAGACCTGGTTTTCACTGCCAATTAGACATGAGCACAGCCTACGAGACAACCAGATCGCCACGCCCCAAATGGAACGGATCCTCTTCCTCTCAAATGACCCCTCTTCCTGTATTTTCTTTCCTGGCCGGTTGTTCCCCTGGTCGCTGAAACCAGAAGCCAGCGAGACTTCTTTCTGCCTCCATATCTGATCAGCTACTACCTGCTGCCTTGTAAAGCAGCTCCGCGATCTGGCTGTGTACCCATTCTCACTTTTAGCCTCGGCTCAGTTCTCACTAGGCCAGTTAGAAAACGCTCCTAGGTGCTTCCTCTGTCCCGTCTCACCTTCTTCACGTTTACATAACTCATCCTTCTTGACGGGTGCTAGGATGACTGACCTTTCTTAATCATTCATGGGTCACATGATTTTACTTCTGAAGCCTTTCCAGAGCTTTCCGAGGACTTCAGTAGCAAGCCCCAACTCTGTGGCATGGGATGTGTAACGTCCGGGGTCCCGCTTCCTCAGCCACCTGCCCCTGCGGTGACAGTGCAGCATCCATGTGGCATTCTGTGTTTTCACCTAGGCTGTTGTCCTAGGCTGGCGTGCTCCATTTCCCCTTGGTCTGGCCGGTCCGCTTCTGATCGTCCTCAAATTCAGCTCACCGCTCTTCGCTGAAGGCTTCTCTATCATTCCCTGTGGCTGCTGGGACAAGGGACCCCAAACGAGTGGTTTAAAAACAACACAAATGCGCTCCAATTCTGGGAGGCCAGAAGCATGAGGTCGGTCTCACTGGGCTAAAATCAATGCGTCAGCTGGGCTGACTTCTTCTGGAAGTTTCAGGGGAGAATCTGTTTCCTTGCCTTTTTCAGCTTCTAGCGTTCCTTGGCGTGTGGCCCTCTCGTTCACCTTCGAGACACATCCCTCCGATCTTTGCTTTTGTCCTCACATCTCCTCTAACTGCTCCTGCCTTTCTCGTACAGGGACCCTTGTGATTACACCGGGTCCATCCCGCTAATTCACGATGATCTCCCCATCTCAAGACCCTTCACTTAAGCACACAGCTGCAAAGTCCCTGTGGTCATGGAGGGTTAACACACAGCAGTTCCAATGATTTGGGGGCCGTTATTCAGCCTCTTTGTCTAACCAAGTGAGTAAGTGAGGAAACTCTTTTTACTCACCAAAAAGGCACTACTTTCTTGGTCTGTATTAGTCCCTTGAATCCCTATCACTTATTTATGAAGATTTTACTAATTTCCCCAAGTCTTCTTGAATAGCTGTCTTTCCTTAAACCCCACTCAGCCTCCCCTATTTCTTTCCCCCCAGTGCAGACGGCACACCTCCACGGACGTCTCTTTGGCCTGTTCAGCTTCTTTTAACAGCAGCCGTGCTCACTTGGGCGAACTAACCTTTCCTTCCCCATGGTTCATGTGTCTTGGAGGGGGTGGGGGCTGACCCCACCTGGATCTGGAGGTGGGCATGTGACCAGCCCTGCCCAATCAGAGCTCTGCATCACGCCGGTGGGACAGAGCATCCTAGTTGGAGAGTAAAAACAAAATCCAGGTGGGGATAATGAGAGCCTTCTCTCACAAATTTTGCTGGAATTACTAGAAAAGAATTCCTTTTCTGACGGATGTGTAAACTGGTGGGATGTAAGCCTGAACTGCCATTGACTGTCCCTGTCTCTGCGTGGGGAGGGCCTCTGTAAAGCAGCCAAGCCAGTGGAAAGTAGGGACTGGAGACGAAGAACATTCCCGATGTTGCTATTTCAGGACCTGGGTACAGTCCTACTTCACGGTAGCAATATCACCTGGGCTTTTCAGTTACACGATCCAAAAATCCTTCTGACCTTTTGCATTCTTTTGTACCTAAGGCGGTTTGATTAGGTTTCTGTGAGTTGCAACCAGACAAAGCCTGAAAATGCCAGTCAGAGAAAGTAGCTCCTTCATAAATATATACGCATGCTCATGCCTTATGGGTTCTTAAGTAGTCAAAACTACTCATGTACCTCCGTGTGGACCTTCTGTATGTGGAGATTCAGAGCTCTACAAAGGAACGCATGTGTATAAAATTCAGAGCCCTACTGGGGGAGCTTTTAGGGTGGGAGGGAGAAGGGGCTGGGAGGGGGAAGAAATACCAGCCTCACTGGTATCAGAGGATAAGTTCAAAGTCTTTTTTTTTTTAAAGTGGAATCCACACCCAACGTGGGGCTTGAACTTACGACCCGAAGATCAAGAGTCAGATATTGTACCAACTGAGCCACGGTGGCGCCCCATAAGTTCATAGGTTTTTAAAAAAATTTAGTTAGTTATTTATTTTGAAAGAGAAAGTGTGAGTTGGGGAAGAACAGAGAGAGAGAGAGAGAGAGAGGGAGAGAGAGAGAGAGAATCCCAAGCAGGCTCCACACCGTAACCATGGAGCCTGATGCAGGGCTTGAACCCATGAACCGTGAGATCATGACCTCAGCCGAAGTCAGACACTTAATCAACTGAGCCATCGAGGCACCCCAAAGGTTCATAGTTTTAATTCGAGACTCTGTTACTGATAATATCCACCCCAGTGCAGGCAATTATTGGAAGTTCAAAGAGTCCTAAAGTGTTTCACTATGTATAAAGCAGCCAAAAACATCACAAAGGTCTTAAGTTGAAAGGTTCTGCCTAGAAATCCATACACAGTTGCTCAGCAAAAGAAAAAAAAAAAAACAAGAATAGTGTAAAAGGTCAGTTTCTCATGTGGACAGGGCCTTCCACAGTGACACGAGTGAGTGTGGCGACTGCCAGGAGAAGACCCACTTCGTTTTTTGCCCCTGAACGGGACATGGTAAAGTGACTAACACCCCGTTCATCACAGGTACTTGAGGTGGAGGTCTGGGAGCTGTGAGAATATGAGGAAAGCTGCCCAATCGAGAATGATGGGATCGCTCTGAGGGTGAGGCTGTCATCCTAAAAACAGAATGAAATGACAAGTGACAGCGGGTCATTCGGGGCCCTGACTGGGCACTTCAGAATGGGGGAAAAAAATCAGATTTAAGATAATGGTCACCGGGATGCTATATACTTGTTTCATAAAATAAATTTAAAAAATGTCAAAAAATGTCAAAAAACAAAGGGAACTTTTTTATAGGCTCTTAACATGCACGCAAGTAGATCTCAGTATAATTCAGAAAAGAAACAAAAAGGATAAAGAAATATACACAGCAATAGACTTTATCCCCCATCTGTCCCATATTCTTACGCCAGGCACCTGTCAAAGCCGAGGTGATGGGACTGATCCTTTCCCGGCCCCATGGACCCGCTCCCAGACAAGGAACATGAAAAGCCATGGAAGGAAGACAGAGAGGAGCCAGAAGAAAAATGAAATGCGAATGTGGCAACAGTGCAAGTAATTGTTATTGTGCCAACGTCACTGAAAGGAGGTAAAGCGGAAAAAATGAATGATGTAACCAGGAAGTGGGGATTGTGATGTCACTTACGAGACAAATGGAATGTGGGGACATTTCAAGGGAAGATTCACAGAGTTTGAATAGAATGAAGCACAGAAACGTTATCTGGATAGGAACGCGTCAAAAAATATATCCCCCCCGTGACGTGCTCTCGCTCATCCGTTAGAAAACACCAAATAGGCAGCAGGTACTATTCCAGGGAAAGAGAGCAGTGTGAGCTGTCACAAAGGTTATGCTTTCGTTGAACGTCTACATCTTTACCATTTATGCATGCTGGGAACTAGGGGCGCCTAGTTGGATGGCTCAGTCGGCTAAGCATCTGACTTCAGCTCAGGTCACGATCTCCCGGTCTGTGGGTTCGAGCCCTGCGTCAAGCTCTTGCACTGACAGCTCAGAGCCTGGAGCCCGCTTGGGATTCTGTGTCTCGCTCTCTCTCTGCCCTTTCCCCCCACCTCGGAAAACTAAGTAAACATTACAAGGATTATTAAAAAAAATAATAAACACCGGGAACTAGCTTGCAGCTGCTTCTGTGTATATTGTCTCACTTTACCCCACTCCTAATGAATGAATTAGGAATGAATTCAGGTGAATTCAGGTGAATCGGACCCCTTATGAGGGTCTAAAAGGAAGTAGGATGGGGCCGGGGTGAGAACGCTCAAAGTGGAGTCAGGGGAGAGGGCAGGAGGACGAAGAGGCTGAAGGTCTTCTATTTTGGGCTGGGAGACCAGAGAACGGCTCAAGCTATTTGTTTTCTAAATGTGGAGGTCAGTGAATCCTTACCTCCTTTCTATCTGTAATGCAACCTTCCTTTCTCTGACCCTCAGTCCACACTGTGTGGAACTCCTTACCCTTTGGTAAATAATGCCCCTCTTCCACTTTCATGGTCAATCTCTCCCCAGAGCAAACTTCTCAAATGGTCACCCCTTGTCCTTACCCTCCTCACCCAATTTATCTTTGAGTTTGGAGGTCCCCTTCAAACTACTGAATATCCCACCAGAACTTGAAGCGTCCACACTCACTTTAAAGCCCTTTTCCTTTGAGGTTCTACAGTTCTGCCTGGTCAACACTAACACCGTTCCCTGTTGTCATCTGCAGCAAGGTTACTGTCTCTCACTCACCCCCAGGTATGGGCTTCCTCCTTACCCCAGGTCCTGCCATCATCCTAGAAATGTCAACGACCTCTTGCATGACTCATCTGCCATCCCAGTTTTTCATTCCTTTGACATCCGATACTCCTGCCAGGCGCCTTTGATCAGGAACTCTGGGTATCGCCCTGGACCCTGTCATCAACCAGAACTTCACCTCTGAAATTCACATACCCCACTTCTACCCTCCAGTCGTCTCACTTTTCTATTGCCACTCCAAGCTGTTCATTTCTCTAATCTAGACTGTGAATCCCTTTACCCCCAGCTAGCAGGCTCTTTCTGCCTTCAACCTCCTTTCCTATCCAATCTAAAGTTGATCCCAGTGTCCTTCACTTCTACTATCCTCCCCTTCACACTCTTGCTCTAATAGCACAGAAACCACCAATGGTCACAACTGTATGCAGAATCTAACCCTAGCTTAACTGAGCTGTCACCTTCCACTAGTCCAGCTGAAGACATAATGACACAGATAGGGCCATCAAATTTATAGTCACCAACTGTAACTGCAGCCACAACACAGGCCAGTAATTCTATTTTTTCTCATTTTTTCTTTCTCCTCTTTTTAACCTATTAAAAAAACCCAAAGTTCAACATCTGAGCCTTTCTAAAAGATCATTCCACAGGCTTTAAAAAAAACCCTCAGTATCCCACTCTCCATATGCCCAATTCATATTCGTTACTTTCAATTTTTCAGCTATTTTTGCTAGTAGTTATCTCCATATACCTAAGTAAAGGTTTATACTGCTATTTCTTTTTTTAATTAATTAATATTTATTTTTGAAAAGATTTTATTTTTCAGTAATCTCTACACCCAATGTGGTGCTCAAACTCACAAGCCGGAGATCAAGAGTTGCATGCTCTACCTACTGAGCCAGCCAGGCATTTCTTGATATTTACATTTGAGACAATATTGTAATATCTTCCTATTACAGAAAATAATAATTTTGATATTTATAGGTTTGCTTCTAGACTACCTCCCTCATCAATACAGTTGTACCATAATTTTTGGTTAAGTCAAAATTTACTGTTCATCTTGTTACAATTACATAAATATTATTCACAACTGAGTGATTTTCTTACTTGTATGACTTTTTGTTTTTCCTGGATTTAACAGCTGCCTTGGTTTTTGTTTACTTAGATTTCCATATATATTTTGCTAATTCTCCACCAAAACTCTCTATCAGAGCATGAGTCTCTTCTCACAATTATGTAAAAAGTTTCATTTTATTTTCCTGGAGCCCTCAATTCCCCATTTTGTTCTAGCTGGTAATTTCTATGATTATTGCAGGACTGTCATCCTAAAACCTCCCTTCGTCATAATTCTGGAAATTCCTTTGCCTCTTTCCTAAATCTTTTTTTAATGTTTACTTATTTTTGGGAGAGAGAGAAGTGAGAGAAAGATAGAGAGAGACAAAGAGAAGTGTGAGTAGGGGAGGGGAAGAGAGAGAGGGAGACACAGAATCTGAAGCAGGCCCCAGGTCTTAGGCTGTCAGCACAGAGCCTGATGTGGGGCTCAAACTTGCAAACTGCGAGATTATGACCTGAGTCGAAGTTGGACACTTAACCAACTGAGCCACCCAGGCACCCTTCCTTTGCCTCTTTCCTATATTGGGTCCCTTTTTTTCTGGACCTCATGTCTTCCTTTTTCTTGGTCTGCTTCCTTATTCTGGTAAAGCACATTTTGTTTTCGATTCCAGAGAAATGTACATAGGAGGTAAATTATCTCACATCATTCATGGCTAAAGATTTCTTCATACAAGTGACTGGCTTAATGCAGAATTCTAATGTGATAATCATCTTCCCCAGAACTGTGAATGCATTTCTCCTTCAGCTTGCAGGGTTGTTACTGAGGAGCTGGATGCCTTTCTAGTTCCAACCTTTTGTATGTGATCTGTTTGTTCTCTCGGGAAGGTCTTGGTGCCTCTTCCTTTTCCCAGTACAACTTCATACTGATGGATCCTGGTGTGGGTCATTTTGCATTAATTGTACTGGGCACTTGGTAGGTTCTTTTAGTCTGCAGATTGTCATCCTATGAATTCTAGGAAATTTCTTGAAGTATTACTTTGTTAATTCCCTCCCCTCTGACTTCTTTGTTTCCTTTTTATGGAACTCCTACTATTTGTCCTCCATATATATGTATGTGTGTGTGTGTGTGTGTGTGTGTGTGTGTGTGTGTGTATGTGTACATATATATATATGTATGTATATATATATATATATGTATATATATATGTATGTATATATTTGTACTCCATATATATTCTATATATAAATGTCTTTTTTTGGATATCTCCCATGCACATGACACTCAATATAGCCAAAATCGAACTCCTTGTCACCCAACAAAACTTCTTTCCAGTCCTGCCTTCTCTCAGTAAATATGTTTTTTGCCTAAACCAGAAGTGTTGATTTCATCCTTGTCCCCTCCCTCTTTCTCACTTCTTCACATGTAATAAAACACCAAATCCTGTGAAACATAATCATGTAGCTCTCTTAAATTTAGTCCGCCTCCCTTCTCATAGTTACCACGACTTAATTCAGACTAGTGTCACGTCTCTTGCGGAATTCTGAAGCAGCTTCCTTCATTCTTTTGTCTCCAGATAGCTCTGCTCCAACTTATCCTTTAGATCTCAACCTAGAGGTTTCTAGATGCTGCTATCATGCTCTGTGGCTACAACTTTATTATACTATAGACCTTCTACCTGTTTATATTTCCCACTAGACAATGCATTGTAGGAGAACTGCCCACTCAGTAAACATTTATGAGCAAATGAGTTAGTTGTTCTTCCTAATTATGTTCTTCCTCTGTGGGAAATGAAATCAGCCTTGAGATTAGATGAATTCCTAACATTTTGAAACCTCTCCTTATTGTCTCCTTCTTATTTGTTCTCCAACACCTCCCTCTCCCTACATAATAAACAGGCAAGCCCCGAGTGAGTAATGAGAAATCACTTTACACACTGTTAGAAACAAAATGAGGAAAGCTCTGAAGGTGATGGATTGTGAGAAGAAAACAAGCAGCTCTCCAGGGGAATCAAGACACCGCATGACCTATTGGGTACTGAGAAAATGTGACTACGTAAGTGGTGGTGGGAAAAATACTTTATATTTTGGAAATTATACAAACAGACATAAGGGTTTTATTTATCGTGGCAGTTTTAGTGAGGTGAGCCTAAATGAAAGAAATAATGGTCTGGATTGTTGGTCTCATTCGACCCAATAATTTGCTTTCACATTAATTCGAGATAACTACAAAATTGTGCTTTTAAGCGCTAACATTTTCCACATATAAATAAAAATCCCTAGCTCGGTCTATTTAGTATTAAACATCGCCCTCATGTTAGTATTCTGCAGTTTTACTCCACAGGCTGTGTCAGCCCTTCCTGATGTTCTGAACTATTCGTTCCTTAAAAGGTCCTCTGCATTCCTTCCTTCCTTCATTCATCATACATTTACTGGGTGGCTCCGCTGTACTTTGCATGATATCAGCTAGTGCCGATTTCAAGGTGAAAAGACAAAATCCTCCTTCTGAAATCCACCAATTAGCGGGACATGTGAATAAGTAATGACAAGATGGCCTAGCAAGTGGCAGCTGGGGGCCTGAGGAAAGCTTGCTCTCTGGGAGCTCCAAGGAGGAACGAGGTAGGGCTTCTCCCAAGAAGGTTACTCTTGAGCTAAGATGTGAAGTATGCAGAAGAATCGGCAAGAAGGAAAGGGTACAGTCGGGTGGGGGATCATGTGCAAAGGTTCAAGGGGTACAGGGCCAGCCCACGCAGGACCAGCAGGGAGGAGTATGACACCAGAGGGTTTGTTTGCTTCTTGGGTCCAGCCTAACTCATCTCTGGCCCTTCACTAGCAAGGTGAATATTCTTACTGTTTCCCTCCAGCATTTCTGAATTCCCCTGAAAAACCCAATGTGAGGCTAAAAAAATACCACTGTTCAGTTAAATACTTAATGTGCTACTTTTCTGTTTTCTTTTCTTTTTTTTTTTTTTAATAAATGGGAAACCATACATGAGATCGAGGTTGCCAATGAATGGAATGATGACTACTGAAAAAAATAGAAAGTACACAGGAAGTAAAACTGTTATGGGCCATTGCATACAGCTTAAGTTGGCTGGCTCATAAGGTGACAGATCAAGACTCAGTCATGACATGTAAGTAAATATTTAAGTAAGTCATTTCCTTTTTCATAAAATGACACATGTCCATTGTAGAAAAATGAGAAAATACATGTTTTCTTCATTTTTGCCATTTCTTTACCTAGGAATAACCACTATGAACCCACTGAAATGCATTACTTCAGACCATGTTGTGTGTGTGTGTGTGTGTGTGTGTGTGTGTGTGTGTATATTTCTTTTCTTAATAAAGTACTATAATACAGTTTTAAACACTTTTTGTTGTGAAAAATACTGCTTAAAACTTAGTTGCACAGTTTTACAAGTAATTGAAAGCCAACACTCACGAAGTTGCTACTCAGGTCAAGAACTAGAACATTCAAACATTACTGGCACCCAGAGCTTATCATGTCTCAAGCTTCCTCCTTCCCACTTGGGAAAGCCACTGTCATGCTTTAGCCATTATTCCTTGCTTTTCCTTGCTATTCCACATAAGCAATATCCTTAAGTCTATTTATAAACTTTATTTTTACTTTTGAAAGGGGGAGGGGCAGGTGGGGGGGGGGGAGAGAGAGAGAGAGAGAGAGAGAGAGAGAGAGAGAGAGGGAGAGAGAGAGAGTCTTAAGCAGGCTTCATGCCCATCACGGAGCCAGATGTGGGGCTCAATATCAAGACTGTGAGATCATGACCTGAGCCAAAATCAAGAGTCAGACGCTTAACTGACTGAGCCACCCAGGCGCCCTTCTTTATTAACTGTGTAATCAGTCACTATGCTGTGTCTTGCAATTTTTACTAAACACTGTAACATTCATGCAGCCCTAGTCCACGGTCACTGCCAAATAGGGATCCGTGGTGTGTATGTATCACAGCATAGCTGTTCCGACGGAAGCTTGAGGAACTTTTAGCAATGCTGTTTTGAACATACTTGTATGTGTCTCCTGATACACGTGTGTATGCATTTCTCATACACGTACATGCAGAAGCCCTAACTTAAGGCAGGTGCAAACATTGTAAGACAATGTCACACTGTTTTCCAAAGAGGCTGGGTCCATTTCCCTGTCTCCTGGCAGGACTGTGGCAATTTGTCATGCTCTATATCTTCACCAACAGTAGAGAAGGTCAGATTTTTTTTTAACTCTTTTCTTTTGAAGTTAGGTACAAGACCTATGGGGAGGTTGCTTAGCATATGTGGGCTTATCTGTCTGGGGTCCAGACACTTAACTCTATTGTTTGCTTCATTGTATGACTTCCGGCAGGTTACTTAAACTCTCTGAGCTCCGTTTCCTCAGGTGTAAAATGGAAAAGACTAACAGTAGCTACCCCACAGGCTGCTGTGAGGGTACAACAGAATATACTAAAAGTGCTTTGCACAATGCCAGGCACTTATCAAGCCTGCAAAAAATGTACTTACGAGCGGCATTAACTTATTATAAATACTTGTTTAGAACCTATAGATTATAAGCACTGTACTAGTGTATGAAATCATCACTGAACAAGGTTGTTATACTGTCCTTTTTCCAATGAGACATCCGAGGTCAGAAAGGTTAAGTAATCAGATCAGGGTCACAGAGCCATTAGCGGGATGACCACAACTGGAATCTGCATGTAACTTCAAAGCTATTTCTGGGGCGCCTGGGTGGCTCAGTCGGTTAAGCGTCCGACTTTGGCTCAGGTCACGATCTCGCGGTATGTGAGTTCGAGCCCCGCGTCGGGGTCTGTGCTGACTGCTCAGAGCCTGGAGCCTGTTTCAGATTCTGTGTCTCCCTCTCTCTCTGACCCTCCCCCGTTCGTGCTCTGTCTCTCTCTGTCTCAAAAATAAATAAACGTTAAAAAAAAAATTAAAAAAAAAAGCTATTTCCTCTGCCATCCGAATTCTACGTGACAGAAATTCAACGCAGCTTACTGATCAAGTCGCTCCATTCACTGGAATAAAAATCACGTGGAGACAGAAAGATGTCCAAGGTGGCTTTTGTTTTTTAAAACCTAAAGAGGTGTAGCCAATTTTTTTTTTTTTTAAAGGATCCATTTAAAAAAAAAAAAATTTTAAATACAGGTCCAATAACTTGTCATTTTTCCCAGGTCACGGACACAAAAGTGCCCATGCTGGCAGCCGGAGCAGGCTGGTCCTCAGATGCGTGACACTGGCCACAGCTGCTGGGTGAGGAGGGCCATCACCGTCAGGACCACCCGGTGCCAGGGCTACGAGACGGGCCCTGGGTGCACGTGGGAGCTCTGCAGTCAGTTACCCAGGCTTGAGTCCAACCCCGACATCTGGTTCTGTTACCTGGGGCTAATTATTTGCTTTCTCGAATCCAGCTTCCTCGTCGATAAAAGGGGGTTAAGAAGAGTTACGAGCGACAAAGCAAGGCGATGAGGGGTCTGGCTGAGCATACAGTAAGGACTCAATGAGTGCTATTATGACTTGCGGCAGATAAAGTTTACTTTGTGCGACAGCTCCTCCTGGTGTTGTCCCTGCCTGGACTCACCTCGTGTTACAGTTACATGGAGTCTGTGCCTGTGGTTAAGGAGAAGCCACTAAGACGTCCCAAGCGGGGGCGGAACAGGACTAGATTTGCGTTCAGACGGTGAAGTGCGGCTGCCAACTGTGGGGAAGGGCGGGAGGGAGGGATGTGGACTCTTGTCGGCCAGGCTGGTGGGCTGATTACCGATTAGTAACACGGGGCAGTGTTGAGTCGTTCTCAACACAAATAGGCTGATGAAGGGATGAAAAACGAAAGACAGGAAGGCTCTGCAATGTCCAAGAAATGTGCTACTCTTCTTCGTAGAAAATGGAGCACCGGCATTTGTCTCTTTCTTATATTTGCATTTTAGACGGTCCCCAGGAAGACCGTAATTAGGAGCAGGCGTTTCATCAGTGTAAGTGAGCTAGTAGGATATGTGAATCTGGAAGGAAATGAAAAGTTGTAAACGCTGACATGTACTTAAAAGTTCCATGTTCATCATGCTAAGAGACCTCGCTACATCATGATAGCAATTTGCATAACAATGCATTTACGGCACAGTAGGCAGAGTGCTGAAACACATAAATGTCAGAAATCACAATGGAAAACACAGCTCTAAAGACCATTTGCATTAATTACGGCTGGGCCGGCTCCCATAGCTCCTCGAGGCTGACAAACGGAGTGGGCAAAATACCAGGTGTGTAACCTTTCAGATCCGTGGATATACTCTTAAACGGAAGTTGGGTTTTTGTGCCTTACTTTTGAGGAGTTGCCACAAAACAAAAGGTTTCACACCCTGCGGGTCGCTGAATAGCAAGGTGAGTCACTGCATTTTATAAATTCTCCTCTGGTACTATGGGTTGTCCCAGACGCTTCTCAAATCACCCAAAATATTTTTTTAAGCTTTTATTTATTTATTTTGAGAGAGAGAGAGAGAGAGAGAGAGAGAATCCTAAACAGGCTCTGAACTGTCAGTGCAGGGCCTAATGTGGGGCTTGAACTCATGAACCATGAGATCATGACCTGAGCTGAAGTCAGATGCTCGACTGAGCCACCCAGGTGCCCCTCTTGTTGTTTTAATGAAAGAATTTGAGACATAGCAGAGCAAGAGAAATGTGTCTTCTCCCTTACTTAGATCATTCTGGGGCATTTAATTATAATTGTTAAATAGCACATCACAAAACCGGAAATAGAGGATCAGGTTATTAAGAGTTTAAAACTCAAGTGTCCTAAAAAACAACAACATAAAAAATCAAACTCCCCATGAGCTCCTGAAGGGACAACTTTTATGTAATCATTAAAGTCAAGGTGGACTCACCAATAACATCAAAAACTGATGAAGCAGCTACAGATTTTCTATGCAATTTCTTTTTCGCATATGCTGTCTTTTGACTATTTCACAGCTAGCAAGTTCCTCCATAAAAAGGTTAGAAGGGAAAAGTAGGGAGTACGTATTTTCAGTTTCAGATCTAATCGTTAGCAGCCCCGATCCAAGATTTTAAGGGGAGGGAGACTTGGGAACCTCTAATATTTACAAAGAGGAAGTTCCCATGGTTCACCCGCATGGAACGCTGTTCCCCACCATTGCGGTCTGGCAACTTCTACTGATCATTTAGATCTGGGCCTATGTGTTTTCTGCACACTACATTATGTCTGTGTAATATACCTTCATTGTATACTCATTTCCCTTTCACAGCACTTAGCATGACTGTAATTAAATAATTAATCATGTACTGATAATTCTATGTTTTTTTCTCCTGTTATACCCTCGGATCCACAGGGGCAAAAACTGTCTGTCTCATACATCATGACTTCCCCAACTACCCAGCACAGGGCTCAACTCAAAGAAGGGGCTCAGTCAACATTTGTTGAAAGAGCTGATGCTCACGCAATCAAATTCCACCCGTCCTCACTCCCCAGGACGACTAAGGGTTGACTCTCGTGTCACAGCTGGTGAATCACAGCACTTCCTGGCTGCTGGGAGGCGCTAGGAACCTCCCCACTGGTGGCCAGAAAGAACAGCAAACAGGCCTTCCGGGACACCCAGGAACATGACTTTTAGAATGATGAAGTGGACAGATCCTCCTTCCAGACATTCCATACATCATCCCCATGATATTTCCCTGTCTCCGTGACCTCACGCAAAGGAATGGTCTCCAATTTATTGCTTTTATCTTTCTCCAACAGAGATTCTTTCTAAACGCTTCTACTCTACTGTCGGCTCCCCTGTCCCCCACCTATTGCTGGTTCCCCTGTTGGCTTCACGGTGACAAATAAGGGATTGCAACGGAGACTCAGCCTCAGGGAGAACGCAGTCGACACAAAGCAATAACACCTTCCATACTGAAGAGCCCAGCGTAGCCTAATTGCTTCCAACTTGCCTCCTTCAGGTGCCACTCCTGGAGGTTTGTGAACACACGTGAGTCCACAGTGTGGGATGCCATGACTCTTGTCATTACAAAACAACACGATCTTGGAGCTATTTAGGTTAAAAGGGCATATATTACAGGCTACAGTAACAACAACCCCCCAAATCATCTAGAGCCAAGATTCCAATAGCACTTAAAGCAATCCTTTTACCTGCCTTGTCTTTTCCTGAAGCAGAATATTTTACTTCAGCAAGCTCTTTCTCAACTTTCTTCATTTAAGGTGTGCTCAGAAAGGGGCGATGGTGTCTGGCCGGACCGGAGGGAAGGTGGGAGTATCTGTTTCGGCAGCTCATTGTACATGCCGAAGGGCTCGGTAGACACACTTTAATAATGTTGACCAGATACTTGTAGTTTTAAATTACACTATGCTCAGAAATACCGACATTTGTGGAATTTAATTCAGGAATAAGAATCTACTTTTAAATTAGTCAAACAATTTTTATAATACAAGTGGAGTGACAGCCTCCCTATTCCCAGAGGGGTTTTTTTTTTTTCCCCTCTGACAAGTTACCAACTGTTCATTTTCTATATAACCGTAGGAAATCCTTCCATACCGTAGGGTGAATCAAGTAATTGTATTTTCTATAATCCATCACGTCAACATGACAGAATCAGAGGGCATATTGACCCGGATCTATCTTCAGATCAATATTTTCAACGGAAAATATTTTCCTATTTGCTACAACAACTGCAAACAAGTATGAAGAGGCAAGGGGTAAAGCCGAAATTCACATAGAATTACAGGGATCAAGGCACCATTGAGATTTTGTATTTGACATGAACAGCAGAAAAACTTTTCATGAAAATTTTGAGAAAAAGGACTATTGAAAGACCAAGGCTAAGCTTCTAAAATTCTTGGCAACAGCCATGGACAGGATGTTCAGTATATATCTTTTAACTAACTAGTGTTAGTTTAGCACTAAACACTAGAACTTTCTGTTGTTGCCACACCGAGATCTATGAGGTAATGATCATTATTTAAAAATTTTTTTTTAATGTTTACTTATTCTTGAGAGAGAGAGAGAGAGAGAGAGAGAGATAGTGTGTGTGTGTGTGTGTGTCTGTGTGTGTGTGTGTGTGTGTGTGTGTGAGCAGGGGAGGGGCAGAGAGAGAGACAGACACAGAATCGGAAGCAGGTTCCAGGCTCCGAGCTGTCAGCACACAGCCCAACGCGGGGCTCGAACCCACGAACTGCGAGATCATGACCTGAGCCGAAGTCAGATGCTTAACTGACTGAGCCACCCAGGTGCCCCCATCATTCTTTTTGAAAGACTAAACAGCAGTCTAGTGAATAGATGTATCATAGCTTATTTAAATATCTCCATATTGATGCATATTTAGATTGTTTCCAATTTTTTAATATTATAATCATTGTTGCCAAAAAAGCTGTACTTGGATGTCATTGCTGTCTAAGCAAGAATTTTTGTAAGAGAGATTCCCAGAAGCAGAAATGCTGGATTACACATTATATACGCTTAAATTTTTGTAGGTGACCAATTGTCCTCTACAAGCTTGTGCAGATTTATATTCCTGTTAACGAACACTGTAGTGTTCGTTTGCAGTGTTCTCACTAATGCCGGCTGTGATAAACCTTTTTAATTTTTTCTAATCTGAATGAAAAAGATGGTATCTCATTTAAAAAGCTAAATGTATTTAGTTATTAGTGCATTTGAACATCTTTTCATATGTTTATGACCATTGACTACTTTGTACGTCTGTGTGAATTACCCATTCATCTCTTCTACCTGTTTTTCCAATTAAGTTGTATCTTTCCTATTTATTTTCATGGAACGCTTTGTTGCAGCATTTTCATTCAGTCTATCTCCTTAATTCTATGTCTTTCATTGTGGAAAATTATAAATTTTTACATAGCTATTTTTATCAGTTTTTAAGCATTTCAAGGTTTCATATCATGTTTAGAAAAGCCTTCCCTATTCCAAAATCTTTTAAAAAATTTTTTAATGTTTATTTTTGAGAGAGAGAGAGTGCAAGCAGGGGAGGGGCAGAGAGAGGGAGACACAGGATCCGAAGCGGGCTCCAGGCTCCGAGCTGTCAGCACAGAGCCCGACATGGAGCTCGAACCCATGAACCATGAGATCGTGACCTGCGCTGAAGTTGGACGCTTAACCCACTGAGCCACGCAGGTGCCCCTCTCTATTCTGGAATTTTAAACTCTTTTCTAATTATTTTATTATCACAATAGATAGGTTTACAACAAAATTGTTGTCCACTATGTTGTTCAACATATGTCTTTTTTAATCCACAGAATTAAATCTTAAAATTTTTTTTTTTCCAACGTTTTTTATTTATTTTTGGGACAGAGAGAGACAGAGCATGAACGGGGGAGGGGCAGAGAGAGGGAGACACAGAATCGGAAACAGGCTCCAGGCTCTGAGCCATCAGCCCAGAGCCCGACGCGGGGCTCGAACTCACAGACCACGAGATCGTGACCTGGCTGAAGTCGGACGCTTAACCGACTGCGCCACCCAGGCGCCCCAGAATTTAAATCTTAAAAGTGTGTGCTAGGAAATAAGTTTCTCTCTTCCGAAGAAATGACATGCTCTTTTTCCAAACTCTGATTGTATTTCTTCTTTTGCTCCTGAGCCAGGAAACTGAGCCTAGTTTCATCAGGATTTTCCTGTTTTTATTGGAATTTTATCTTTGCAACTGTGTTATTTTGTGCCCTTTACTGCATGCTCCTTTGGATCTTTTCTGAAGTCAGAAAGCAACTAAATAATAAATAAGTTAGAAAATGATTAAATAAACAACAAAGGGAAAGTGATTAAATAAATAATAAAAACCTATCATATTTAATTTAAACTTTTTCAGGTCATTTTTTTCTTAATCCACTTTACTCTGAATGTTTGGTCTGCTAGAATTAACTAGAATCCAGCTGTTAAGACTATAGATCTCTTGCACTCCCTCCATTTATTGGTTTATAACTCGGTGTACCATAGTGTAAGCTTCTTAAAAGCAAGAACTTTTCTAATTATCCTTGAATCCAAGTCACCCTATGGCTGAAAATAAGTACTTAGATGTTTCCTGAATGAATGAACCAGGATGAAATCTAGGTTAAAGGCAACAGCCCAAGCACTCCCAGGGTATTTCTGTTGGGAAACGTGTTGCATCTGCAATTATGGATGACAGTAATTGAGCAGAGGACCCAAAGATACAAGAGCTCTGCCATCATTAGCCTGGAATCACCAAGGGAAAGAAGCAGAGCATTGCAGTTCAGAAATGTTCCCAACAACACGGGTTGAAAAAAACAAGGGTTGGCATTATCTAAGTAATTCACATACCCAGACACCTTACAGTCCCAAGAAATCCAATGATTTGGGATTTGGTGGTAATCTGCATGCCTACCTTCTCATTTTTAAGAAGCTTTGATGACACAAGGCAATGTGAAAGCTGATTTTATTTCTGAAACTAGATTTTATTTAACTTAGAAATTCCAACCCATGGGATAAATGCAAAGCTAATGTGCAGTGATAAAATTCATCTTTTAGCAATAACTTTGAAATGCAAGAAAGCCTTAGGTGTTAGAATTAGATAAAAGTTGGAAGACAAAGTCCTGACATCTTTAAAATGAGCTTTTGGCTTCATTTTCCCAATCCATACCTTTCCCTGACATCTCAATTCCATTTTCTCTGGGATTTTAAGCAATGTGTGTGGTCTCCTTACCCTAGCTGGGCAACAAAGCAAATATGGCTTCTCCCTCACTGATCTTATTCTCTTGATGGATGGGATGGATGGGGAAAGGAAAGAACATATCTTTCTTTTTCCTTCCTTTTTAATTTTAGTTGGGGGGGCACGAGCTGGGAGAGGGTCAGAGGGGGACAGAGGGAGAGAGGGAGAGGGAGAGAGAGAGAAAGAGAGAGAGAGAGAGAGAGAGAGAGAGAGAGAGAGAGAGAGAGAATCTTAAGCAGGTTCCACACTCTGTGTGGGGCTCAACGTGGAGCTCAATCCCATGACCTTAGGATCATGACTTGAGCTGAAATCAAGAGTTGCATGCTCAACCAACTGAGCCCCCCAGGCATCCTATGACAGAACATACCTTAGACCAGCTAGCACTGCAACATAAACCACTCCATGAGGTTGGCTGGGCTGAGGCCAAGCAAGATGATCAACATTAGACTGTATAATAATAGTTCATTATAACACTTAACAATGTTTCTGCAACTATTTTTTTGTGCTTCTCTACCACCAGCCTGTGAACCTTTTTGGGACAGGAACTGTGTCTCACTCATCTTTCTATCTCCAGACTATTCTATCCCCAGCACAGATACTCAGGAACCCAGCAATGAACTGGTCAAGGAAGAGCAACAATACAACGTATGTGGGTCTGGAATAAGGAAGAAAGCAATTATCATCATCATGTTTTTAACTTAGAAGAGCAGGTCCAGTAGATCCACTGGATGCCTCATAGGTCAGCTTGAAAGAAGGTATACTTGAATTTTTGACAAAGAAAGTGATGGCTCATCCTAAGAAGGAACCAAGAAAGTACAGACTTAAGTTTTGCCTCTGGAGAAAATCACACACACGTCTCCACTCAGGGAGGGCTAGGTGAGTGTTTTCACACACACACACACACACACACACACACACACACACACACACACACACAATTTCAGCTTCTATGAAAAGGCTCCTACTTCTCTTAAAGGCATTATTTGGAATTTTAAGGAAAACCTGCAGATGGTGTATCAGGGTGCTGAGCTACGAGCCAGGAGTAACAAAAGCCAACACAGTGGTCATGGCATCACCCCGAACTCTATACCAGGCCATCTCCAGGAGGACGTAGCCTGAGGCAAGAAGTCCTTGGTGCCATTCTCTTACTACTACCTTCGTGGTAACACGAAACTTGACGTTAATAGACACACTGTGGATGACAGAATTCTGATAGCCCCCATCTGATACTGCTAATATTACGGAAAAGGCGCTGGAAACATACACAACATGTGTTTATTTCCGGATGCCATCAGATGACCTTGGACAAGTGTTTCACACTCCGAGTTGTGGTCTGTCCTTCTCTCTTTTGTAAAAGAAAGCTTTCTGCCTTCCTCTCAGAGTTTCTGTGAGGACCAAATTAGATTCAGTGCATTACAATGTTTTATGAAATAATGCAAAGTGGAAGAGAATTCCTGTTATCAAGATCGCATGGCTTTCAGAAATCTCTTATGTAGCCGAACTATTTGAAAAAATAATGAAAATTTAAAAAAATGTTATGTATTTATTTTGAGAGAGAGGGAGCAAGCACAGGAGCAGGGTAGGGGCACGGAGAGAGGGAGAGAGAGAATCCCAAGGAGGCTCTGCACTGTCAGGGCAGAGCCAGAGGCAGGGCTCGATCCCATGAATGGAGAGATCACGAACTGAGCTGAAATCAAGAGTCAGACGCTTAACCAACTGAGCCACCCAGATGGCCCGATAATGAAATTCTCATGGGCCTACCATGAGATTGGCACAACCACATGAGATTGGGTTGCTACCACACCTGACATACCTGATTTCCATTGAACCTTCCTTCAACTAAAGCAGCCACTCTGTTGACACAGTTTATCATATTATTATGCAACACTTTATGTATATGCTAGAGTAGAGAGAGCAGTCTAGTTAGTGGAATCTATTCTATTGACCAACTTCAACAACGAGCAATCTGTGGTCAGTGTTGTTTCATCACCGGTAAACTGACTCCACCTGCCATCATCCCAAGTGCCTCTGCAGGAAACCCCAGACAGCGTATCATTTCACGTGTGAATGGCCAAAATAAGACTCTTATAAAAATATAATCACAACGGCCATATCACGCTTAAAATATCAGTACTATGTTCACATTTTCTCAGTTATCTTCCGAAAAAAAGTTTGCGGGTGGCGGGGGCGGGGGGCGGTATATTCGTTTGGATTCCAGCTTTGGTGGCATGAGCCTGGAGCCAGAGGGGAAGGGAGCTCTCAGATCCTTCTGGAGGCAGCGGCTCCCGTAGGGTTCCATGACTCACTCCCAGAGGAGGAGTCAGAAGTTTGGTCCTATGGGCCTCCAGAGCCAAATGCCAATCGGCTTAAAATAGCTTGATTCTTGCTTTTTGTTGTTGTTGTTTCGGGTTTTTTTTCCCCCACACAAAACTGCGTGATTCAATGGGTTAAGAGTCTGGGGAGGAGCGAGAGGAAGCTGTGAGAATTTAAACACAGGAATGCGTGAAAGTACCTTGAAAATAGTGGTATTGTTGTTATTATTAATTTTAAATGCCATTTGAAACTCGTCCGTCATCCCATCTAAATAACTGATGTACATGGGGAGTCTGAAAAGACTTTTTAAGGCAGAAAAGGCACTCCACTGTAGAGCTTCTCCGAGGCACACAGTCTTACCAGCGGGTATAGATGTGGATTTGGGCGCTGGAAGCAAACTCCGGCGGGGGGTTGTCACACTGGAGGACGCTGGAGGGGTCGCCCGGCTGGCCCCCTTGGGTGCGTCTTTGGAAGGCAGAGCCGCCTTCGGAGCTGGCTGGTCTTCATTCCCAAAGGTTGACCCTGTGGGAGGCAGACAGGATGTTAATTATAACTTCATGAAAAATGGATTGGGCCCTCCTTGCCATTTGCAATTGCCAACCAATCGTAACGCCGTCATCTGCTTTAGAATTTGACCTGACTCTTCGTGAGTGGCCTTGAAAAGCCTTTCTCTGGGACCGGATGTGGAAAAGAGCTCCCTTTAGGCTCCGAGAAAAGTCTGTCATTCCAATGCTCTGTGCAAGGGACTCCATAAAAGACAAGGGCAGCCTTTGAAGATTTTACACCTGTGTGCAGACACACACAATTTGCTTATGTGGATGTATAATTGCATAATGTGCATACGACACACGTTTATTTAGTGAGTCACAGAGGATAAAACCAGTGTGAGTGACCCAGGAGAGGTGAGAATCAGACCCGTACGTGCACGGCTGGTCCAAGGAGCTTGTGCAGAACTCCCTGCTACCCAAGTTATTTTACCTTCGGAACCAGAGGCTTGGGGTGAAGACAGAGGGGTGAGGACCATGGGCACAGAGAATCTCCTCAAAATCCACAAAGCTTTTTTCTTTTTTTTTTTTTTTTTCTGGAAAGCCGAGGCCTCATCGAAATACAAAGCCCCTGAATTAGAGCCTAGTTGACGGCAAAGGCAGAAGACGCTTATTGATCATTTCAGTTTGCCATCCAATACAGAAATACAGAGACTCTGTGTCTACGGGACAGTTTGCTTATGAATGACTGCTCTGACATTGTGAGCCTATGGCATATGGGGACATGTGTCAGGTTTAAATACGCAAGGTGGTTGTGGCCCCACGCTTTCTTCTAGATCTTCCCCCAAACTGCTATGGTTTATGCATTTGTAATCTCTTAAAGACAATGACAACACCATCCAATCCTTGTGAAAGCATCAGTCCTTTAAATACACCTCTGAGTATAGCTGTGAGCCCTAATCCACGAAACAGAGCCTGAATGTACTGGAACTATAGCTCGTTTGGAATTAAGCTATCCGGTTAGAAACGTGACCATCTACCATGGAAAATATGCAATGACAGCTGGAAGAAGTATACAGAATTTTAGCAGATTAAATTTTTTGTTTTCATCATTTTAAAAGGATAGGCATAACATTCTATTTAGATAGGGCCTGCATAAAAATGATAACATTATTCAAATGGCTTCAGTGTTCGAAACACCCAGGAATTGTATTCACCCACTTAGGGTAAGAGATTGCTGCTTTCCTCCCTCTGAAGACCCGAACGTCTCTTTAAAATTCGTGAGACTTGCTTTGTTTCTAAAGAAAAGTGTATCCGAGAAGGAAAGATAAAGAATGTGCTATTTCCCAGCACAAAACCTACGTCCTATAGCTCTTTTAAGGTCGGCACAAGGTTTTAAATAGTTCTAAACAGGGCTAGGAGAATGCTTTGGATCTACACAAACAACAAATGCATTGAAATTCACCAAAAAGATCTGCACTGTATCCTGAATATCAGATAGAAAAGGAAGCATATGATTAATCCAGAAACTTCATCAGGAAAAGGGATGCCACACACCTATAAGACAAGAAGTCTTAGCTTCTGAACCATACGATGAGCTCACCAGTCCAATTGTAGAAAGGATGTCTGGAGGTTTGTAGGACATTTCAGATGGAAGGAGGGGGCTCAGCCACTGGATATATTTCGCCTGGAATCATCTACTGTTTAGCCTACTGCTGACATACTGCCCGAATAATCTATCACTAAAACGTGTACTGGAAGCCGAATTGAACATAAAAAGTTTCACAGCGTCTTTTCCTCATTAAAGTTTCTTAAGAAGGGAAATATTTTGTATCTTTGGTAAAGTTCAAATGTCCTTTCATCAAACCCTCTTACACCTGGCATCATCCTCTTATGTGAAATTTATCATTCAGAGAACATGTCAACTTAGAGATTCGGCGGCCTTCCAGGCTGGGAAGTAATTCATCTGTTTGAAGAACAAAGTGTCAAGGAAGCTACGTGGGTGATGTACTCTCCTCTGAGTGAGGTCTTGAATGAACGAAAAAAAAAAAAAAGAAAAGAAAGTAAAATAAAATAAAATAGAACACTATTCTTATCCACCATTGTGGGATACAGCTGGCAGTTAACAGCATCACTCTTTGAAAACCAGCTTAAGTCAGCCAGTAATTAAAGACTCATTATTTAGTAAGCGAAAAGTACGCAGAATTTGGGAATTACTGCTGAATTCTATAAATGCTCTGGGTACTTCACAATGCAGGCCACATTAAACCACTGCTTGCTAAGAGGAAGGAAACACGTGGAAATAAACAAACGGCTTGTGTAAGCCAGAACAGTGTTCCGAAGGATTCAGTCAGTGGAAGTGGTTCATGTGTCTAATCCAGTCCTCTCGTTGCCAACCAGCCCGAATCTGGCCTGAACCATCGAGGTTATCACCTGGATAAATGGTGCAGACCGGGAAGCAGAACAACCAGGGGGGTGGATATTATCTCCTCCCCCTCCACCTCCCTGCACCTCAGTTTCTTCATCTATAAGTGGGGATACTGAGCATGGACCTCATAGGGCTATTGTGGGAAGTGAGAGAGCTAAGAAAATGAATTTGTAAACGTTAATGCCAAGAGTGGGCACAAGAAAACAGAATGGTGTCTGTGCATGCTGAACCCTCCTGTGTCAGTTATGAACACACACAGGTTAGTTTTCAACTCAGCGGCCGGTCCTTACAGCCAATCAGTTTTTCTTAGGACTTGGCCAAGTATCCAGAGATTGCTATCAGATGGGCTGCTCTCTGTGAGAAGGAAGGAAAGGACTGAAATAAATCTGACAGCAACAGCAGGATGTAAGACTAAAGAGATCCGGTATGATTGTCCTTAAAACATATGTTGAGCGACTTGAGACCCAGGAAACGGTGAGAATAAGAACAGAAAGGAACACTACGCTTAAGAGATACTGACTATCGCTGGTTCCATCATGACTGAAACTGTTAGGGGGGGTGACTGGGTGGCTCAGTCGGTTAAGCGGCCGACTTCAGCTCAGGTCATGATCTCGCGGTCCGTGAGTTCGAGCCCCGCGTCAGGCTCTGTGCTGACAGCTCAGAGCCCAGAGCCTGTTTCAGATTCTGTGTCTCCCTCTCTCTGACCCTCCCCCATTCATGCTCTGTCTCTCTCTGTCTCAAAAAATAAATAAACGTTAAAAAAAAAAAAGAAACTGTTAGGACACAGGGCATAAGCACGTTCAACTTTCCTAGATGTTCAAAGTGGCTTTCCAAAATTGCCTGTTGCAATTCACACCCACTACAGGTCGTGACTGTCAGACTTTCATTAGTTGATGACATAGGTTTTAATTTATAGGTCTTGGGCAGGCAGGGAGGTGGAACATGTTTTTCATATAGTTATTAGCTATTCAAGTTTTTTCTTCTATAAGACGCCCACTCATTTTTCTACTATTTTGCCTTTCTAAATGACATAGAGGAGGTTGTTTTTTTTTTTAATATTCTGGATACTGATCCTTTATTGGTATATATTTTAAATTTTCTCCGTCTTTCTTTCTCCACTTGATTGGTACCTTATGAATTGTAGCTTTTCCTTCTCCATGTGAGATAATAAAGACGTTCTTCTGTGTATTCTTCTAAATGGCTTAAAACTTTTTTTTAACTTTAGATCAATTCATCTGGGATGAAGCATGGAGTAGGGATGGAATTTGTTGCTGCTGTTTCTATATAGACAGCCAGTTATCCCAGCCCCGTGCATTGGGCAGTCCCTTCACTGCCAGCTGTTGAGTATCAAGCTTCCATACAGACCTGATTGTTAGACTAAGCTAACAACCCCCAAATTTCAGTCATTTAACATAACAGAAGTTTCTCTGTCAATCGTGAATCATCTCATACAGGTAATCCGGATGATCTGCTGTGCTGGGGAGCTCTATTCCAGACAGGGACTCGGGCTCCTTCCATCTCCTGCTTTTGCCCTACCCTGGGTCTCTCAAGAGACATTAACATGCAGCTGGGGAGAAAATGAATTGTTCATGGGAGGATTTTATGGGTCAGGCCTAGAAGTGGAGTGCATCACTTCTGCCATGGGCCCACTGGCTGGGGAACGTAAGCTCCGTTTATGCCTAGGAGAAAAGGGAAATCATCTGGTGAACGCCTATCCACTCTGCCTCACGAGGCTCCATTTCTGAACCCTATATTCTGTTTCATTGATCTCTTTGTCTCTCACGATCCCAATACTACACTGATTTACCATCGCGTGAGACAAGGCTGGCACGCTGAACCGGTACAAGACAAGTACCTCCGATTTTGCTCGTTCACTTTACAACGGTCTTGACCCAAATATTCTTGACTCTTTCTCTTGCATATCAATTCTAGAATCTACTTGTCAAGTTCCAAGAAAAGTGGTCAGAATTTCCAACAGATACAATTAAATCTTTTTTTCTGAACTGCAACCAGATCAAAGGAAGAACGCGCACAGATTTCACTCAAGATCAGCAGACATACGCTGAGCTCCGAGTCTACCGTGGGTGGCATGTTAGATGAGAGAGATACAGAGAAGGCAGAGTTCCATGAAAAAGCAAATACCACATCAGTGGCAGTACTCCTTAAGGGGCAAAATTTGTGGGGATATTTGGAGTTGAAGCAACATCGGCATTTAGCGGGTAGGGCTGTCAATACCTCTGTTCAGGAGACATGTAGAAATGTAGGAGACCACGGAGAGCAAGGGCTAATAAATGCCAGGTGAGGGGTACGACGCAGGGAGAAAAGGTAACGTTGTTCGTAAACAATCACACGTCATCAAGGGAATCTCCCTATGCCATTCTTAACTTTGTTATGTTATCACCACTGAAGTCTGCAGGTGTTCCCCTGATTGCAGCAACTAAAGGACAAAAGCCTGCTATTTCACTGCTGGATGGTGGCCATCTTTTGCAGATATCCAAATCATCATATCATCCACTTCCTGCTTGGAAGGTAAGATCGCCTTCATCAGAGTGTGAGAATTTGCAAGGTGTATGTTCTGCATGGTTACAGGATCGAGCTGGGTCCAGTTGCATTTATAAACCTAATTGCACTGTATTTTTCTCTTTAAATCACCAGGACAACTATGCTTGGTCAGCACTAAATCCTAGAAGAAAGTGATTGCTCTCTTCTCCCTCCAGGACGGCTCCTAGAGTTCATTACCCACAGTGCTTACATCCTTGAGCTGGTGGATCAAGTCCATCAAACCTTCATGGAGTTGGATGCCTACCTCACACCATATGCAAAACCTAATTTAAAATGGATCAGGGCACCTGGGTGGCTCAGCCGGTTCAGCATCCGACTTCAGCTCAGGTTGTGATCTGGTAGTTCATGGATTCAAGTTCCACATCGGGCTCTGTGCTGAGAGTTCAGAGCCTGGAGCCTGCTTTGGATTCTGTGTCTTCCTGTGTCTCTGCCCTCCCCCGCTCACACTCTGTCTCTGTCTCTCTCAAAAATAAATAAACGTTAAAAACAATTAAATGGATTGAAGACCCAATGTATGCACTAAAATTATACATTTTTTAGAAGAAAACACAGATGTAAATCTTAATGACCTTGGGACTAGATAATAATTTCTTAGATATAACATCTAAAGCACAAGTAACTCAAGAAAAAAATAGATAATAAGATTTCATCAAAATAAAAGCCTTAGTGCATCAAAGGACACTATGAGTAAAGAGGAAAGACAGCCTACAGAATTGAAGAAAATATTTTCAAATCACTTATCCGATAAAGGTCTAGGATCCAGAATAAAGATCTATAGCTCAACAATGAAAAGACAAATAATTCAATTAAAAATGAACACAGAATTTGAGTAGACATTTCTCCGAAGAACATATATAAATAGCCAATAAGCACATGAAAAGATGCCCGACGTCTTTAGACACTAGGGAAACGCAAACCAAAGAAACCACTGTAAACCCACTAGGGTGGCTATAATAAAAAGCACAGACAATAGCCAAGTCGGGGGAGACGTGGGGAAACTGGAACCTTCCACACATCACTGGTGGGATTGCAATGTGGTGTAGATGCTCCGGGTGATATACTCTTGTACAAGTTCCCACACGAGGAGGATGATACCTAATCCCTCCCTAACCCCCTTCACACTTCTCATCTACTCTCACAAAATCGGGCGTACATCTGATCTACTCCGGTCCTACAGGACAGACAGTGGAAGACACATGCAATTCAGGCCAGAAGAGGCTGCACTAAAGGCAGGCACTGGGAGGAGGAAGTGTGAATGTTTAGGATACCTGACGCGCCCCTGCCAAGTAACGGGTGGTACCTATTCAACCTTCTCGAAAGGGTGACTCTGGCTACGACTGAGGTCAGGATGAGATGTTAGGGCTTCTGATCCATATTCCAATGTGCTCTTTCACTACTTCACCCATTGGCATGCCAAGAAGTTAACCTGAATCTTAAAAAGAAGAAAGGACAGCAATGAGGGACAGACACTAACCAGACCGGAATGAGGTTCTTAAAAGGAAGGCTGTAGAAGGAAAGCAAAGTCGTTATTAATACTATCAGGGCATTACAGCCAAACTTTAAGTGACATGTTTCATTGATTTTGAATATTTATACATATTATAATGATTATACTACTCTCTTCACTGATTTTTTTTTTTTTTTAACAATCCCAGGCAATCAAGTTGTATCATGTTCTGGCTGCATGATTGCCTAATTGATGCATATCTGATTGATTTAGCAGCAGTTATCACCTGGTGGCAAAATTTAGTTTAATTATTAAAGTACCAACTGAATGTTTTATTTCCCACCTCCTGCATATTTTAACCCAGGTGTATGTTTCATTTTGTGCGTTAAAGAGCTAAAGGAAACTCGCTCTCTTGCGATTTCAGCAAGGCTATTTCTTTGTCAAAGGAAGTAGACTAAGCCTTCCAGGCTCTACACTAGGCAGGGGTCCCAGGACAAGCATGGTCCAGCCCTCATATACCTTCCGGTGGGGGGGGGGAATGACACTCACACCCCAAACACATGCCCAGACAGAAACGCCAAGGGGCAGAGCTAGAGGGAATCTCAAGGGTGAAGGAGAATGGGTGCTTGGGGACAGCCTCCTGGAAGGGGTGACACTTAATCATTTCCCTCAGCTGCACACTAGCACCTCACCTCTTTTATTCTTTCTTATGAATGACATCATCATTATTCTAGAAACTTAGGATGGGGTGCCACAGTCACCTTTGAATCTCTCTTTCCCTTTTATCAACCAATGCAAGTCACTGTGCTTCCATTTCCATTCTGGACTTCAGATTTAAATCCCCTCTCTGCTCCTGTGCCTTCCCCCCCCCCCCCCGCCCTACCCCCAGCGTCTGTCCCTTGGCACTTCTTGGAGAGACAATAGTGTCAGGTCTCCTCCCCCCCCCCCCCCCATCACCCCCACTCAGTTCACCCTCCTCACTGTGCCTTGTTATTCTTCCTAAAGCACAAGCATTTCAATGCAGTCTTCCAAGTAAGTACCAATGCTCTCTGGCATTCAAGTTCTTCCACTATCTGGTTCCAGCTAGCTTTCCCGCCTTACCTCCCGCATCAAGAACAGTATAAACTGCAGGCAGGATTCCCCAGGGCACTTCCTGCTCTGCCATAATCAAGGCTGTGCTCGAGAAACGCTGTATGAATGAAGAAAGTGCTCGGTGCCGATGTGTCCCATGGCCAGGGCTTCCTGTCATAGACGCTTCTTTTTCCCGACTTCTGAGCCCGCAGGCTCTCAAAAAGCTCCATGCTCGCCCCAACGGCTCCTGCGAATGTAGTCGCACTGAGCATGGCCACGTTGGGCATTTGTTGCTTAAAGGGCGGGGGTTGTCTATGGTGTGGTATGGTGGGCTTTGAGCATTTTTGAAAACAATAAACAGAAAGACAAAAATCGGAGCTTAGGCAAAATGGGTGAAGGGGAGTAGGGGGTACAGGCTGCCAGGTGTGGAATGATCAAGTCACGGGGATGAAAGGCACAACGCAGGGGATAAGCCAATGGTACCGGAATAACGTGGTGTGGGGACAGGTGGTGGTGGCACTTGTGGTGAGCAAGCACAGCAAAATGTATAAACTTGTCATATCACTGTGTTGTGCACCTGTAACTAATGTGGACCATATTCAAATGGAAACACTTTCCTTTAAGTTAACATTGTCTTTCTGCCTAAGCACCACTACCCTTCTCCCCAAGAGAGGGTACCGTTTACCTAATACTTCTCTAGATCGCATTGCAAATTTTGTTTTAGTCTCACCTTAAGCGTTAATCTCTGGGTTTGATCAAGTTTGAGAGGCTGACAGTTAAGTGGTTAAGACCACCTGGGTTCAAATGCTGGAGCCACTTCTTACCAGTTGTCTGACTTTGGACAAGTTGTTTACCCTCTCTGTGCCTCATTTCTTCATCTTTAAATTGGGGGGGGCGGGGATAACAGCAGTACCTACTAATTAGAGTTGTCATATTATGACAGTTATTACATGTTTAGAACAAGGTGTTCAGAATAGCATGTGGCACATATAAGCACTCGGTGAATGGTATCACTGAGGTCTGCCCACTAACCCAACACGGAGCCTCATTTGAAGCCCATCAGCCCCATCAGCCTATCCCCTCCTCCCTCTTTTTCCAGCCACCCATCCCTTGTGGCTTCCTTTCTTTCCAAGGCTTTAACTGGGATCACTTCTGGCGGTCTGGCTCTAACGAGGAAGCTCTAGAGAACGATGGTTCCTTCTATATCCATCTTTCCCCAGGAGCCTAAGTCCTAAGGAAAGAAAGACACATAGGGTACATTTCACTACTCCCTATTGACCTAGAGCAAGTGCTTACTTCTTACTAAGCCAGGAGGTGGCCTCAGACTCTTTCTCAACACAGCGCTCCAGGAGGCCAGTAACTTATTCCAGCCCTAGACCAGAGGACACATCCTCATACACTCAGCATCCTTATGAGGGCGTAGGACACACTTCTGGAGGTCAGGGGCTAGGTGGGAAAGGATTCCTCTGGGTCCACAGGAACTTCCTGGATTCCTGCTGCAGGGACCTCAGCTCCCGAGCTCTTCCGGCTGGGCTTTGGCAGTAAGATAACAGGAAGAAGAAGAAGAAGAAGAGTACCATATATAGCCTAGTCATGACACCACAGGCTCTTCCCAAATTCAATACCAGATTTGAAACTTACTAGTAATAATCTCTTTGCAAATTTAATTAAGCCTCTTTTATGAAATGGCTTATTTATTTATTGGCCCTCTGTGAATCTGAGAATTAAATGAGAAAGTGCACAGAAAGCCCTTTGCAAAGTGTCTCGTACCCAGTAAACGTTAGTTGTCGTCAACAGCGGGAGCATCAGCATCTGTAGAAGAAGCTCTCTTATCAGCGGATTTCTTCGAGCTCCCCATCTAGCCCACGTGACACCAAATGGCACCGCTTTTTAGGAGATCCTGTTCCATGCGAGCCCTGTGGAAATACCCTTGAGACTTCCCTAACCCTCCCTCTCACCTGCAGAAGCAGATGGCATCTGTAAGTCGTGAATGCGGACATCGATGGCTAACCTCCACCTTCACACATTCCTAAGGCTCCAGCAGTCTCCCCAGGGCCCCGGGACCAGGCATAATCCCCCATGTTTTCTTCTTTGGACAGCCGTCACGACTAAGTCATCACAGGAGAAGAAACATACCTCTGTCCCCCCGATTCTCTATCCCCCCGCTGTCCCCAGGCATTCCAGAAAAGCTTCACCTTGTCCTTCTGGAGTCCATACTAATACACAGCAGAGAGGGTCCTCTTTCCTATTTCTTCTCAGGAAGTAGGGGGAATATGGGTGCAGGTAAGCTGATAAAATGAGATGCATAGTTTCACAAACGTAGGCCTGGTGAATGTGACCCCTGGGTCCCCATCTGAGCGATCTGCGACAGTCTGGAATGTGGGCAAGTCTGTCGGTCCTTCAAAGCCTGGTTAAGTGCCACCTTCTGTATAGTATCTTTTCAACTCCCTTCTAGGTAACAGAGCTACTCTACAAAAGACCCAGCTGGTTAACAAAGAAAGCAAAGGTCAGGGGTAATAAAACCATCTCTCTTAAAATCACAAAAGTAACCAAGGAAGGTGAAAGCCAGCACCACCCAGCCTAGGACTTCTGAGCTCCCAGCACATAAATGACTCAAAGCTTACTTTTAATTTGAGAAATTCTCTTTAATATTTACCAAGGCACATTCGCAAAGGAGAGGACATCGTCAAATATTGATGGAGGTTAGTTACTTAAAAGACCGAGGGCTAATATATGACATATCGAGAGACTTTTGGGTAATTAAAAGCAACTTTTTCCATTCCTTTTTTTATATCAATTAGTCCAGTTGTAACAAATCCCTTTTCCCTATCTGAAGTGCTTAAAAGCTTGAGCCACCGTCCCTGAACGCGCTGGTTCATCACTGTGTGAATCTTTTAGTAGTTAATACCTTGGGGAAAATATTTAAACTGGAGCATTTTAATTATATACTTAATATGGGAGTTGTTAAAAGATAAGCGCATCTGATTTGAACTCAATTTAAATTCTGGTGAAGTTATTAGTACGGTATAAGAAATGATAGAAATGATCAAGGGCTTCTGTATCAGCTTTTATTAATAGAGCAATAAGAAAGTTTAGGTGTTCCATTTCTACAGCTCAGATTTTGTGCTCTATTGTAGTCGCCTTTTTTGTGTCACGGATTTAATTAGCTGCTTCGAGGCACCTGAGGGCCTCATGGATTATTCCATGTCAAACACTGCTTTAGTGAGCCCCAGTTTGGCAGCAACCCAAGTTCAAACCAGGAGAGACCGAGTCCAATGCCGAAAAGTGGCTCACTGCAACTGAGACCCAACCTCCTCTCCCATATATTTACAAACACTGTAGGGACTGCTGGAAGGAGCCGGATTGTTCCATCTAGCCAGGAGTTTTTGCACTCTTCAAAAGAACCATTTCTTTTTTTTTTTAATTTTTTTTTTTAACATTTATTTATTTTTGAGAGAGAGAGAGAGAGAGACAGAGCATGAACGGGGGAGGGGCAGAGAGAGAGGGAGACACAGAATCGGAAGCAGGCTCCAGGCTCCGAGCCATCAGCCCAGAGCCCGATGCGGGGCTCAAACTCACGGACGCAAGATCGTGACCTGAGCTGAAGTCAGACACTTAACCGACTGAGCCACCCAGGCACCCCCAAAAGAACCATTTCTACCTAGTAGCATCTGGGGAATATGAAACCTTTCAGGGAGAAGTAACTGAAGAGCCTCTTGGGAAATGAACAGCAGAGTGGCTTTAAGGAGGTGTGTTGGCAAGCACCATAATATTCAACACCTGGACTCCAAGAATTTTCTCCCTCCTCCTTAGAGCTAGAAAACTCCCTCTCTCCCTTCAGGGTCCGTGAGGATAGCCATCTTCCTTTTTTTTCCCCCTCTTTCAACATGCCGGTTGTGTCTCTCAACAACTTCAGGGCACTTTCTGTTTAGCCCAGAGTTTTCAACAGAACTGTCCACATCTTAGACCAGGGGAGTCTTTGCTGTGCATTGATTGTAGGATGCTTAGCCATATTCCTGGTCTCTACCCACTGGATCCAATAGCACTTTCTCTCCCTGCCCATCCCTGTACTGTGACAATCAAAAAATGTCTGCAGACATCGCCACATATCCTCCGGGGACAAAATCCATCTCCAGTTGAGAACCACTGCTCTAGCTGAAAGACTAAAACATTTAGGCAAAATATACTACTTACCTGTCTTGGTGGAAGACGAAATCAGTAATATCTAAAATCCTGCTGGGTTAGCGTGATAACTAATTCTTTAATAATTTTTGATTGGAAATTTCTGGTTAACCCTTTAGGCCAATGAGAACTGTATGAATACACTGTCTTTGATATTTAAGAGTATTTTAACAAAGCTCACCTGCTTTTCATGTATATTACTCTGATCAATTGCATTCAAGATTGAGAAGCTGGACTGAAATCTTCCTGATGCTGAAGGCCTCAGTCCAAAACCTTGAATCCCCAGTTGCTGTACTAAAGTCCAAATAAAAATATCTTGAGAACATAAATAGCAACTGATTTCAAATGAAATTGCATGGGGAGGGGCACCTGGGTGGCTCAGTCGGTTAAGCGTCTGACTCTTGATTTCAGGTCATGCCATGATCTCATGGTTCATGGGTTTGAGGCCCACATCAGGCTCTGCACATGGAACGTGCCTGGAGTTCTCTCTTTCTCCTCTCTCTCTGCCCTTCCCTCCCCCCCCCCCACCCCGGTCACACGTGCATTCTCTCTCTCTCAAAATAAATTAAAAAACTTAAAAAATTTATTTTCTTGGGGGCACCTGGGTGGCTCAGTTAAGCATCTGACTTCAGCTCAGGTCATGATCTTGCGGTTTGTGGGTTCAAGCCCCGCGTTGGGCTCTGTGCTGACAGCTCAGAGCCTGGAGCCTGCTTCAGATTCTGTTTCCCTCTCTCTCTCTCTCTCTCTGCCCCTCCCCTGTCCACACTCTATCTCTCTCAAAAATAAATATTTAAAAAAAAAGTATTTTCTTAAAAAAAGAAATTGCATGGGGGAAACCCCAATAGGAGACAAATGGTGATGCTCTTTGAGGAGTTTAAATCATCATGGTTATTGAATAGAGAGGACGTCACTCCTTATAAGAATCCCACTAAGAAATAAACACTTTTTAAAGCACTAAAATTGCTGGACTTACAGAACAAAACAAAAGAAAGAGAGTTCTCCTTTTCTTTCCTATGGCTGCCTGAGTGTTTCTGGCTATTGCCTTGGATGAAAGGGGACTACGGTCACTGAACCCCAGGGGAGGTGCTGCTACAGCATTGAGAACATGGCAGTCCTGAGTCAGCCATTACCTTTTTTCATCTGTGTCCTCCTTTGTAACATCAGAGGAACAACCACCACTGGGACCATCAGACCATGTGTATCATATCTCATGCACCGTAAGCACTAAATAAATGGCAGACTCCCCTCTCCATGGTTCTGAAAAACATTATGCTCATTCCTTAGTTTAGGAACACAATCCTCTTCCTGAAAGTCTTTTCTAATACAAAATTTCAAAAGTTGAAAGAGTCCTAGTTCCATTCTTTTTTATGGGTTAAGCTATGTCTGGTTCCTGCTGTCCCCACCATCATTCATGCCAAAAAAAAATCTCCGCTATTTAAAAACTTATCATAAGATCATTCAAGCAAACATCATCCAAACTGTTTTTGCAAATTATCATAAACAACCTAATAAATGTACTTTATAACCCCTTTAAAGCCTTCAAATCTTGTGAGATGCAAGCAAAGATTTAAGTTGGCCACTTTCCACAGGGAAATCCCTTGTGGAAGGTGCCAGCAGCCTCCACACTAGACCCCAAGGCAGGGAAGCCAGGCCTGTCTCTTGCTTTCTGGATTTTAGGAATCTCTGACACTCAGCTTGTGCCCCCATGAGCTTCAACTCTTGTGCATACTCCTATCCCCCTCTTTGGGTCCTCCAACAGAGGACTTGTGCTACTGTGTTGTAGCACAACAGTCTTGTGCTACAGAATGGTGAGGGTGCCCGCCAGGCACAGACAAACACCCAGGGTCTCCCTGCATCTCTGGGGGGCTGGGCATCCCACCATCTGCGCTGGGTCCCGCTGTCAGCACACAATCATGCCTTCTCTCCATATCAGCCCCCAACCGAGCAAGGACCAGCTGATGAGTTCCCTTAAACTTTTTGTTTTTGTGGTTAAAAAAAGATCTAGAAAACCGAAGAATGTTTGTAAATAGAAGCCCAAGTATAAATATTATTCATGGAGCTTAAAGTTCATAAATTAAAGTTTATAAGAGGAAACATTTTAACCAACAGTAAAAGCTGGATTCTTCATTAGTCATAACATACAGCTGAAGAAAACAGAATCCTGAGAAAGCTTCACCTTAATTAAGGGTCAGTAGCCGTGGGCCAGGTAGGTATGGGGAATAATGGCTGGAACCTTCTTTGTTTTCCAGCCTGAATGGTAAGACACCATAGGCTGTGCACTCAGAAAGGAAAGGATGGGCCGGTCTGCAGCCTTGGGGCTTAAGCCAGATATGGAATAAATTGTTCCCTAAAATATTTATGAAATTCAACACCTGTCAAGGTCTCCTTCCCTAAGGAGGCTTCTGGGGAAGTGCTAGACAGCAGATAGGGACAAAACCCTGGGCCACTCCATTTTTTTTTTTTTAAATAGTGGCAAATTCTGACCATAAATTTAATCAAGGTGTGCATGGTGAGCAGGATTCTAAGACGTTTCTCAAGACCTCTGGTCCCTGGAGTGCATTCCCTGCATAATCCCCAGGATGGTGAATGTGATAGATTCTACTCCCATGACTAGGTTATGTTATACGGCACATTGGCCATTAGGAAATGGAGATCATCTCGGTGTGCCCGACCTAATCACACGAGCCCTTTAAAAGCACAGTGTTTTCTCCAGCTGGAGGCAGAAGAAAAAGTCAGAGACTCAAAGCATGACAAGGGCTCAATACATGGTTGATGGCTTGGAGGTGGAGTGAAACTGTAGCAAGGAATGAGGGCAGCCTCTGGTTGCTGAGGGTAGTTCCTGACTGAGAGCTGGCAAGAAGAGGGGGACCTTAGTCCTATACCTGCAAAGAAGTAAGTTCTGTCAACAATTGCATGAGTTGGGAAGTGGATTCTTTGCCAGAGCTGGGAGATGAGAACTCAGCTCTCTGCATACTTTTTTTAAAAAATATTTTTTAGTGTTTATTTATTTTAGAGAGAGAGAGAAAGAGAAAGAGAGAGAGGTGGGGGGGGGGGGCGTGGCGCACAGAGGATCCGAAGCAGGCTCTGCACTGATAGCCGTGAGCCCCAGGGCAGGCTTGAACTCACGAACTGTGGGATCATGACCTGAGCCGAAGTTGGATGCTCAAGTGACTGAGCCACCACCCAGGTGCCCCTGGACACTTTGATTTCAGTCTTTGAGACCTTGAGCAGAGAACTCCACTCTGTCATATGAGAGCTAATAAGTAGGTATTTTTTTAAGTGGGTAGGTTGGTGGTAAGGTGGCAACAGGCAAACCCCTACAGACTACTAGTGTATCCGCTGGTCCAGCCTGCTACAGAGTGGAGGTGGCCTCAGGAGAAGAGGCAGGGACAGAGCAGGACCACCTCAGCCACGGTGCCCCACATGGACTTGCGGAGGCAACGCTGACCCCCTGAAGCTGGCAATCCTAGTAGAGAGCACACATAGACCAGACAGTCTCAGAGAAACGTCTCAATCTTTCTGAACGTATGTTTCCTCATCTGTAAAATGGGTTCTAGCACAAACTTAAATAATCTAGATAAAGCATCTAGCAGACTTCCTGACACACAGCAGATATCCAGTGAAGGCTACCTTCTTTCTCTCTTCCAGTCTCTTTGCCATCCTCCTCGTTGTAAAACACAAAGCTAACCATTCCCCAGTTTCCAACCATTCAATGATTCCTCACCTCTTACAAAGTAAAATCCAAGCTCCTCAGGAGTTCAAGGGCCACCCCCTCCTTGCATCTTATGGCCCAACAACACTGGACTAGTTATCATGCTGTGAATATGCCATGCTGGGTTGTTTTTTGGCCTTGTTGCCTTGAAATAAGTGGTTCTTTCTATCCAGAATGCCTTTCCCACTCCCTCCCACCAGGTGAACTCTGCTTCATTCTTGAAAACGCAGCTCGGGCATTACAACTGTAGTAAAGCATTCTGGGCAGGCTGCAGACAATGGTCCTACCAACTTGCTCTGACGTACTAAAGCCCTCTGCACACCTATCTACACTTGGACTTGCTACATGGTAGTGTTAAGGAGTTTGACAACAGAAAGCCACCGAAGGGTTTCATCAAAGGAATGACATGGTCGGGTGTTCATTTTTGGAAAGATCACCACAGTAGTGGAGCCGGAACACGTGTTTGACCGGGACAAGACCAGAGGCAAGAAGCTAATGTGTAGCTGTTTCAGTACATCAGTGAGATGGACTCAGGGTCACAGTGAAGTAACACCCATTGTAAATACTACTAGGGTACGTCAACTGTTCTGGAATAATGACCGGAGAGCCTCGTGGGAAGAAGGCAACTTCAGGGAGGAAACGTTTAGAAGCAGGTGAGAGATGTGGAAGTAGGATCACTGGCCTGAAAATACCGGCTGGCATAAGTCTTTTTTTTTTTTTTTTTTTAATTTTTTTTTTTAACGTTTTTTTTTTTTATTTATTTTTGAGACAGAGAGAGACAGAGCATGAACGGGGGAGGGTCAGAGAGAGGGAGACACAGAATCCGAAGCAGGATCCGGGCTCTGAGTCGTTAGCACAGAGCCCGATGTGGGGCTCGAACTCACGGACCGTGACATCGTGACCTGAGCCGAAGTTGGACGCCCAACCGACAGCCACCCAGGCGCCCCTGGCATAAGTCTTTAATGGGCTGCCATGTGCTCAGGAGCCCTGATTTGGACCGACGCTAAGTCGCGATAGGATCCTGAGTGAGTGTGAGGGAAGTTCATTTCGCTATAGACAAAGCCAATTTAGAATCGATTAAGACTGGAGCAGATCGTGGCAATCACAAATGACCTACACGTCCTTCCACAGTGGAGGTACTGTTTGTTTTTTGCAAAGTGTCACACATTTTGAAACACCGGAATTCAGTCTTCTCTTTCTTTCCTTCTCTGGTGTTAGCAAATGAAATACCGGTCTATTCTGTTCAAGACATTCTCAGAGCCACATACGAGTACAGATCTGAAAAAGACCTCGGTAAGGAAAATATAATGGTGACAATAAAAGGTACTTCCTTCTTCACCCCCGTCCAGGCCCAGCGGTGGCCCTCGCGGCAGTCCCTCCTACCCTGAGCCGTCAGCGCTGGGGCTCAGGCTCACCGACCTCCTCCTTCAAGAGCTGGCACCAAGGTCCTCTTCAATGCCTCAATACCGACCACTGTGCCTCCCAGGGAAGCTGGCTCAGGACCAGATATCCCAGTGTTGGCCACCAGATTCCTGCTCCAGAGTCGCTGTCTGGCAGACACAAAGACACAGCCCTACTATCACTTGGCTCTCCCTTGTTCACTGCCCCTGACTACCACCTTGATAAACTCTGTAGACAGCTGGGACACCCAACAAGAACATTTCGTTTCTGATTTATGGCTTGATACTATGCTAATGCTCCAGTCCCCTTCCAAGAGAAGGCCTGTCACTGCCCAGCCACCAAAGCCTGGAAGAAACAGGAGCCAATATTAACGGAAGAGCTAATGCCTGTCACACACTCTTATTAAGCACCTACATGGATAAACTCAACACGTCATCTGCTCATTTTGCAAAAAGAGAAACTAAGGCTGGGTAGTTTGAACCACGTCACATTACAAAGGTAATAAATGTGGGGGCTCCTGGGTGGCTCAGTCGGTTAAGCGCCTGACTTTGGCTCAGGTTGTGATCTCACAGTCTACAGTCTGTGGGTTCGAGCCCTGCATCAGGCTCCATGCTGACAGCTCAGAGCCTGGAGCCTGCTTCGGATTCTGTGATTCCCCCTCTCTGCCTCTCCCCTGCTTGCGCTCTGTCTCTCTCTCTCTCTCTCAAAAATAAATAAAAAAAACAAAGGCCGTATATGCAGATTTAGCATTCACGTTCAGGTCTGTCTGACCCCAAAGTCCCAGTTCTTTGAACAGTTCAACACAGCCTGCACAGAAACTGAAGGTGGCTGGGCCTGGCAGCTATGGGTTCTCCATCCGGCTATCACTGCCCGCACCTGGAGTTCTCCTCCTCTCCCGCCGGCTCTGGGCTCAGGCTGACAGCTAACAGATGCTCTGCCTCCCAGACAGCAGTTGTGATTCCAACACATCGTGGACCTGTGCTCCTCTGTCTTCTTCATATCCCAAAGGGTAAATCTTAGGATTTTAAAAATTTGGTCCTTAGAGATGTCTTGAATTTCTTACAGTGTCACTTGGCCTTTGATCTGATCTTCTAGACAAAGTGTGTAGCCATCACAGAACCATGTCGTCAAATGAGCCAGAAGAAATTTAGAACCAATGATGAATATGGGTGCGTTCTTTTTTACCCATGTGTGGAAACAGTCAGAATTCCAATTCTGGGATGACAGTTTGACAGATGGACCGGAGGGGGGCTGCAGGCAATCCTAATAAAACTCATCTAACAGAGGAAGGAAATCCTGACTTAATCTTGTCGGAAACGAAAAAGCCCCAGGATTAATCCCCCAAACAAAGGCCCGGGGTGGGGGTGGGGGGCTTATCCCCTATCCTTGCCCCACCCCGTCCCTTCTGTCTCCACTCGGCTCCAGAGATGTGGTTCCCTTTACCGGTTCTGCTTACGTGTGCCTCCAGCTATGTGTGCAATTATGGTGGTTGCATTCAGAATATATTCACCTGGGAACAGCTTAATGCCGATGCAAGGGTACACAGGGAACAGAAATTATTTCGTTGGTAAGCTAGGGGACACTCAGAACTTGGCATCTCACAGGGGGGAAAAAAAAAGCAAAGACCATATTTAATTCAAGTAAGCAATTTTGTGGAACAAAACCCCACAACTTTTCAAGTGGAGGCATGGGCCATGGGTATTATAACTTTAAAACCACTGAGCAGGGGAGAGAGGGAGCAACAGGAAAGCAAGTAGCCTGTGATTACGTGGTCTGACTCCTGGCTCAGCGGGCAGTTTTAGGTTTCGGGATCAACGGTACAAAAAGTTGAAAACATGGCACAGTGAGCGGACGTGGAGGTAATACGAGCTGGCAGTGTTTTCATATTCTGCGAAGTGCTCCTCTATTTTCTTGTCACAGGGAAGGAATCACTGGTGCAAACACAGAAAGCTAAATGGACTGGATGTTTAGAAGAGGTAAGAGGCACTCACTTTCAAACCGGGACTGGAAAATTCTTCTCAGAAGGAAAATCCCACCGCCCCTGCTAATGAAGTGCGGAGAAGGCTAAGCACTTTCGACGTGTCTAGCTTCCCCAAAGCAGCAGCCAGTGGGCACGTGGCCCCAGTCTTCCAGAGAGGAACCCTCAGTGCCACCAAGACTTAACCACAGCACGTCAAGTCAACCGGACTGCCAAATGCTTCTGCCCGTTCCTGCATAAAATAGTTCTCGAATCCGTTCTTCCCTTCCATCCCACAGTCCGGGTCTGGGTCCAAGCCATTCTATCTCTGGCTTCATGTTTGCTGTTTGTTTACTCATTCATTCGCTCCCTCGTTCATCTCATTCCATAGACCCTCCTCTGTGCCTGGGGAAGACCACAGAATACAAGACTCGGGGGAACCAAACATACAGCAAGGAAGACATAACACATACAAGAACGCTTGAAATTACTCCCAGGTGGACACAATTACAACCCAACCCTCCCCCCCCCCCCAACTTTGTCTCCACCCAAATTCCCTATGTGCTCTGTTTCTTTTCTAGAGCCTGGCTCGCCTTCTAACAGGTGATAGCATTTCTGGGTTTATATGTTTATTTACTTATTTGGGGGTGGGGTGGGGCTCATCCTGTTAGAATGTAAGTCTGCAGGGATGTTGTCTGTTTTGCTCACTGATACATCTCAAGCACCTAGAACCTGGCCTGGCTCATAGAAGACACCTGTTAAATATCTCTTGAATGGATGAATGAAATGGTAAAGCCTATGGAGTAAAAGTACAAGAGATTTTGGAAAAGAGTAACTATAAATTCTAGCCTAATCTGGGGGTGGGGAAGGTCTGGAAAGACTCTGCAAGAGCCACATTTACACTGAAATGTGAGGGATGAGGTTAGCTAAGTGAATAGGCTGTGAAGCATTCACGCAGATAGGGGAGCATGTGCAAAGGGGTGGGGTTAGGGTTTAATGAGGACAGAGTTTCAGTTCTGGAAGATGAAAAAGTTCTGGAGATGGACGGTGGTGATGGTTGTAGAACAGTATGAATATAATTAATTTTACTGAACTGTCCATTTAAAAATGGCTACAATGGTAAGTTTTATGTTATGCATATTTTACAATTAAAAACATACAAGCAAACCAAAAAGCCTCAGCACACCCCAGGTGGTAGGCGTCATTATCCCAGTTTCACAGGTGAGAAAGCCAAGGCTGAGTGATATTCAGAGACTCACCCGAGTTAAGTGCTGAGCTTGGGTGTTAATTTTATGCCGAATCGTGTGGTTCGTACTAACTGGGCCGAAAGATCTGGTGTTCTCTCTGCAATTTCTGACACAGCCTCACACACACCTTTAAATTATAAATCACCATCTAGTCACTTTCTTCTTTTTCCTCACTTAGAATGGTCAGTAAAAAGAGGGAGCATCTCATGAAATTCAAGAAATCCGTGAACGCATGTCTGATGAACACACACCGTGAGACACACGCTGACGTTATCTGTGCTGCCCTGGAGATTAAAGCTCGGTCCACACAGACCGTCTGCTAGGTCTATAGGGCTCTCACATCATCTCAGCACTGAGGATTTTTTTTTTTTTTCCACAAGCAGGTGTGAAACTGGAATTCATGGGCAATAAAACAATTAGAGGGGGCGCCTGGGTGGCTCAGTCGGTTGAGCATCCGACTTCGGCTCAGGTCATGATCTCACAGTTCGTGGGTTTGAGCCCTGCATCGGGCTGTGCTGACAGCTCAGAGCCTAAAGCCTGCTTCAGATTCTGTGTCTCCCTCTTTCTCTGTGCCCTTCCCCTGCTTGTGTGCTCTCTCTCTCTAAAATAAACTTAAAAAAACATTAAAAAAATTAGAATTTCTTGGTATTAGAATTTCTTTCACTAAGAAATTTTCCAACATCATCTCCAACTTGTTCATCTGGAGACTAGCGAGGCCAACGCTGACCAATAGTTTTTCAAACTAGGAAGACACAGTCAAACGAAATGTAAACTACAATTTCTGAAAACCACCATCATCCCCTGCCCTCGGGAAGGGAGCAGGAGGAGAGAAAAGAGAGAGCCTCCACATTACTGAACACCATGCCCTCCCTCTAGCCGGTTGCATTGCCTCCCTGGGGAGTGGATCCCAGTGAGAGGCTCACAGATGATTTGGATGCAAAGTTCAGCCAATGCGGGAAAGAGAAAATGACTGCACGATTTCCAAAGACGGATGAAAACAATGGGACAACTCTTCACTTTTCGAGTAAATGAGAAGTATATTGTTCTGAACAGCTGTAATCAACAGCACTGTTCTGAGGCCATGAGGTAGGCGTGCGGGTAGGGAAGCCCACTGACTCTCCTGTTCGAAGTCACCCAACCAAATTCTCTGGGATTTTGGTGACGGAATACAATGCGCCCTGGGCAAGAGCTGATGTCCCACAACATATTCCAAGCGTTTCTACGTCAACAGTTTTTCCTCTTCCACTGTGTAGAGTACTATTTTGCCACCTGTTTTCCCCTCTCCGTTTCTGTAACAACCTCACCATTGCTCTTGCCCAATTTTACCGCTGACAAACCCAAGGGCCCTTCAGCAACACTCACTCAGAAACTTGTTCCTGATGAAATGAGTGTTGGGAGGGAAGAAAGCCATAGCCAGGTGCTGGGTGGGTTCAGCGTGGTTATGTCTGTGGTTCTCCCTCTCTTAAGAGAACACAAGAGATGCTCGCTCACTGCTTGGCGGCACAGCCTGGAGAAGTCCCGGATTAGCCGGCTCTTACCTTGTCCCTGGGTCCCAAGGAGTGTGCAGTGTGAGACTGGAGCTGACAGAGCCCTGGGGGCTTCTGGCTCCGGAGACTCTCTTTTGGGGGATGCTGGAGGACCTAAAGGACCTAGGGCCAAGCAATGCTAGTCTCAGGGCACTCCCAGGCCGGTCCTTTCTCTTCCCAGTTTCCATTCTCAGCCTTTCGTTCTGCCATACGTCCCCGCCTACCAGACCCTTCCCTGCACCTTGTCCTCTGTCAACCACCCAATGGGTCAATACTTGCAAAATCTCGGTCATTCCTGTACCACCTCTCTTTGCTGCACTATTATTTACTGAATATTCAAAAAACTCATGTCTTAAGAACTTAAATACATTGTTATAATGGATCTTAGATCACCACATAAGCATACCACTATCGTTTTCCATAAATAGAAGGTAACTGCTCAGGGAAATGCTAATAAGACTATATTAAAATCGAGCTCTATGCCTGAGGCTCTCTCTCTCTCTCTCTCTCTCTCTCTCTCTCTCTCTTTGCTGAAAAGATTATCAAGTGTTACAGGGGTCTTTAGAGAATGGCAGCAGAAATGAGGACTTTCTCCTTGATTAATGATAAGGACAGAAGGAGAACTGACACAGGGATCAAGTTCTCACAGTTGAGAGTCCCTGTGATCTAACGCAGTCGGCGGTTACTCAAGGCCAAGCCTTGAGAAACACTTCCCTTCCGCACCAGCTCTGCTTAGAACACACTTTGCTTACCCCAAACTGATCTCTTCCAAGGATTCCTTTTTCCCTGCAGCCTTCTCCACCTAAGTGCCTACTCTTCTGCACCCAGACTCTAGGGAGTGGAGCTGGAACACAGATTCATCATCTCTGCTGTCCTCATTCCAACCTAACCTCCACCGACGTCCTATAAATTCTCCCCTCACCTGAGGCTCATGACTGAGGGGCCACCTTTCCTTGTCCCAATAATCCTGTCCCACTACGATGACTGTTCCCGCTTATTCATCAGAACATTGGCATCTGATCTGGCTCATCTTTTAATCCCAAATGAAGCCCTTAACAGGATGTTTCAATCTCCAAATGAATAATACACCCAATACTCTAACCTGGTAGTTCCTTTCCATCTCTAATCCCACTGACTTTTACTTTTAATCTACCTCATTCAACTTAACCACAGTCAAGCACCACACCCTGGAACTAATCCATATCAGATTCCATAAATCCCAATATCCTACACCCACAAATTTCCACCCTTGCGACTTTTTCCTGCCCCTAACCTCGCAAGAGTTTCAATGGAATCTCAGGGTCCCGTTCAGTCTCCCTACCCTTACATTTTCGCGCAATCAGCCTCTTCCCGTTTTTACCGGCTTCCCTGCTTATCCTAGAATCCGTGGCTGAAAACAAGAACTGTTCCATCGGGAGGGTCTTCTGCTCCACCATCCCATCGTCACTGAGCCCCTCCTCGGCAAAATCCGGCCCTAGATCATGAATGTGATTCTCCCTCTCTGCTCTTAGGCTGCCGGAGGAAATGGCCCGGCCGTGTCTGTATCTTTATTAGAGCCGCATTAACACTGTGTGTCTCCGACTGTAGGAGGGCTGTCAGCACTGGTCATCTGCCCATCCACCGCCTTCAGCATGTATTCCAAAGTTTTGCCTCTTTCCTCAAGCCATCTAACCTCAACAACCCTCATCGTGCTGTGAGACTCACCCGTCAATTGGGAAGGCACATAGTGACTTCAGCAAGCGTAAACCTGTCTGTGAGTACACCCATCCTCAAGTCTGGTCTCAGAGATTCAGAAACCCTTTCTTGGAATCAAGGCCAAACCGTCCACATTGTTATTAATCCCAACCGCTATCACCTCCTTTAGAATAGCATTCCATCAATCATTCCAGGGCTTTTCAACCCTGCTGTAAATTAGGATCACCTCGGGAGCTATAAAAATTTTATGGATGTCTGAGCCCTACTACCAGACCAGCTGAGTGTGAGTTTATGTTTTTCTTAAGCAGCCTCCTCCCCACCTCCCCCAGCCCAGGTGGTTCCAATAAGCAGCCACAGCTGAGAACTTCTGGTTCGTTCCTCACTCTTGTATGGTCAGCACGCTCCCTTCCCTGGCTTCCTGCCCCAAGCTTATAAATATTCTCAAGTCTGGTTTATTGAAAAGAACATCTTTCCTTGATGTTGAGACTTCAAGGCTTTAGTTCTTAAATCTCTTGAAAGAGTGGCCCCTATTTCTGCTCCTACCAATCACAGCCTGGTGGTTTCCCACGTGTCCAAAGCTCTGAAAACGTAAGCAATCAACAGCCTCCGCATCCCCAAACTCAGGAGACACGTCTGTGTTCATCCTCCTGGGTCTCTATGCTGCATTTGCTGCTGTCACCCCCCTTGATGCTCTGTCTGCCCAGGGACCTCTGTGGCTCCACTCTGCAGGGCAGAAAAAAGAATTCTTCAGAGGCAGGGATGATGATTTATTCATTTTTGCATCTTCAGGGCCTGGCACAAAGGTGCCCAATAAATGTTGATATGAACAGAAAGAGAACCAGCATGGCTTCCTAAGGGGTCTCTACACTGGAAACCATGCAGGGACAGGTTGGACGATAACCAGGATAACGGTATCAACCAAACAGATAATTCAGAGACAGAAAAGGACACTAAAATAATTATACGGTGTTCTTGAAATATTTATTACCGAAGAATCAGTTTTAAATTATCACATAGCCCTATTAACAGGATAGATTAAATGTGATATACCCGTAAATCTGAATACTACTCAGCAAAAAAAGGAATGAAGTACCAACACATACTATGACACAGACAGACCTCAAAAACATTATCCTTGGTGAAAGAAGCCAGACAGAAGAGATGATATATGGCATGGGTTCACTTATATGAAATTTTCAGAAGTGGAAAATTTATAGAGACAAAAAAGTAGATACCTGGCTGGGGGTATAAGTGGGCATGGGGGATCTCATGAGGGTGACGAAAATATGCCAAAAGTGGATATAGTGATGACTGAACCACACCATAAATTTACTAAAAAAAAATTACTGAATTGTACATTTGAAATGGGTGAATTTCATGATATGTGAAATACACCCTAATAAAGCTCTTGAAATTAGGTATATTTTTTATATTTATAAAAGTTAGAACTGTTTTATCAAAAACTACTTTCAAAAATGAAATGATTTATTATAAAAATGACATATATCTAAGATATGTTATCTAAGATGACCACCACATCGAATGGGGCACTGATGTGAGCAGACGTGAACCGCAGAACGCCTCGCAGACCAACACCCCCTTCCAACTCAGAACTGGGCTGGTCTCTGGGATTAATGCAGCTCCAGAGCATAAGGCTACCATACCAGCCCAACACCCACAGTTTTTCCTTCACTTAAAAAGTAAACATCTATTATATACTAGGCACCATTCTAGCTGCTAAGGATATGAAGATGAGTAAGAAAGAGTCCTTGTTCTACAGAGGCTTGATAACTTGCAGGACAGAAGAGCCCTAAAACAAATGCAATCAGAGGCAAGATGTGCTGTTTTAGAAATATGTACTGAGCAGGTAGGGGTTTGAAGAGAGACCGAAATGTCAACTCTACCTATTCATCCAAGGGGATGTGACCCCAGAAGGACAAGAGGGGTCCCCAGATGTGACCCCAGAAGGACAAGGCGCTTGTTAGGCATTGGGCATGTAAATCCCTGTCCCTGCAAAGTGAATAGATCTACCCTATGACCCAGCAATAGCACTGCTAGGAATTGACCCAAAGGATACAGGAGTGCTGACGCATAGGGGCACGTGTACCCCAATGTTTATAGCAGCACTTTCAACAATAGCCAAATTATGGAAAGAGCCTAAATGTCCATCAACTGATGAATAAAGAAATCGTGGTTTATATACACAATGGAATACTACTTGGCAATGAGAAAGAATGAAATATGGCCTTTTGTAGCAAAGTGGGTGGAACAGGAGCATGTTATGCTAAGTGAAATAAGTCATAAGAGAAAGACAGATATCATATGTTTTCACTCTAATGTGGATCCTGAGAAACTCAACAGAAGACCAGGGGGGAGGGGAAGGGGGGAAAAAGTTACAGAGAGGGAAGGAAGCAAACCATAAGAGACTCTTAAAAACTGAGAATAAACTGAGGGTTGAGTGGGGAAGGGGGGGTGAGAGGGAGGGGAAAATGGGTGATGGGCATTGAGGCATCCTGTTGATGGGCATCCTGTTGGGATGAGGAGGGCACACTGGGTGTTGTATGGAAACCAATTTGACAATAAATTTCATATTAGAAAGAAAGAAAGAAAGAAAGAAAGAAAGAAAGAAAGAAGCCACACCCAAGTAAAGGACAAATTAATAGATCTTTACAAATGAGCTATTTGTTGACAAAAGAGAAGATTAAGGTGTTGAATGCATCTCATTTTCGTTTAAAGTTGCTATAGAAATATGTCAATTATATAGGCTAGAAAAGAGAAACTGACAGTGGGAAGTGGTTTGCTTAAGGTCGCACAGAAGGTGGCAAAGCCCAGAGCTGGGAACAGCCTCCAGATATTCTAACCCAGGTCTGGGGCTCTTTCAACTTGGTGAAAGTTCTTCTCCTTTTCATAATTTCAGATTAGGGCAACTGCATTTATGTTAAGTTTAAAACTATTTTCACTTTTTCTTCTCTCTTTTGCCAATAATTATAATTTTAAAAAATGCAGTGTCTTTTCAAAAGCTGGTAAGAAGAGAAAACGGAGTTGTGAGGCATCCCTTGTGATTTAAAAGAATTACAATTTTCTTTTCTGTTAGTTTCGATTTTTTATATAAAAGTTCTCATAAAACTGTCATCCCTACTGACTCTTAATTTAAAAAAAAATCAAATCAAAGGGAAAAGGACAGATTAGAGATAAAAACAAATGCAGCTCGTGGAAAATACTCTTCATAAAATAAAATCCTCAGAAAGGTAAAAATTGCATTTGTTTGCTGAGAATGTTCCTCCCACAGTCAGAGCCTCACCAGTTGGGAATTTTAATCCTACAAGATCACTCAGCGCCAAATCACCTACAGATAACAAGACACTGAAATTTTTACAGTACATTGAGAATCCAATTAAAGAAAAACCTAATCTTTTATTTATTTTTACCTTCCACTGACAAAGGCTTACTTCTTAGCATTACAATTGTGATTCATGCCATGCAAAGGCAATTAAAAAAAGCAAAAGTGGGAGCAGGCGTTCTCAGACACCGAAAACAAAGATCGGCTGCTCGATATCATGCTAAGATTTCTTCCATCATCATTACAACAGCATGAAGTTTGCAGATGGCTTCCGCGGCCTCGCAGCAGGTAGCTGGGATTTTATAGGCTAGAATCCTTACCGTTGACAAGAATGCTAATTAGGCCAAAGTTGTCAGCACACTCTGCCCGCGGGGGGGACTGAGTTTACAAACACGTCTGCAGTTTGTCAGTAATGCTTGTGACTAGATTTAGACAGTGTTAGGAATAATAACACATATCCCGATGAAACGCTGGTCAGGTTGCCTACAATCCTCACGGCACCTAGGTGTCTGTTCCCCTAGGGAACACCCTGTGTCACCTAGGTGTGCCGCTGACACAAAATTGCTTCTCTTCCCAGAAGGACTTGCCATCCAAACCTGACAGGTTTACTTTTCCTTGACTTCAAGACCTTCCCGACCCTAGGAGGTCCACAGAGGGGTTTTGGAAATCCAGAAGGCACGTGCAAAATGAATATTTTTCTGAGAATAAGGTCCATAGGTATTTTGTCTTTCAGATTTTCAAAGGAGTCTGGGAGCTTCCCAAAATTTGACAGCCTCTTCGACTGGACCTACATCTCTCTCCTCTGGTGAGTTCAACCCCAATAATCCAACAAGTGGCCTGGTCCCTGAGTTACCCCAAGTAGCACAGAAGGAAATATGTACTCTCGCTATTCTGCGTTCTGTCTGTCCCCATCCACTGGATCATGAATCACCGATTGAACTGTTTCTTGTATAGCATCCAATGCAGGAACTGCCCTGTAATAGGTTCTCACTAAGTATTCGTTTGATTTAGCTGAAGTGAATTAATGGAAGAAGGAGTTATGCCATTATAGGTCATACAGCTATATAAAAACTGAGGCCCCAGACTGAACCATTAACCATGAAATGAGTGTAATCGTCAGTCTAGGCTCCCCGAAAATGGTGTGCACAGGCCCGGCCTGTAGGGATGCTCTTCTGCCTCTGCCCCTCTGCTTCTTGCATGTGAAACGTCTGGATAAAACGGAGCAAAATAATTCTTAAATCACATATGTGAGTTGAAACCAAGAAAGAGAAATTTCCAGCTATAAAAAGTCAAGAAGGAGTCAGTGTCCCAGAAGCGAGTAGGAGCCGAAGCCAAACAACTCACCCACCGGGCATGCCGTTAATGTCTGGGGTCCCGGCAGCTCTGTGGGGGCGGAGTCCAGACCACAGAACATAGGGACCTGGACTGTGCTCCTTGGCTACAACAGGATACGCAAGGACCAGAGAATTCTACCCTCTGTTTGGAGAAACAGCAAAGAAGCCTGCCATGTGCGTGGGGCCTGAGTAGCAGGGTTGCTCAAAGAAACAGGAGCCCCCTTGGCCTGGGATGGGATGGGTATTGGAGAACATGAAAACCTGACCGAGAAATGATCATAAAAATGGATCCAGACCTAGTGAAAGCCCCTGGGGCCCTTTTAGAGACAAAAAAAAAAAAAATCACAGGCAATTTCTATGGGAGCACACAGGACTGTTCTGGAAAGCCACTCCACGGAACATGAGCTCACAGTCAATAAATTACAAACTGATAAAAACCTTTTAAATCACCTCCAGTGTTCACAGTGCTGTATAACCGGACATAGATACCTAAAACAGAAGCAAACCGGATCCACTGGCAAGTTTTTAAATGGTTTTCTAAACAACTCTTGGATCAAGTAATCATCAAAACCACAACTGCAGAAAATAACAAAATTAAACGACTACAAATGAAGACAGCTGGCCTCTAGGAATGCGTTGGTTTTGGTTTCGGTTTTGATGTTCTGTGTTCATCTTCCTACCCTTTTTCCACCCTTCCCAACACAGAATAAGAATTGGCAATTTTCTTGCTTAACAACACCGTTCTCTGTTTCCATTTCTCACGGTGCCGGTGATCAGGTATGAGACTTTTCTAATATTGTATGGGATTTGGGTTTGTATTTTGAAAGAAGTAACACAGAATAGGCCTCACTATTGCCATTTATCAGAAGCTACGTATGCCTCTTCTGGCTAGGAAAATTAGTGCTCTAAACATAGGAGTTTCCCAGGTTCTTTATACTGGGGCTTGACTCCTTAAGAACCTTGTGGGAAAAGATGATTGGCTGAGGTCAGGATTCTGTGTCTTGGCAGTTTTAGACAGTGATATGATTAAATAGCCCCAAACTCACCCTCAGTGTTTAACAAAGTCTACACTCAAAGATATATGCAGGGTCAAATACATCTGTGCAGAGAGAGAATAAAATAAATACACAATCAACATAGAACACTATAAAAATGCAAGAAAACATGCCTATAGAAAGCCAAAAGGCTGATTGATTTTTTTTTATTAAAAAAAATTTTTTTTGAACGTTTATTTATTATTGAGAGACAGAGAGACACAGAGCATGAGCAGGGGAGGGGGCGAGAGATGGAGAGACACAGAATCTGAAGCAGGCTCTAGGCTCCAAGCTGTCAGCACAGAGCCCGACACAGGGCTCGAGCTCACAAACAGTGAGATCATGACCTGAGCCGAAGTTGGACGCTCAACTGACTGAGCCACCCAGGCGCCCCTGATTGAAAGATTTTTTAAAAAAAATAATAAACTAGGAAAAAGAAAAAAATGTACAGATTAATAAATTAGAGGTTTTTTTTTTAAAGAGAAAACTTCAACATACCCTACAAAACTCTAGTTAGCATGAAAAAATGCAACTATATAATATTGGCTATGAGAAGGGAAGACACACAGATAAAGCCTAAAGAACTGTATGCTAACAGGCTAGGAAATTTGAGTGACGTGGCTCATTTTGTAGGAAAATATGTTATAGAAATTAACTGGGACACCTAAATAGGCCAAAAAGCAAAGGAATCATCGAAGAAGCTGGAAATCACTGATTTATAATAAGTTCCAGGCCAAGACAGTTTCATGAGTGAATTAGAAAGAATCAGTATGCCAATTAATTAGTTCCAGAATATAGAGAAAAATAACTCAATATTAGAAAATCTAAAAAATTAACGATATCACCAAATCAAGGAGAAAAACCACAGGAGTCAATTATTATTAGTGTTGTTATTAGAACACTTGACAAAATTCAACATTTATTCCTGATTTAAAAAGAAAGACTGAAGAAAAATGGAATTGAGATAATTCCTCAAAATGGTAAAAGCATGCATTTCACACCATTAGTTTGAACCATTAAGAATACTAAAGGCATTCCCAACAAAGCCCAAAATGACATAAAAGTATTCATTAACGTCATCATTATTTAATATTATTTAAAAACTGAAGCTAAAACGAGAATAAAGGCAAAGTTTTGAATATCAGAAATAAAAATTAATTATTCTTTGCAGAAGATACACCAACATACCTAGCAGACCCCAAACTAGTGGACTGAAAATATTATAATCAATGAGCATTCCATGAGATGGCCAGGTAAAAATTCAAGCAGCAATGACTCTCTTCGTTCAAGAAGGAACGTAAAAAGATCTCCTTCAAATTGCTGACAGATAAATTTTAAAAATTATATACAAATTTAACTGAAAATGCGTGAGACTAATAACAAAAAGAAGTACTAACTCCTATTTTTTCGGGAGAACTGACCTTGAAAAATGATTTTGAAAGCCCATCTTGAAGAATACATTTGTGAGAATAGCCGGGGGCGTGAGGAATAGAAGACAAAGCGTAAAGGGGGCACCACCACCAGAGATAAATGCTACAGTATTATTCGGTGTGAAACAGGCAAATCCATGAAACAGAGAATCCAGAAGGAGACCCCAGCAGGTGATAACAGTGGCATTGCACATCGATAAAATAAGGGCCTAGTCCGTAGGTGTGCAACTGGCCAGTTGTTTGCCTCCAGATCAAGCTCGCTCGACCCCATTCTCAGGCTTTCCACAAAAACAAATCCCAGCTGAACCAAAGATTTCTATTTTAAAGACTAGAAGAAAATATGGCTGAACAAAAACCAAGATCCAAATCAAAATACGTAACCGAATATGCCAGGAATGGGGAAAATCTTTGTTAGCAATATTTAAAAAAACAACCACAAAAACAGAATTAACCATAAACGTGTATACTTTTTACTACAAAAAATTAAAAAAACTTAAAAATCCTACTGTGAATGAAATTAAAAATATAAACAATATACATGCAGGAAAAACTTTTACAAAGTATCAAGATCCACAGTTTTAATAACCCTAAAATATATTTTCTATAAATTAATAGGACAAAAGATGAACATCCAAATAGAGAAACAGGTGAAAATACAAAGGTAATTTATAAAAGAAGAAATACAAGGGGTGAGGGGCACCTGGGTCGCTCAGTCGGTTGGGCATCGGACTTCAGCTTGGGTCATGATCTCATGGTTCATGGGTTCAGGCCCCACGGGTTCAGGCTTTATGCTGATAGCTCAGAGCCTGGAGCCTGGTTCTTGGATTCTGTGTCTCCCTCTCTTTGCTCCCTCACTCATGCTCTCTCTCCCTCTCACTCAAAAATAAATAAATGTTACAAAAATTAATTAAAAAATTAGAAATACAAGGGGTCAATAAATATGAAAAGATAAGTCTCATGGTTAATCAAAAAATGCAGGTAAAATTACGCGTAATCACTTTCGGCTTATCCGACGTGCCAAGATACAAAAGTCTGACAATACTGAGTATTGGGTGGGCGGGGGGTGGGGTGGGGGACGGGGGGTGGGGTGGGGGGCGGGGGGTGGGGTGGGGGGCGGGTGGTACATGGAAACAGGAGAACTCATCCATGCTGGTGGGAGTACAGTGACTTTACTGTAAGGCAATTTGGCTTATCATATCAATTAGCATTTTGTCTAATCTTTGATCCACTTAAAAGAATCAATCTGTAGAAGGCAACTGGTCATATATGCAGAGTTGTAGTGTTGTTAATAGTGTAAAAATCCCTAACAAACCACCTGCTCCCCCCATCCCTACACAAAATTGACAGACATGCATTAAACAGACTTTAGTCCAGAACATAAGGAACTTGGAAGTCCTCATTCCCACCCACAAAGCAAGAAAAAGTTGAACAAACTTAAGATCAACGACTCTTCTTAGATCCATCCGAAAACTGAGGTCACAGGGCAAGCAACATCCCCCCAAATTGGAGATGACAGGCAGATACAGAGAATCATAGTATCACAGAGAATCCTGGAGCAGAAGCCTACACACCAGAAATCTTGGTCGAAACCAGCGTGAAAACCTATAACGTAATTGAGAAGTTACTGGAAGCTTAGTGGGGACACGTTTGAGAGTTAAAAACTCCAAGGATACTCTTTCTTAGGGGGCCTCCTATGCTTTTGTGAGTTTTACATCCAGGAGCCCTAGCAAGTTTTCACACTGAAGATCAGAGGAAAATTCCACTGTCCCTCTGGCAGAGGGAGGGGGAAAGTGGGCAATTTCGAATAAGTCCAGAGCATTCCATTCTTGTTAACAAGGCCTGCCCTCAAGAGAAAGGTTTCACCAGAGACGAACCACCTGTTAGAAGTATGAATATTAAAGGTGTACCTGGTAGGTCTCAGATGGGAATGAGGAACATGTTACTGGAAATTGGAGGAAAAGCGATCCTCGTTATAAAGTGGCAGAGAACTTGGCTTAATCGGGCTCTGCAGTGGGGTGGGCGGGAGAACTTGTGAGTGATGAATCTGGATATTTGGCTGAGATGATTTCTAAGCAAAGTGAGGAAGGTGAGGGCTGGTTTCTCTTTGCTGCTTATAGCAAAATACAAGGGGAGAGACAGATAATGAAGAAAGAAGTGCCAAGCAAAAAGGAGCCTAGAACTTGAAGATTTGGAAGATTCTCGGCCGGTCCATGTTGCCACAAATGAGAAAGCATGATCTGGAGGGAACACCATAGGGGCAGCTGGATGACCACTGGCTGAAAGGAGTCGGCATGCAACTTATAGATCCAATCAACCATCTGAGGAGAAGCCTATTGGTTTAAAAAATAGCAAAAGGACAGGGTACGTGGGTGGCTCAGTCAGTTAAGTGTCAGACTTCAGCTCAGGTCATGATCTCGCGGTCTGTGAGTTCAAGCCCCGCGTCGGGCTCTGTGCTGACAGCTCAGAGCCTGGAGCCTGCTTCGGATTCTGTGTCTCCCTCTCTCTCTGCCCCTCCCCTGTTCGTACTCTCTCTCTCTCTCACTCTCAAAAATGAATAAATGTTAATTAAAATTTTTTTTTAAATAGCAAAAGGAGTAAAGTAAAAATCGTAACTCTAGAAACAATCTAAATGTTTTTAAATTGGAGACTGCTCTACCTGAACAACGGTGAAATCACACAGGTGAACACTATGTTGTCATTATAGAGTGTGATACGTGGTTATATTCATCAATAAAGGATCTCCTATCAGATCGTGTCATGCCGTAAAACTGCTCACTTTGGGGAGACAATCTTTTACAAAATTAATTCTCCATCAATCTATGTGCATATATCAGTAGAGAGCAATTGATTCTGGTTCCAGAAGAACCAGGCAGTGAAATGCTCAGGCAGTGGCCAGAGATGCCTGTCTTATATCACCGAATCCCCAACACCCAATCTGCACACAGTAATGGTACTCAAATAGACACTTCTGAAGTGAAAAATTAAAACCAATTCTTTTGTATAATTTTCTATGTTGTTTTGACTTTTTCGTTGAACATGAAATCATATTATCATTATTATTTAGACAAAATTTTTTAACATTTATTTATTTTTGAGAGACAGAGCGCGAGCAGGGGAGGGGCAGAGAGAGAGGGAGACACAGAATCGGAAGCAGGCTCCAGGCTCTGAGCTGTCAGCACAGAGCCCGATGGGGGTGGAGGGGGTGGGGGGGGGGAGCTCCAACTCACCAGCTGTGAGATCCTGACCTGAGCCTGAGCCAAGTCAGACGCTTAACCTACTGAGCCACCCAGCTGGCCCCAAACCGTATTATCATTATAAAGGAACAGGGACTGAGAGCTATTTTCATTGCAGAAAAGTCAATCTACATACTTCAGGGCCAAACTCATGACGGGCTCCCGACACTGTTTGAAATTCAATGGATAACTGCTGGATTCTGTATCTTACCAATGAATGTAGGTCCGGTCCTAAGTAGCTTTTCTTTCAAGCAGCACCTCACAAAAATAATTGCCTATTACCTCTTTTCAGCATGCGCGGTACAGCGGTGGCAATGTTCCATTTCAACCTTTCAAGTGTCTTTTTCAGATGAGAATAACCTTCTGAAATGGGGATGATAAAATGGCTCATTTTTTTTTTCCTTCCAAAGCATTCAAAGGACTTGCTTTCCTTCTCTTCTGTCAACCTCCAGGCGATATGGCAGATTTACCTCTCCCTTTCCAAATGATGGTGGAAATGTTTCCCTGGAAATGGCAACTTCGTAGAATGAAAGAGCTGAGATTAGATCACCACGACTACAAAATGTCTGTGGGCAAGTGAAAATACAAAGTCCCATTTCTCCCGGCATCAGGCATCATGCTTTGAATTATAGCTTGTCACGGCATCTCCAGCAGACAACTGCTGTTAACCATTAGCAGTCATAAAATTGTTTAGCTTTGTGCTCCAGACGATCAAATTTTTACAAAAATATCTATAATGACATCAATGTTGACTGCAATATTACCTGTTTTACTTCTGGGAAAATACACGTAGGGCGCATTTACTGGCTGGGTCCTAAGACGACAGTGGGGTCATATGTCACCGTCTCCGCTGGTGGCTTCATGTCTGTACCCTCTCAGGACCCTGCCTGGGCAAAGTCCACTGCTTATTCACCTGCTTCCCACCGCGCCAGGCTCAGGATGCTTCCAAATCACCAAAACCTTTTTAAAAAAAATTTTTTTTAACGTTTTATTTATTTATTTATTTATTTATTTATTTATTTATTTATTTTTAACATTTTATTTATTTTTGAGACAGAGAGAGACAGAGCATGAACAGGGGAGGGTCAGAGAAAGAGGGAGACACAGAATCCGAAACAGGCTCCAGGCTCTGAGCTGTCAGCACAGAGTCCGACACGGGGCTCGAACCCACAGACCGCGAGATCATGACCTGAGCCGAAGTCGGACGCTCAACCGACTGAGCCACCCAGGCGCCCCTTATTTTATTTTTGAGACAGAGAGAGACAGAGCATGAACGGGGGAGGAGCAGAGAGAGAGGGAGACACAGAATCTGAGACAGGCTCCAGGCTTTGAGCTGTCAGCACAGAGCCCGACGCGGGGCTCGAACTCACAGACCGTGAGATCATGACCTGAGCTGAAGTCGGACGCTTAACCGACCAAGCCTCCCAGGCGCCCCACCAAAACCTTTTTTAAAAAAGTGTTGAAACCGAACTGCTCGCCCCAGGCAATTGTTGAGCCATATCCCGATTGGAAAGAACAGAGTTAGAAAGAAAGGTTAAACCTTGCCAACCAACATAATCGAGCACATATTTCACGGGATATTTGTTAGCTCTGCTGCGAAACAATCTCAGAGTCTGCCTGGCCCAATGCCTTCATGTCCCTCTGGAAAGGAGCCTCTGAACCATTAGGGACATTCACTGTCAAATCCCTCCAGATTCAGTTGAACAACAATGTTAATAGGAATAAGAGGGGCACCTGGGTGGCTCAGTCGGTTGAGCGTCCGACTTCGGATCAGGTCACGATCTCGCGGTCCGTGAGTTCGAGCCCCACGTCAGGCTCTGGGCTGATGGCTCAGAGCCTGGAGCCTGCTTCCGATTCTGTGTCTCCCTCTCTCTCTGCCCCTCCCCCGTTCATGCTCTGTCTCTCTCTGTCTCAAAAATAAATAAATGTTAAAAAAAATTTTTTTTTAAAAAAGGAATAAGAACAAAAAGGAATTCTAAATTCAAACACTTTAACTCTTGTGAGGAATGCTGTACTCCCACAACAGGTAGTGTGGACATTTCTCTTGGAATAGTTAATGCCGCATGTTATTAAAAAAAAAAAAATTCTAGCTACTTGAAAGAAAGCAGACAGTAATTATTCTGATTAATTCTAGTCCTGGTAATGTGTGGGAAACCCAGGCAGTACTCACTCCCTTTTGCCTCCCAGAGTTGTTATCTATTGAGGTAAAATTGAGCAAAACATTAACAGAACTGTTCAGTTAATTCAGGTAAAAAGCAATTCACTTGCAGCCATCAACCACCGACCCTTGAACTTTTTCTGCTTTGACTATCTGGTCATAGCAGGGTTTTGCATGAATGGTACAGGTCAAAACTACTTTCTACTAAACAAATTAGGCACCTGTAGTGTCCTGAAATGGGACACTACACTAAGTTCTGGTCTCAATTATTTTCCTTATCAGCTGCTTATTTTTAAGGAGCCCTCAGGTTCCTTCCAGCTCCAACATTCTTGGAGTCTATGATCATACAATACTAAGGTTCCAAACAAACACCTGCAAGTCAAACCAGCCCAACAGACACATTCTGTTTGGCCCACACATTGTTTTTGGAGATCATGGAATTAATTAGCAATATTCAAAATTGAGGGATTTCACCCCAAAGCTGAATTTCTGGCTTTAAAAAAAATGTTTATTTATTTTTTGAAAGAGACAGAGTACAAGCGGGGTAGGGGTGCAGAGAGAGGAGACACAGAATCTGAAGCAGGTTCCAGGTTCTGAGCTGTCAGCACAGAGCCCGACGCGGGGCTTGAACTCATCAACGGGGCGATCGTGACCTGGGCTACAAGCTGGATGCTCAACCGACTGAGCCACCTAGACGCCCCAGACTTGCATCTGAACAGGCACTGCCTCTTCAGTTTGCCACAGTGCCACTCTTCTCTACTGTCCACACAAATCAAAGGTCAAAGTTAGGTGACATCCGTCATCAAGCTATGATGTTTCTCTTACCCTTGAATGAAAAGAAAATGAAGTATTTCCTGTATCCATATTAAAAGCAGGGAAACGAAAGGTTCAGAGAGCTGAATGTGTCATAAAAAATGTGAGAAAGGAATATTCTTCACTTCCACATAGAAATATGGTAGGTGTTTACTATGCACATAAGCATGTCTGCACCGAAAGAACACAACATAAGCTGCCACTCTGAAATAAACCACAATAAATGCTGGCATAAGGAAAGATTTGTGATGAAAACTTAATAGAATGAGAAAAAGAACTGTTTTATTTCTTTCTATTAGAAACCATGAGGTCTGTTTCTGAATGTGAACAAAATAGCTACTACAACTGTGGAAGTGATAGATTAAGTGAAAAAGCGGCTGGGCATTCAACCTCTTAGGGATGGTGAGATTACAAAAATATGGATTGAATGTAGCTATAATTATGTATCCTGAACAGATAGAAATAAGTGTAAATATAAGTGGACTGTGAAACAGTTGTTCAGGGTATTAAAGAATTAATGGGAAACTTACAGGACAAGTTGCATGAAAAAGATAAATCATTATCTGTGACATTTTCTAGTGCTGCTGATGAGAGCATCAGCAGCTACATTTATTTGTGGGACGAAGGGTGCTTTGATGTGATTGGACTGTTGGGCATGGTACTCGTGAAATATCAACAGAAAATTATTTACTTTTCTGGGTTGAAAAAAGTTTTTAAGTGTTTTGGGTTTTGTTTTTTTAGAAGTTTAGTGTAGTAAAGCACGTTTTTTTTTTTTTAATTTTTTTTTTTAATGTTTATTTTTTTTTTTTAATTTTTTTTTCAACATTTTTTATTTATTTTTGGGACAGAGAGAGACAGAGCATGAACGGGGGAGGGGCAGAGAGAGGGAGACACAGAATCGGAAACAGGCTCCAGGCTCCGAGCCATCAGCCCAGAGCCCGACGCGGGGCTCGAACTCACGGACCGCGAGATCGTGACCTGGCTGAAGTCGGACGCTTAACCGACTGAGCCACCCAGGCGCCCCTAAAGCACGTTTAAAGACAGTCCTTCTGTGGATGGTAATTTCATACATTATAAAACATAACATATTTTAAAAATATTTATTTACTTATTTTGAGAGAGAGAGAGCAAGAGAGAGAGAGAGCATGTGCACAAGCAGGGGAGGGGCAGAGAGAGAAAGAGAGAGAAAGAGACACACAGAGAGAGAGAGAGAGAGAGAGAGAGAGAGAGAGAGAGAGAGAGAATCCCAAGCAGGCTCCATGCTGTCAGCACAGAGCTAGATACGGGGCTCAATCTCACGAACTGGGAGATACGACCTGAGCCAAAATCAAGAGTCAGATGCTTAACCGACTGAGCCACCCAGGTGCCCTAACATTTAATAATATTTTTAAGAACAATTTAAGTCAGTTCATTGACTCATTCACCAAGAAAGGCTTTGCACTAGAAAGTTAAAAACAGAACATAATAAAATTATAAATTGGAAACACTTCTATGGCTTGAACCACAGCAATTCAATGTTTAGCTGGATGAACTGGACATAGGACATGGTATTTAACTATATAAAGTCAGGTGGTAGTGGAGAATTTTTTTCAGTGTTGAAAGGAATAAATTTGCTTTTATCATGCACGCAAAATTGTGAAGGTAAAAAAGTAGATCAAAGACTTGGCATTCTTGGTGATGCGGTAATCTATCTAAATACTCTGATACTCTTCTGCTTAGATATTCACAAGCAGTACATGAATATAGGAACTGATTGGTAAAGTCATCTGGTATGAATGATTCAGTGCACTTTCCTATTTGGAAATCAGTCCCCAGAAATGAAAATGAGGGCCTGAACTCTAGACCCCAAATTAGGAAGTTGAAAACAATTCCTCCAAATCATTGCCTGATTTCACAGTTCATGAGAACAAATTACCAATGTTTAATTGATATTTTTCATTATCATATGTATTCAGTATGCTTCTGCCTTCACACTGAAAATACCAACAACCGACACAAAATCTACAAAATGCAAAATTTAGCTTCTTGAAGCATCAGAGAGCAACCAAAGCAGCTAGCATTTGAGCAGCCACCATACCAGCATGAAGAAAAACATACTAAGATGTGAGCTTGACCTTCCCTGCTCCTTTTCCCTCTGGGAGACTTTGCTGATTTGCAGCACAGGAGACTGAGGCAGGGCACAAAGCAGCAACCTAAGCTTCCAAGCCTCACAAAGTGATATTATCTGATTTTTTTTCCTCTCTGTTTTCAGTTATTTGGTCTTCTCTTTTGGACTGCCTGGTAATTTTTAAATCTAATGCCACTTTTTGTGTATGAGACATTTTAGAGGCTCTAGATATTGTTGTCATCAAGAAAGGATCTAGTTTTTACCTGGCTGCTAGTAAGAGCATGGGCAGATGAATGGTCGGATTTAGACTTTATATAAATAAAGAAGAAATGACCATTGATGAAAATGAGTCACCTCTGCAGAAGTGTTTCATAAAGGATTGTGGTCAGTGAAGTATGGTTGGATTAAATAACCTTTGAGATTCCCTTACAAAAAAGATTTTGAGTTTTTGAGGCAAAGAAACTAATATGCTAAATGAGACAGAGTCCAACCCAAACATCCAAATTCAACTCTAGGTTTAATGTTTCTAAAGCAACAGATTCATCTGAATCTCTGTTGTTAGCCATTACATAGCTGTTTCAGAAAAGTCAAGGGGAAGACAAACTGCATTTAATATAGTACATATTAAAAGTATGCTTGATCTTGGACCAGAGTAAAGTGGATCAAGAAGACAGGCTGTTCTAAATAATGGCCCAGAAGAGAATGAAGGAAAATGTTGAGAATAAAGCACTTTACAACAAAAAAATGGATGGCTTGAATGCAGAAATGACATGAAAGCTAGAGGTCAAGACAGATTAAAGCCAATAGCCAAGGTGGAACGGCAGAGAGAACCAGGAATCACTGCCAAAATCTAAAGGTCAAATCAAGGGGTGCCTGGGTGGCTCAGTCAGTTGAACATCTGGCTTCGGCTCAGGTCATGATCTCACGGTTTGTGAGTTCGAGCCCTGTGTCGGGCTCTGTGCTGACACCTCAGAGCTTGGAGCCTGTTTCAGATTGTGTGTCTCCCTCTCTCTCTGTTCCTCCCCTGCTCATGCTCTGTCTCTGTCTCTGTCTCTGTCTCTCTCTCAAAAATAAATAAACATAAAAAAAATTTAAAGGTCAAATCAAGTGATGCATCAAAGGTAGGAGAACCAATAGACGTCAAACCGCAGAACCAAGGTACCTGTCTAGGGAACCTTAAAAATGACCACAGCCTGCCTTCGCCAAGAAGCCCCTTTATGTTCACATCATGGCAGGACCCACCAGGACCTCCCAAGAGTACAGGCACTCTAGAAGCTGGAGGCAGTGTGGTGGCTTACAGCCCTCATATCTTCACAGTTTGGATGCTGTCATGCCCATGTTTCTCAAGCCATTGTACAAGGGCTCACAGGCTCATATTGTAATGAGACAGTGAGCCTGAACCTGTGCATTTTCCAAATTCACAAGAAGGAAGGCAAGGTGCTTATTTAAAACTTGTATGACATATTATCCTATATACATTTCTATTTCCACATAATGGTATAAGTGAAATATTTTTTTTCTTTTTTTCCTGTTTCTATGTGTCTGCTTCTCTCTTTTTGGCTTCCCTTGTCCCCTTCTCTCCCTGTACCCCGTCTACTGCAGGTAACCTGGTGAGTTACCTAGCTCCTTGTGCAGACGTCATTATTTATAAAACGTATAGAAACACATAGGGTTATTCTGTCGTTGGCTGTTTTATAAATATAGGCTCTTAAATGCACTTTACTCATAGATAGCTCTTCAAGTCATTTGGTAGAGTTCTAATTCATTCTCTTTAGTGGCTCACAACTCCATGATGAAGTGGCTCCATGATTTATAATGTATTCTTCCACTTCTCTGTTGAATGGAATTCATTAGTCCAATTTTTGCCATGACATATGGTCATAAATATCATTATACATATATCTTATGTACTGATGTTTTTAGTTCTATGAGCCAAATTGCCAGGAGTAAGATTGCTGGGGGAAAGGGTACATATATTTTCAATGTTAACAGCTATTGCCAAATTGCCGACCAGAAAGGCTGTAACAGTTTACAAAGGTAGCAGTCTAATTCTATTAATCTAAAACTGGATTTATTTTGGAATCAAATGCAAAATTGACATTATTTTTCGGAAAACATAGAAGCCTTCAATGAATCATGGCATGGGACTTTGAGCCACCCACACCACGGTATTCCCCAGGGAGTAGGTTTTCTCTTCTCTGATGAGTTTGAGAAGTCCCAGATTACACGATCAAAACCACACTTTAACCGGCAGGAGTTGTACTTAAGTCTGGTTTTGGTGGAGTGTACGACAGAAAAGCCTGACACCATTCCCTTCCAAGGATAAAATAACTTCTCTCCCGGAGATATTAAAGTAATAGCAGCCCTGCCTGTCATTTTATCCTCCTGTTTTTCACAGAAGGGAAGAATCTTGTGCCCACGTAGCACAAGAGAGTCCTCCAATTCTCCTGAGCATGATGGAGAGGAAGCTGTCGAGAAACAACTTCAGGATTGGACACTTAGCTCCTCTGTGGCTGGAAGAGAAGTCAAAAGGCTCAGGTCTCTTGCTGCAGCTCTAGGAAACAGGGCCACAGGTCACCTGTCCCTAACAGTACAGATATATCCACTGTGAAAAGGAGACAGTCAACAGACATTCAACCCCCCCCCCCCCACCGTCAGCAGATCTCTCTCACCGTTTCATGACGTAATGGGGATTTTTCTACTTGGGACGGAGCCACCTCTGTTACCTCCAGATTAGGGTCTGAGGCACAAGTGAGGAGGAAAGAGGACTCAGGAATCCTGCTATCGTTCTAAAACCCCCTTGAAAGCATTCTAAGATCCAATATCATCTCTACAATGCCTTAGTTTTACCATTTAAGTACACCTTTAAAAGTCACGACACTTAAAAAAATAATAAAAGTCACAAAGCTTATCTGTGTGGTTGTTGATTATCTCCCTATAGTCAAATGACTTTCTTAGGCTATTCAAAGTCATAGAGAAACCCCTTTTCCTCAGCAAAGGTTTTGATATCAAAGAGGCTTCAGGTGTAAATAAAGGCAATTCAAGTTTTTAAGAATTTGCTTCCGCATTCTATGACCCCTGAGGATCCCTACTGGATTCTACAGTCTTGAAAGAAGCTTTGGAGAAAAAAAGAATTAATGTTTATTTCAGGCTTAAAATTTAAGGACATTAAAGAAAAAGAATGCAGATCCTGTTTGGGGAATTCAAACGGAGCTTCCTTGAAGTTATCAAGCGATGGTGGCCTTCAACAGTGTGTCCAGTGCTCAGAATTCTTCGTATAAAAAAGCTTTGATATTTTAATATTTAAAACCTAATGCCGTCATCTTCTCTCCGTGGCATAAATGAGAACATGAAAAACCACTTAAGAAGTTTAGCGGCTGAATTCAGCCATAACGTCAAATACTATTCGGCAGAACCCGTAATGAATGATCTCCAAGTACTTCTCATCTTTTAAACGTGCAACTTTTTATTTGAGCTAAAAATGAACAGAAATCTGAAAGATCTGTGAAGAATCTGTAATGTTATCTTTTTAATCTGAGAGGGACGGTTTCATTAGCATTTTCTGAGATAGCATGACATGATGATGGAGACACAGGCTAATATTAACTCGACGAAACACTGGAAAAGTACAGCCAGCAATAACCTAAGACTTACTATGGCATTCGGGGAGACACAACCTTAATTCTAAAGGACATACCAATTCCAGGTTGATTTCTACTGTTACACTAGAATTGTGGAGTGATAAGTACAGAGAGTTTATTAAAGAGAAGAACAATTTCTTATTTACTCAGACTGTTCATGTGCTGTTAAAAACAATTACCCAGAATATAGGACATCCCAGATATTAATTATTTTTCATTATAAATGTTATATTATCATTCTTGTTCCAAAAGGTAAACCAGGTATTTTAGCCATAGGAAGTATTCTTTCAATCAGCAAATGAACACGGTGATAATTTATGACCAGCACAGCAGTTAGACTTTCTGACATCACCTTACCTAAACCGGTAAAAACATTTTGATGCTAATTTGGTAAGACAAGAGAACTAAAGAGAATTCATTTCAGTTATTTAAATCCTGTCACTGATGTCCGTGCCTTATGGCCCAGATAAACTATTCAGATGTCTCTTTCTAATCATGTTTCCTGAATTAATCTTTCAGCTGGTGGATCATGATATGATTCACTGAAAGAATGCCACCCTCAATTCTATGCTCATAAAGACAGACGGGAGCAGGGGTTGAAAGGTACAAAATTGTACTGTTGTGATAGACAAATGTTAGGATAGCACCACACAACTTTGAAAATTATTATTATTTTTTAAAATCGGGTCTGAGGACTAGTCAAGAAGGCAAAATATGATCACAGTTTGATGTATATCCTCTGCTCCAAACATATGCCAATGGCAGATTGCAAATAGAATAAATAAATAGAAGTAACAGTGGTCCATCAGAGGAGAATCTGGCCTTGTAAAGAACGCGGAACAAACCTGCTGCTCACTGGAGACCTAGAGAAGTTGGAGGAAGCAGACGCAGCCTGATGACCAGGAACCACAGCAGCCGTCTCACCTCCCACTACGTCCTGGTATGATGATTGGGTCAGAGATAATATTATCATGGCGCAGGGGCCCATGTCACCCGTGCAAATCTTGTTCTACACTGGAGAATCCAGAGTTTGGCAGACACAACCATAAAGGGGGAAGGCAAACATGGTAGAAAAAAGTAAAACCACAGCAACAACTAAATGAGTTGTAAACCAAAGCTGCAAAACACAGTAATACATTTAACGCTAAGAAAGACAGCCGATCAAATCCACATGAATTTACTGTGAACGAATTCATTTTATGGTCTAGTCTGACAAAGATTTAAAATGAGTACGTTCAAGGGCACCTGGGTGGCCCAGTTGGTTGAGTGTCTGACTTTTGCTCAGGTTGTGATCTCGTGGTTTGTGGGTTCTATCTCCACATCGGGCTCTCTACTATCAGTCCAGAACCCACTTTGGATCCTCTATCCCCCCCTCTCTGCCCCTCCCCCATCTGTGCTCACTCTCTCTCTCTCAAAAATAAACATTAAAAAAATAATAGGGGCACCTGGGTGGCTCGGTTAAGTGTCTGACTTTGGCTCAGGTCATGATCTCGCAGCTCATGGGTTTGAGCCCCACTTCGGGCTCTGTGCTGACGGCTCAGAGTCTAAAGCCTGCTTTGGATTCTGTGTCTCCCTCTCTCTCTCTTCCTCCCCCATTCATGCTCTGTCTCTCTCTGTCTCTTAAAAATAAATAAAAGTTTAAAAAAATTAAAAAAAATAAAATGAGTATGTTCAGAGAAATAAGTTAAAGCATATCCATTAAAAAAATAAACAATAACAAGACATCATGGACTAAAAGGAGGCAAAAATGAAACAACATATGGATACAGAAGAGAATTAACTGGAATTTTTAGAAATGGAAAATTTATTCATTTAAATAAATAAATCCAGTACAGGTGGGATTAACTCTAGTCTGGACAGTGGAAGTGAGATTTGGTGAATTAGAAGAGTTCTGAGGAATTCACCACAGTGAAAAAGACAAAGAGGTAATGAGAATAGTTAAGCAACCTGAAAGAGATGAAACATAGGAGAAATATCTGAAGAAATAGCAGCTGGGAAATTTTAAGTCACCCTAGACTAAATCATATAAAGGATCTGAAGGATCTTTTTGAAGTGACTTACAAAATGCTACTGAGAGACACCAAAGTATATTTGAATATAGGAAACGATATACCATATTCATGGAAAAGAAACTTAATACCATAAATACCAGGTGTCCCAAATCATTCTATTAACTGGAAGAATAATTGTGATAAAAATCCTAATAGTTTTATTGTTTAGCTGAACAAGTTAATCCTGGAAATCACGAAACAAACAAAGATCTAAGCAGAGGCAAATGATAGTCAAGAAAAAAGAGTGAAAGAAATTTCCTTGCCATCTCTCAAAACTTAGCGTAGAGCTATAGTAATTAAGAGAGTGTGGTATTAGACACAGACAAACGGAATGCAGCCAGGTAGAGGCTCAGAAACAATCCTACACACATGTAAAAACCAATGACATGGTGGTGAACCATGGGCATGTGAAAAGACAGACTACTTAATAAATTGTTCCTGAACCACTGGCTATTTCTAAAAAGGAAAAGGAACGAGACCTCTGCCTCACCAATTGATAAGTTGCAGGAGAAATAAAAACTATAATATGAAAAGTGAAACTTCAAACTTTATAGAAAAACATACTGGGGAAAAAAAAAGCATGCATGGCCAGAGAAGAATTTCTTTTTTTTTTTTTTAATTTTTATTTTTTAACATTTATTTATTTTTGCAACAGAGAGAGACAGAGCATGAACGGGGGAGGGTCAGAGAGAGGGAGACACAGAATCTGAAACAGGCTCCAGGCTCTGAGTTGTCAGCACAGAGCCCGACACGGGGCTCGAACTCACAGACTGCAAGATCACGACCTGAGCTGAAGTCGGCTGCTTAACCGACTGAGCCACCCAGGCACCCCCAGAGAATTTCTAAAGAAACACAAAAAGCACAGGCCACAAAGGAAAAGATTGATAAATTTGATTAAAATTAAAATTAAAAACTTCTATCCAAAAAGACACCATAAGTACATTTAAAACATATTTGATATCCATACAACCAACCTAGGATTAGCAATCAGAATATATAAAGAAGCCTAAAGTGAGAAAGAAAAAGACAAAACCTGAATAGAAAAATGGGAAGCATACAAATTATCAATTTATAGAAGAAATCCTAATCACAAAAACTATATATGAAAAAGATGCTCACACAGAGTAATAACCAGAAAAATGAAAATTGAAACAAGATACTATTTGCCCTCAGCTGGCAAAAACAGAAAAATCTAACAGTAGCAACTATCGGCAAAAATGGGGAACAAACTGCTTATCCAGTGCTAGGAAATGTCAACGGACTGGAACGTCCCTTTGAATGGCATTTGGCCATAGCTGGTTGAAAGAAGACCTATGTATGTATCCCCCTACTGATCTAGAGATTGCATCCTTTTTTTCTTAACAAGTGGTTCTCATCTGAACCATGAAACAGAAAATAATTTGCAGGATTATTTTCTCAAATCTCCCAAGGATGCTGCATAACTAGCACCATTATTTTTTTTAATTTTTTTAATGTTTATTTATTTTTGAGAGAGAGAGAGAGAGAGAGAGAGAGAGAGAGCAAGGGAGGGGCAGAGAGAGAGGGAGACACAGACTCCGAAGCAGGCTCCAGGCTCTGAGCTGTCAGCACAGAGCCCGACACGGGGCTCAAACACACTGTGAGATCACGACCTGAGCCGAAGTCAGATGCGTAACCGACTGAACCACCCAGGCGTCCTTAACTAGCACCATTCTTGATGCACAAGTGAGAAGCTAATTCATACATATAATGGGTGACATGGGGCATTAAGACTAATTCTCCAGGAAACCCTGGGTAAAGACAGGCTTTGAAGGATGCTCACATCGCCCTTGCTGGAAACAGTCTACGTGAAATCAACTATGTGTCCATCAGCAGGAGAATGGATATACATCTTGTAGTGTACATCAGGAAATGTGCAATAGTCATCAGGAAAAATTCAAGCTCTATACGGATATGGACAAAATAATAGAGAAATTTTTAAAAGCAAGTTACGAAAATTACAGTTAGTCTGATACTGTTGGTGTAAAAGTTTGAGGTATGTTAAAAATATATACATTTTAAGAATAGATACAGATAAGTGTAGCAAAATATAAAACACATGTGAGGGAATGATAAGCAGCAAATTCACGATGGGAGAGACTGGGGCTGATGAGACTTTCACAGGAAAGTTGAGCTGAACTAAAATGTTTCATCTCCTTAAAAATCAAATTATGGAAAATATTAATACCTCCTCAACTGTTTCAGTTGGAACATGGGTGTTTGTATTATTTTCTATACTTTTCTGCATGTTTAAGACAGCTCTTACTTCACGGGCTGGGGCGGGGGGTGGGGGCGGGAACAGACTGTAAAGAAATCCACAAGACATGCACATCCAGAAAATTCACATTTTCTGGTCTGTAACAGCACAGTAGTTTGGTTTGTGTTATGTCACCTTGATTATTTTGACAGCCTCTAGGATTCTGCGCTTGTACCTCTCAAATTCATCTTCCTCCCTTCCTTGCGGCCAGAGTGATCTCTTTAAAATGTAAATCTGCTCACACAGGTCGGCCTGTAGAGGCACCACCATCAGGATCCACGGCAAGCATGCAGGCCTTGGATACAGCCCAGGAATCCTTGTCCAGCCTGATCTCCAAGGTTCCCCCTCATGTGAAGCTTCCAAAATGTCAATTTCTCTTAGTGCCTTTGAACACATCACACTGTCGTGCTATTGTCCTTTTTGCTTTAGGCTGTTTCCCCTCCTGAAACATGGCTCAGACTTTGCCTTCACAAGGATGAACTGCTTGACTGGTTCAGGCTGGGTTGGGTGCCCTCCTCCAGCCTCCATGGAGCCTTCGACATTCCTGTATGTTGGAATTTTCCACCGTAAGTGTCTTTCAACACCAATCTGAAGGACTCTGGCTTACTGGCTACTGTAAAGTCTTGAGACTTTCTACAATGCCTGGCCCAGAATTGGGCCATTCAACTGAATTATCCATTCGACTGAACTAATTGGTATTAATAGAATTTCCATAGTTAGAATGCTGGAAATGATCCCTTTCCAATGTTCCTAAAATTGACTCAGTCTCCCGAAAGAGCTAATCCTGGAAGAAAATGCGGAACGTGTTGTCTGATGACATCCTCTCTTCCAGCTCTTCCCCGTGGCTCTTTCCACCCCTTCCCCTCACCCCTGGTGTGCCCAACTGCCATTCTCTTACCTTTCAGTTTACCATACCTCCTTTCATTCACTCTGGGCCTAACATAATAAACTTAAACTGCAGAGTGCTGTTCCCAGACATACTGTAGGCAGCTTGACTATGGCCACAGAGATAATGCACCAGTTTGGGTTTAAAAAGAAAAGACTGAAATGTCAAGTGATGCGTAGGAAATGTGACACGCTTAGCATTTTTACCTAGCAGGTTTCATACCCTGAACAGTCACACACCTATTATTCTGTCTACTTACTAACCCAGACCTTTTCCAAAACAAACATCTCACTAAATCTCCAACGTCTCAGAAAATCGGACCAAAATATTTAAGACCGAGATGAAGTTTATGAGCACACACACAAACTGTAATTACTTAATTTGACTGATTTACTACTCAGGAAACTTCGCCCAAGTACCACCAATGCTATAATAAAATATTTCGGCACAAAGCAAATTTGAGATTTATGGCATCCTTACGGACTTCTTTGCTATTAACATCTCCTTCCAGCTTATTTACCACTTGGGAAATAACTCACTCATTATATGCACCACCCCACTGACAAATACGTTTTTACAGGTTGCATGAAACGTCTTATTCTCATTGTACTGGGGACTTCACTACGTTAAAGGAGAAGATGTAGAAATCGATGATTATGTAATTTTGTAGTCATTGCCAGCTAGTAAACAACCATAGCCATTCAGAAAACTCAGAGAAGGCACTTAGGGAAAATATACCCTGGGGTATTTATCTTTCTTTCTAGGTCTGAATATGAAGGCTCTTGTGAGCAGGGAATGATGGGTTGACAATTAGCTCCATCTCCAGAATTTCCCAGGACTGTCATCTGGTGAGAAGCATGGGGGTTCAATGCCAGCTTGGTCCAGCTGTGGCCTCTTGGGCATAGCAGCCCAGGCACCCCATAACCCCAGCTCATCATTTGTACTTTGGGTAGCCCACCCTCACAAGCACTGCAGAAGAGCTTCCAGAAGCATAGAGAACACAAACATAGATCCTAGCTGCCAAGATATCAAAATCTCAGTTATGCTGGTACCCAGGGGGACAGTCTTTAATTATCACCTTTCTACCTTAACAACTACTGCTCATCACTGTTTGTATACCTGTAATTCTCTTCCTTCCTAAATCAGAGTTCCCTGTGAGCCAATCATGCAAAAAGAGAAAGAGAGAAAGAAAGAAAGAAAGAAAGAAAGAGAAAAAGAAAGAAACAAAGAAAGAAAAAGAGAAAGAAAAAAGGAAAGAGGAAGAGAAAGAAAGAAAAAGAAAGAAAGAAAGAAAGAAAGAAAGAAAGGGAAAGAAAGGGAGGAATAAAGGCAGGCACATTTATATATTGGAAATGCTAGCAGCAGCTATGTAATGTAAAGCCACCAAGGCACTGAGATTCTTCGGACATTTTCCCATTTTCTATAGCTTATAGTTGTCTACACAGTTGCCCACAAACTCCAACTGGATTTCTCAAGTCCCTACAACAGCATGGCTAATAAAGAACATAACGAGGGCAAGCTGAAGCAGTCTAAAATTCTGCAAGGCACATCCTTCACAGGTCACGCTTGGGACCACACCCTTCTGGGCTTCCCCACATCCAGCTGTATGGTAACCGTAGGGCACGGGATTCCCAGCCAGCTCTGCATCAATAAGCACACCTACGTTGGTAGGCTGGCAGCAAGGTATCTTCTGGGGTAGATCATCTGAATGTGGTTGTTCTTATTAAAAGGGAAAAATGCGGAATGACCCAAGTCCACTACGGTGATGATGCAGGTCACAGTAAATGCCCACAGGGCCAACCAGTAGTCAAGGTTTCGCAGTCCAGAAATGCCTGGAAAGCAGCCCTTTGTTGACCGATTGCCACAATACGGTCACCCTGGAATGACGATACGCTAAGTTATATACATGAAATGCTCTGGACTAAGAATGACAGCGTGGAGGCAATTAGGAAAAACTGCGAAAGCAAGACATTTCTCCCCAGGCGACACCAAACTGCTGCACCAGAAGCTACAGCAGTGCCGTTCCCTGTGCTCAGCTGCGCCTACCACCCACAGGCCCCTGAGCTCTCCCGGGAGTCACGGCCGGCCGTGGCCACAGTGAGGCCAAACCAAGTTCAAGACAGGCAAGTTCCCCAACCAACTCTTTGGCACAGGGCTGGGCAAGGGCGGGAAAGCAAGTGGAGCATGGATTCTGGAACTGGGTGAGCTACATTTGAATCCCAGCTCCACGGCTTCCTAGCTTGACACACCCAACAGGTTACTTTCGCTTTCTTGGCCTCAGTTTTTCCATCCGATTAATGGGGTTCAATAGTGTGTAACCTCTGGGTGGCATAGGGACTGAATGAATATGTGAAAAGCACTTGGTATTATAAGTGCCATATAAATGTCAGCTACCACTAGGTTCTTTTTCTTCTTACTAGAGCATATGAGAGAAGAGAAAACGGGTAGACCCTCTGAGGTCTTGGCACTGAAGAAACTTTCTCCTCCCCTCTCCATAAGCCTGACCGCCTAGGGTCCACTTCAGCTGTGAAATGGAGCTTCCCAACTTAACTCAAAGGGCAATGAATTATGGCTTAAGTAAAAGAAACAAGCAAAAAGACATGTGGTTGGGCTACATAAAAAAGCGAAAGGTTAGTAAAAAATTGGCAAGTTAAATAATTAGAGGTGAAATATCTCTTTTTCTTTTCTTTTTTTCTTTTTTTCTTTTTTTTTTTTTTACCTCCAGTGACTTTTCTTTTTAACTGTCTTCCTTGCCTGGCCTAGAGAAAATTATTCTCATCCTAGGTGGATATTACCAGCTTTAATGGCTTAACTAAAACAAGAATAGCTTTATAGCCTTAATATTATGAGAAGAACATGGAGAGCTGTTATGATAGTTTAACACATGGGAGCAGGTCTATGATATGATATAAATATTAGAAATTATAATGGTCTCTTTCCTGAGGAACAAAAAAGATCTCCATAATAAAAAAATTTTTTACTTTTGGTTTTTTATCCGCTGAAGAAATTTCTCAAAGTTCCCCCAAATGAATTCTGGAATCTAATGTTTGTGAAAGTCCTGAACATTCTTTCCCATTATCCTGCCCTATGTGCCACACCTTCTAGAAATGAGATAAACACATGATTTACAGACGCAGCCCAGCAGCCAGGCTTGTGTGAGGGTCCCTGGGGACCCTCTGCACAGTGACCCCCTCCCTCCTCCCATTTCCTGGTGAGATCCTGAGTTCCAGCCTGCTGGACACGGAGGTGCTTCCCCAGGGTCAGAGCTGACCTGCCTCTTATCTGGCCACTGGTGTTTCTCAATCTAATGTTTTCTGACTTCCAGAATCTACACATGGTCCCTTTACCCCTATGGTGCCTTTGTAGGGGATCGAGGGATTTCAGGGCTGAGCAAGGAGAAAGATACGACCACTAGGTGGGAGTAGCACACACATGTGTCACGGGATGATGTTCCGACAGGCTTGTGTGCAGGGCAAGTGTCTCAGCACAACCGTCCAGAGGCCGTTGCACAGGGTTGCTACGCGGAATGGAAAGAAGGCAGGCACGCTCTTCCGGGAGAGAGGGATGGGAGAGGGTCCTTGTGTGAGGGAGCGGAGGGGCGGCGGCAGCTTGGAGTCCTTACAGCCCATGGCTTTTCTGTGGCTTGTAGGTGTTGGGTACAATTTTGCAGGGTATGCCAAGCAGGCAGGCTCTGAATGGCTAAAAGTCTGCGTATCTGGGTTATGTTTAAAACAATTAGATGTGGGGGCACCTGGGGGGGGTACTCAGTCGGTTGAGCGTCTGACCCTTGATTTCAGTCAGGTCACGATCTCAGGGTCGTGGGATTGAGCCCCGCATCTGGCTTCGCGCTGAACATGGAGCCTGCAGAAGATTCTTTCTCTCTCTCTGCCCCTCTCCCCTGCTCGTGCTCGCTGACTCTCTCAAATAAGAAATAACAATATAATAAAAAAAAAATTGATGTGTAAAAATTTAAGTTTGGTAGTGTTGGCCTGCTGTGAAGAAATAGGGTATATATCCCAAGGCCATTTTTGGCTCATCTTCCTGGCTAGTATAATTTATACTGAATGGCTAAGTCATTTAACCTAGAGACTTATTGGCAATTTCTGATTCTTTGGCCTTCATCACTTATTCCTCTGATTAAAGCCTTAGCCTCCATGTCTGAAAAGCCTATTTATTACCTATTAGTGTTTATTCCGCTTGTCCTTGATGCCTTGACGTTGACTGGAGTCCTAGAGAAGACACACGAGAAGCATGTGAGTTGCCCGATAAAAATGGGGTTTCCTGGACCCCAGCTGCCCTACCAAATCTGTATTCCTGCAAGGCGACAATCAGTAATCGGTAATTTTCTAAAGTTCTCCAGGTCTGATGGGAAGTCAGACTGGATGCCAAGACTCAAAAAGCCTCTTTGGGGAAATGAAAGATGTGACCTCTGCCCTGAAGAAATTTTCTTATTGTTTCACTGAAACAAGACAAATGCACTTCGGGAACAGGAGTGAGAGGTTCAGGCAATGGAAAATCATGAATAAAGCCAGAGAAGTCGGCACAGACTACCCATGGGGTAATGAGGAAAGGGTCATAACCTCTATCAGAGGTGTATATTGGGGGGCGATGAGATGCGCAGGTTGGGTAAGTAGGCTGGGCCGGAGTCATATTATAAAGAGTCAGTCAGAAATATAAAGCCGCTCACCATGACCAGCAGGTGCACAGAAATGAAACGGAAGACATGCTGAAGCTGTGGATTAGAAGAGGTGTTTTTCGTTTTCGTGTGAAATCTATAGTTTTGCGATACTGTACATCTTAAAGAAAAATAGACAAAATACCTATACAACCAATGTGCTATGTGTATGATTATAGACCATATCTGAAATATTAGAGTACCTGTGGAAGAAGCAAGCACATTGTTCGGTACTTGAAATGTGGCTACTCCAAGTGGAGATGTGCTACGCGAGGAAAATATGAAAACAATAACGTACAGTGTCATATGAATGAGTTTTATATTGAGGACATGTCAAAACGGTAATATGTTAGATCTACTGAACTCAATACACTGTATTATTAAATTAACTGCACCCGTTCCTTTTTTTTTTTTAAAGTGACTACCAGAAAATTAAAAGTTATATGTGTGTGACACACATATTTCTACCAGGAGGTGCTGTCCTAGAAGTTCCCTGTCTTGATTCTGTGCCACCCCTGAGCATACTGAAAATTTTCTACTGAAATGTCTTTCAGATGGTAAGACTCTAAAGTCATAATGAGATGTTGTGGTAGTAATTTTGGCTCGTGTGGTCCTTCCCTCTGGGTATTTAAGAAAGTTGAGGCACGAGTACTTGTTCCATCCGCATCATTACTGAGTGATGCATTTGTAATAATTACAGGACTTGGAAGCATCCTATGTTCCCAGGAGAGATTAGGATTATACTCTTCCCACACGACCAGAATTCAAAACATACGCAATTTAAAAATGTCCATTACTGCTATTTGGTGAATGCAAGTGAGAATGTTTATCTTTTGGGGTGCCCGGGGGGCTTAGTCAGTTGAGAGCCCAACTCTTGATTTCGGCTCAAGTCATGATCTCATGGTCATGAGATTGAACCCTGCTTCAGTCACACTCAGCATGGAGCCTGCTTAAGATTCTCTTTCTCCCTCTCCCCCTTTCCTGTTGGCTCGCTCACTCTCTCCCACTCTCTCTCTCTCTCTCAAAAAAAGTTTATCTTTTAACATCTAGCAGCCAACTGGGAGGTGTTTTTCCTTTAAAACAAAGCTCTATAAGACTTATTATCAGTTTATATCTTAACAAATCATTGTTTGCTTGACTCCTTCATTATTTTGCTTTTTCATCCTTGCTGCAAAAGATTTTTAAAACATCACACTGAGCAAATGAAAAGTTCTCTCACTTTCTCAGAGTAATATAATCAGCTTTCTCACCTTTCACTGCTTTGTTTAGTTGAGGATATTACTATTAAAGACAAAGCACTTAATTCCAACTTTGTGCACTATTCTCAAGACTTGTGGTCAAACGTTAACCTGGGGTTTAAATAGAAGCGTTATATTATCTGGAGGATAGATATCCTGAAATTCTTTTCCTTATATGATTATATACCACCTGTCCTTCATCCAGTAGAATAAGGAATTGCATTGTTACAGATACCTACATACAATGAGTATTTAATTCTCTCTGAACAAAGTATATTACGTAGTCAAAATATCAACAAAGAAGACATTCCAACAACAAAAAAGGGGAATAATCGTATCTTACGTTGGCAGGATACATCAATTACTTCGAATATTTCATCTCTTCAAAACCTATGAGGTTTGTAATCTAATTTTATTGACGAAGAATTGACTTGCTCAAGGAAAAGGAAATAAACACTTGTTGAAGTGGAGTAAGCACTTTCATAAAATTATTTTGTTTAATCATATCTAATTCCAACAGCTTTGAGACAGGTGCAACTGCCAATTTCTAGTTGACAATACAGAATCTCAGATGGCTAAGTAACTTGTCAACAGCCACATAATGGTGAGGAAGAAATTACAGATATCAACTCAATTCTCTTTGTTCCAAATCCAGTGCTATTCCCAATGTAACGAAACTGAATACATACAAGAATTACATTAACTCTTTTAAGTACAATAAAACTACTGTGAAAAGGAAAGTGTCAAAAGTAGAAGATAGAAATGAACCAATTTGGAAATGAATCTATATATGCATATCAGGGTCTTTAAAACCTTTTTTTTTTTGACGGAGAGCAGTAAGATTATTTATTCGGTGACTCAATGGTTCCAAAGGAATAAAATGATAAGAAACAAAGAAACAGATGTAGCAGAAAAGCATAAAGAAGAAAAATGCATAATAAAACTTTGGAGGGTTATCAATACATTCAAAACAGGACATATAGAAAAGGGGACCATTTCTGTTCCAGTTTGTTATAATCCAAACGGGAATTATACCAAACAGGGTTCAGATGTCAAATGCAATCTTGAAATGGGGTAGAAGGCGGGTTAAGTTCTAGTTTCTTCCAGTTATTAGTAAGCCCGTCATTAATGATTTTAGGGGAAAAAACTTTCAACACAGATTTTTAATCTTTATACAACCAGGTCTAGAAATGGAACTAAATTAAATCAATTTTGGTAACAGGTAAAGCAATCTGTAATGGGAACTAAAGTATCTTTATGGAAATGTGTTTCTGAAGTTGTGGTATGAAGATGGCCAGAAATGAAGAAGCCTGCGTATAATACTATAATATAGCTAACATTCATTTAGCAATAAGCATGAGCCAGTACCTATAACAATAGCATTATAAACATCTAATTTAATGCTCAATGCAGTTTTCTTTCTAGGAATTTGTCCATTTCATCGACATTACCTAATTCCTGGTATACAATTGGTTATAGTATGCCCTTATAATCCTTTTTATTTCTCTGAGGTTGGTAGTAATGTTCCTCCCTTCTTTCAAATCAGATTTTAGTAACTTGAGTCTTCTCTCTTTTTTTCCCCTTGTTTGCCAATTTTGTTGATTTTTTTTCGAAGAATCCACTTTTGGTTTAACTGACATTATTGTTTTGTTTTTTTTTTTTCTGTTCTCTGTTTCATTTACTTTGTCACGGAGGCTTATTTTTTTATTTTTAATTTTTTTAATGCTTTGTGTTTTTGTCTGCTCTTCTTTTCTTAACTTCTAAGCACAGAAGATTATAGGTTTGAGATTTTTCTCGTATGTTAATAGAAGCACCCACAGCTACAAATTTCCCTCTAAGCACGCTTTAGCTGTATTCTATAAGTTCTGGCATGTTTTCATTTCTATTCATCACAAAGTCTTTTCTAATTTTCCCCTTGTGATTCTTTTTTAACTCATTGGTTATTTACAGGTGTTTTTTTTTTAATTCCTCAAATTTCTTTCAGTTACTTACCCTAATTTTATTCCCTCATAACTGAATAAAATGCTTTGTATTAATTTTATAACTAAAAATACCTAATGTTAAATCCATTTTTTATTTTTATTTTATTTTTTTTTAATTTTTTTTTTTAACGTTAATTTATTTTTGAGACAGAGAGAGACAGAGCATGAACGGGGGAGGGTCAGAGAGAGGGAGACACAGATTCTGAAACAGGCTCCAGGCTCTGAGCTGTTAGCACAGAGCCCGACGCGGCGCTTGAACTCACTGACCGCGAGATCATGACCTGAGCTGAAGTTGGCCGCTTAACCGAGTGAGCCACCCAGGCGCCCCTTAAATCCATTTTTTAAATGTTTATTTGAGAGAGAGAGAGGTGGGGGGAGGGGCAGAGAGAGAGGGAGAGCAAGCCTCCCACGCAGGCTCCACACTATCAGCACAGAGCTTAATGTAGGGCTCAAAACCCAGGAAGCATGAGATTATGACCTAAGCTGAAATCAAGAGTTGGACACTTAACTGAATGAGCCACGCAGGTGTCCCCATTGGGGCTTGTTTTATAGTTGAACATATGGTATGTCCTGAAGAATGTTCCATGTACCTTTGGGGAAAAAATATGTTCTTCTACTGTTTAGGACAGCGTCCTACAGAGTTCTATTAGGTCTAGCAGACTTCCAGTGTTATCAAAAGTTTTCCATTTCCTTATTGATCTGCTCTCCAGGGGCTCCATCGATTATTCCAAGTTGAGTATTGAAGCTTTCAACTATTCTTGTTCAATTCCCTATTTCTCTCTTCAATTTTGTCAGTTGTGGTTTCATGTATTTCAGGGCTCAAGTCATTTGGTGCACATATGTTTATGAATTGCGATATATTCTCAATACGTTGACCTTTTTATCATTTTATTCTTCTTTCTCTCTCGTAACAATTTTTTATCTTAAAATCTATTTTTGTCTGATATTAGCATAGACACTCCAGTTCTCTTTTAGTATAGTTTGTTTGTACAGCATACCTTTGTCTATCCTTTTATTTTCATCTGTTTGTGCCTAGGTTAAATCTAAAGTCTTTTGTAGATGGCATATAGTTGGATCATGTTTTGTTTTTGTTTTAAAGTTTCTTTTATTTATTTTAAGAGGCAGAGATGGGGGGGGGCGGGGAGAGGGAGAATCCCAAGCAGGCTCCACACTGTCAGCCCAGAGCCTGACACAGGGCTCCAGCCCATGAACTGCGAGATCATGACCTGAGCTGAAACCAAGAGTCAGACACTTAACTGACCGGGCTTCCCAGGGGCCCCTGTTTTTTTTTTTTTGTTTGTTTGTTTTGTTTTAATCCAGTGTTCATTTCTCTGCCTTTTAATTAGGGTGTATAATTAATTTACATTTATTGTGATTATTGATAAGGCAGAATTCATCTTTGCTGTTACTATTTGTTTTCTATATTTTTAGGTCCTCTTTATTCCTCTCTTCATAATTGACTGCTCTCTTTTGTGTTAAATAGGTATTTTCCAGTTTACAATATTAATTGCCTTATCATTTCTTTTACTAAAGGATTTTTTTAGTTTTGTGGGGAAGATATATAATAGTGACAAATTCAGTTTTTACCAATGTGGCAATATTTAATTTCTCCTTTATTATTGAAGAATAGATCTGCTGGATATAGAATTTTGGTTTATAACTTTTTATTGGAGAACTTTGACTCTTTTACCCACTGCCTTCTAGCTTCCATGGTTTTTGATGAGAAATAAGCTGTTAATATACCTAGGATCCCTTGAATTTGTAATGAATTGCTTCTCTTTTCAAGATTCTTTCTCTTTGGGTTTTGGCAATTTAATTATGATGCCGTCTAGGATAATTCTCTGAGCTTATCCTATTTGGATGAGAGTTTGTTGAGTTTCCTTGGTGTGCAGATTAATGCTTTGAATCAAATTTGGGAAGTGTTTAGCCATTGTTTCATTAAGTACTCTTTATCCTCCTTTTTTCTCCTCTCTTTCTGGGCTCCTATTATGTACATACCGTTATGCCTGATGATGTCCCAAGGTCTGAGACTCTCCACTTTTCTTCAAGTTAGTGATTGTTTGACTTGCTCATATCTGCTCTTGAGCCCTTCTAGTGATTTTTCATTCTTTAAGTGCCTCTAAAACATCTGCTTTAAAGTCTTTGTCTAATGCATCCAATGTATGGGCTTCCTCAGGAAGTTTCTACTGACTGCCTCCTCTCTGGTGCAACCCCCTCACACTGTGACTGGCCTTACTTTCCTCATTCTTTGTGTATCTCATTTTTTGTTGGACACTGAACATCTTAAACGATGTAATTTGGCAAACTGGAAATCAGACTTTCCTCTTTCCCGAGGGTTTATTTTTGTTGTGGTTTGTTTAGAGACTTTTCTGAGCAAATTCTGTAAAGTCTGTATTCATTGTCATGTGTAGCCACTGAAGTCTTTGATCTGTCAGCTTAGCAGGTAGCTAATTATGGAACAGAGATTGCCTTCAATGCCTGAAACTAACAGGTCTCTCAGTCTGTGTGTTACTGGTGCATTTCTCAACTACTCAGCCAGGCAGATTGCACAGCTCCACCTTGGTCTCTACTTCCTGCTTGTCCAATGCCTCAAGCCTATCCAGAAGTGAGCACTTAGGGCCTCCGCAGATCTTCCTTGACCATGTACACCACTCTGGGAAGATGCATAGACCTAAATACGAGCATGGCCTTTTGGATTCCCAGAAACATATCAGAGCTTTTCAAAGCCTCTTATGCAAACGTCATTCCCCAACTTTGCTACTTTAAGCACTTTGGTTAGCCCACTGTTCGTGGGGCTGTTCTCGCCTAACTCAAAGAGTCACAATGCCTAACAACTGCCTTGGCCTGATTTCAATTAATGTCTCCAAGGGGAAAAAAGCAACACTGGCAAGTTCTCAGTCAGGTCTTGCACAGAACTACCAGAGGGGTTAAATAATGACAATTCTCTGAGAATGCAGCTCTAAACAGCCTTGTTTTGCTCTCTCCAGTGGCTGACAGGCTGCTAGGTTTTACCAAGCCTACAGCTGGCGGGGGGAGGAGATTGAAATAGAGCAAGTAAAAATGCCAGAAAATTCACTGTTCTTACTGAGATTTGGCTGTTTTTCTTGAATAAACACTCCCCAGATTGTGGTAAGCCTTTGGTCAATTTACATAATTCTGAACATGTGGACTGTGATCATTTTTGCCAGTGTTCTCATTGCATTTATGAAGGGGAATATTTTCAGTGATCGCTCCTCTACTATTTTTGTTCACATTACCTGGTCGATTTTTCACAAAAGTACCAAAGCAATTCAATGGGAAAAGGAAAGCATTTCCAAATGTAACGATAAATCAATCAACTGGATATTTCTTTAAAAAAACCCCTTCATCCTTAATATCCACCATAGACAAAAATGAAGTAACTGAAGAGTTTAAAATATAAAGTTTATAAAAGAAAACATTAGAGAATGTCTTTGCAATGGAAATGGCAGAGGTTTCTTAGACTTGATACAGAAAACAACCAAGGAAATAAAAAATATATATATTTCACTCAAAATTTTAAAATTCTGTCATCAAAAGACACTTGTGAGAAACTGAAGAGACAAACCACAGACTAGGAGAAAATATTTATAAAACATTTATCTGACAGTTTGTTTCTAGAATGTATAAAGAACTCTTACAACTCAGTAGTAAACACAAACCGCCAAATAACAATGGAAAAATGTTTTGACCAGATATTTCACAGAAGAATATATACGGAAAGTCAACACACACAAGAAAAAGTGCTCCATTTTAGCCACCAAGGAAATGCACATTAAAACCAGAAGATAGGGGCACCTGGGTGGCTCAGTCGGTTGAGCCTCTGACTCTTGATTTTGGCCTAGGTCATGATTCCAGAATTGTGGGTTTGAGCCCCCTCTCTCTCTACCTCTGCCTCTCCCCCACTCATGCTCGCTCACTCTCAATAAATAAATAAATAAATAAGAAATAAATAAGATAAAACCACAGGATAATACCATAAACTCAACAAAATGGCCAACACTAAAAAGACTGACAACGACAAATGTTGGCAAGGGTCTGGAGCTACTAGAACTCTCATACAGCATCACTCTGAGTATACATGATAAAATGGCCGCAAAAAGTCTGGAGGTTTCTTCTAAAACTAAATATGCACCTATCTAGCAATTCAACTCTCATGGATTTACCCTAAAGAGATAAAAGCAAACGTCTACCAAAAGGTATTAATTAATCACTCATATTAAATAAACATCCTTAAAACCACTAAATTCTAATGCCCAAAGCAAGTGAACTAAGGACCTCTTGGCCCAAAGTCATTTGTTTGGGGATTATAAAGAGCAACACTTTGTCTAGAAGACCTATGGAGCGTTGGCATTAAGAACCCACCTTTCTGCATTTACAGTCTGCTAATACCCAGGCTGGGGTCTGATGTGGTAATAATGGGTAGGCTCAGGGGTCCCCAGGAACTCAGGTGTGATATAGCCCATGCAGTAGCCGGCCTCCCTTCCCTTCACACCATTCCAACCAGCTTGTCAGTTTAGTGGGTTCCTGAAGAAAATCACTTACACTTATCACCTGTGGAGATGATGGACACATCTGTGGGGCCCCCTCTGCCCACTGCGACTGACAGGGGTGCACAGGTAGTCATGAGGACCAAAGTGCAAATGTACTACTGTGACTGCTGGGCTGGTCAGGAGAATGAGGCTGTGGTAATCATGGCATCTAGGCCTCACTCTCTGATACCAGGTCTCCAAAGTTTTTGAAATGATGAAAGGGGATAGAATCGCCCTATTGTTATTCCTGGAAGATTTTAACACCTTCTGGATCTGGCCTGTGAAAATGCTGATTCAAAAGGGCACATGCACCCCACTATTTATAGCAGCTCTTTCAACAATAGCCAAAGTATGGAAAGAGCCCAAATGTCCATCAACTGATGAATGGATAAAGAAGATGTGGGGTGTGTGTATACACACACACACACACACACACACACACACACACACACACAATGGAATACTACTCGGCGATCAAAAAGAATGAAATCCTGCCATTTGCAATAATGTGGATGGAACTAGACTGTATCAGGCTAAAGCCAAATGTCAGCAAAAGATAAATATATGATCTCACTCATAAGTGGAATTTAAGAAACACAACAGATGAACACAGGGGAAGGGAAGGAAAAATAAGATAAAAACAGAGACAGAGGCAAACCATAGGAGACTCTTAAGTACAGAGAATAAACTGAGGGTTGCTAGAAGGGAGGTGGGTGGAGGGATGGGCTAAATGGGTGACGGGCATTAAGGAGGGCACTTGTTGGGATGAGCACTGGGTATCACGTAAGTGATGAATCACTGGGTTCTACTCCTGAAACCAATACTATATTGTATGTTAATTAACTTGAATTTAAATAAATAAATTTTAAAAACAAACAACAAAGAAAAAAGAGGAGAGAGTGCAGTTAGAGGTAAGGTAAGGAGTTTTCAAGGAGCTACTAAGATGGGTAGACTTAAAAATCAAGTGGATATATATAAGATCACTTTTCAATTAGGCTCTTAAGTCTTGTTATGAATATCTATGTAATAAAGGAGAACATGATTTATGGAAAGTTATACTGCTATCAGAAGACAGGGGCTTCAGTGTCAGAAGGCCTACCCTGAGACATCCCCTCTCACAGAGCACTGTCCTACTAACAGTAGCCAAATTTGATGTCACGTGACCAATCCTGCCTCCCTGTTCATAATGAACCGGACCAGAGGTGGTCGCAATACTCAAGGGAAGCCAGCCTAGAGGCTGGCCAGTGACTTGTAACCAGAACAAAATGACGAGTTGGGATAATCGGAAGCTTGAAGAAAATAGAAAATAGATGAGGAACCACTGTGTCAAAGCTGCAGATTTGTCTAAAGATATGAACATAAGCCCATGGATGCCCATGAAAGTCCAGTCTCTCAGGAAAAAGTGCAGGCACTTTGTTTCCCAAATGTGTGGTCTTAACTACTTAAGATCTGCCAAGGTAGGTCCGCAACTTAATTTGCTCTTAGTGAAACACAGCCTCTATCTTTGCTCTACATCCTACTTTTCTTTCTCTACCTTAGGGATGTTTGTTTCTTTATAAAACTTTTGTGTGGCAGTCAAAATCAATACTGTGTATCTGTGTTCTGTGGCCTACTTTTTATGTGCTTGGAGGTCCCAGGGCTCAGTGGCCCACTGAGTGTGTGTTTCATGGAGGCGTATCATGATTAAGAGGAAAGATCGATCAGCCCTGGCAAAGTGGTTATGAAAAACTAGACTTCAAGGAATAACCTCTTTCTCCAATATTAAAGATGCATGAATTATTCAACCCCATTGAAGAAGGTTTTACAGAGAAGTATTCACAGTTATTACAAATCACTTTTCATTTTTAAAGAACATCTCCATTTGGAAACCAACCAAAGACAAAATAGTTAATCAGCCAAACTTAGGACTGAAAAAGCTTTTTTGTCACTAAACACATTTTGTGTTCTGGTTTCTGGATAAAGTTTGTTCACCTCAAACGCCTACATGGTATTGATGCCCAAGAACACAGCAACTGTTACTAGTTTTTAAAGAGTTTATTTATAGCCCATCCATAAAATTTCTCCTCAGTCTGAGGGAAAAAATCCCTACAGATATTTTTATATACCGAGTGACATAAACCAGAAAATCTGGAAACCTAAAGAACTTGGTCAAAGATCATGGACACAAGTTTTAAGCAAGGTCACGCACACTGGAATCACACTGCAAATCAGCAAAGGAATTTTCAGATTTTCCAAATAAGAATAAAAAAATCACTAAATTTTGAGTTTGTTTTAAATTATTTAAAGAAGATATTTACATTCTGTGGTTTTCATTTTTCTGGAAAAATCCTAAGGGTTGAGAACTCATAGCATCATTGTACAATATTTAGTTTGCTGAGAGTAGGGATAGGAATTTCAGAGCACCTAACTGAACCCCCCCCCCCAGTCATCCAGATAGACGCCTTCCTTCTCTCCTCTAAGGAGGAGCCCTCCATGGTTATTACCCTAGCTGCTGCTAAAAATTTCCAGTGTCACTGCCCCAAATCACATTTGTTGACAAAATGTAGGCCAGTAATTGATCTGTTGAAATCTTAACTCTCTTTATATACAGGTTGGCTCATTTCTTTTCAGTCCTAAACAACTACTTTGCATCGTACTACACTAACCTATGCTTATCAATCCTTTGTGTGTGCTTAACGTGGAAATAATTTTTGACAGCAAGAAGAGGTTTCTTCCTAACTGTTCGAGTCTTTTCTTTTGGGGCCATCAATACCCATGTGTTATTTTTTCTTTTGAGCTTTGGCCTATGGTATAATGAACCAATACATGCACATACACTACAGAAGTTTCAGACCTTGTGAGTCAAGATTCTCAATCAATAGCATGGTTCTCTGTAAATAAACAGTGATGTAGGAAGCCAGAATCCACTTCTGTGACTGATACCCAATTTGTTTCAAGTCTGTTGCTCTTGCCTAATTGACCCAACCTCATTAAACCTTATTCCACAAGTACAACCCCCTGCCACATAGTCCTAAAAGGCTACCAGATTTTCTTACCATTATGTCAATGGTGATTTGGTCAACCAAAGTCCCCAGTCCATGGTGCTTCTCACATAGCAGGGAAAAGATAAAGCATTTGAGAGCCTTAAAATCTATACATATAAATTAGAATGTCTTAAATATATCTCCTACAGAGATTAAGAAGTCATTTTTTTTCCCATGACACCAGTGGTTCTCAACTAGAAATGATTTTGCCTTGCAGGGCAATGTCTGGAGATATTTTCCACTGTCAAACATGGGGTAAAGGTAACACTAGCCCTTGGAGGGTGGAGGCTAGGGATATTGTTAACAATCCTACAATACACAGGGCAATGCCCCACAGCAATAGTCAATAGCACCAAGCTTTAGAAACCCTGCTTTTACACAATAATTTTCTAACTCTAGTTTTGCAATTCTTAGAATATCTGAGAGTTCAATAATTTTTAGATGATATTTTATTTTATTTTATTTTATTTTATTTTATTTTATTTTATTTTATTTTTTAACGTTTATTTATTTTTGAGACAGAGAGAGACAGAGCATGAACGGGGGAGGGTCAGAGAGAGGGAGACACAGAATCTGAAACAGGCTCCAGGCTCTGAGCTGTCAGCACAGAGCCCGGCGCGGGGCTCGAACTCACGGACCGTGAGATCATGACCTGAGCCGAAGTCGGCCGCTTAACTGACTGAGCCACCCAGGCACCCCTAGATGATTTTTAAAAAATTAATCACAATTTATCCTACTTTGGAAAAGAATTTAAGCAATATGATCATTTGGGTGGGCATCACCGAACAGAAGTTGGCAAGGGAACAAAATTTAACAAGTTTGAATTTCATGGATATAAATGTTTTAGCCAAGTTAATTTAAAATTCTATAGGATTTATGTTGCTCAACATTCAGTGTAGTTTGACCCATAAACCAAATGTCCCATAGTTCATTGTACAGTTCTATAAATATAAAGCAAACCAAGTGATTAGAATGTGCTCTCAAATGAAGGACCGCAGCCTACCATCTGGACTCTCCAGATAAGAATACAGCTCTAAGACTCAGACCTTTTATGTGTTGCCAAGACTGGATCCTAGAGGATTCACTGTCACGTCCAAGGCTCTGGATCTCTTTTAGTTCCAGAAAGAATGGAAAGAAAGCAGTGTGTAAGAGGATTTAAAAGATTCTGGGAGATCATGGTTGAAGGTCCCCTTGCCTCTAGATCCTTCCATTGATGTATCTCAGGGTCCTTTTCTGAGCACACATTGGGGATTCTCTATGATGCCATAGGCAGTCTCGTGACCAGAACCATACTGATTGAATCTTAGACTAACAAGGACCCATTCCAGTCTGTGGGTCATGGTTGGGTGTTTTAAAGTGTCTTAGGACCAGAAATCTCCAGGAAGGAAAGAGGTTTACTTTTTAATTGAAACCAATTGCTGCTCTTCCCACTCTAGAATCTATTTCAGAGTCGGCAAATAAGTTTCATTATAAGTGTCAGTTTCAATTAATTGAAAGCCTCGTGTAGAGTAGTATAAGATTCCAGGCCCCGTAGGAAAGAGTCCTGAGATCAGTCAGTGAAGGCTGGGTAAGGACAAATGGCTGCCCTGTTAGATCTATTTCCTATAATTTCCAAGAATGAGAATTTAACATCCCACCCAGCTCTTCAGCCTAGAATGATTTTCTTTAAATTATGATTATTATTTACAGTGGCTTCTCAGTTTTTCCCCCTCCTTTTAATGAGTCCATCTCTTCCCTTTTCTATCTACACTTACTCTCCTTGTGATCTCATCCAGTCTCTTACCTGGAAGAATGACTTAAAGGCTAATGACTTCTGAATTCTGCTCTCTAGCCCAGACCTCTCTCCTATACTCTAGACTTATATATTCAATTGCCTACTCCACCAGTATGCCTACCAGGCATCTCAAATGTAAGATGTTTAAAAGTGGACTTCTGATTTTCCCCTTACAGTTGTTCCCTGTCCCAACATGGTGGCCATAAGGAGAGAGGATGATATCGGGGCAAATCACTGGGGGAGATGACCCACAGCCAAATGCCAATGTACTGGGGCATGGAAGAAATCTGAAAAATCTTTCTACAATCTCTCTAAGGTAAACAGGAGACAGGTGAGAGTAAGGAGTCACCATGCCTGCCAACAGTCATGACACAGGTATGGGAATGGAGGGTCTCAGGGCAGCAGTGGTGACAATGAAAACCACGATACAGAGATGGTCCAGCCAACCTAGAGAGCTGGTCAAGCCCTGGGAGCAGCACTGTGTACCACTTGCACCAAGAGAATGGAGAATGGATGCCACAGTGGGGGATGTTCCGACGATAAATGCTGATATGAAACACCAAGCAAGACAAGACTATTCACTGCGGTAAGTCCTGGAGGTCAGAACGTAAACCAGACACTTTTGCCTTCTATCATGATGCCACATAACCCACTCCTCTAGCCAGGTGCCAATAGGGCAGGGGGCAACTGGGAGAAAAACTTTCAGAGGAAAAAGCAGTATAGTTAAAGACTTTTAAATCTGCACTGCAAAAAAAAAAGGGGGGAGAGAAAAAACTGAATGAATTGAGTATTATCCAAAAGACAATATTTTCAACCTGCAAAAAGAGCTATTTGAAGTTACAAAATCATATTCTGTGTTATCCGCATAAATGGTGGTTCATGACCGAGCTGAGTTCAGCTATAGAAAAATGAAGAAAAATAGGACTTTCTTTATGACCAAGTTGGGACTGTAAATTTCGAACCCATTAAATATATAAAGGGAATATATAAACACATGTGGCTTTGGGTAAAAAGGCCAATCTGTCTCTGTTACAGTTGAATTTTAACGTTTACATAAGTTATAAACTGAAAATATGTATAATATTAAACAAATACTCATCAGCCACAACAGGATGCAACCAAGTCTTTGTTGTAAGTTTCCAGGAAAAAAAATACGTAAAGCATATTATTGAGACCCTGCATAATCGAGCTTTGTACTCACAGAAAGCATTTGTTGGTCACGTGCACATAAAGCCAAAGGTCTATTTCTGTTAGCAACACCCTATTGTCTTGTTCAAAGACAATCATTAGCGAGTTCAATATATCCAGCAATCTCATAAAACACTAGAAATATCATAACCCTCTAATGCCATACCACCTCCCAAAGTCATCGACGTCTGCACAAAGCAGCAACGGCAGATATCTACACAGGCTGCTTTCTTTGTTACCATCCTACAGCAATTTTTTTTCCCAGCATACATATCAAGTGGAGAACATACATTGTCTAATGGCTATTGCAATGAAGTATTGTCATTTTCTCTTCTGTTACTGCCTATGAAAGTTTCAAATGGAAATGACTATAATTATGAAGGAAGGGATAGCAAATCCACCACCCTGGGGGAAGGCAGAATCAAACCTCTTTCCTTTATAATTATCCATAAATATTTATGTTTCACTGCCCATTAGTGTTCCCATTCCAAAAATAAGAGGCATATTCTTATAATATGCCTTTTTTATTCAAAGAAAAAATTAAGCTTTATGTTTGTAACATACAAATAACATTGGACTTCCGTGTCAATATTTATGTTTTAAATTGTTTACAGCTTACAATAAAAGAAGGTAAATTTGTTAAGAACAGAATTAAACAAGGATATGTTACGAATATGAAAAGTATGATTCTCAGGTCCTGGATATATATACGACTTACATATTCCACTAAGACTGAAGCTACCCATTTGATTTATGAACATGTTATTGACTGAAAATATAATTGAGGCACGAGGAGGTTGAATGATTGTCAGCAAAAGGAGTACTGGGCTGCTCTAATTTAAGTGCTAGAAAGACACTGGCCAGTCACAGTTCAGCATTTTACATTTACTCTGCAAATAGTTAACACTCAGAAAACATAAATCTTAGGGAACTTAATTTTCATGAAACACTGACCATAAATAATCACCATTTGCCCCACGGAGACAAAGGAACAATTCCTTCGAATTATTCCACCCAAGTTCTGCAATACCATGCAGAGGGGAAATTCTTGTCCACATGACCACTGGGTGGTATGAGAAAACGGTGATTTGCTGCAAAACAAATTAGGGAACAAGTCCTTAATCAATGAAGGGCAATATGTTTATTAGGCAAACTCAGGGTAATTTTAGAATGCAAAACAGAATGAAGTTTGGCTAATCTGTGATTCATGTATCACTCATTTCTGCAGTGCAAATCCAACCCTGTTCCATGCAATGAAATACTTTCAAATTCCATAATTCAATATGGACAACCATGACAAACACTAATGAATAGAGCATACAAGCCACTGTTGTGCTTCTGATGGCTCACTGGCTTTTTTAAACGCCGAGGCTTCAACAGTGTGAAGGATTTCTCAAGGGTAAAACAGTAAATAGAAATGTGCAAGCTACCATGGGACCCTCTTTTCTTTTGTCATCAGGAAATTGGTTTCTTGATCATCTCAGAGGTAAACAGCACACATTAAGAGTGCACCCAAACATGCACTGTGTCACATTATGCAAAATAAATGGGGGAGGCATATGGCTGCATGTCTAGGTAGCATGGAAACATCTGGGATCAACGAAGCGCACTTGCCCATAAAGTAAAGAAAAGCTGATTTAAGGGGGAATGAGGGTGTGATAACTCGTAGGCATGTTGTTTCAAGTCAGTATGAAATCAAATGAAACCAGGCCACCTTTGCTGGCCCAACGTCACCGAGTACAACATGTCTCAGAGGGAAAGGAGAACAGAAGTCTGTATTCCCTTAAGAAAACAAGGAAGTATCATCTAAATATCCACATAGGAAGGCAAGATTAAAAACATCTCAATTAAAATCTGAGTTTAGGTGTAAGAGGCTACCAGAGGGTAATACACACTAATGATATGGTTTTGCAATTTTAATTTCAGGAAATAAAATAAACAAAGGGGGGGGCTCTTTTTAAAACAGAAGTTTATTTGAGGCACAAAATAAAAGTGAGAAGAGTGATATAATCTCTTTGGATGTAGTACCTACGACTCATAATTTTCTCAGAAGGTTTCGAATAATTCATCATCTTGACCTTCCCTAGGAGAGAATCAATATGCTATTTCCATTCTAATCATTCACCCTGAGCTATATTCCCCCCACACCCCCAAGGAAATGGAAGATGTTTAGCACAGTACCAAAGGCCCTGATATCTCAGACTGCTAAGCCTTTCCACTCATGTACGAAAAGTATAGATAGCCAGGAAACAGACCAAAAACTGGAGCTTTATACGCAAATATAGAAATTAAAATGAGAGGTAAAACACAATACCTAAATATTTAGTGTCACACAGATTTCCGAATTTTACTTATTTTCCACATTTTATTTATTTCGTTAAGACCACTAACCTGTAAGGCCTACAGAGAAAACAAAATAAACTCTAAACTTGAAGCAAGTAATTGGAGAATTCAAGCCAACAAACCCTTCTGGCTTACTTACTTACTTACATATCCTGGGGCTGGAAATGGCTAAGTAACAGCATCCTTTCTCATTTTCTATTCGCAAACCTACAAACGCTGAGAGGAGAATGTCTCACTCCAAGAAGTAAAGATTGAGGACACAGAGATACTGACTTTAACGCATCATGCCAAATCTCAACAAAGAAAAGAAAAATAAGTTACTGGAAAAAAGTATAATAAAAAAAAATAAACAGGTGTAATTATTTGGCCACCAACGCAAGTCCCAGAGAAAAGAATTAGCCGCCTAGAAGGGCGCCTGGCACATGGATAGAAGAATGAACGAAAGAATGTCATCCAGTAATCTATATGCTCTGTGACTGTGATGTAATTTGCAAGCCCTGTGCAAGCCCCCTTGTTTAAACATTATTAAAAATTCCAAGATGGTGAGGACAGGACACTGAACCAAGCAGGACAACCTTCTAAATACGGGGCTCTGCGTAGCTGCATGGGGTGTAACCCCACCAGGCTGGTCCTACTCCTACCCGTATCATCTAAGCTGCCTTCTGCTTCTAGACCACCACGGTTCTGAGTTCAGACACAGCTCTCTCCTCTTCCTCCCCCTCAGGTTCTAAACACACACAGGCTTCATGTCTTAACATGCTCTTTCGGATGTGGTCCTCAAACCTCCTGCCTTCCTTTCTCCCCGCAGAAGAGCGTGATCATGCCAATCCTACTCTCAAACCCTGACCCCCAGATGGCTGCCCCACCCTCCACAACTGCAGCACCCTGCAATTTCTAAATCCAATGAATACTGTTTATTCCTTGCTCATGTGTATATGCATTAATTTGCTCACCACATATTCATTCAACGTACACTTCGTAAGGGCCGCTACGCCCCAGATAGACACTAGCCACTTTACGGTGTTTACGGAGGTCAAAAACAATAGAGCACACACACAAACTTGCACGGGCGGCTCCTGGTGGAGGCACTTCACCCTGAAGTCTACAAAGTGTTCATCTCCTGAATTCCCACCTCCCTGCCAGCCCTCCTCAACTCTCTACCCTGCTTCTTCTCTACCCTAAATGTTGTTGTCATCCTGATTCCCCCGTCTAGGCCATCTTCCTGGGGCTCGGACGTTCCCACAACTTACACAGCAATGGCTTCTACGTCTCCATATTTACCCGGAACGTGACCCAGTTCTCTGCTTACATATCCACTTGCCTGCTGCGTATTTTCATTTAGATGGCCCACAAACAGCCTGTTCTGATCTGAACTCAGTTGTGCTCCATTTTTCTTCCCTGTGTACCTTCTCTAATCGCTGCCTGGATCACACCTTAGTGTGATTTTTGTGCTTGTCTGTGACCCCACACTAGCCTGGAAATGTCTCTTTGGCCCTAATACAGTGCCTGATATTTGGTAGATGCTCAAATTTCTGTTGAGATAAACAATCCCATTGCCTAGGGCTCTTTTTTCAAGCTTCAGTGTGCAATTGAATCTTATTATAATAAATTATAATGCTAATTTCAGTCAGAGCCAAGAATCCTAAATTGAAGAAGACATGAAGTGGACATCGCCAACATTTAATTCCCCATGAAATATCAGGTCTGACTAATCCTTTAATTCATTACACCATTTTATTCAGTTTATTAAATGCTTCAATTTACTGGGTGACTTTTCTCTTCACAGGCCAAAGTGCATTTGCATGGATAATCGTAAATCCTCGATGTATTGGACCCTAAATAACTAGTCACGAATCATTTTTGTCTCGTTTTGACAAACCACTTTCTGGAGGATAGCATACGGCATGTCTGAGGGGGAAGTGACCTCAGAGATCATTGGGTTCTGCACATAAACTTCAAAGATGACAGAACTAAGGCTCAGTAAAGTGAATTGGCCTGCCAATGTCACGCAGGGAGTCAACAGCAAAGCAGTCATGAGATTCTAGACACAGATTCCTACTAGACCTACTAGGTGGTGTTCTCATGACCCCCAAATCATCCTTTGTCTCCAAACCTCATGGCAGAGACTGCTGGCTCCTTCTCCGTGTGCATTTTCTCCTTCCACTTAGTAATATATCTCCATAATTTTAGTGTGGCACATCGCCATCTAGAAAAAGAGGACATTTCTCAGTCTCCCTTGCAGCGAAGTAGGACCAAGTGGCTAAATTCTGATCCATGAAATGTAAATGGAACTGTGGTATGCATCTTTTGGAAACTGCTATTAAAAGAAAGGGACTAGAGCATGTCTGACTTATCTTCCTTCCTACTAACTGGAATGCTGCCATGACTAGGGGTCAGGCAGCCATCTTGGACCATGAGGTAGAAGCATTGAACTGAAGTTGGCAAAGAAATATAGTAGAAGGAGTTTGGGTTTCTAACACCAGCCAGTCAAGCCTCCCAGATGTCTCTAGATCCCTTTTACATTAGTTAAAAATTCTATCTAGTTTGAGCCCTCATTATAATGGATTTTGTGTCACACGCAGACATACCGAATCCTGACATAACCCATATACCTTCTCTGTCCCTCCCACCACATAAGTCTATCACTGCTCACTCAAAAAAGGAAGGTCTAATACAAATCCTTTTTCAGCCTAATCACCTGCGCTTTCTATGTAAATAGCACACAAAGTCTACTGGTATTGAGAATAAGTACCCTCAGGTCCTGCAAGGTTCTTATTCACTAAGTTAAGATTTAATTGTGCTCAATGTTCTACATTTAAAGAGCACAATGAAACACTGCAGAAAGGTTTTTGACTCTGAAAAAAAGAGTCCTGTTGGCTCTATGTTAACTAGAAAATCTAAATACCTAGAAACCACCCGGTCCCCCCCAAGCCTTCCAGTGAAATGAAAATCCTGTGTCACCAAATTATCCTAGTAAGAATATGCACAATGACCCACCATTTACATATGGAAAGAGGAAATTGGAAAGCACATTTCTAAGAGTCAAACCACCAGTCACCGAACATCTTATCTCTTGATATAAAGACTAGTAAAATAGTAATCTTTCTCCCTTCCGGTCCAAGCCTGGGAGAGCTGCCACGCTTTAGAAAGATTTTTTTTTTAACGTTTATTTATTTTTGAGACAGAGAGAGACAGAGCATGAACAGGGGAGGGGCAGAGAGAGGGAGACACAGAATCTGAAACAGGCTCCAGGCTCTGAGCTGTCAGCATAGAGCCCGACGCGGGGCTCGAACTCACGGACCGTGAGATCATGACCTGAGCCGAAGTCAGACGCTTACCCGACTGAGCCACCCAGGTGCCCCAAGAAAGATTTTTTTTAAACCAATGGCCTCTAAATAGAGAAAGCTGTTTCAAAGAACTACTCTAATTGAACAACAAAACAAAAGACACACACTTAATGAGAAGGAGAACATCCCCTCATCGTCTGGGGGCTGGCGAGAAAACTGGGGTCTTCAGCATTTCTCCAAGCTGCCTGTTAGTCCTAACGTGAGCTGAAAGCCCCACAAGACCCACCAGGACCTGAGAGCAAATGCCCAGCCCCATTTGGGAGACCTCAGGGTTCAGGGGCATCGAGGAAACCACATGGGTGAACTCTGTTGGAAATGAACTTAAAATTACTAATATTTGTCCTCAGCTTGATAGACAAGGCATTTCTACATACATTCTGTCCTTTGGTTGAAAAAGTTCAGTCCCAGAGTTTTTTCTGGAACGATCACTAGCAGCACGGGACTGATGAACCTCGAGTGGAGATTCAGCTCTAATTCAGCAGGGCTCAATTTTGTGTCAGGGTGTCAGTCCCATTTGGGCAGAGTTCATAAAACACTAACAGTGATAAGAGTAATAAAGTCATCATGCAAACTCCCTTGTATTTTGGAAGCTCTCATTATCCTACGTTGTTCTCTTCTCAGGTTCATTGCATTCTTGTAGGTTTTCCTCAGCCTTTTCTAAATTAGTTGGTCTCCTCATGCACCCTAGCATCTAGTATCCCCTCGCATCATCTTCCTCCCCAAGGCTATCTGTCTCTCCCTCACGGTTCTCATTTCTACAGGCAGTTTGTATCAAGCCTTTCCATGTTTCTCCATGCTTTCCCCAATCACTGCACTGGCTCCCCTTTCTACCTTTCCTAATATATCGACATGCTCCTCGCAATGAAAGGTCCAGGGGTCTCCTGGCAGGAAAATGCTCAGAGTTGACAGGCTTGGAGGATTTAGCTACAAATGAAAGGCGAGGCAATATGAAAGCCATACACAGTATGTCTGATCTTTGTTCTGGGCGTGTCCGCAACCTGCTTAGCATCACCTTTACTTCCCGCAGATTTGGCTGGACAGTCCTTGTGATGGTCAGCGCATGAGAAATGGATGGGAAGATCCTCAACTCCTTGCCAAAGTGCAGGAGGATAACAGAAAATTAAATACGTATACAGTGAAGAAGTAGAAAAAGTGAGGAATGTGTCTAAGTGCAGAACATGCAATTGTATTTTTATGCATAAAACATGCACACGTTATCGATCTATAATTCTGCCCCAGCCCCAGCCCCAGCATAGTCTCCTGTAAACAATGCACAGATATTTTACTAACATTTCTGACATACGTATAAATCAAAAGCCTGTCTTATGGTTCTAGGAGGCAGAAGCTCACTGCTGCAAGTACTGGCTCTTATATTCCAATATCCAATACGAAAGGATGAATCACACACTCAAGACTATTTATTTTACTTTCAAATGCCAAGAAACTGTTAACGTGGAGGTACATACACTTTCTACGTGCTTCACTTTCTCCCTGTGAAATAGAAGGACGTTTTACTAGACGACCTATGAAACACCCCATCCTCGGGTTAATATTCCACTTTACTATGAAAGCTCGCTTCTAGAAGATGCCAAGCAATATACTTCCTTCTCTTTGACATCCATGCAATTTCATGAGAATTAGCGAGGTCCACTTTGGATTTCATCTGCTGTTTCCCTCCCTGCCCCCACCCCCCAGCCCCCGCCAACAAGCCTGGGGCACAGAATCAGAACCGAGGCAGCTGTCCTGTCAAAAGCTTTGGGCAGACAGATCACAAGCCTAACAGGAAAGTCACCTCATTGGTGAGTACTCCATATATGTATGTTCGAGCTGCTAGGATCAGGGCAGGATTGACATGCGCGTGACCTAGAAATGATACTGACGATACAACATATTCTTTTCACATACACACATGGATTAGTCAAATGAGAAGAGCCAAATGCGTGTGATGGTGTACGTAAAACATAAGCATTGTCCCCCCGAGGCAAGGCTTCAATTGCAGAATCAGGATTTCCCAGCTTGAATTCCTCCTCCTGCTTTGAACTTTAATGTAGTGATCCAGGAATAACGGTAATAAAGATTTAGGGAGGAATGAAGAAGGGGCAATTTGTTCACAAGCCTGGAAATAAAATATTTTGGCTGTCAGTTCTGTTACATCTGAATGCCTAGCCTATCTTCCTGCCTGAAAATGAGGCTTCCTTGTTTGTTCTGGAAATTAGCAGATAAACGTGGGTAAAATTAAGTAAGCAAAGGCACACGCAGAGATTTCTGAATTGTGAATTCCTACCCTTGCCCTGGCACTGCCTATGTACTGATAGGTTATTTAACCTCTTCAACTATAGGATGAAAAGCGAAGGGCAATTATGTTCCTTGAAAGAGTGCTGAGGGACAGAATGCACAAAAGAACACCCTGGCTGTTGGACTGTCAAAGCCAAAGCTTTTTATAAGAACAGAGCATCATCTAACATTATTTATTGAGGGGCTATGGAACAAGGTCCTTTTCTAAGCGCCCATACACGCAGCACTCAGCTGAAGTCTAAAAGGTCATCAACGTCCACAATATGCACAAGTCGTATTCTAGGGCTCTGGGGTTTGGAAAGTCAGCAGTTTCTTGTTTACTGACCTAAAGTCAAGGACAGTCATTTGTGTAACAAAGAATATTCAGATAATGTTCAGAATAAACCCTCCTGTCCATTTTCTGGGATTTAGAAGGTGTTTTGGCTTCTTTCAACATTTGCTAATTAATATAAACATCAAATAAATTTGTCATAATAGATACACTCAGTGTTAGTTGATATAATTGAAAATGGTATTAGCTCAACAAAATGATACTTTTCAGCCTGTCTCTTTTGTTTTAACTGAAGTATAATTAATACACAGTGCTGTATTAGTTTCAGCTGTACAATGTAATGATTCAACAATTCTATACGTTTCTCAGTGCTCATCACGATAAGTGGACTCTTACTCCCTGTCATCTAATTCACCCACCCCCCGACCTACCCCCCCCCCTCCCCCGCCTCTGGTAACTACCGTTTGTTCTCTCTATTTAAGAGTCTGTTGGCTTGGTTTTCTTTGTCTCTTTTTCTTTGTTGATTGGCTTTGCTTCTTAAATTCTACACATGAGTGAAATCAAATGGTATTTGTTTTTCTCTGACTTATCTCACTTAGCATTAGATCCATCCATGTCGTTGCAAATGGCAAGATTTCATTCTTTTTGATGGCTGAGTAATTTTCCATTGTGTGTATATACCACTTCTTCGCCCATTCATTTGTCAACCGACACCTGGGTTGCTTCCATATCTTGGCTATTGTAAATAACGCTGCAATAAACATAGGAGTGTGTGCATCTTTTTGAATTAGTGCTTTCATTTTCTTTGGATAAAGACCTAGTAGTGGAATTACTGGATCATATGGTAATTTTATTTTTAATGTTTTTTGGTTTTATTTTTCATTTTTGTTATGTTTTTATTTTATTTTTGAGAGAGAGAGAGAGAGACAGAGTGCTAGTGGGGGGAGGGGCAAGGGAGAAAAGGAGACACAGAATCCGAAGCACGCTCCAGGCTCCGAGCTGTCAGCAGACAGCCCGATGCGGGACTCAAACTCACAGATGGTGAGATCATGACCTGAGCCAAAGTCGGACACCCAACCGACTGAGCCACCCAGGCGCCCTTATTTTTAATGTTTTGACGAACCTCCATACTGTTTTCCATAATGGCTGCACAAATTTGCATTCTCACCAACAGTGCATGAGGGTTCCTTTTTCTTAATACCTGTTATTTCCTGTATTTTTGATTTTAGCCATTCTGACAGGGGTAGAGTGATCTTGTGGTTTTAATTTGCATTTCCTTGATAATTAGTGATGTTGAACACCTTTTCACATGCCTGTTAGCCATTGGAATGTCTTCTTTTGAAAATTGCCTGTTCAAATCCTCTGCCCACTTTTAATTAGACTATTGTTTGTGTGTGTGTGTGTGTGTGTGTTGAATTGGGTAAGTTTTTTTATATATTTTGGATATTAACCCCCATCAGATATATCATTTGCAAATGTTTTCTTCCATTCAGCAGTGGCCTTTTTGTCTTCTCGACAGTTTCCTTCACTGTGCAAAAACCTTCTATTTTGATGTAGTCCCAATAGTTTAATTTTGCTTTTGTTTCCCTTGCCTGAGGAGACATATTTAGAAAAATGTTTCTATGGTCAATGTCAAAGAAATTACTGCCCATGTTTCCTTCTAGGAGTTTTATGGTTTTAGGTCTCACATTTAGGTCTTTAATCCATTTGAGTTTATTTATGTGTATGGTGTAAGAAAGTGGTCCAGTTTCATTCTTTGGCATATAGCTGTTCACTTCTCCCAGCACCATTTATTGAAGAGACTGTCTTTTCCCCATCACACGTTATTGTCTCTTTTGTCATAGATTAATTGACCATATATCACCATGCCCCCTTTGTACTTTGGTAAAAAGGACACAAAAGCATTGGTTTGTCTCTCTGTTCATGTAACCCTTCTATTTCAGTATTATACATGCATGAATTTGAGACAGCAAATGTAATTATCACTTAATTAGGTCCTTTATTGTGGTTTCCACCTAAAATACCTTCTAATTTTAACTTTCCTGGTTAAAAAAGAAATTTTAAAAGGCTGAATTATTTTCTAATGGTCAAATTTAGAAGCCATGCAGATGTTCTTAGTTATCACTACTGGGGGACATTACAGTACAGTTCAACTTATATAAAGAACTTACCTAGTTTGATTTTGAAAATAATTTCTTTGAGAAAAAAAGAGGCTACATTATTAGAAATACTTTATTTTTAAAAAGCCTAATAATTTGTTCTGGAGAATACTGGAGAATAAAATCTTAAGAACACAAGAACCCATCTGTGGTACTAAATGTAAGATATATGGCCTGATAGATGCTCTTGTTTTTCCACAAAGCCACACACATTACATTGTTAGCAAAACTGAATTAAATGTATATAGAGGCATACTAAACAGAAAGTGAAATTCATTTACTTTTCATCATTAATTGAGCTGGTTTATTAACAGTAAATTAAATATTATGGTTAATAATGGTAGGCTCTTGATCTGTTAAGTTATTTAAATGTCAAACTGTCAAAACTTTTTATACAAGTAAGATCTTAAAAGATATCTGAATAAAGGCTATCTGTTTTGGAAGTCTATATGTAAATACCTATTAAAAACCACTGCCGTAACGGCTACTATTCTGACTTCCCCAATGAAAGCCTATCTATGTAAGTATGCGTTAAACACAGGAAAAAAATAATAAATTTTTGGATATTTATTGCTGAGAATTTGTAGTGGATGAAGAAAACTTCAGGAAGTTGGAGGTGGATAATGGGCATAGAGCTGACGCTCATCAACAGCAGTAGGAAGACACACGTGTCATTCCGTGTCTAGAACTACAAGAGCAAGGAAGCCCACAGTATATATTTAGTAAGAAATGACATCTCAGGAAGGTTTGTTGAAAGGTTCATTGGCTATAAGATTACTATATGGAATTCTAATACCGACTTCCTGTCAGTCTTCCACATCACCCCGTTTTTCTTCTTCAATTCTATGCATCAATAAAATTGTGTTTCAAAGTTCCTATAACGTAAGTTTTCAATCCAGAAGTATCGTTATTTACACATAAAATCCTGGTCCTAGAGAAACAGATATTGCATGAAACTTAAAACTCTGTGTCCTCATTCTAATTAGGTGAGTGGCCAGGCCATTCTTTTGACAGAGCAGCATTCTGTTTTGTCCGGTAGCTGTATGAGTATTTTGGTAAAAGACATGCTTTCTCACTGCATCAATTTTGTGGAAATTCAATTTATCATGGTATTTAACTATTCCCTGCTGTCCTTAGTAGAAAAACAAATGCATCAGAGCAGTAGGAATGACATCTTTCACCCAGAACACAGTGTTATTGTTACATGGATAGCTTAAATGTAATGGCAGCCAAATAAATACAGAAGAAAAGATTCTGCAGTTAGAAGATGAAAGAGATCTAATGCACAGCACAATGATTATAGTCAATAATACTATATTATGTACTTTAAATTGGCAAGGGACTAGATCTTAAATGTTCTCACCACAAAAAAGAAAAGATAATTCTATGATGTGCTAGAGGTGTTAGCTGTATTGAATCAACACATTGTGTACCTTAAAAACACACAATGTTATATGTCAGTTATATCTCAAAAAAACTGTCTCTGCAACAGGGTCTACTCATCAAAATGCAAAACCTTTATCTGAAATACAGCAAGGGTTTTAAAAGAAATTTCTTTATATTAATAAATTAGCCACTGAAGAAGGATTGGTTGCACACTGATTGGCTTCACTTTCCTTCCAAAATTTTTATTAAGGCATCAGGATAGACAAAAGAGAGTGTCATGATAAGAAAACCAGGCCGAGTTCCAGCTCTTAAGTGACCTTTGGAGTACACAGAGGTTGAGAGAGATTATTAAACAATCTCAAATGTTTAGAACATTTGAGCTCTGATAAGAGCTACAAAGGAAAGAATGTAAAGGGGATATTGTGTGTGTGGCTGGGGTTGGAGGCATGAGGACTAATCTAGTGAAGAAGGTCAGAACGGGCTTCCCTAAAGATGAGATGCTTTAGCTGAGACCTGTCAGCTTGTGTGAAGGATGAAAAGAAACATAAGCCTGGGGTGGGAGCAGAGTATACAAAGGCCCTCGGTGGGCCAGGGGCACGCAAGCACCTGAAGGTTGGTCAGGGCTACGTTGGTGGACAGAGGGAGAGCAGCCTGGGGGGAAATGGCACTTGAGAGCAGAGAGGAAAGAGAGCTCATGCTACCTCAGAGCTCCTGCCACACAGAGTAGTTTTTATTCTAGGAGCCATGGCAAGCCATCTAGGTTCAAGCTTTTCAATACTTTCCTGATTACAGAGAAATAGTCATCCCTGTTCTTACAGGCAAACCTTTAAGAAATTTTTCAGTACTCTGTAATGACACATTTCTACCTTAAGTGAAATTTCTTTTCCATAATTTCAATGCTTATGTAGAAAATATCTATATAATTATTTTAATCTTTTCTTCTGTTTAAAAAAAATTTTGTTTTCACATTTTTTGTTTATTTTTGAGAGAGAGAGAGAGAGCACAAGTGGAGGAGGGGCAGACAGAGAGGCACAGAATCCGAAGCAGGCTCCAGGCTCTGAGCTAACAGTACAGAGCCCGACGTGGGGCCTAAACTCACAAACTGCGAGATCATGAACTGAGCTGAAGTTGGGCGCTTAACCAACTGAGCTACCCAGGCACCCCTCTTTTCATCTATTATTTATAGTAGAATACCTAACTTTAAATTATTTTTATGTAAGTTGAACAAAAATTATTTCCTCTTTGAAATTATTTCATAAGACTAATACATAATTATTTGTGGTGGTAGGATTTCCTCAGAAAAATTTTTCTCATGGAAGTACTCTTTCTTTTAAATATTCTGTGAAAGAATCTTGTCTTTATTCATTTTCTCCTTGTGATTATGTTACAAAAATACTGTGAATCACACTCACATGCATGTTATCTCTAGACGAAGGATAGGAATTCCTCAAACTGTAGTACATGATAGACTGACAGTAGAAAGGCTCTTCTCCAAAAATGCTGTCGATAACCAACTTTAGAGCGATCATCCTTGAGTGCCCCCGTAGTTTATAATCATGGAAATAACATTAAGATTTATGTAAAGCACCTGTCTTCCCACCACAGTGCACATTAGCCAAAATAGCTGTCAAAAATGCAGGCTCAGTGCACGGTGGTGCTAAATTTAAGACTGAAATAGTGATGCAAACAGTATGAGCAAAGAGGGAAAATGCCACGAAGTGCTGAATGGAGCCTGGAAGGCAAAGAAAGAAGGGACCCTGCATTTTACCATGGGCATAGGGTCCTTTCTGGTTGGGATTTGCAGGGCAGTGTGTCTGTCTTATGTGCTGTTAAATCCTGCTCTCCATTTCATCTTCCAGTTACCTTGTCGAACCACCGATAAGACATTTGGGTAGATTTTAAGGCATTGAGAAGGAGAAATGCTGCATAACAACTCTTTTTTCTTTCCCTATTCTCTTGGGGATGGGAGGACCGGCCCTGCAGACTTGTTCTGGCTTCTCAGAGTCACTTTCAGATCAGTTAAGAAAAAGGGAGAACTGGAGTAATCAGCAACATTCACTGAAGGGGTGCTTGAGCTCCTGGCACACAAAGTCAAGACAAAGGTGTCCCCATCCACGTAAGGATTCAGGACTCATGACCCCTGGGGTGCAGGGAAAGATCACGGAGATTAGTCTCAAACCATTTCCCTAATATGAATGACTGCATTCACTGTGACGTCCAAGAAGTCCCCCAGGTGGATTGCAATATTGGTTATAATAAGCTAGAGAGACTGGGCTGCACGTCCCTGTGTGTGCCTGCTCTGGGACACCCTGGACCACCTTGGGGTCATCCAGGGTTAATCGGCTGTTGCGGAGCCGCTGAGATGAGGTCAAACCTTGGGCGTCCTCCTAACTTAATCTGACCAACCACCGCATTTGGAGATGTGTCAGAGCCAAACCCAGCATGGGACGTGAACACATAAACACACACACAAGCACACGTGCAAGGACACACACGGACTCTGGTGTGCTGACCCACAGAGAGTGTGAGGCAGAAGGAAATATCTGTGCTCCTTTAGACATTTACCAAAACATCCTCCCACATTCTGAGCCAAGTGGAAAAAGTTAAAAACTCTACAACAAAGAAATAACTGCACATGATACCTGCTGTGTTCAATCTGTGCCTATACAACTGTCAACCCCCATGAACGTACCTAACAGGGGACAGAACGACTGGCCACATGGACCAGGTAAAACGACACAGGGTCATAGACCAAACTAACAGCTTGTTTGAGTTTAAAAATTTGGTACTGTTTTTGTGTGCATTTTTTAGATTATTTTTGGTTTTCAAAAATATTGCATTAAAATATTAGTTACTTGATTACTGTTGGTGCCCAAGGTGAAGCCTTCACTCGTGCTACCCTAATCCTGGCCTGGCGACGTGCACTCTGTACTCACACATCACCACACACACATCCACATGCACCCCACATACACAAAGGCTGGACTGGACAAGATCTAACTTGTAGGGAGTGGGAGAGACAAGACATAAAGTACTTTATTCATGGCCTTCAGAATCCATTTGGCTCTCCATACTCCTGCCTAGCCCCCAGCAGATAAAGATCAAACCCTTCAGCTGCATTAAGGACCAACAGCCAGCCTCAGGCACACTGAGGTTTGATGGGCTCCAGGAACTCAATGGTCCACTGGAGAGTAGAATATAAGGAAGCTGTCACTTGAAACCCCTTGTTGACAAGCATCTCTACACTCTGGTTTAGACTCACACTGTCCCTTGTCACCCAGAATTTTAATGAGTAACCGTGAAATTTTCACTTGAAAGGAATAATACGATTTAGAAAACGTAAGCTTTATTTTAAATGGCCAAATGAGGTCTCTGTTTTAACTTGATCACTTAGTAGTTTGCATTTGTCTATTTGTTCAATTAACATTGTCAAAGGAGTTGACTGTCCACATGTAGATCACCACTGAAGGGTGTCAACAAGTCCCTTAAATTCATTACGTGACACGTAAGTGTACTGTTTAACATATTGTGAATCTACCCGTTTCTGGACAACATACACATCCCCTGAATGTAGGATACGTTTAGGACCAAAAAGAAAAAATTCTTGTCTCTAAGGAAATTAAATCCCGGAACAGGGGTCCACACAGTAACAAAATAAATCAATTATAGAGTTATATGGTATGTGTACTGGTTGCATTGTGTCCTCCCAAAATTTATGACCATTGGGAACCTGTGAATGTGACCTCATTTGGGTGTAGGGTCTTGGCAGGTGCAATCAAGCTAAGCTAGCGTCATACTGGATTAATGTGGACCCTAAATTCGGTAAGACTGATGTCCTTATAAGATGAGGGAAATTTGTAGACAGAGAGACATGCAGGGGAGATAAATGATGCCGTTCGGTCAAAGGAATTGGGGCATCATGTTAATATCATGTAGCTCACTGGTCGTCTCAGTATCTTTTGGTAAAATTCGGTAGGTGAAACCCTAATTAAAGTGGGTTCGAAAAAGAATGGAAGAATATGGTACCAAGAGTACAGACAATGCTTTCATAAAGTTTTGCTGAAATGAGCAGCAAATTATTAATTTTATCTTGTAACAGAGTACTGGAAAATTTCAAATTGGTTGAGACCTTCAGTGATCATATTAGTAGTTAATCTATGTCTTATAAATACCAAGCTATAACAAAATACATATACTATAATAATGTTAGATTGTCTTTTTTTTTCAGGGGGGCGGAGAGAGAGAGAGAGAGAGAGAGAGAGAGAGAGAGAGAGAGAGAGCAGGGGAGGGGCAGAGAGAAAGGGAGAGAAAGAATCCCAAGCAGGCTCCACACCCAGCGCAGAATCTGCCACGGGGCTCGATCTCAGGACTGTGAGATCACAGCCTCAACTGAAATCAAGAGTTGGATGCTTAACCAACTGAGCCACACAGGTGCACCATTTTAAATTACTTTTTTTTTGATGGAGAGTATACTATAATAATGTTATATATAAATAATAGATGCTATATAATTATATAAATATATGCTATATAGTTTATACGAACATAAAAATTATATAATTTTTTAAGTTAAACTTTTTATTTTAAGATAATTACAGACTCACATGCAGTCATAAGAAAGAATATGGAGAGATCCTGTTTATCATACAGTTTCCCTCCATGGTAATGTCTTAGAAAATTATAGTACAATATCACAACCAGAATATCAGCATTGATATAATCTACCAATATTGTTCAGATTTCCCTAGTTTTACCTATACTCATTCATGTGTGTGTGTTTGTATGCAATTGTATGACCACCACAATCAAGATACAGAATGACTCCATTACCACAAAGACCTCTAATGTTGGTCTTGTGTGGCTATAACCATACCCACTTTCTTCCCACCACCCCATCTCCTATCCATACCCCTTGACCTGCTGACTGCTAATCTATTCTCCATTTCTATTATTTTGTCAACTTAAGAAGCTTATATAAAGGGAGTCATACAGCATGTAACCTTTGGGGATTGGCCTTGGTCACTCCGCATAATCTCTGAAGATTTACCCGGGTTGCCGTGTATATCAACAGTATGTCCCTTTTTGACTGCTGAGTAGTATTCTATGGTACGGATGCACCCTGTTGCTTCATCATTTACCTACGAAGGACTTCTGGGTTGTTTCCAGTTGGGGGCTATTACAAATAAAGCTGCCATGAATGTTTGTGTGCTCTATTTTCTGCATGAACATAAACCTTCACTATTGGATAAATGCCCGGGAGTACACCTGCCGGGCTGTATGGAAACTGAATGCCTGGTCTCATAGGAAACCACCAAACTGTTTCCCAGAGTGGTCATACACTTCGCGTTCCCTCCAGCAGTTTGTAAGTTACCCAGATTTTCTGCATTCACCAGCATGGGGTGTCGTGACTATCTTTTGTTTTAGCTGTCTTGGTTGGTGTGGACAGTGATGTTAGTTACACTGTTGTTTTAGTTTGCATTTCCATAATGGCTAATGAATTTGAATGTGTTTTTTCACATGCTTATACACCATCTGTATATCTTCTTCGGCGAGATGGTTATTCATGGTTTTTTGCCTGTATTCTAACTGTTTGGGTCCTTTTACTATTGAGTTTTAAGAGCTCTTTATGCATACTAGTCCCTTGTTGGACATGTGGTTCACAAATATCTCCTACCAGTCTGTAGCTTGTCTTTCTACCCTCTTAACAGGGTGTTTTGTAAAGCAGAAATGTTTCATTTTTGATGAACTCCAATTTACTAGTTTTTCCTTTTACGGATCATGCTTTTGATGTCCAATCTAAGAGTTATTTGCTTAGTCCTAGGTCCTAAAGCTCTTTCCCCATTTTTTTCTTAAAGGTTTAATAGTTGTATATTTTAAGTCTAGGGTATGTATGTGTATATGCATGTATGTGTATGTATACACACGTACATACGTATGTATACATAGATCATTAAAATGTCTCCAAAGCCTATTATAAAATTACTCACTATTTTTTGGTATATGTCCTTCCACACCCGTATTTGTGTTATAAAGTTTGCATTTATAGATATATTTTTTAAAACTTTACTTATTTTGAGAGTGAGAGAAAGAGAGTGCAAGCAGGGGAGGGGCAGAGAGAGAGGAGAGAGAGAATCCCAAGCAGGCTCTGCACTGATGCGGGGCTGGAACTCAGAACTGTGAGATCATGACCTGAGCTGAAATCAAGAGTCAGGTGCTCAACCGATTGAGCCACCCAGGCGTCCCTAGATGTGCTTTTTAAAAGTTTACACACACACACACACACACACACACACACACACACACACCCACACACACACCATGTATATGTAAACTTTTGAAACACAAAATTAGGATTATAGAACCTGAGTTTTTCAATAACAATCATGAACAGTCTCTGGGACATTTTTTAAAGTGTCCCACCATACAACTGTTCCATGATCAGTCACTGAGGTTATTTCCAAACAGCTGCTCTACCAGGCTGAGTCTCCACATCTCCTGGGCTCTGCTGATTCCTGCCAGGGCCCTCTCGTGCTGTGCCTTCTCTGGAGGCAATGGCTTGCTGCACAGGCTGGGTGCGCGGAACAGACCCCGGTCCCTATCCTTTCTTCTCATTACTGACATCTTTGGACGTTTCCCTGAACATCTTGAAATTTAAAGAATTCAGAACTCCTTTGGTTACACACCAGGGGAAAACATGAGGAAGGCTGGGGGCAAGGACACCGGGGCAAATCTGGGAACCAGTCAGCTAGCTGGAAGGAGTTGGTTTTTTTTCTCTTCTCCCACACATTCTTGAGAGGTGGGCACAGTGTGTCGGTGAATGGACCGAGACGGAAGAGACAGAAACATGTGTACTCCTTATGTCCTTCAGACTCCCTGAGTGTGACTGAAGCCAAGGAAGTGGTTTTTTTTCCTTCGATGCCTTCCCTGATTGACAGAAAACAGCTCCCCTGAATTGCTAGACTTTTCTCTCCTAGTGTTCCTGGTGCCACCAGGATCTGGTGAGAGAGCAGTGATTTCAAGCTCGCTGGACTAACCTGGGCTGAGCCCTGGCTCTGCCATTTCCTACTTCTTAACTGGCAAAAATGAAGTAATAACTCACTTCATGGAATCATCCTGAGGATTAAATAAGCAACTAGGCGAGAAGCACCAGTGCCCAGCATTTAGCAGGTCCCCTAGAATTGGCAGTGTTTTGGTTCATCCTGTGGGGGATTGATTCCTTCCGGGGATGAACATGTTCAACCTCCTGGGAGCAGAGACACTTGGGGGGAGACCAGGAGGGCCAGCCCCCTGGAGTGAAGCATTTTGACTGCGCCGCTGATGGTATTTGCTCACCAGTGAGACTGTGATGCTAAAATCCACCAGGAGGAGGTGCTCACACCACAAATCGGGGTTTAGTTTCAAAAAGTCAGCCGTTCAACCCTGCTTCCACGTCTCCTTAGAACTTCTAACTATTTTTATTTGGTCTCTCAGCACTCTTTTAACAGCTTTTTGGAAGTAACACTGATTGACATTATGTCCAGCACTGATCTTTTCTACCTCATTTAAAGAGCCCATGATTGATTTACACATGCTAACCTAGGCGTGGAGATTCACCCCGGGAGTGTGTTGGAGATGCAGATTCCAGGCTTTAGCTTTGGTGATTCCGACTGGTGGCCGCACACAGTATTTCATGTATTCCTCCTGGTTTTGGTAAGGCAACCTCTCTACGACAGAGAGAGACGGCTGAAGCCCACAGTGATCGTGGTCAGGAGAGACAGTGGTGGGGCTTCAATCAGCCTCCGAACTCACTGTTGTACCGAGTTTGGCCAACGTGGCTCAATGTTGAAACAAAACCGTTACCGTTGTCTAAATCACATAAGATTTGAGTATCTATCTGTGAGTTCCAGTTTTCACTTCAAGATGTTAAAAAGTCAAAAACACCAAGGGGGGGTGAGTATGTGGAGACACTGGAACTCATATACACTGACGGAGGGAGTGGGGCAAATTGTCAGAGCCACTTAAGAGAGCGTTCTGCTGAATCAAGGAAGAGATTTAGCATCTCATGGGGAGATTCGCACATGACCGCACAATTCCACCTCCAGACCTACAGAGACAGTCACATGCACGCACAAGGAGATATGTGCAGGTACGCACAATACAGCATGGTTTCTAACAGCCCCACGCTGGGCATAGACCTAAACGTCCGCGGGCATGAGGCGAAATATACACAATGGGGTTTGTCGAATTTCACTGCAGTAGTAAAAATGAGCGGATTGCAACTGTGTGTAGGTACAGGCATGAATCTTGCAAAGGAACAGAATACAGAGCACTTTGATGCCTTTATCTAGTGTTTAAAGATACAACACTGTGTGTCACGTGCTGATACAGGTTATTTCCATCACATGCGCGGGAAGTACACGCAGCGGTGTGAGACTCCAGGGTGCCTCTGGGGAGAGGCCGAGGGGAGTGGGACCGGGAGAACACGAGGGCTTTCCGCTGTGTCTGTGCTGCTGTATTTGTTTCAAAGGGGATCTGAAACAAATTTGGCAAAAATTAAGATTTACTCATTTTGACTGCTGAGTAGATGGATGTTTGCCTTGCTACTCTCTAGTTTTCAATGTTTCAGAATAATTTTTGTAAGTGATTCACACAGATATTTTGCACTAAGTCATAATTCTTCCCGTTCCAAAGTGCTCTGGACTTTATGGGACCCTCTGCCCGTATCCTCAGAGTAACCCCACAGTAGGCGGGGGAAATGCCTCCCTTTGAAGCTCACAGCAGCTAGTGATTTGCTCCAGATCACGCACCCAGCAAAAGGTAAAGCCAGGATTCAGACCCAGGTTCCAAACCTGCAGCTCTTCTCCCCCTCCATCCAACAAGCTTCTTGACCTCTTTATTTGTAACGCGCGCTTCAGCGCCTTAGTATTGTGTCACTTGAGAACCTTCTGTCAACGGTAGGTACGATTTTCATTTGGCAGGCAGAGAAACCAATGTTCCGGATTATACAGTAAAGCAGTGTTGGAACCTGTAACTGCAACCCATCAACACGTAATTCACTTATGATTCTTTTGAACCACTGTCAACTTCCAGTTTTTAGGACTACAAACCAAGCTGATGACCATTTACAATCTAATTCTGAAAAATGCTTTAACATAATTTGTTTGTTACATGATTATATAATACTAAAAAATGGCACCACCCTAAATTGTTAACAGTAGGGCAATGGTTAGGTAATTGTCATGGAAACTGTAGCACTGGGTAAGAACAGCATTTAGCCAAGGTGTCTGCGTACTATTTGTGGCTAGGGTCCATTCTGATTAGCTACTGCCCATGCCTCCCGAGTCAGAATCTGTGCCCTACCGGCTGTTAAGTATCTTTAATATCACCCTTCTTATGAGGTAATGCTAAGTGGGGTAAAGCAGAAGCCCAACGATATTATACTATGATGACAATCACAGAGATATGTATACGTATAAGAAATATATGTACCCACGCATATCTGAGTCAGGTGCTGGAAAAACTGGACAGATACATGCCGGAGAATGAAACTGGACCACTCTCTTACACCAAACACAAAATAAATTCAGAAGGATTAAAGGCCTAAATGTGAGCCCTGAAACCATAAAACTCGTAAAAGAACACATAGGCAATAATCTCTTGCAACATATTTCTAGATATGTCTCCTCAGGCAGAGGAAACAGAAGTAAAAACAAACTATTGGGATGGCACTAAAATAAAGAGCTTTTGCACACAGCAAAAGAAAAGGGATACCTACCAAATTCAAGAAGACATTTGCAAGGGAACATGTCTGATAAAGAGTTAATATCTAAGATAAAAAACTATACAACTCAGCACCAACAAAAAAGCACCCACAAAACACAAAAAATAGGTTACCTGCTTAAAAAAAAAACATAGGCAGAAGGTGTGAATGGACCATTCTCCCAAGAAGACACACAAAAGGCTAACCGATACATGAAAAGATGCTCAGCATCACTCATCATCAGGGAAATACAGATCAAAAGCAACCTGAGATATCACCTCCCTCCTGTCAGGATGGCTAAAACTAAAAACACAAGAAACAACGGGTGTTGGCAAGGATGTGGAGAAAAAGGACCCTCTTGTACTGTTGGTAGGAATGCAAACTGGTGCAGCCGCTCTGGAAAACAGTGTGGAGGTTCCTCAAAAAAATTACAAACAGAAATACCAGATGATCCAGTAATTCAACTACCGGGTACTTACCCAAAAATACAAGCACACGCATGCATGCACATACTCACACACACACACACACACACACACACACACACACACTGGAATATTACTCAGCCAGCCATAAAAGAATGAGATCTGCCATTTGCAACAACATAGATGGACCTAGAGGATATTATGTTGAGTGAAGTTAAGTCAGACAGAGAAAGACAAATACCATATGATCTCAACTAAACCTCAATCAAAAAAAAAAAGAAGAGTAACGTTCTGAAAGCAAAATACATATACACACATAATTGAGTGGGGGTGCTGGGAGTGCTGGTGGTTTTCCCTCCACCTTGCAAATTTTCCACAATCTTAATACTGATTGTATAATTTGAAGATGGAATACTGGAGTCTTTTTTTGGAGGGTATCTATCCTGAGTCTGCTGCTTTATGATCCTGTCCTTCACTTCCCACTCCGTTGTGCTTGTCCCACGAGGGCGCAGTTCGTGTGCTGAGGCGGTGACACGTGATTGCTTGCTGGAAGCGGGCAGACAATAGGTTGACTTTGTTTCCAGCGATAAGATCGAACGAACTGGACTTAGTTTATGTGTTTCTATTTTGCTGAGGGCACTACAAATTACATAGAGATATGGAAAGACCAAATGCTATCAGCCCCTTTTAATGAAATTCTGATCCTCTTAAACCCCACAGTTCACTCAAGTCTTATTTTCCCTATTGGGGTGTGACAGAAACCCACACATCTCTTCAAGACCGAAAAGGCGTACTTTGTGCTATTGGAGAAAATAAAGTTTCATCAAACGTAGGTAAACCTTTCAAATCTTCTAAACCCTTGTGGTGGTATTATATTTTATCTTTATCAACCTTCCTAACCAGGAGAATTCATCCTTACAGTTCAGGGAAATGAAACTTGAAGTTTAAAATCTAGGTCCAGGTTTCTTGTTACAGACCCATCGTGTTCCGGATGCCATTCTCCTGGCATTTTATTCCATCGACAGGAGAAGCCGGCATCAGTTAAACTTAGATTCTTTTTCACTTACCGTGTTGATAGGGGCTTTGTAATGTGATTTACATCTTTGTGCCAACGATTTTTTCTTCTCTTTTTGAAATGATCAGTGTCTTAAAAATTATAGACTCAAGATATAGAGGAAAGCTAAAAGGTTATGAGTTGTTAATAGGTAATACGTAAAATTCAATCCAGCTCAGCGATATTAAATAATTTGCAGTGGGATAAATCTGTCAGACAATTAAATTTATTAGCAAAAGCTGTAGCATATGGCATGATGATAGGTAATTTGAATTCGTTTCATGCTTTGCTTTTCCTGCAGAAGTGTATCTAGTAACGTCCAGACACTTGGCTTTTTATCTGGCATTCTAATATTAGCTATGCAGAAATCCCATTCTGCACTATCACTGCAAAAGTATATTATTTATGACATCGATTCCTGGCACATTGTGTTGTGAGAAGGTTAATGGTTAATTGATTTAGCCAGTGGTAGGATTTGCTATGTTTAATAATGCATGAGATGATGGCCTTTTAATTCATTTATATTTCTAGTAAGACTATAAACTTCTGCAATATTATAAGAAGGATAAGTAAAATGATTATATAGATTAGCTCATGTTGCTTTTAAATATCTGAAAAGCATCTACAAATTGGAAGAGTAACCAAACAAATGAATTCAGCTATTAAACGATGATATAATTCATGACGAAAATCCATCGTCTAACACTTGTCTTCCCATAAATCCTAAACGTGTTCAACTAAGAATTTATTTTCTACTAAATTGGTCTACAAAACATGATTTGTTTGTGTAATTTTGGTAGTTAGAACCAGTGAGTGATGTGACAGCAAAGCCACAGTCGGAAGGACAGTCATAATGAAGGACCATCAACATTCTAAATGTTACTTTGATTTGCCACCCACCCTTCAAGCCCTTTTGAATGAGGACGATTAGAATCTTTTACATGCCCCGAGGCCAGTTTTTCTTCCTGCCACCTGGGTACACTTTTGACTCTTAAAACAACTTCTTGGCTGAGTAACAGAGAGTACTGGTCCCTATCAGTAACACGACTCTATTTTCCTTCCAACCAAATAAAACCCAGAGTCTCTAAAATGTTAAAATCACCTAAGTCTTTTTCAACCCACGTGAAACACTGTTAAATGAAACCCAAGCAGAGGAGAACTGGGGAGGACAGGCAGGGGGATACAAGGCTCACTCAGCACGAGCTGAGCCAGACAAAGGGCAGAACGGGGTCAAGTCCGTGGCATGTGGGTAGCCGGAACCACGTGGGGTGGTCCTAGAGCTGGAGGCAGTGCTGTGAAGGGGAACCGGGTTCCAGGCACTCTTCTCCCCCAGGAGACGGAAGCACACAGTGGGAGAGTGTTGAGGGCCAGGAACCTCCTGACACCCTGTTTAAGCATTTGCAGTTGTAACACACTGTGAGGAGAGGCTCCCACAGGATGGTGGAGAGACTCTGACAGAGTGGCTGCAAGGGTGTGTGTGTGTGTGTGTGTATGTGTGTGTGTGTGCGTGTGTGTTGGGGGCGAATGGAATCGGCTAATTTGTTTCCAAAGGAGATAAATTATTGTGTTTGAGGGTGGTTTGTTAAAATGTATCAGTTAAATTCCACCACACAGAACTGGAAAATGTGTTTTTAAACTACGAAGGCGTCCTAGGCTGGTAACAGGTTAACGGTAATGACACGACAATCGCCCTGTTCTGTCTAACCAGACAACCTGGTTTCAGTTGGGACCGCTACAGTTCCCTGAAGGGTCAAGAGCCACTTTAACTGGGGATTTGTCCAGATCGGCCGACTTACAAAGAACTTTGGGCTACTTAAGTGGAAAGCATTATGGAAGTCATCTGGTACAACCCAAGCGTTGTGTACGTAGACTTGAAATTCAGGAAGCTGGGGGATTCTTCCGAGGTCATAGTCTCCTAAGCCCACCAAGCCTCCTACATAAGAAAAATGAAAGCATCTTGAGCATCGTTTTTAGGACACCTCTCTCGATCCTAATGCCTCGTAAGATATTTATTATGGCACTTAGTTAGTACGAGTCTTTAAAAAGAAAATTCATTGGAAGCAATTAATTGGATCAAAGTGAATATTAGCATTGTGCTATAAAATCCTCCTTTCACATACTCTGGTCTGGGATACAAGAAGCTCCTGGTTGCAGACTGTGGCTCTAACAGACACTTGTAACTGCAGACGTGAGACAGAATTCACTCGCTGCTGGTTCCCATTTCATCAGCTAAGGGAGTTTTCTAAGGAGAAGGTCGGAATGTGGACATTATAAGGTGCCGACTATGAATATAACCTAAATGCTATCACAGGCTTGTCAGACGAACATTACTCCCTCCTAAATGTACTTCGCTGATGGTTTAATGCCTTAGAATCGACTGAGTAGCAGAGTCAGTTTTGATCTCACGACATACAGGCTTTATTTGGATTTCTTTTACAATGGGTATTACTATAGCCGTCTTGGTAAAGTGAACCAGGGTATGTCCTTGGTTAGTCACCAGTATTTCCATCCTGACTGGAAACTGCCACCCAAGAATAATTCACCAGTGTATCTGTTCATTCTCTCCTTCACTCATTCGTTCTTTCAACAAACATATATTGCATACTTAATCTATCCTATACTGCCCTAGGCACTCTGCACAAATTATCTTTCATTCTCAAAACAATCCCGCAACACGGATAAAATTGTGCTTCCCAAGTTACAGATGGGAGACCCGTGACCTCAGGTCTGCGTAGAACAGTGCACCCCGTGTGCGTCACCAAGAAATGTGAAGACCATAAGCCAAACATCATTAGTCTTCCTAACGGCACTGAGTCGTACCTGCATAGGTAGTAAGTAGCCTCTCTTGTTGGATAAATGACTTGTCTCAGTTGCCAAGTAAACACTGGACTCTTAGCATGTTTGCCAAACATCAATAAGGAGGTCTGATCTGGAGTTCAGAATGGCAAACACCATACGATCCACAACAGTGATGGCAGCTGCCAATGTTGGTTGCACGACGACCTAGAATATGAATTCCTTGGTGATTTACAACATCTGTGTAAAGAGCTGGTATCTTTGGATCAAGAAATGGGAGTGTAATTCTGTGGTGACTATCGTAGCTGCTTCTCAAAGATTCCATTCCCATATTTGTTCTTAAGGGGCGCCTGGGTGGCTTGGTCGGTTAAGCGTCCGACTTCGGCTCAGGTCACGATCTTGCGGTCGGTGGGTTCAAGCCCCGCGTCGGGCTCTGTGCTGACAGCTCAGAGCCTGGAGCCTGTTTCAGATTCTGTGTCTCCCTCTCTCTGTGACCCTCCCCCGTTCATGCTCTGTCTCTCTCTGTCTCAAAAATAAATGTTAAAAAAAAAAAAATTAAAAAAAAAAGAGTATCTCGTTCCAGGAGCACCTGGGTGGCTCAGTCGGTTAAGCGTCCGACTTCGGTTTGGGTCATGATCTCACGGTTCGTGAGTTCAAGCCCTGCGTCGGGCTCTGTGCTGGCAGCTCGGAGCCTGGAGCCCGCTTCGGATTCTGTGTCTCCCTCTCTGTCTCTTTGCCCCTCCCCCAAGTGCACTCCGTCTCTGTCTCTTAAGAATGAATAAATGTTAACAAAAAAAAAAGTATCTTGTTCCAAATTGCATAAGCAAACCACATATTGGTATCAGTAGTAAACATCAAAGGCCCGGCACCCCAGGGTCTAAAGTGGTGCTTTGTCCAGAATATCTGCATCTCACGTTGTGGCCGCACACTTCAGCCAGGCCAAAGGAGAGACTCTCAGAAGTTATGGTGCTCTCTTTATTACAAAGGCACTGGTATCCTATGAGTAAAGATTTACTTGACACTTTAACATAAATTTTTATGAAGAGCGTCGTGTAATTAACGGAGAGCTGTAACAACCAACAGCGACAACAAAGTTTCGCAACAAATGCAGAAGTAATATTTCAGAGGATGGCGGGAGGAACAGGGGCTGAGAGCATTACCCCCTTGAGTCAGGGGGGCCAGGTTGCCACTTGGGGACAGACCTTTCGCCCTGGTGTCTGAATCAACCGTGTGATGGTGTATTCTTTGTGCTACGATGAATTGGTTATTTTTGCTTCTGAAACTATTTAGGCCAATCACACGTGCCATTGTGGCCGACCTACAAGCACGCGAAGAGAGAGATTTCTACGAAGAGATTGACTGCTCTGACAAAAATGAGAGAGGCGAAGTGCCTAAAAATTTTGTAAGGCTCTGAGAAGGCAATGAGATGGCAGGGGTGGGGGACGGTGCCTGGTGTTAACACTCGAGACGTATTCTTCACTCGGTTTACTTCAAACCTGTTTTTAGGAGCTTGTTCAGTTGAAGAGAAAGCTAAACTGAAGATTATTATTAACTTTTATCAAAGTTCACAGAAGAAAGCCACAGGAGGGGGAGTAAGCCGCACTAGTACAACAGTAAGTTTTCTTATTGCTATTATGTGAACTTTGATGGAAGTTAATAGCACGGCAGTGAAGTACAACTTAACAGAGACAGTCCCACCAGGTGCAACAATAAAGCCATCCAGTAACTTTAAGTATCAGGATGCAACCAAAAGGGCCAAGGAAGGCAGATGAATCATGTATCTGACAACCTTCTGAATATATTTGCTTCAGACGTACTCTTTGCTAAGAAGCCTCTAGTATATTATGGTAGCAGACGTGACCACACCCCATAATTCCACCTCCCGTTGTTTACGCCCCGTGTAGTCGCTTTCTCTTGAGTGCAGGTGGGACCTGTGACTTGTTTATAACAAATACAATGCGGCGAAGGCACGGGAGGGGAGCTGTCTGAAGATGAGGTGAGATTACAGAAGTATCCACCTTAGAGTGGGGCAAGAGATTCTCCTTGCTAATTTGAGGAAGTGAGTGGTTAAGTTGGGCAGGGCCACGTGGCGAAGAATTGCCGATCGCTTGTAGGAACCGCAGGTGAGCTCTAAAATTGCAGGTGGGCTCTGGACAGCAGCAAACAAAAAGCCAAGACCCTCAGTTGTACAGCCTCGGGAAGTAAATCCTGCCAGCAGCCTAAGTCAGCACGGGAATGAATTCTCCACTCGGGTGTCAAATGGGGAAACGGCCGGGCGACACCTGCAGTGTGGCCCTCTGAGACCCTGAGCAGGAGGGGGGGCCCACTCGGCTGTGCCAACACCCCTGACCCATAGGAATTGAGAGAAAAGGTGTGTTGTTTTAAGCCACTAAGTTTGTATGATTTGTTACACAGTGATAGAAAATGAATACAATTAATATTTGGTGGTTTTATAGCCACATTCTGTTTAGTTTTCTATCCCTCTCACTAGACCGTGAGCTAGTTTAAAAATAGGGGCTGTGGGGTGCCCGGGTTGGGGGGTCCGTCGGTTGAGTGTCCGACTTCAGCTCAGGTTGTGATCTCCCGGTTTCTGGGTTCAAGCCCCGCCTCGGGCGCAGTGCTGACAAGCTCGGAGCCTGGAACCTGCTTCTGATTCTGTCTCCCTCTCTCTCTGCCCCTCTCCCACTAGTGCATGCTCTCTCTCAAAAATAAACATTTTTAAAAATTAAAAAAAAAAGGGGGTGCCTGGGTGGCTCAGTCGGTTAAGCATCTGACGACGGCTCAGGTCAGGATCTCATGGTCCATGAGTTCGAGCCCCGCATCGGGCTCTGTGCTGATGGCTCAGAGCCTGGAGCCTGTTTCGGATTCTGTGTCTCCCTCTCTCTGACCCTCCCCCATTCATGCTCTGTCTCTCTCTGTCTCAAAAATAAATAAATGTTAAAAAAAAAATCTTTAAAAAAAAAAAGGAGGGGGGATGCTAAACGAATAATCCACTGAACAGGCGGATGGATGAACAAATGAATGCACACCGTGCTTTGGCCTTTCAGGGCATGTGCTGGCCACCATGACAGGCTGCCTTTCCCTCCCTTACCTCTTGATCCTCTTGATTCATCAACATGCAGAGAACACTGAACCTATTTCTGTTTCTAAGCAAGCCATTTATCTTCATTAAAATGGAGCTGCTGTCCTATTTTCTGGTCATACCGTTTGATTAGATCCTTCTGGAATGTTTTGTGGAATTCTCTGTGGTTCTTAGCAGCCTACATAACTTTGTGTCATCCGTTATTTCAAGGAGCTAGCTACTTTTCTCCAGCTAATTATTTCAAATGTTAGGCACCAATTCCTGAGGCACCCCATTAAATCCTCTCTGTGCAGGGGATCTGCACAAATTTCCTTTCTCTGAGCCAATTTAAATCCACACGAGAGCTTGATTTCTCATTCTGTCATTAGCGGTGATAATCGTATTCAGACTTTTGGAGGATGAAAGTAATTTATACCAATTATTTTGTTTATTTGTGTTATGCCCAGAGATAGACTTGCTACGTAATCCCCGTATTTTGGATAAGAGAGGCAGAAAATGTCCTTGCGGTTAGCCTGTAAGTCATTTATCTGTTCAGTGAACAATTTATTAAGCAATGACGATATGTGGAACACCGTACTTAGAAACAAAATGAAAGGATGTAAGGAAGGCTGACTGATCTGTCTTGTCTGTCTTATTAAATTATAAGCTCTCCCTAGTTTTATCTGTTTTTCTCGATTTTATTTTGTTTCTGTTAATATTTCCACACACAAAAGTTAGACCCGAGTCTTCACCACCTTACGTCTAGAAAAATACAACAGCTTTCTGCTTGTGTTACTGCTTCTGGTTTATCCTGACTTTTGTTCATCTAACTCAGGACCCAGAGAATGTCTTGCTAAGCGCAACTGGAATGCTTCTGAGGACCCGGCAGTGACTTCCTAAAAGCCTATTATTCGAGACACAAATATTTTGGCTTTGTGAGAGACCCATGTGGACGCTTCACTCACCATTCCTTCCCGGCCTAATGTTCTCTGTTAATGTTTTCATTATTTCATAACCAAGAATTCTCTGCATCAGCGAAGACAACTAGCTTACTGGCCCTTGAAGCAAAACTTCTTTACTCGCTTGGCAGTGTGGTCCCTTCAAGCTAACGCGGCCCCCTGGCTCATGCTTGAAAATCTGACTTTTCTCTCCTCCTCTAAAAACAGGTAAAATACTCACCCGTGACCCACCCTATCCTATTCGGACTGCGCCGTGACTTTTTTTCTCTCAGACAGCTGAACGTTTACAATTTGTACGGATTTGTATCAGTGGTCCCTGGGCCACCAACATTTCGTATCATCCAGGAACTCACTACCGGAAACACAGATTCTTGGGCTCCACCTCCAATACTCTGAATCACAGACGCTAAGGGTAGGTCCCAGAAAATTGTTTTAAGAAGCCCTCCACGTGATTCTGGGGCACTTTAAAGGCTGAGAACCACTGACTGATACATGTCTGTGTAAAAATATCGGTCAAAATACATATATGCACACATACACATACACATACAGTTTCCCAAATGGCATGTCCACTTAAGAAAACTGGATACCCATTTATATTGGGAGCTGTGTCGGATGGCAGGAAGCGTATACCAAAATTTAACTAGCAATGTGGTTGTTTTCTTTAATCCTCCTAGCACCTAGCACAGTTTCGTACACAAATTCAACACGCATTACGTATTTGGCTAACTACCGCTTGACTCTTGATCTTGATTCATTAACACGTAAGCATCCTTGGCCAAAAGGGTGCAAAGGAAAGAAAATAAATGAAGCACATTACTCCTATTAAGTATGTATCTGCAGCTCCGATTAGGGCTGGGAAGAGCACAATTCGTACTGCACACAAAGCTCTTTGTCACGGGGATCCTACGTGCTCGCGTAACTACACCTTCTTCCCAAGGCCCCAGTCACACTGAACTGTTTGGCACCTTCCCCAGTAGCATCTCTAGGCATACCTTCTACCTGGAATGTGCTTCTCTGTCCTTTGTCTGCCTGGCTAATTCTTCCATACTCTTCAAGGCCCACGTCAGGAAGCTTCTCCGCACCCCGTTCCATCATAGTGAGGCATCCTTCCCTCTGCCTCCGGGATACCTTCTATTTACCCCTATCCCGTCACTAACCATCCCCTATCATGAAAAAGCTTCCCATTTGTTCCATCACACTGTACCGGAAGCACCTTGAAGCCAGGGTCCTCACAGTCGTATTCCAGTGCTGGTCATGCAGTTGGTGCTCGACATTCAGTGGCTGAGAGAAAAACAACTGGTGAAGATTTGCTATGAGGTGTAATTAAGTTTGCTATGCTTTAATGTCCTCAAGAGCCAAACATGAATATATTTTATTCCAGCAACCAGTTTAGTCCAGAATTAGGACGGGATTCAATTTTTTTTAGGTCCCTGAAGGGGTTGGGGAACCCCAAGGCTGTTTCCGTTCCCCTCCTGATACCTAGTGCCCATGGACACTGACCTGTTCCAGCAGGTATACCAGTCGTCCAGAAGCATAATGTCAGGCTTGGGATAAGCACGAACACAGGTTTGGTTGTATTGTCAAGTACGACCTGCGGCCACCATGGGAATGCTTGCGAATGGCTGGTTCCCATGACGAAAGCCTCCCTGACGTCCGAAGCATGGGCTCTACTTAAAATTGTGCAGATGATGCGTCATCAAGTTCAGCAGAGCATTTTCGATTGATTGGTGGTCTCTAATCCTCTAACAGGGCACACAGGCAGGCAGAGGCAAACAATCAAACACCTTTGGGTGATCATCTTCCACTCCGGTGATCGTCCCATCACTTAGGACAGAGAACAATTTGTTCAGAACACCACCAAGCACTAACAAGTTGGTTTCCTACAAAAGGAAGCCATTCCAAAATTAGCCACGGCATTTAGGACTAATTCCTGTTCTCTTTCACTATCTCTGGCACGCTGTCTGACAGGACATGGGACTGCAGAGAGGTCAACCTCACAGCAAAGTCATGTTTTCCTTGGCTCACAACAGTCTGCGAGCAGGGCCAGAAAATACAGTGGTGCTCAGAACAGCCCAGAGAGTCTTCAGGAGCTGGCACCCCTGGGAGAAGATTACCTTCCCATTATGTGGGCATCAATCTCTTCTTGGCTTATTCCTAACAGTCTGAAGACTCTAAATTTAACATGTTCCCTCATTTATTCTTAAGTGAGGTTATTGTCATCATTTAGGGAAGAGGCGCATACTCATAAATAAATTCAATCTCTATTTTGATGGGGAAAAGTTTAAATGAGGATTTAAAATGGCATCTGGTTAGCAGCCCCAGATCTGTGGCGTTTCATCTGTGAAAACTCAAGAGAAAGAAGCAAACCCTCTACACTGACACCATGAGTGCGGACAACCTAACATTTCAACCAAATGTTTCGGAAAGCAGTTGCTAATTACAGAGCAAGTGATGCTTGATAGAGAAAAGCCAGCCTCGAGAATGCTGACTGATGGAGAGAGGGCCCAAGGTAAGGGGGGGATTGCTATTCCTCTGCCCCATCCGTTCACGGTGTCAGAGACGCAGGACCCACACTAGTCAGAGACTGTGGAGGACAAGAATGAGGAAATCATGACGCAAAAAACACAAGTGCTAAGTGTTGAAACCAAAGAAAACAGACACGAGTCTAAATGATTGTCTTATATATTTGCAACACAGGCAGAGTTTTTCTTTAAAAGTAATTATTACCGAGGGGCACTTGGGTGGCTCAGTCAGTTAAGTGGTTAAGTGTCTGACTTCAGCTCAGGTCATGATCTCAAGGTTTGTGAGTTTGAGCCCTGCATCGGGTTCTGTGCTGACAGCTCAGAGCCTGGAGCCTGCTTGGGATTCTGTGTCTCCCTCTCTCTGCCTCTCCCCCATTTGCCCTCTGTCTCTCCCTTTCTCTGTCTCAAAAATAAACATTAAAAAAATAAAAAATAAACAAAAGTAATTATTACCTAGATCTTAAACCACAAAGACCAAGACGTGGAGTGAAGAGAGCAAGAAAATAGAAGTGTACAAATATCCTTGCCTCAATTCAAGTAAGACTAACTCAGTAAGAACACCACAGTCAGAGGGGAGGAAGATGGGGGGATGGGTAGAATAGGTGATGGGGATTAAGGAGAGCACCTGCTGTGATGACCACTAGGTGATATGTGGAAGGGTTGAATCACTATATTGTATACCTGAAACTAGCATAACACTATGTTAACCAATGGAATTAAAATAAAAACTAAAAGAGAAAAAAAACATTGCCACCTTATCTGCTAGTAAAATTTAAACACAATCTGGAATAATGTGAAATATAATATTAGGTTAATAAAAATTACCAAACTTTTTCTGTTTTTTTTAAAAATATTTATTTATTTTTGAGAGAGAGAGAAAGAAAGAGAGCGCACAAGCAGGGGAGGGGCAGAGAGAGAGAGAGACACAGAATTCAAAGCAGGCTCCAGGCTCTGAGCTGTCAGCACAGAGCCCGATGCGGGGCTCAAACTCATGAACAGTGAGATCATGACCTGAGCCTAAGTCGGATGCTTAACCAACTGAGCCACCCAGGTGCCCCTTAAGAAATAAAAAAATATGTTACTAAAACAAGAACATCATAATCAATAAGTATGTGTTAACTGATGTAAGAATATAGTCATAATGATAATGATAACATCTTGAATCAGTAGAGGAGGAACAGATTATTTTACATACTGTTTTAGAACCACTGGCCAATCATTTATTATAAATTAAAGTTAGACTCTTGCCTAATTGTGCTCTGACATTCTAGAGAGCTTGGAATTTTAAATGTAAAGAATGCAAAATGCTAGAAGAAAACAGAGGTGAATGATTTAGAAAAGAGCTTTCTGAGCATTACCCCACCATGAAATCCAAGAAGGAAAAAATATTAATGTATGGTCATGGGCTTTGTGCTTGGGTTTTCTCACTTGCAAGATGGGTTATAATAAAAGAACCGCTCTCAGTAGGATTGTCTGTGTATGCAGCTTATATGAGACAACACACAGGAAGTACCAGCATAAGAGCAGGGACATAGGAATCGCTCAATAAATATCAGCAAAAAAAGAGCAGGAAGAAATTGGATATGGCCTAAATCTACAACTAGAATGGCTCCATCTACTTGGTAAATATTATGCATCTGTTAAAAGTTCTTTGGTAGTTGGGGTGCCTGGGTGACTCAGTCGGTTAAGCGACCAACTTCAGCTCAGGTCATGATCTCACAGGTTCATGAATTTGAGCCCCCCATCAGGCTCTGTGCTGACGGCTCAGAGCCTAGAGCCTGCTTTGGATTCTGTGTCTCCCTCTCTCTCTGCTCCTCCCCCACTCACACTCTGTCTCTATCTCTCAAAAATGAATAAATGTTAAAAAAATATTTTTTAAAGTTCTTTGGTAGCTATATATTTATTCACATGGATAAATATTTTACTACATTATCAATGGGGTTGAAAGGAAGGAGAAAATCAGTTTCCAAAATAGTTGGGGTGCCCTTTTTCTATTTGATAAATGAAATGGCTCTGACACTTATTATTATCTTACTACCACCTTAATCTTCACTTTTTACATGACTTTGATCATTTTTCAATCTTATTCCAAAATATTATTCATAGGCTTTTGGCTCATTTCCAGAAAAACTGCTATGCATTTAGTTTTTAAGGGATTTGTATTGACTTGGCTGAGTTTTTTTTTAAATACCTTTATTGAGATACAATTTATATACCATAAACTTTACCCACTTAAATAGTACAATTCAATGGTTTTTAGTATATTTTCAGAGTTTCACGGCTATCACCATAACCTACTTTTAGAACATTTCATGGTCCTGAAAAGAAACCCTGCATTCATTAGTCACTGCCCACAGCCACCCACCAATTGAGTTTTGTTAATCCTGCTAGTCTTGTGTTTAAATTATGAAGTTTACATTTATAGATTTGTCTTTTTTTTAATTAAAAAAAATTTTTTAATGTTTTATTTTCAAGAGAGAGAGAGAGAGAGAGAGACAGAGACAGAGACAGAGAGAGAGAGAGAGAGAGACGGGAAGGGCCAGAGAGAGAGGGAGACACAGAATCCAAAGCAGGCTCCAGGCTCTGAGCTGTCAGCACAGAGCCCGATGCGGGGCTCGTCCTCATGAACCACGAGATCATGACCTGAGCCAAAGTCGGATGCTTAACCGAGTGAGCCACCCAGGCACCCCTACAGATTTGTATTTTAAAAGTATCCACACACATGTACATACAAAATACATGTTCTGGAGTCACTTTAAGATTTGGTTGAAACCTCGCTGTACGACTTACCAGGAGTGTAGTCTTGGGAGGTCACATAACTGCTCCTTGCCTCATTTTCTCAGCAGTAAAATGGAGGAAATGATACCTACCTCACAGGCTTGTGGGGAGGATTTTTAAAATGAGAAAATCTGCATCCGGTGCTCGGTGCAGCATTTAGAACACAGTAAGCGCTCCACAAATATTAGCTGTAATCATTCTGTTCATCATCAACATCTCTGGATCGGAGAACTATGGAGGATTTTATTGTGTACTGGGCGCACACTGGTATTTTCCAAAGTCTCTACGTGAACATGTATTGCTTTTGTGGTGAAATAAGAAAAATAAACTTTGTTTACAGTCATGGAGAGGGATGGTCAAGCAAGTGGGAGGTGAGTGGGGAGCCAGGCTTCTCTGGCTAAAGAGTGAAGACAGGCAACTTTCAGAGCAACTCCCTCCCACCCCCACCCCACTCCCTGGAGCTCCCAGAGAGTTTGGACCCCACCCTTGAGGCTATGTGTCCTACAGATGCCTCAAGATGGCTTAGGTCCCTTGGAAAGATCCCTCTCTGCCCTGCTGCCATGGCCATGGAGGCAGTGGGTCCGGCCACATCAGGTCGTCCTGATCTGAGCGAGCATCTGTGCCCCTATCTTGCTAGTTGAACTCCACCCGCAGCACTGCCTGCTGACTCAGGGGTAACATCAACCCAGGGCAGGAGGCATAACTGGTCAAAACTGGGCTTTCGAGTCCATACGACTTGGGTTCAAAACCATACTCTGTTAATTTTCCGAACATTATAGGCCTCAGCTTCCCTTGTGTATAAAATAGGGATAACAATAGCTACTTCCACGACTGGAAAGTGATTAGAGCTCAATGCCGATGTTACTATCAACTGTGCTGTTATTGTTACTATTACTTAATCTGTAAGATTATAACCTGGGGCTTTGAGGGCTCTGAAATAACACCATGCTTTTCTGTTCATGGCATCCCCATGAAACATGCAAGGAATATCATAAGTCCTTAAGTCCATAAGGACATCGAGTCCTTAGTGAATTCCATTCAGCATCTATTTGAGGGCCTAGTACGTGCCACATGCTGTCACAGGCCCTTGGGATACATCAGTAATTTGACAATTTGACAAAGGCTGGAAATAGGAACTGAAGGTCTGGGGGGAAGAGCCTGGGAGGCTTCAAGCAGGGACGAACCTGACATGTGGGCAAAACAAACAGCAAGGAGGCTGAATGGTAAAAAGCAGAGTGAGCAAGAAAGACACTCAGGGAGGAGGAGGGCCCCATAACATGGCGGCCATTTCAACTGGGACTCTGGCTTGACTCTGAATGAAGAAACTCTTGGTGTCTAAGAGTGGAGGAGAACTTGATCTGACTCAAATGTATTAAAAATGATCACTCTGGCTGCTATGATCCTTGTCTAAGAGCTTGACGTCTGCCTTTTTACTGAAAACCAAAGTGCAGCTTCTTCCCCAGCAGTGTTCTGTGATCTGTCTGCCAAACACGGGTATTCTAGGGCGAGAGACCGTGGACACACGGACTACATACAGGCATGCTTCGTTTTATTGCGTTTCATTTTTTTTTTTTAATTGTGCTTTGCAGATACTGCATTTTTTTGGTCTGTTTTGTTTTTGTTTGTTTGTTTGTTTTACAATTGAAGGTCTGTGACCACCCTCCATAGAGCAAGTCTATCGGTGCCATGTTATCAAACGGCATTTCTTTGCTCACTCTGTGTCTCTGTGTCACATTTTGGTAATTCTTGCAATGTTTCAGACTCTTCCGTTATGATTTGTAATGGTGATCTGTGATTAGTGATCTCTGATGTTACCTAACTGCTTTGGGGGCACCACGAAAGCATCAATATAAGAAGGTGAAATTAGGCAATAAATGATGTGTGGGTTCTGACTGCTCCATCAACTGGCTGTTCCCCCTTTTCTCTCCCTCTCCTCAGGCCTCCCTGTTCGCTGAGACACAATATTGAAATTAGGCCAATGAATAACCCTACAATGACCTCTAAGTGCTCAAGTGAAAAAAAAAAAGAGGGGCACCTTTTTTACTTTAAATGAAAAGCTAGAAACGACTGAGCTTAGTGAGGAAGGCAGGTTGAAAGCCAAGATAGGCTGAAAGCTAAGTCTCTTGCACCAAACATCAGCCAAGTTGTGAATGGAAGAAAAAAGTTATTAAGGATATTTTAAAAAATCAACAGTATCGAGAGTTCATGTACATGCAATGATACCTGTTTTTATCCCGACATTCTAGGATACTCTACAACTGAGAAAGTGTGCTAACACCAAAGTCCTCTTAGACCCCGCCCTTCTGCATCCGGCCACTGCCCAGTAATGGCACCTGCCACCCATCCCTGGCTCCCTTCTGGTCTCCTCTCCTGTAGTTTCACCTTCCCCAACCCACTCCCCAAACTGTCACTCCTGTGCTCTTCTTTAACTCACAACTCTGAGTCACCCCATGCAGAACCTTCCATGGTCTCCACTGCCCCCTTTCGTTGCCTCTAGTACTGAATGCCTTGCACGGCAGTGAGCCCTTCAGGATCTAGTCCTTCTGGCTTCCCACACATCAGGCCTCTGTGAATTCACACTGCTGTTCTCTCTGTCCCGTCTGATAAATGTTGCTGTTCTTTCAAGCTTGTCTCCTCTTCTTCCACTAGCTTTCTGACATCCCAAGCAAACTACGTACTTTTCCAACAGGCTCACTTTCTCAGTACAGACTTCCATTATAGTATCTTACAGACGTCTGCTTCATTGTTGATCTCCCCACCAGACTGCAGTTCTCAGAAAGTGGGGATAAGGCCTCTTCAGGTTGCTATCTCTAGCTGGGCAAAGCATATGGCATATAGCAAATAGCTCCTAAAAGCATTTGTTGAATATATTAACGTTTTTCCCCCAGTTTCATTGAGGAATAAATGACAAATATAATTGTATATAAAGGGTATAATGCAATGATGGGATGTATGTATACATCATGGAATGATTACCAAGACCAAGATTATTAGCACATCTGTCCCCTCACACAGTTAACTTTTTCTTTTCTTTTTTCTTTTTCTTTTCCTTTTCTCTTCTTTCTTTCTCTTTTTCTTTTTCTCTCTTTCCTTTTTTCTTTCTTTCCTTCCTTCCTTCCTTCTTTCTTTCTGTGGTTGAGGATGCTTAAGATCTACTCTCAGCAACTTTGAAGCATACAATATCATATTAATAACTACAGTCACTCTTTAGATTCTCAGAACTTATTCTTCTTATAACTGAGAGTTTGTACCCTGTGACCTGCATCTCCCCATATCCCCCCTCTCCCAAGTCCCTGGCAACTACCATTCTATTCTGTTTTTATGAAATTGACATTCTCCGTTCTCTTAGATTCCACATATAAGTAAAATCATACGGTATTTGTCTTTCTCTGTCTGGCATATTTTACTTAGCATAATGTCGGCCATGCTTATCCATGTTGTCAAAAATGGCAGAATTTCCTTCCTTTTTGTGGGTGAAACATTCCATTGTTGGGGGTGTGTGTATGTGTGTGAATATCACATTTCTTTATCCGTTCATCTGTTGATGGACACTTAGGTTGTTTCCATATCTTGGCTATTGTAAATGGTTCTCTAATGAACATGGGAGTGCAGATACCTCTTTGATATTCTGTTTTCACTTCCTTTGACTATATACCCAAAGTAGGATTGTTAAATCAAATGATAGTTCTATTTTTAATTTCTTGAGGAACATCTATACTTTTTCCTTAGTGGCTGTTACCAGTTTATATTCCCATCAATAGCCCACAAGGGATCCTTTTTCTCCACATGCTCACCAGCATTAGTCATCTCTTACCCTTTTTTAGAAATGTTTATTTATTTTGAGGGGGGAGTACAGAGAGGGAGGGAGGGAGAATCCCAAGCAGGCTCTGGGCTGTCAGCACACAGCCAGACACAGGGCTCGATACCACAAACTGTGAGATCATGACCTGAGCTTAACCAACTGAGCCACCCAGGTGCCCCTCTTGTCTTATTTGATAATAGTCATCCTGATAGGTGTGAGGTGATATCTCATTGTGGTTCTGGTTGTATTAACCTGATTAATGATGTTAACCACCTTTTCGTGTACCTGTTGGTCATCTCTATGTCTTCTTTACAAAAATGTCTGCTCAGATTCTTTGTCCATTTTTCAGTTGGGTTTCTGTTTTTTTGCGATTGAGTTGTAGGAGTTCCATACATATTTTGGATATTAACTCCTCATCAGACATGCAGTTCCAAATACGTTCCGTAGGCTGACTTTTAATTTTGTTGATAGTTCCCTCTGCTATGCAGAAGTTTTTTTTTTAGTTTGATATATAACCACTTGTTTATTTTTTTCTTTTGTTGTCTTACACTTAAGACAGTCATAAAACTCAAGTCTTTAATCCACGCTGAGTTGAGTTTTGTGTATGGTGTAAGATAGGGGTCCAATTTCTCCAACACCATTTATTGAAGAAACTATCCTTTCCCCATTGTATATTCTTGGCTCCTATGCCCTAAATTAACTGATAATATATGCATGAGTGTCTGTTTTATGCCATTAACATACTATGTTTATTGCTGCTATAGCTTTGTAATGTAGCTTGAAATCAGGAAGCGTAAAGCCTCCAGCTTTGTTCTTCTCTCTCAACACTGCATTGGCTATTTGGGGTCTTTTGTGGTTCCATACAAGTTTTAGGGTAGTTTTTTCTGTTTCTAACAAAAATGTCATTGGATTTTGATAGAGATTAGATTAAATCTATGGATCGCTTTGGGTAGCATGGACATTTTCATAATATTAATTCTTCCAATCCACGAACATGGAATATCTTTCCATTTATTTGTGTCTTCTTCAATTTCTTTCATCAATGTCTTGTAAGTTTTCAGTGTACAGTTCTTTCATCTCCTTGGTTAAATAAATTGGTTACATTTCATTTAAAAAGTGTTTCACTGGTTTTGGTGGTGTTGTAAATGGGTTTGGTTTCTTAGTTTTTCTTTGAGGAATAGTTTGTTCTTAGTTTGTAAAAATGCACCTGGTTTTTCTATGTTGATTTTGTATATGGTAATTTTACTAAATTCATTCATTAGTTCTAACAGTTTTTTAGTGAAGTCTTCAGGGCTTTCTATACGAGCCTTGCAAATAGATCATTTTACTTCTTCCTTTCTAATTTGGATACCTTTTATTTCTTTTTCTTGCCTAATTACCATGGCTAGGACTTTCAGTACTAAGTTGAATAGAAATGGCAACAGGGGGCATCCTTGTCTTGTTCGTGATCTTAAAGGAAAGGCTTTTAACTTTGCATCACTGAGTATGATGTCAGCTGTGGGCTTGCCAAACACGGCCTTTATTATGTTGAGGTACATTCCTTTTATAATTTGTTGAGAGTTTTAAATCACACAAGAATGTTGAATTTTTCAAATGCTTTTTCTGCATCTATTGAAATAATCTTGTAATTTTTATTCTTCATTATGTTAATGTAGTATACCTCATTTATTGATTTGGGTATGTTGAACCATATGTTGGGTATGTTGATCATGCTGTATGATCTTTTTATATGCTCTTGAATTCCATTTGCTAGTATTTTGTTAAGGATTTTTGCATCTATCATCATCAGGGTATTGGCTCCTAGTTTTCTTTTCTTGTAGTGCCCATTTCTTTTTAATTCAACAATAATTAACATACAGTGTTATATTAGTTTCAGGTGTACAATGCTCATCATGATGTGTATTCTTAATCCCCATCAACTATTTCACCTATCCCCTTACCCAACTCTTCTCTGGAAACCACCAGTTTGTTCTCTATATTTAAATCTGTTTTTTTCTCTTTGTTTCTTTGTTCGTTTGTTTTAGTTCTTAAATTCCACATATAAGTTGAAATTATATGGCATTTGTCCTTCGTTGACTGACTTGTTTCAGTTAGCATTATACCGTCTAGGTCCATCCATATCATTGCAAATGGCAAGATTTTATTCTTTAATGACCAAGTAATATTCCACTGTGTACATGTACATGTGTATGTATATATTCCACACCTTCTGTATCCATTTATCTATCAAGAGACCTTTGGGTTGCTTCCACATCTTGGCTATTGTAAATAATGCTGCAATAAACAGAGGGGTGCATATATCTTTTCAAATTAGTGTTTTTGTTTCTTTAAAAAATTTTTTTTAATGTTTTTCTTTATTTTTGAGAGACAGAGAGAGAAAGAATATGAGTGGGGGAGACAGAGACAGAATCCAAAGCAGGATCTAGGCTCTGAGGTGTCAGCACAGAGCCCGATGCAGGGCTTGAACCCATGAACTGTGAGATCATGACCTGAGCTGAAGTTGGCTGCTCAACAGACTGGGCCACCCAGGTGCCCCAGTGGTTTTGTTTTCTTTGGGTGAATACCTAGCACTGGAATTACTGGATCATATGATAATTCTGTTTATTTTTTGAGGAACATCCATACTCTTTTCCACAGTGGCTGTAAGAGCCGTATTCCCACCAACAGTGCACACACTGTACTTTTTCTCCACATCCCCACCAACACTTGTTGTTTCTTGTGTTTTGGGTTTTGGCCATTTGGACAGGTGTGAGGTGATATCTCATTGTGGTTATGACCTGGATTTGCCTGATGGTTAGTGATGTTGAGCATCTTTTCATGTGTCTGTTGGCCACCTGTATAACTTCCTCTGAAAAATGCCTATTCAGGTCCTCTGCCCATCTTTTAATTGGATTATTTGTTGGTGTTGAGTTGTAGAAGTTTTTCATATATTCTGGGTACTAACCCCTTATCAAATATATCATGTGCAAATATCTTCTCCCATTCAGTAGATTGTTTTGTTGACGGTTTCCTTCACTGTGAAAAATTTTTCATTTTGGTGTAATCCCAATAAGTTGAATTTACAGTACCCATCTTTAAATTTTATTTGTTTTGAGAAAGAGAGACAGAGAGATAGAGAGAGAGGGAGAGAGAGCGAATCCCAAGCAGGCTCTGTGCTGTCAGCGTAGAGCCCACTGCAGGGCTCAATCCCATGAACCATGAGATCATGACCTGAACTAAAATCAAGAGTTGGACAGTTAACAGTATGAGCCACCCAGGCACCCCTGTAATTAGCCCATCTTTAAAACTACATTGCATAGGGGTGCCTGGTGGCTCAGTCAGTTAAGCGTCCAACTTTGGCTCAGGTCATGATCTCGCGGTTCGTGAGTTCAAGCCCTGTGTCGGGCTCTGTACTGACAGCTCAGAGCCTGGAGCCCGCTTCGGATTCTGCGTCTCCCTCTCTCTCTGTTCCTCCCCTGCTCGCACTCTGTATCTCTCTCTCAAAAATAAATAAAGACTAAAAAATTTTAAACTATACTGCATAACAGGAAAAATTACATTATTATTCCCATTTTCCACTTGGAAGGACTAAAGTACAAGGTGATTTCATAGGACTTATTTTACAAAGTTGGGATTAACATCCACAATGCCTAGCTCCAAGCTCAGATCTTTCTATGAGACCAAAGCCAGCCTAAGCTGTTGTTAGGATGGGGAAACTCAACATAATATCCTGGCTCTCTTCTAGGCTTTGTGTGGGAATCACATCCCTCCCTGTTCAACCTGCATGGGGCGATTAGTGCACAAAGCTTACATTCTAGTGGGGGATAAAATTGCTTAATGTCCCATTAGATGACTGAAGGTCAAACCCAGGCCACCTTCATGTCCTAAGCCTCTCTTTGCCCTCATCTGTGTAGCTATAACCACCTCCTGCCTTCTCAGTCCTATGTTGAGGATATACCACTAAAGCTATAATGATCCCCTTTGGTTCAGCTCCCTACACCCTTTTTTAGTGCCGAGCCCTTCTCTCTTAGGGCCAGGGAAGCACAAGGACTGGACAGGATCCTTGGAAGAGAGAACATTGGGCTCCACGTTCTGAGCCCTCACACCGGGCTCCCCTGGGACTAGAACCAGACACACTGTTTCCCAAAAATCAGGAGACAGAATGAATAGAGCTCCTTCCAAAAGAAGAAATGCCTGATATATTTCTCGCCCTGTGAAGTTATTTTTAGTTCTTCAAGTGTCTCTGAATCCAAACAATTCAAGGAACTGCCCAAGTTCATAGTTTCAATGTGTTCCAACTTTGACAAAAATACATTACATCATGCAGAAAGAGATTCAACCAGTCTTAATTGTCTCACAATGGACCCACAATGCCAGCTCAGAAATAGGATCTTTATCAGTGCTGGCAGTGTCTACATATGATTTCTAAGTATTGGTGGCCCCCTCAGCAATAAATATCACAAACAACAACGGGGTTTGAGATTGTACTAGACAGATCAATCAACTAAGAAATATCAGGAACAATAATCGGGTTAACTTCCAAACTGAAAATAAAAATGTCATACAATAACATTAAAGAGAAATCTGAACCTTTGAGTAAATACACATCGCAAATCTACACCAGCATCCTCATGAACTAATCTGGCCTCAGCCTGGGTTTCAAAACAAACCTCTTGCCAAAATTTTCAAATAATCCTATTATAGAAAGAGAAAGATTCTTATGAAGGATGAAGTAGGAAAAAAGTCATCCAGCTCTTAACAGTTGTTTATAAACTGTTCTTATCCAAAAGATGCATATGTAGGAAAATTAAAGAGCTAAATCCTGCCATGAGTCATACAGAAGGGAAAAGGATAAATCATGATCTCAAATATCTTTGAGGCCAAAAGGCAAAGTGGAAGGTGAATGCACCAGCTTCAGCCCATAATGACTAAGACAAGGAGTAAGAGAGACATCATTCTCTGTGGACTCCATCTATAGGAGTGATGAGAAATCATCTGCCAATTAGAAGAGTTACTCCCTTCACATATTCTTTCTTTTTTAATATGAAATTTATTGTCAAACTGGTTTCCGTACAACACCCAGTGCTCATCCCAACAGGTGCCCTCCTCAATGTCCATCACCCACTTTCCCCTCCCTCCCACCCCTGATCAACCCTCAGTTTATTCTCAGTTTTTAAGAGTCTCTTACGGTTTGGCTCCCTCCCTCTCTAACTTTTTTCCCCCATGGTCTTCTGTTAAGTTTCTCAGGATCCACATAAGCGTGAAAACATTTGGTATCTGTCTTTCTCTGGATGACTTACTTCACTTAGCGTAACACTCTCCAGTTCCATCCACATTTCTACAAAAGGCCATATTTCATTCTTTCTCATTGCCAAGTAGTATTCCATTGTGTATATAAACCACAATTTCTTTATCCATTCATCAGTTGATGGACATTTAAGCTCTTTCCATAATTTGGCTATTGTTTAAAGTGCTGCTATAAACATTGGGGTACAAGTGTCCCTATGCATCAGCCCTCCTGGATCCCTTGGGTAAATTCCTAGAAGTGCTATTGCTGGGTCATAGGGTAGATCGATTTTTAATTTTTTGAGGAACCTCCACACTGTTTTCCAGAGTGGCTGCATCAGTTTGCATTCCCACCAACAGTGTGAGAGGGTTCCCGTTTCTCCACATCCTCTCCAGCATCTATAGTCTCCTGATTTGTTCATTTTGGCCACTCTGGCTGGTGTGAGTTGTTACCTGTGTGGTTTTGAATTGTAGTTCGCTAATGAGGAGTGACGTTGAGCATCTTTTCATGTGCCTGTTGGCCATCTGGATGTCTCCTTTAGAGAAGTGTCTATTCAAGTCTTCTGCCCATTTCTTCACTGGATCATTTGTTTTTCGGGTGTGGAGTTTGGTGAGTTCTTTATAGAGTTTGGATACTAGCCCTTTGTCCGATATGTCATTTGCAAATATCTTTTCCCATTCTGTTGGTTGCCTTTTAGTTTTGTTGATTGTTTCCTTTGCAGTGCAGAAGGTTTTTATCTTAATGAGGTCCCAATAGTTCATTTTTGCTTTTAATTCCCTTGCCTTTGGAGATGTGTCCAGTAAGAAATTGCTGCGGCTGAGGTCAGAGAGGTTTTTTTCCTGCTTTCTCCTCTAGGGTTTTGATGGTTTCCTGTCTCACATTCAGGTACTTTATCCATTTTGAGTTTGTTTTTGTGAATGGTGTGAGAAAGTGGTCTAGTTTCAATCTTCTGCATGTTGCTGTCCAGTTCTCCCAGCACCATTTGCTAAAGAGACTGTCTTTTTTCCATTGGATATTCTTTCCTGCTTTGTCAAAGATTAGTTGGCCATACTTTTGTGGGTCCAATTCTGGAGTCTCTATTCTATTCCACTGGTCTATGTGTCTGTTTTTGTGCCAATACCATGCTGTCTTGATGATGAAAGCTTTGTAGTAGAGGCTAAAGTCTGGGATTGTGATGCCTCCTGCTTTGGTCTTCTTCTTCAATATTACTTTGGCTATTTGGGGTCTTTTGTGGTTCCATACAAATTTTAGGATTGTGTGTTCTAGCTTTAAGAAGAATACTGGTGCAATTTTGATTGGGATTGCATTGAATGTGTAGATTGCTTTGGGTAGTATTGACATTTTAACAATATTTATTCTTCCAATCCATGAGCATGGAATGTTTTTCCATTTCTTTGTATCTTCTTCAGTTTCCTTCATAAGCTTCCTATAGTTCTCAGCACACAGATCTTTTACATCTTTGGTTAGGTTTATTCCTAGGTATTTTATGATTCTTGGTGCAATTATGAATGGGATCAGTTTATTTGTCTTTCTGTTGCTTCATTATTAGTCTGTAAGAATGCAACTGATTTCTGTACATTAATTTTGTATCCTGCGACTTTGCTGAATTCATGTATCAGTTCTAGCAGACTTTTGGTGGAGTCTATCGGATTTTCCATGTATAATATCATGTCATCTGCAAAAAGTGAAAGCTTGATTTCATCTTTGCCAATTTGGATGACTGACTTCCTTTTGTTGTCTGATTGCTGATGCTAGAACTTCCAACACTATGTTAAACAACAGTGGTAAGAGTGGACATCCCTGTCGTGTTCCTGATCTCAGGGGGAAAGCTCTCAGTTTTTCCCCATTGAGGATGATATTAGCTGTGGGCTTTTCATAAATGGCTTTTATGATGTTTAAGCATGTTCCTTCTATCCTGACTCTCTCAAGGGTTTTTCTTAAGAAAGGATGCTGAATTTTGTCAAATGCTTTTTCTGCATTGATTGACAGGATCATATGGTTCTTATCTTTTCTTTTATTAATGTGATGTATCACATTGATCAATTTGTGAATATTGAACCAACCCTACAACCCAGGAATGAATCCCACTTGATCATGGTGAATAATTCTTTTTATATGCTGTTGAATTCGATTTGCTAGTATCTTATTGAGAATTTTTGCATCCATATTCATCAGGGATATTGGCCCATAGTTCTCTTTTTTTGCTGGGTCTCTGTCTGGTTTGGGAATCAAAGTAATGCTGGCTTCATAGAATGAGTCTGGAAGTTTTCCTTCCCTTTCTATTTTTTGGAACAGCTTGAAAAGGATAGGTATTAACTCTGCTTTAAATGTCTGGTTGAATTCCTCAGGGAAGCCATCTGGTCCTGGACTCTTATCTGTTGGGAGATTTTTGATAACTGATTCAATTTCTTTGCTGGGTATGGGTCTGTTCAAGTTTTCTGTTTCTTCCTGTTTGAGTTTTGGAAGTGGGTGGGTGCTTAGGAATTTGTCCATTTCTTCCAGGTTGTCCAGTTTGTTGGCATATAATTTTTCATAGTATTCCCTGATAACTGCTTGTATTTTGGAGGGATTGGTTGTAATAATTCCATTTTCATTCATGATTTTATCTATTTGGGTCATCTCCCTTTTCTTTTTGAGAAGCCTGGCTAGAGGTTTATCAATTTTATTTTTTCAAAAAACCAACTCTTGGTTTCATTGATCTGCTCTATAGTTTTTTTAGATTCTATATTGTTTATTTCTGCTCCAATCTTTATTATTTCTCTTCTTCTGCTGGGTTTGGGATGTCTTTGCTGCTCTGCTTCTATTTCCTTTAGGTGTGCTGTTAGACTTTGTATTTGGGATTTTTCTTGTTTCTTGAGATAGGCCTGGATTGCAATGTATTTTCCCTCCCAGGACTGCCTTTGCTGCATCCCAAAGTGTTTGGATGGTTGTATTTTCATCTTCATTTGTTTCCATATATTTTTAAATTTCTTCTCTAATTGCCTGGTTGACCCATTTACTCTTTAGTAGGGTGTTCTTTAACCTCCATGCTTTTGGAGGTTTTCCAGACTTTTTCCTGTGGTTGATTTCAAGTTTCAGATTTCTGAAAGTAGGCATGGTATGATCGCAATTCTTTCATGCTTATGAAGAGCTGTTTTGTGACCCAGTATATGATCTATCTTGGAGAATGTTCCGTGTGCACTCGAGAAGAAAGTATATTCTGTGGCTTTGGGATGCAGAGTTCTAAATATATCTGTCAAGTCCATCTGACCCAATATATCATTCAGGGCCCTTGTTTCTTTATTGATCCTGTGTCCAGATGATCTATCCATTGTTGTAAGTGGGGTATTAAAGTCCCCTGAAATTACCACATTCTTATCCATAAGGTTGCTTATGTTTGTGAGTAATTGTTTTATATATTTGGGGGCTCCCATATTCGGTGCATAGACATTTATAATTGTTAGCTCTTCCTGATGGATAGACCCTGTAATTACTATATAATGCCCTTCTTCATCTCTTGTTACAGCCTTTAATTTAAAGTCTAGTTTGTCTGATGTAAGTATGGCTACTCCAGCTTTCCTTTGACTTCCAGTGGCATGATAGATAGTTCTCTATCCCCTCACTTTCAATCTGAAGGTGTCCTCAGGTCTAAAACGAGTCTCTTGTGGACAGCAAATAGATGGGTCTTGTTTTTTTTTTTATCCATTCTGATACCCTATGTCTTTTGGTTGGAGCATTTAGTCTGTTTACATTCAGTGTTATTATTGAAAGATATGGGTTTAGAGTCATTGTGATGTCTGTAGGTTTCATGCTTGTAGTGATGTCTCTGGTACTTTGTGGTCCTTGCAACACTTCAGTCATGGAGTCCCCCTTAGGATCTCTTGTAGGGCTGGTTTAGTGGTGATGAATTCCTTCAGTTTTTGTTTGGGAAAACCTTTATCTCTCCTATTCTGAATGACAGACTTGCTGGATAAAGGATTCTCGGCTGCATATTTTTCCTGTTCATCACACTGAAGATTACATATTCATTTTTATTATGCTCAATGATAGCATACATTCTAACTTTCCCCAGCATTCATTCATTCAATACAAATTGAGTTGTGGGTCCGGCATGTGGACGAATGTGGCTCCTGCCCACATGTTGGCTGTCAGAGCAGAGGAGATTCAGAAAGGAAACGGGGTGCAATGCAGTCTGTGCAAGTGAGGAGAGGCGGAAACAGTCAGGCTTCTTCCAGGAAACAGAAGCAGTAGAAAGCGAACACGTGTATACGTGTGTGTACATCAATACATATGTATTCATACAAACGCATATATGTATATCTGTCCCTACACGTACACACAGAGATACACACACACAGATTTCAAGAAACTGCCTGACACAGTTACGCGGGCTGGAAAGTTCAAAATCCACAGCGCAGGCCTGCAGGGCAGAAACTCGGAGGCAGGAGTCTGTGTTGTAGCCTTGGGGCAGAATGTCTTCTCCCTCAGGGAACCCTCAGCTTTGCTCCTATGGCCACTGAAATGATTCATTGAGGCCCATCCAGATTAGAGGGGATAACCTCCTTTACTTAAAGTCAACGGATTACAGATGTCAACCGCGTCTACACAATACCTCCAGAGCAACACCTCCTGTGGTGTTTGACAGAGTAACTGGGTGCTATGGCCTAGCCACGCGGACACACAAAACTATTACAGAAAGGAAGTCTAGGGAGCTATGGGAAGATGGGGGCAACCTCTCACACTTGGGCTAGTGTTGGGGGGAGGCATAAAAATCAAGTAAGGCTTCCCTGTAGGAAGAGCTATCGAAGACTGAAAGGCTGGAAAGCAAGTGTGGGGAAAGCCCACAACTGCTGACGTCGCGGGCAGGAAGCAAGTGGGCACATGAATGGGATCCCAGGGGCCCAGAACCAGCACCGAAGACAGGAGCTAAGATGCTAACACTGAGCATCAGAGCATCGAACACTGATTGAAAACTACATGCCAGGCACTGCTCAATGTGCTTTACACACATTATCTCTTTGACTCCTCATAATGTAGGACGTGGGTACACTACTCACCACCTTCTGCTGGCAAGAAGCTGCTGTACAGAGAGGCCGATTGACTTGCCAAGGTCACACCGCATCTAAGCAGGATCCTAAACCAGGCTTTCTAACTCAAGAAAGGGTCTGTGGGTTGCAGAAGGAGCTAGAGTCAAGGGCACAGGTGGAAAAAGTACTTTAGCTTTGGACAGAAACAGGAAAGGAAGAGCTAACGATGAGCGCAGACAGAGGGGTGGAAAGCAGCTCAAGAGAAATTCCAGACAGCGGTGGAGGTTTGGAGTAGCCACTGTGGGAAAGGGAGTGCAAGAGGCAAGGAGGGGAAGGACAGCCACAGATCAGAATAGGGAGCAGAGAATTCAGTGGCCCACGCCCTTCTTGGCATGCCCATAGGTGGGAGCCGTTAGCGTGGAACTGAAGTTGAGTTCAATTCACAGAGGCAAGGAACCCAGAAGGCGGGGTGCTGGATGGGTCAACCACATGGGCTCCCGGGAAAGGGCAGAATTAAGGTTGAAGAAGAAGTCCCAGCGCTAGGACTTCCCACCAACCCGATTTTTGGCATTAAGAGAAAACGGGTGAGGGTCAAAATTATTCATGTGCTTAACGATACCCCTCACCGCTCTGCTCTATATAGTCGGTTAAATAAAGACTATAGTCAGAGCAAAACACACACGTCTTACTGTATAAGGAAAAAGAATCTCCCTTCTTCTTTAGGTATCCCTTGGCCAATCCAGTTGAGTAACGTCAACTTTGTATATTTCTCACAGGCTCTACTTGTGTGGATCACAGGCATTAGTTCTCTCATTTATTCTGGTGCTCTGCACAATGAGTAATCTAACCATTGTCCTTTTTTTCCCCCTAAGCTTACCCAAAAAGAAGTCTTCTGGATTTAAAAAATCCATTCTTAAAGAAAACGTTTGCCATTTAGTGGCTTTATTTTGCTGGGTGACTTAAGAGCTTCTCCTATAATGATATTAGTCCTCACAGCGTCGAGTCCACATGTTGCCCCCGGTCTCCTGAAAGACTGAGTGTGCTTTGGCAAAGAAAACAAAACACGGGAGCAGCTGCACGAAACACTCGTCTTGTAGCAACAGCACGGCACTGCTCTGGACGATCCACGTGTTTGTATTTTTAAAGAGAGTAGGTAGGAATGAAAACATTTAGATTCAACATTTCTTCTAGCATTTTAAGAGATATAAAATTAATGTCAGATTTGCCCCTCTTGACAGCAGTGATCTGTTGCCTGGCAACCCCAAGTGCTTCTTGGGTTGAAACGCCAACTAATGGAGCAGCTACTCATTTTTAAACCAATGAAGCTGCTTAAGAAGCTGAGTGTGATGCCTGTCACATACCCAGATCTCACATTAAATAGCATATTTATATGTTAAGATACTCCCACTATTAGATGTAACAATGATGCCCCATTGGCCCTACAAGCTGTCCCAAAGTTATTGAAATGACGTACTGGTCCAGTTGGTCTAGTTTTCTATTTCCTTAGTAGCTGCTATAGCATTGGCTTTCACCAGATCCCCTCCCCTTTTCTTTTGTAATTGCAGTAAAATACACATAACATTTACCATCTTAACCCTTTTTAAGTGTAGTGAGTGGTATTCAATACGTTCACACTGTCCTGCAACCATCACCATTATCCATCCACAGAACCCTTCTCCTGTTGCAAAACTGAAACTTTGTATCCATTCAATAAGGACTCCCCTTTCCCCCTCTTCTCAATTCCTGGCAGTCACCATTCTAATTTCTAGAAGTTTGACGACTCTAGGTGAATCACATGGTATGTGATTTTGTCTAGCTTATTTCATTTGGTATAACGTCCTCAAGACTGACCCATGTTGTAGCATATTGCAGAATTTCTTCTCTTTTTAAGGCTGAAAAATATTTCCGTGTATGTATGTGCAACATTTTGCTTCTCCGTTCCATCATCAGTGGACATTTGGGTTGCTTCCACTTTTTCGCTACTGTGAATAATGGTCTATGAACAGAAACACCCAAATCTCTCTTCAAAACCATGCTTTCAATTCTTTGGGATATATGCCCAGAACTGGAATTAATGAATCACAGGGTAATTCTATTATTAATTTTGAGGGGAACAGCCATATTGTTTTCCACAATGGCTGCACCATTTTACATTCCCACTAGCAGTGCGTGAGGGTTCCAATTTTTCTACGTCCTCACCAATGCTTACTTTCTGGTTTTTTTTTTTTTCTTTTTTTTGGGGGGGGGGGTTGTTTGTTTTGTTTTGTTTTTAAAGAGTTTTCTTTTCTATTATTATTTTTTAAACGTTTTTATTTATTTTTATTTTTTTGAGAGACAGAGACAGAGCGCTAGTTGGGGAGGGGCAGAGAGAGAGGGAGACACAGAATCTGAAGACGGCTCCGGGCTCTGAGCTGTCAGCACAGATCCCGAGGCGGGGCTCGAACTCACAAACCGTGAAATCGTGACCTGAGCTGAAGTCGGACGCTTCACTGACTGAGCCACCCAGGCGGCCCATGTTTTGTTTTGTTAAGTAGTCATCCTACTGGGTGGAAGTTGGCTACTGCATTTTCTATATGCTTTATCTTTCATAACTCTACCTCTGCAGGCATTGTACTCTATTGCAAGAATTTACATTAAATGGAGTATCTGTCTCCTCTTCCACTAATCTATGACCTCTTCAATTACAGGAACCAAATCTTTTTTATCCTAAATATGCCTCATTCAACACAGAAAGCCAACCACAAGACTGGCTCTGAATTAGAAATTTCCTGAACGTCTTCCCCACTCCTCATTACCAATAGAACATAGTTTTGAGTAATAAATTCACAGGAGATTGAGGAAGATCTTGAATTCCAGGCTAAGATGTTTACTCTATTAATAAGCACAAGCAACTAGCTGTTATTTCTGTAAGAGGTTGTTATAATCAACTGTTTGGAGAAGGTGTGGTGACCAGAGCACCTGGAGTCAAGAAGCCTAATCACCTGTCTTTGCAGTCACATCTAGGGTGGGGGCAATGCGTGTCTTCATGCGGATGGCAGCTTAGGGAATGGAGCAGAAGGGTCCATATGGGGGAGGATTGAGGCTGTGTTCTGAGAAATGATGGTTTTATTCTCTAGGGAAACTCCCAGTTTAAGACAGAGGGTCTCAGTTCATGATTCAAAACAAGTCTTTCCTTCCCATTTTTAGTTTTTGAATATTTAAAGTAGGAATAACAATGTGGTAAGTTAATAAATGATGATAAAACCTCAAAGTGAGAAGAAAAAATGGAAATTCAAATTAAGAACATGATGCATCACAGAGTAATTAAACTATCCATGAAAAATAACACCACGAAATCAGTAAATGATATAAACAAGAAATGATCATTAAATATTAAGTACAGCAAAAGGAAACTAAAGAGATACTTAGTAGAGAAACAAAATCAATGAATGCTTATTGGAAACTTGAATATTTCAGGTATGGATAGAATATTAACATAAAACAGGAGGCTTTAAAAACTGAGCCATATTAAGGATCAAAGATCAAGAAAACAGACATGGAACGAGGCACTGGGGACACTGCTGACCAGTGACAGAGAAACTGACAGTCTAGCCAGAGGACAAGTATCCGCCACAAAAGCCACATATGACCAATCCCTCCAACAGAGTTTAAAGGGATTCAAGGAAAGGGACAGAGATATGGGGTGGTGGTGGGGCGGGGGGGGGGGGGAGTGTGGATTTGTTTAGATGAAGTCTCATCATGTAGTTTCTTGTCTCTGTTTCTCATGGTTAGTTAGGCAGGTAGATGTTTCAACTGCTATAAACACCTCTAAGAGGTAATTCAGCAGCTGTGTTCTGGGCCTGATTCTTTACCTATCTATCCATCTCCCTTCTTCAGCCAGCCAGAGATTAACACAAGTGGAGATACATGAAGTCTATTCTGGACATAATAAAAACATGACTTCTAGTTTCAAGTAACAGATGCCACTGAGGAGGGATTTAAAAGCAACCTAGATCTTTCCAAAGGAGCTGCAAATTCGGGTGGGCCATCGACTCAGAGCCCATTGTCCTCTAAGACCCTGGGTGGGTCAGCACCCTCTAACTCCAAGAAGCTTCAACTACTTACCTGGGATAGGTGCCCCACACTCAGAGGCAGGGACTCAATCCAGGGGCAGGTTTTGCATCAGTTGAGTGAAAATTTCTGCCCAGAACGTAGTTGTATAATTTAGTTGTATTTGTACTACATTTTATTTTTATTTTTTATATTAAATATAATTTATTGTCAAATTGGTTTCCATACAACACCCAGTGTTCATCCCAACAGGTGCCCTCCTCCATGCCCATCACCCACTTTCCCCTCTCCCCACCCCCATCAACCCTCAGTTTGTTTCCAGTATTTAAGAGTCTCTTATGGTTTGCCTCCCTCTCTCTCTGTTTGTAACTTTTTCCCCCCTTCCCTTCCCCGCTGGTCTTCTGTTAAGTTTCTCAGGATTCACATATGAGTGAAAACATACGGTATCTGTCTTTCTCTGCCTGACTTGTTTCATTTAGCATAATGCCCTCCAGTTCCATCCACATTGCTACAAGTGGCTACATTTTATATTGTTTAGCCCTCAAAGAGCCCCCGATTCATGCTCTCGTTCCCACAATGCAGTGGAGCGGGTTTGCCAGTGGGATCTTCTCAATGGAAGTTTCGTGTTCTCTCCACACTGCTGCATTAGCATGAACTACACCTTGTACGGAATTTAAGATTATTACTGCAGTTCTTTATAAGCTTTCCCATATTTATCTAAATGATGCACCTGTACAAAGTCAATACATATACTTCCTTACATAAAATTAATGCTGTAGAGAGAAATATTTTTTTTTAAAGAAATGCAACAGAAACATAAACTCTTTAATACCCAGATGGTCAACTTCTACATATATTTCTGCCTCGTTGCTCAAACACCCAGCACAGAATAAACGCACTGGACTCTTAACATTTCCAGAGTTGTTTTTTTCTTCTTAAAATTTTTAAAAACTCTTTGTTTGTTTTTGAGAGGGAGACAGAGTGTGAGCAGGGGAGGAGCAGAGAGAGAGGGAGACACAGAATGCAAAACGGGCTCCAGGCTCTGAGCTGTCAGCACAGAGCCCGACGCGGGGCTCAAACTCACCAACCGTGAGATCATGGCTCGAGCCGAAGTCAGATGCTTAACCAAGTGAGCGACCCAGGCGCCCCTGTTGTTTCTTTTTTTTTAATATGAGGGCGATCAAAGACATTTTCAGGGATCCATGCCTGACGATATCTGTCAAACCTGTACTGAGGTAGCTTTCTCAGGGATAAGTGAGAGTTATTTCTTATAGGTGTCTCATAAAACACCTACAGCGTCACCTCTTCAGAAGTACTAAGGAATCATGGGGAATTTTATCATCACTGAAATAACGTTCTCTCGAGAAACAGAGAAAGATGCGAAAATTTCAGATACGCTTACATTTTGTTAGGGAAGTAATGCAGCATTTTGTTCCATAGAAGATGGCATAACCTATACAAGAAGCTTTTTATCAAAGTCTTTTCTCGACACAAGCAGGTTCTGCTTTTTTCTTGCTGTATTAATTATTTTATACAGGTTTCTTTCATCTTTTAATTTTTGTCAGAATGTCGTACAGAATATTTCTGCCCTACTTTGATCTCTACCGCCAGAAGTAAGTGAACTCAATCCGAGAGGGAATCCTAATGCACACCAGACTCAGGGGTATCAGGCCATCCTTACGTGGTAAAGACCCCCTCACTGCACACTAAAATATAACTCCTTCTCAGATCACTGCGAATGAGGGGTCAATTTGCCATTTTTTTTTGGTAGGGGGATTTCTTTTTCTACCTTCTTTTAAACAGGCGGTATATTTCTCTCTTTTATCGTGGTTCTTTGCTTCTCCTCACTTCACTCCCCCATGTTTAGAAAATAGAAGGGAACAAATATTTTTAAACGTTTCCAATAATCCTAACTATTAACAGTAAAGTAGAAGTGAATCCAGGCATTTAATTTTCTTATTGCCATATAATGGACATATAACATTGTATTCGTTTTTGGTGTACAACGTAATGATTTCACAAACGTATATATCATGAAATAACCACCACAACAAGCCCAGGTCACATCCATCACCCCATATAATTACAGCTTTTTTCCTTGTGATGAGAACTTTTAAGATTTACTCTTCTAGAGACTTACAAAACAAACAACCCCAGGTTCATTCCTACATACTGATTTGATTTTTTTCCATTGAAATAATCTTGGACATTTATGAATAAATATGCATCTACAATACCATTTTTAAAGTTTTCATGGTATTCAACCATATGATGTGGATGCTTTGTACAACCAAATACTCTCCTAGTTGTTATAATATTTTGCTGTTATAACAAGAATGAATGGGTATTGCTTTGGATACATCTGTTGGTTTACCTCCTTAAAATAATGCCTTAAGTGGAATTGCTTGCAAAAAGGTATTCATGATATTAAATATTTTAAATTTTATGAAAAGTACCCTCCTTATATATTACACCAACTTGTGAATTCAACATCAGCGTATACGACACAGTTTCCCATGTACTTATCATCACTCTATATATCATCATTCTTTTCAATCGACATCAGCCTAACAATTGGGGAAAATGATATTGTGTTTAACTTGTTTTATTATATATCAATAGTAGGGTTCAAAAAACACTGTAGGTTTGTTGGCTACTGGCTTCACTTTTTGATAAATGTCCTCTGCTCATTTTGCTATTGAGCATGGTTTATGTATTTATTTATTTTTACTAATTTACAAGAGTTCTTTAAATATTAGGGATAATAATTATTGTTCACAGTGGTTAAGTGTTTCCCACTTTATTGCTTGCCTTATAATTTTTTTTTATCATCTATAGAGGTTCTTAATTTTATCTGCACTAAAAAAATTGAAAAGAACTCTCTTTTTATATAGGTCAAGGTGACTGAAATGCTCTTTCAATCTTTTCTTTTATGGCTCCTGCTTTTGCTGTCACGATTAGAAAGAACTTTGTCCACCTTAGAATTACACAAGGGGCACCTGGGTGGCTCAGTCGGTTAAGCGTCAGACTCTTGGTTTTGGCTCAGGTCATGATCTCACAGTTCGTGAGTTCAAGCCCCTCATCGGGCTTCTCGCTGACAGTGCAGAGCCTGCTTAAGTTTGCCTTTCTCTCTCTCTCTCTCTCTCTCTCTCTCTGGCCCTCCCCCACTTGCTCTCTATCAAAATAAATAAACTTAAAAAAATTTAGAATTACACAAACATCCACCTATATTCTCTTCCAATGTTTTATTTTTGTTTTTATTTTTATACTTGGGATTCATCTTGAAGTTATTTCTTTTCCCAATTCTATTTCTTTAAAATCCTGCTTTTTCTATACCAAATACATAACATATAAAATGTGTATAGATACAACATATCTATTACATGTAATTGAAGGGATTGACTGATTAACTGAATGAGTGGCCTCGGCTCATTTATGGATCTGCTATTTCATTCCACTGAGATGACTGTTTATATTTTAATAATTTCACATCTTTCAAAACATTTTAAGCTGGAAGGGCAAGTGCCTTTTCATTACTTTTTATTTTTAAATATTTTCTGGTGATTCTGGTACACTTTTTCTTAGAGATGAATATTAGAACGTTTTTGTTAAGAAGCTTTTGTTGAGCCTGGGTGGCTCAGTCGGTTAAACATCCAACTTTGGCTCAGGTCATGATCTCATGGCTCATGAGTTCGAGCCCCACGTCGGGCTCTGTGCCGACAGCTCAGAACCTGGAGCCTGCGTCCGATTCTGTGTCTGCCTCTCTCTCTGCCCCTCTCCCGCTCACACTCTGTCTCTCTCAAAAATAAACATTAAAAAATGTTCATTTATTTTATTTTATTTTATTTTATTTTATTTTATTTTATTTTATTTTTGAGAGACAGAGAGAGACAGCATGAGTGGGGGAGGGGCAGAGAGAGAGAGGGAGACACAGAATCCGAAGCAGGCTCCAGGCTCCGAGCTGTCGGCACAGAGCCCGACGCGGGGCTCGAACTCACAAGCTGTGAGATCATGACCTGAGCTGAAGTCGGACGCCTAACTGACTGAGCCACCCAGGCGCCCCCCAAAAATTTTTTTAAAAGATGGTTTTGTGAAGTCCTACTGGGAATTGTGGTTGCTACTGTAGTCAACACATCCTTCGGTTTAATGGAGGGGGAGCTTTGTACAGTATCTTTCCAGTATTAAGTGTTCCCGTCCAGGAACAAGATATGTGCCTGCATTTATTCAAATCTTCTTCTCCATCCCTCAGCGCAGTTGTGCATTTTCCTTCACATATCCTACTGTCGTGCTCTTTGGAGTTTTGCCTCCTTTGGTGCTGAACTCCATGGCTCTTTTTTCCACCTTACGTTTTCGGCACTGACAGAGGAACACTGTTACTTTTTTCACCCTGAACGTTGTAACTGGCCCCTTTGCTAATTGGTTCTGAAAATTTTTCAGTTCTTTGCTTTTCCATGAACAGGACTGTTATCATCAAAATGATTATTTGTCTCCTCCTTTGCAGTATTTCCAGCATGTGCCTCTTCCTTGACTAATTGGCGATGGCCCACATTGTAAAAACAAAAGAAACCAACATCAGTAAGAGATTTCCTTGCCTCAGTTTAACCTTCATAGGAAGGATCTGGCCCTCTTCTGACATTTGCTAATTGCATGTTTTCATGAACGTGTTTCATCTCCTGGGGCTATAACCATAGACAGATTTTTTGGATAAAATTTTACACAACCATATGCTTAACAACTAGACAAGACACAACAGTGGCAAGCCTGAGGGTACTTTATGGTATCAGACACTGATCTATCACCAGTCACAGAGGCAAGTGAGGGCTCTAGGGGAAACAACACTGAATTAGAAATAATGAAATTTCTTGCTGTTTCTGATTTTCCTACAGATTTCACTTAAGTTTTTACCTTAATAAGAGCATAATTTCTATGTGTCAAACATGTAAATTTATAAAACTTAATGAAACAAAGTGTTAAAGCTACTAAATATCACAAAATAGGTATTTTTCAAAATGCCAATAAAAGAATATAAGAAAACTTTTTGTCACGTGTGTTTCTGGAATTCAAACTTGTAACATTAGATCTTTAAGTACTTTCAGTATGTATGAGACGATCCCCACACCTTTTTTTATGAAATACATACAAATTACAGCAAGAAAGAAAGCTATCAACATAACCCTGCCAATATTTATTTTTAAGTTGTTTTTTTTTTAATTTTATTTATTTATTTTGAGAGAGAGAGAGACCGAGCGTGAGCATGCATGCACGGGGGATGGGCAGAGGGAGAGAGAATCCCAAGCAGGCTCCACATTGTCAGCACAGAGCCCAACGTGGGACTCGATCTCACGAACATTGAGATCACGACCTGAGCCGAAACCAAGAGTCCAGCGCTTAACCGACTAAGCCACCGAGGCGTCCCGAAAGTTAGTTTTTGAGCAATTTTTCTCTCAGTTAAACTGGCCTGTTGTATACTCATTTACTGAGACTCGGGACTTTATCCTCTTAGCAATATTACCAAAAGAACTTGGATTTTCTTATGTAGGAAAATGCAACATTAGTGCTTTAAGTGTACAGTTCTGTAATTATTTTTACTGACAGTTTTTATATAGAGACAACACAAGTTGCATGGCCTCCTAGTGGGATAAAGGAACATGTATTACGGTTTCTGAACGAAAATGTGAAAAGGAGCAAACCCGTTCTAGGGGCACGGGAACCCTGAGAACTGTCTCTGGGTCTTGGGACCAGAGACACAGAACCCAGAAGGCATTTCAGAAGCCACAGTCCTACTTCTCACTTTATTGGCAGGACACGGGGCACCCACAGGGATCCTGTGGTTTGTCCGAGGGGAATAGCCCAGGTCCATACCTAGATCTGCGTTCTCCTAAACCCGTTACCTTTCATTCCACCTCACTGCTTCCCCAGAAGTCTTTGAGGAGCACAGAGTCCCCGCAATTTCTGTGCTCGGCACACAACGCTCACCCCCCCCCCCCCCACTGGCCTCTGAGAGTTGCTCACAGGGAACCTCAACCAGTAGGTACACGGTGCCGGTGGGGTCCCATGCATTGAGGACAGCTGCACTCAGCTAGCTTCCTGCTGATACCTGGCAAAGGGACCATCACAGGCAATGGGAGATTCTAGTCGCTGCCAATTCCTGTGGTAGGACCTCAATGCTGGAATCTCCTGATCCTTGGGCTCAAGCTCTTCCTGGAACAAGTACACTTTTCTCTAGAAGGTCCCGGGGCAGCATTCAGTGCCTTTTGCCCTGGTGTGCATCACAGGATGAGGACATCAAAGCTAAGCTCCAGCCCTCGGCCCATGACTAACTCACGCTGGGATGGTGATAAAAGTCATCTCTCCTGTCCCGACATCCATATCCTCCTCTGAGGAGTGATCATGACCGTATGAATGATACCTAAGGGGCCAGTGTGGACGTTCTAGGCTTCTGTGATGGTAAACAAGGAACAGACAACTAAAGACACGTGGAGAAGGAAGACAGTGCCAGGTACAAAGGTGCACAAGGCATATGCCAAGGACTAACCAAAGGGAACCCGCACTTCCTGCACAAGTAACCAGCCTCTAGCCAGTGAGCACATCCTTCCTCAACTGTAATAAAAACCCGAAAAACATGGCACATTTCTCATGCACTTCCAGAGCCACTGTTAGACCCAACATAGCAGCAACTGCTTGAAACACCGCTCCTTGACCTCTGGCTGAATTAGCCTATCTGTTCAGTGAAGCCGTTTCGACAGGACCCATCCAGCCTCGTTTGCCTTTAATAACATACCTTCCCGGTGGCAAAGGAAGTCTCCTGCGTCAGCGCCAACGTTCGAGTCCCACCTTGGGGCTGCCAGGGCCCGAGATGCGCTGGCATTTTCTGTTTTCTAATCAAAGGGGCCAAGGGAAACAGGTGCTGGCAGATGACAGCTGAGGCTGTCTGTGCTGTGAACTCCCTGCCACACACAGTTTCTAATGAAGAGGGCTAGGAAAAAGATGGGAGCCTCAGATTTCTGTCACAGTGGCTGTGGTAGGAGATGCTGGGGTGGCTGCTTTCCTGTCACTCTTACATGTGGCAAGGGCAGGAGGTGGGGGTGGGGGGAGACTTCACTAGGGCTTTTGGCAAACCTGTAGTGAGGTATCTGTGTATACTCGTATGTCCATCTATGCACACACGCGCGCGCACATACACACACACACACACACACACACACATTCAAGAAAACAAGTGAGGATCTCTGCGTTAGTGCGGTCACATGTTTTGGAACCAACCCTAAAAACCCAGCGCGGGGAAGGAGAAACACCAGTATCTGCCAATACTTACCTTCCCCGCCCCCCCCCCCCACCACCCCAAGCCCCATCTCCCCACCATACCACCGGGGCAGTTATGCACAGATGTGGAGGAGAGCAGGGCAACCCTCCCCTCTGCTCTTGGAGCTGCTGGTGGCCCTCTATTGCCACACACGGGGGGTAAGAGTGATGAGGCCCTGTACCTGCTCAGGCCGGGCAGGGCGTGCTTAACCAGAAGGCCCCCTGAGTGGCAGCAGGGAGATGCGACATGCAGCGGCCGCATCATCCATGTTTCTGTCAGTGGAATCCATCCATCCTTACCACAGACCCATACTAAAAACCTCCATGAGAAAAAGATTAGAAAATGTTCCATTCTTCGCCCACAGGGAGCGCAATACACAGAAAGGGAAAAAGCACTCAAATTAGAGAAAATGTCATGGACACAGTCAAGAAATGCTGCCATGTGGAAGAGAACAGGAAGAGAGGGAGTTTTCCAGAACTTACTGGGGAAGCAACCCTCCTTAGCAATACTGCAACAGAGCACTTTGCTTTGAGTCAACTTCGAATAGGTACCTAAATAAACCACAGACTACGGGCCTTGACGTAAGAAACCAAAATTGCAATGCCTTCGCTCTACTGGGAGTGGGTTCTCACCAGCTCCTTAGGGAGGAAGAGCTAGACATTTATATCAAAACCTTCTCCATCTCATCTAAATGTATTATGTGTATTTGGGGTAAAAAGAATACAAAGGGAACGCATCTAATACTATCTTGTGTGTTTAATTATTCTCAATGTATCTCTGTTGTCGTCACAAAGTTCTGAGTTGCTTGAAAAGCTGGTATCTGAACTGAACCCCCTGCAGCCCTCATGCAGCAGAGAGATGCTGGGGTCAGCCAGCCACGTGTGGAAGCAGACTTATGGGAGGGTGGCTCACCTCTGATCTATGCCTCGGTGTGCTCCAAGTTCAAGAGAGCACATCATGCGTAGGCACCTGCACATTAAAACAGTAATGACTCCGTAGCAACTGCGGATCCGGTGGAGATCACATTCTGTTATGGCCCTACAACCACCGAGTAGAACAAACACACACATCCCATTGTTCCACTCAACATGATGAGACTTTTTTTAGAATCTGTATATCCCTGACTACCAGTTCAAGCCTCTTTACACGTCACTGCTTTGCTAATTACAGGGGATGAGAAAACCACAATGAACTACATTTGCCTGCCTATCTAGTTATGAAAGACAGATTAGATAAACAAGATGCAAAAGATACGTTATCTTCAGCGTATACAAACAATCTTTCCAAGGCTTCCATCAGTTCTCCTTTTGTGAGTGTGATTTTTGACAAGACCAACTAAATTTAAAGGAGAACAAAGAACAATACTTAGTCTTATGACTCCGGTGATTGGTTACCCTGAAGCGTGTGCCTGGTAGGCTCGCAGCCTGGTCAAAATCATCCTTACATAACACGGTCAGAAAAGAACTTTCAATGCCAATGTCAAATTCACAAGCGCATACACTGCACAATGATATTCAAACCCCAGCTAGTGAACCTATTTTACCGAAACCACTAAAGGAAGCAAAACTGTCTCCTACAAAACCCGCATACATTCAACTGTGTAAAGAACATTCAACAGAATATGTCAGGTTAGCACCCAAAAGTTCTCACACGCACCAGATAGAAATTTTGATGTCTGCTGGCTGAATAGACACATAATAACAGCGGTAATAGCATTAATGGGATCTAGACATTCTTAATAATGTCTACAATATTCCATTTCAGTTCGTGACTTGCTAGCAGATAAAAATCTATATTTCAATTCATTTATACTGTATGTTTCTCTCACATTTTGTCTTTTTCTTTTTTTTTTTTTTTTCAATTCAGGCTGCTCTTGTCCAAGAATGTACATCGTAAGGTACCTAACGTGATTTTTTTTAAATTTTTTTTAACATTTATTTATTTTTGAGACAGAGAGAGACAGAGCATGAATGGGGGAGGGTCAGAGAGAGGGAGACACAGAATCCGAAACAGGCCCCGGGCTCTGAGCTGTCAGCACAGGGGCCCGATGCGGGGCTTGAACTCACGGACCGCGAGATCGTGATCCGAGCCAAAGTCGGCGCTCAACCGACTGAGCCACCCAGGCGCCCCAGTACCTAACGTGATTTAACAGTCCTATCATCTGCACAGAAAATTCCACAGGGTGAGATCTGCATTTCACAAAAATGAAGTTTTCTTTTTATCTCATAAGCACCCACTTAAGAATGTCTTCTGACCAACTGAACAGAATTTCACTAGTCCAGCATCTCCCCAGCTTGAAAATACACATTTCTGCATCTCGAGACCTCCAAAATACTGTCTGGACCTTGGCCTTTTGGGTTAGCTCTCTCTGGGTCTCCACCTCACGGGGAGGCAGGACAGGAGAGCGGCGGAACAGGAAGCCTTCGAGGAAACCAGAAAGAGGCTGATGGAGTACTGACAGCTCTGGAACCCTTAACCAAGGTTATTTCCCACCACAGATATATTACCATCCGTACTCCACTCCCCTCACCTTCCTTCCTTACCCTCCCCCTCCAGCTTTCCTTTGACTTAATATATTTCTCTCCCATTTTTTCCCCTTCTAGTTTGGATACCATCCAACCCTGTCTGGATATAGTGGGATTAAGTTAATATGTCTACATTCTGAGAAAGTATCTTAAGCAAAATGTTAAATTATGCATACTCTTACATTTGTACATTAATATAATGACTCTGATCCCCATCACTATGGGTGATTTATTCCACTTTCTATGACCTAGTCTTATGGCCAGTTGTACGAACTTATGAAACAACTAGTCAGAGGTAGAGGCAGCATCTATGGTTTGAGAAAAGTCTCCTCGGCCCTCACTTCTTTTTAACTTCTTATAACTTCTATACAAGACTAAAGGGATCAAGTAGGAGATCTTCATTAGTCATTATGAATCTGAAGGATGCTATGATCAGAAATATTATTATATTGGGGCACTGGGGTAGCTCAGTCGGTTAAGCATCTGACTCTTGATTTTAGCTTAGGTCGTGATCTCATAGTTCGTGAGTTCGAGTCTCACATGGGGCTCCCTGCTGACGGTGCGAAGCCTGCTTGAGAGTCTTTCTCTCTCTCTCTCTCAAAATAAATAAGTAAACTTAAAAAATAATTGTTATATCTTTTAGAAAATCCAAACTGATAATATAATCTAGAATTTCACTAACAGGAGAGCCACTAGCTACAAGTGGCTATTTAAAGTCATTAAAATTAAATACAATTTAGAAGTCAGCTCTTCAGTTACACTAGCCATATTACAACGGCTCAGGAGCACAGACATTGAACATTCCATCATCACAGGAAGTTCTACTGGACGGCCATGTTCTAGGGACACATGAGGATCCTATTACAAACCTACAAATAAGAAAATGCCTTTCTTGGCAACAATAATTAGGATTTTTAATTTTAGAAAAAAAAATGTTACCCTTTTTCATCACAGTAGTGAATTTTGTCTCCAGTTCCTGAGCCAACTGGACACCTACGCCATAAAACGAGTGATTTCCAACTGTCATCCGTGGAATCTCTTAGGGTTGGTACAGCAAGACTGGACAGGGAAGGGGAAAGGCACAGATGGTTTGAGGCTCCCTGCAACCCTTTCCAACCAGCACCTCTGTTTCCAGGGAGTTGTGTTTGTTTGTTTGTTTGTTTGTTTGTTTGTTTGTTTTTAAATGTTTATTTATTTTCAGAGAGTGAGGACACCTGTGCGCACACGCACACGAGCGGGAGAGGTGCAGGCTCACTTACAGTATAACACGGACGAGGCGCTGGAGAGAAGCGTGATCCACCATATCACTGGAGACAGGCCTAACATCTGGTAGATCGTTTCCAGTATAAAGTCATGTTTTCCAGCCTCAAGTTGGCCTTTATGCAGCCCTGCAATTCTCCCTTCACTTCTTACGGACTCATACTGTATTGCTCTAGGTAACCATTATATGCCTTTCTGCTTTATGAAACCCAATTCCATCATGTTTAATCTTTGTAAAAACCCTACTTTTTAATGACCTCAGACCCATCAAGCTACCTAATGTGAATTCCCTGGAGTTCTTTCCTCCTGCCCAGTATTTCTCTGTACTCATCCTTTACCCCTTTCTTTCTCTCTTCTCCACTTGTGTTTGACGTCATTCTTTCCCGTTTCTTCCAGGAAGCGCTCCATCTATCACCCCCACTTATTTTTATCTTCAATGGCTTCTTCATCACTGGATCCTCCCTCTTGGATCATAAACATTCTTATCTGTGTTTTTAAAAAAGCAGGGGAGGGGGCGCCTGGGTGGCTCAGTCGGTTGAGCGTCCGACTTTGGCTCAGGTCATGATCTCACAGTCTGTGAGTTCGAGCCCCACATCGGGCTCTGTGCTGATGGCTCAGAGCCTGGAGCCTGCTTCCGATTCTGTGTCTCCCTCTCTCTCTGCCCCTCCCCTGCTCACGCTCTGTCTCTGTCTCAAAAATAAATTAAAAAAAACATTAAAAAAAGAAAAAGAAAAAAGTGGGGGAGGTATGAAACCAAATACAAAACAACTTTCTCTGTTCCTCTACTGAGTCCTTTCTTTTAAAAAAAAAGTGTATGTATTTATTTGGAGAGAGAGAGAGACAATGTGAGTGGGGGAGGGACAGAGAGAGAGGGAGAGACAGAATCCCAAGCAGGCTCCCCACTGTCAGTGCAGAGCCCGAGACACGGGGCTCGAACTCACCAATCGTGAGATCATGACCCGAGCAGAAATTAAGAGTCAGACGCTTAACTGACGGAGCCATCCAGGTACCCCCTGAGTCCCTTCTTTTTCCTCCACTAAGCATCCTAACATTCACCTCTTTCCTCCATTCTCACCTGCCTTACCCCCTGATAACCCGATTCCTGCCTTCATACATCTTGTTCAAACTGACATCGAAGCTCCCGGTGAGCTCCTAATCATTAAGTCTGCATTTCCATTCTTCCTCATGTTGAGATGTCCCCCTCTGCAGCACAGACTGCATTGACTGACCAGGCGCTTTCGGTGAATTCTGTCCTCCCTGGCCTCTCCTGATGTTCCTCCCTCCTCGCTAACCACGCCTTCTCTGGTTGTGCTCCCTGCTCCTGATCCAGAGACAGGCCCTGCTCGTGTCACATCCCTCCTCTCATCTTGTCCTACTCGCGCTCACCAGTGAGGTCAGTCAAGGCTCCTCCCCTTAATGTCAGAATGTCAGCCCAGTATGTGTATAAATCCACCGGATGAGTTTCTGTGAATGCTTTTCTGGGACTTTGACATGACTCGAGACCCTCAGATTCCGGTCCTGAGCCCACAATTCTGAGAGTGGTACCCTCACCCCCCCCTTCCAGGCACTCCACCCTCGCAGGTGCTCTTGACCTGTCAGCTCTGACTCGTTCAGATTTGGCCCTTTCTTTCCCTCCCTACTGCTGACCCCTTACTTCAGGCTCCCACTAAGCCTCTCCTCCCAGCTCCTGCCTGTGATGGGAGCCAAAGAACCCATGGACTTCATGAAATGTATTCTTTCTCCCTGAAAGTGGAAGATATTATCAATCTGTGGCCCCTGTCCACTGCCTTAAGGAAGATATTGCAAGGATCTTTATGAACCTTCCCAGCAGACGGCCCCGTGCGTGTTATGGCAACGCAAGAAAGCGTGCACTGTTGGCAAAGTTCCTGTAAGAAGTCAAGATGATTCTAGGAGTTAGGCTCAGTTGCTGTTTACTACTTCTTCTCTGTCATCATCCCCAGTGGTGTTAGTGTCGTGATGGAAGGTCACCCCTGACCTGTCATTTCTGCTACAGCTGAAAGCAATAAAAGGTATGAAAACACCCTCCCCCACACTTCCCATCTCTCATAGCCCAATAATCTGAGATGTGTGGCATCAGGCAGAGCGCAGGGGTGCGAGCGGGACTTCCAAGAACCTCACAGCCCTACATTTTACAGATAAAAAGCAGGCCAGCAAAACCTCCGAGCTGCTGTTTGTTAGTGTTCTGAAATTTCGATCTCCCATGGCAGGGTAAAAATAACAAAAAGTAAGGTCTGGCCAGAAGGAAAGCAACTCTAATTTTGGCAGAGCTGAGGTCGCTCATCCCTGGTCTCCCCTATCCAAATGACTTGGCTCACAAATATCATAGTGATTGTTCTCAAATACAGTTCTTTTTTTTTTTTTTTTTAACGTTTATTTATTTTCTTGAGACAGAGAGAGAGCATGAACGGGGGAGGGTCAGAGAGACAGGGAGACACGGAATCTGAAACAGGCTCCAGGCTCGGAGCTGTCAGCACGGAGCCTGACTCGGGGCTCAAACTCATGGACCGTGAGATCATCACCTGAGCCGAAGTCGGACGCTTAACCAACTGAGCCACCCAGGTGCCCCCAAATACACTTCTGATTATTCACCACTTCAGAATCATAAATGGCTGCATAATTTTAACAGAAGAAAGCCACAGGATCCTAGCTCCTGAGAGCCAAAAGTGGGCAATTTATTTAATTCGATCTCTTCCAAGTTTATAACAAAAATCGGAGTCCAGTGAGGTTAACTGACCTTCCTCAGAACTGTCCTATTACCGTAAATGCTGATTTTGATGCATATCTTGCACACAAGTATGGCATATTTCTTATCTTGACCCCTTCCCACAGTCCAAGGATCCTTTCTTTATTAAATATCTTGAATAAGCTAGAACACGCTAGACTATGGCACTTAGAAACCTCTTGAGGGACAATATGATTTCCAACAGTTCTGTCCACATAGCTGAGTATAGGTGGATAAATTAGATGTTACTTAAGCAATAAAGAAAATGTTTTCACTTACAGGCAATGCTGCATAGTACTCAGAAGAACCATGTTCTCCTTTGTAAATGAGTGTGAAGGAAGCAAAGAAAGAAGAAAAAAGAACTGAGTGGGAAGAATCTGGAAAATTAACAGCAAGAGTCAGTGAACACGATTCTATTTTTTCCTTATAAAGAATACTTTAAATTACATAATTACAGATTCCAGGGAAATAGGTATTTAAATCCATCAGTGACATGTGTTTGACTTCCTCATTTGCAGAGAAAATCAGAAGCTTATTTTGGTTTTTGTTCTCACTCTTCTCTTTTCCTCGCCCACCTAAATCGGATTGAGATATTTGACAAAGTAAGACCCTAGTACAATGGAAATTAGACTCTAGCGAAACGAGAGGCTGCGTGAAGCTCTTTACACACTACAAAATCCAATGTTCCCACTTTTTCCTACAGACATTAGAAAGGCACAGAAATAAAATCAGATCCAACTCCCAGTTTCTATTTTGAGCAGGGGTTTTAAATGCCATCGGCTTAGATTAATGTGCTATGAATTAGTCACCTTGCATAAATATGTTTCATTTAAAGGAAACCCAAATGAATGTGTTTCCTTAAATGATAACATGCTAAGGGCATGGCAGAACCCTTTTAGATAAAGAAAACAAAACAAGACTTTCCTTGCCTGTATTTTATAAATTTCCAAACAGCGTGAAGCTTAAAGCCCAAAAGAGATACCCATGAAAATCTACCGATCGGCTTCTAGAACTGCCACCTTTAATGTTGCATAAATGATAAATGTTTCATCTTAATGTTCAGAGAGGTATTCACCGTACATGACAGAGGGGATTATAAAAATTTAGAAATGAAATAGACATCATCTCCCTGACTTATATGTTATCATTACCACTTTCCCATGCCAGACACAGTTAATCCATCAGGGCCATTTTTCCAAATGAGCTTTTAAATCCTTCTCAACATAGAACTTTATGCACACAGCCAATGAATGGAAATGGTCATTGAACCATTATCGTTATTAATATGCAAGGCCCTTTTCTGAGCACTTTGCCTTTCATCCATTCCATTTAATATTCCCAATCCTATGGTGGTTGTTTACACTTATTTCTATCTATTCTTATTTTACAATGGGAAAACAGAGGCCCTGAGAGATTAAGTAACTGGCCCCAAGTCACGGAGCTAGTGAATGGTGGAGACGGGACACAAACCCAAGCAGCCTACTTCCTTCACCACTATGCTATCTGGTGTCTTCAGAAATGAAAGCCAATGCGGGGGGGGAGATGAGATTTTAACCTTCTTTTATGGAAAAAAAGTAAAGTAAATAGTGCAATAAGCCTTCACAGTTCCATCATCCAGCTTCAAGGAACATGAACAATTTACCTATCTTTTTTTAGCTTTTTTCGGAGGTTTTTTTTTTTTTTGCCAGATTATTTCATAGCAAAGCCAGAACACTGTCATAACCTAAAATGTGGAATAATGAGATCTGAAGATACAATGCAGTGGTGCTGAGACAGGCGGCGGGGGGGGGGGGGGGGGGGGGGGGGGGCGGGGGCAGGGGAGGGGATAAAGGGCGTGAGGGCTTTCCTTACCCTTACCCCCAACTCAGGAGGGTTAGGTGTTCCCCCTTTTATATGCCTCCTCCCCACCCACCACCCACCCACCAAACGCTATGCAGTCTTCAGCCATGGTCACACTCTCAGTTCCCTATGTGGATTTATTTTCACACTCCTGTCTCTCTGCTGGATTCTAACTTTGCTAGAATAAGATCATGGTGTCTCAGTCACAAGAGCTGCAGTGCTGAGCTCTGGGCTTATCCCACAACAGATGCCGAAAGAGGGCTGGTTTGGGGAAGGGAAAGTGGACAATCTGACAGTCACAAAACCAGACAGCCAAGAAAAATGGGGCAGCTCAACTAGACATGATAAAAATATCATCCCCGAAATTTCAGTTTACGTTTCTTACAACGAAAAATGGTCAACTTTTTAAAAAACAAAATGGGATACATTCACGCTCTAATCCCATCTCCAGGTGGACCTGATAATTATTTGAGTGTTTTGAAAAGGAAGTACAAAGATGTCAATAAGGCTTAATCTCAAATAGGCAAGAGCTTCTCTGAAATCTGACCTCACAGGTCCCTTTCAGCTCCTTTCTCCATGAATAAAAAATGACTCCCTCCTTGCCAATGGAACATGAAATAGATTAATGACTGTTTTAGTAGGAGTTATTAATAATACTTCTTGGCAACTCTGAACTTATTTTGAATTCATGTCAGATACAGAAAATCAAAAGTGTTATTTATGTAAATGTAGTTTATGGTATTCATGAGCATAAATGCTGAAGTTAACATTACAAAAAGCTTTCCTATTAACCCTTAGTTTCATTGATTAATCTTCCAAAAAGGCTAGTGATTTTCCAGTTTAGAATATTATCTCCAGAACCCAAATCCTATTTGATAATTAAAAGAACATCTACTGACTTAAGTACTTCAATAAAAAATAAATGCTAAAACGTAATGAAAATATCTAACCTCTCCAATTAAGATATTTAATTTTGAAGACTCTTAAATTCTCCCATGAAAAGCCTCAATGGTAGGGTTTTATGCCAATTCTTTTAAAGTGGCTAATTATATGCAAGGAGATATATAGGTTATTAGAGATCTATGAAACTATTAAGTCAGTCTACATGATGATTTATCTCTGAATATAATTATACTTTAAATGACCTATTATCTTTTCTACTCTTTGAGTTGTACAGATTATCCATAAGTACACCATGGTCCATAGAAGTAACATTTTAGAGATTCCAGAAAACTATGAAACCCACACTGATGAAGAACTTCGCCAACTATCAAAACCCATGAAAGTCTTAATGAAGTGAAAATAAGTTCCCAGTACAAGATACTTCTGAAAGCTGCTCAGGTTCCTCTAAGGGATCTCTCTTGATCCATACTCTTACATAAGAGAAAATGATAGAGAATTTCCACTGGGAAAGAATTTCTCTTGACACTGTACTATTGTCAAGGCCATGTTAGGTATAACACGAAGGATACTAAAATTATCAAAGACCTAGCTGCTATCCTCAGGGAGCTGACAATCCGTAGGGGAGACAGGGCATAGAAACAAGTAAGTACCACCAGCCGGTGTGTGATAATCCACAGAAGTGATCCAAGCAAGGGGCCACGGGAGTTCTCAGGAGAAAAGATGGTTTCTGGTTCACAGATGAAGGAAGACTTTTGAGAGGAAGTGGTATTCGAATTACGCCCGAAAAACTTACAGAGAAACTTGGTTGGGAGTAGGGGGAGAGCATTACACGGATGAATGGTTTACACCAACACCACAAAGGAAAGCACAAGGCCCTCAGAGAAAAAAGTGAACGATTCTGGTTGGCCAGTTGAGGGTGCACACGAGGGGATGGTGTGTGGGATCTGCCAGAGCAGATCATGGAGGACCTAGAACGTCCGGCAAGGAACTGTAGCAAGCGCAGGGGCACCATGGAGCAATCATAACAGGGGGGGAAGGGAAAATGATCTAGGACCACATGCGCTAAGGATTACAGAGTGACGACGCAGCGGGAATGGCTTAGGTGAGAGGTGCTACAGATTTAAAGTAAGGTGAGCGGACGAAAGAGGATGGAGTACATGAGAGAGTGAGAATGGACCAGATGTGATCACTGAATAGAAAGGACGACAAAAAGAAGGTGAGAGGAAATGCTGATCCCGAAATTTCCAGCCTCAATAGCCCGATCACAGATATCATTAACAGAGTGACCGTGAGAGAAGGTACCGGTCTGGAAACGATAATAAAAGATTCATTTGGGGGAAATGTTCAATTTGAGACAATTTGGGTCGGCCTGTTGGAGGTGTTCGGCGTCGTGTGAAATGTGGGTCAGTGGTTCCAGAGGGAGGTTGAGGCGGCAGATCAGAGTCGGCAGAGTGTTCAAAGTGCTAAGAGCTGATAGTATGGATAAGATGAACACGGGGAAGCCTAAAGAATTGGCAGAGGGGTGCCTGGGTGACAGCTCAGGTCATGATCTCACAGTTTGTGAGTCTGAGCCCCGCATCGGGCTCTGCGCTGACGGTGCGAAGCCTGCTTGGGATTTTCTCTCTCCTTCCCTCTCTCTCTGCCCCTCCCCTGCTCTCTCTTGCTCTCTCAAAAATAAATAAACTTAAAAAAAAAAAAACCAATTGGAAGAGATGCCTCGTGAGAACAACTTTGGGGAGCTCAAGCACATAAGGCCTCGGGGTACGAAACACAGATGACTCTACAAGGAACTAACTGGCAGGCACATGAGGGGATATGCCAGATATCGCAACCCCTCAAATTCAGGGGGTTTTCTCGATGCACCAATAGCTCTCCTACAAAAGATCTCCCAGAGCCCATCTCCACCTCCCAAAATACAACCCCTCTGAGAAACTCCCCGATCACCCCAATCAGAAATTAACCCTCCACCCCAAGCCAGGAACAATCACCCAACTTTGTATCATTTTGAAGGCTGTAGGCACATATACGCTTGTGTCGTGATCATTTATACAATGCCAACCTCTCCGTCCACCTCGCCAGCTGTATTCCTACTTCCCCAAACGCTACTACCTCTCTGCACCAGGGAAAGAAACAAGAAGAAAGCCCTCATTTTTCTTTTTTTACTTTTTAAGTTCTTTGTCTCGTGAGCTCTGGTCTTCGCTCACCCCATGGAGAACATGTGGCAGATTCGAATGGAGACGACGTGGGAGGGAAACCATAAGGGGCCACTGCAAATACCACCATCTACATCATATTCTTTTTAGATAGAGATTTTCTTCTTTCTTGAGCACTCAACACGTTAGGTGCTACTCAGAATACACAATGAGATAAGATCCTCTACAGAAATTATTCTATCTTTCGGTGATACGAACTATTTTCATTAATGGTTAATTCATGAAATCCTCAAGTTTCCCTACTCCCCTCCATACCCTCCAAAAGTTTAACTTTAAATTGTACCTATCCACTGGGAAAATCAAGTCTACAGCTAATTGCTGATAGATCTGACAACTAGATACAGTTTAGGCTCTAATACATTACCAGCACTAAATTCCACAGTAATTTTTCTTCTCTAAGATTTTTTTTTTGGTTTGGTCTCTGAAAACTATTAAAAAAAAATTATGAGCTACACACTGGGGCAGACCTGCTCAAATATATGATTTAAAGTTTAAGCTTAAGTTAGGGAATTACTTTGTCTCTCTTCAGTTTAAATCTTTAAAAAAGCCGTGAGTTGCTAACTAGGGTAATTTGGTATTTTATTTGAGGTTCTAAAGGTACCAGCCTCACAATCTTCACGTGATGAACCTATAAAGGAGTGAAGGGGGCTGGGAGGGCTGTCACCTGCAATACAATGAATGTCAAGGTTCTGTACCAGTCCACAGGAACTGAGTGACTAGTTGGCAATTACAGGGAGGCAGCCTGAACCCACACAGAGCACTGCCTCGTGACGAGAGCTATCCCGTCTCAAAGGCAGCTTCTTCACAAGATGGAATGTTCTCTATCATTCAGTGTTTACACAGGGGCTGGCTGACAACCCAGGAAGTGGGGGAAAGGTGAGTTCAGTCTACAGGGTCCCTCCAGGCCACTCTGACTCTAACTTGCTTCACGAACAGGAAGAAAAGACTTTAAATCATGAGTGGTTCTTCACCTTATGTGGCAACTTTAAGGACTACATAGAAGAAGAACACTGGCCCAGGAGCCAGAATGAGTCACTTTGATCTCAGTTTGCTAGCTTTAAAATGAGGGGGTGGACTGGGTCCCAAGATACCCTGATTTTAGGGTCTCTTCAAAGGGCTTCATAATAGAAGTAATATGATCTAAGTACATACAGGTATAATTCATTTCTCTGTGTCTGCTCCATTTGTCAAAACTTTGTGGAAAAGATTAAAAGACACGGAAGGGCCCTTGACTTAGTGCCCAGTGGGTCTGAAGACACGGTAAAGAACCAGAGTCCAGGGTGGAGAGTAGATTCCACACCCAACAGCCGAGACCCAGGTCCAGGGGAGCCCAGGGGTCTCTCCTCTCCACTCTCATTGTCACCTGCCCCTCAGGACCCTTTAGAAAAGCTGCAGGGAGAGCGAGCTGTAGCTAAGCCAAAGTCATCCAGGAAACACTAAGTTCATAATGAATCACTGTAAAGTGTCCTAAATATAGCATGCTTCGGTCATCGTGGACACTGTTCGGACTGTTTATAGGCACATGAGTATCTAAAAATATGAGCTGCGCACTTTCAAACAGTTCCTTATTAGAGTCATGTTTCAGATTTTGAGACATCTACTGTGCCATAATATAATTCCTAATTACTGTGGTATTCCTAAATGCAATTCTATGTGAATGTACTGTTTGAAGAAAGACCAATGTTCCAAGAAGGAAAAAGGAACCAGCTCTGATATGCTAGCTGTTTCCATGAGCTAAACCAACAAAGCTTTGCTCCTGTGGTTTGATCTAAGGACTTTTGGCTCTTTTGAGTGCCTCATATTTTACTTAATCCTTGTCATCAAAGCATCATCCCTCCACTAAAGAACAGAAACAAAATTTTTGACATTACATCTAACAACAAGTATTAGCAGGTGGTTAATGGCACTCAGATATCAATTCAAATAAGTGAGAAATTTTTCTGTGGTTTATTGGTGAAGTATAAATTTTACACATGGTTAGGTGGCAAATCAATTCTAATGCTGCTTTTTTAAAAACTGGAAAAGAATTCTAAATGCATATCTATTATGTATTAATAACTAATGCGTTACATATTCATAATTATGTATTAATAATTAATTTATTATTTTACTATGAAGTCTTTAAAGTAGGAGTTATTTTCCTTGGCACATAATGGCTCTTGCCTCCCTGGGTGCTCAGGGTGTCCCTCTCTAGCATCCGTTCAAGCAGATGTGAGAAGAAATGACGTAAGCACACCTGGAATTATTCTGTCCACACCTATCAGCTCTCCTTTAGCAAAAACTGCTACCATGGGAACGAAGCTCAATCATCCCGAGACGATTCTTATTTTTTAAAGAAACCAAGGCCTTAACTACTTCCTCGGAAAGATATATACCGAAAAATACTTTTTTTTTTTTATAATTACTCACTCATGCTGCTTCCTCTAAAAGAGAAACATGCCACCAGGGATTTTACTACTAAAAAAGATGACAAATAGTTGCTCCTATACTTAAAAATCTTCAGATTGTCAATACGCACACACGTGGGAAAATATGAGTTACACATTTGCAAAGAGCTCTTTCAGATCTTGAGAATCTGGTGAAATCCCTAATGACAAGTGTATTCCTGTGTGAAAGCAGTTCTGAGATGCAGCACCTTTAGCAAACCAAGTGAGCAAAAAACCTCTCAGAAACTGCTTACAAACACATCAAGATAAAGGAAAAGGTAATGCATTATTTTTAGGAATAACTAGGTAGACCAAAATTTAGAACTTTGCAGGTATGAATGTGCCACGCATCATCTCTGTGAACCCAAGAAAGGATAGAGAAAGAGCAAGCTCGGAGAAAAGAAATTTAGAAAATAATATAAATCAATCTTGTTCTCCACCTCTCCCCTCCCATATACCCCGTCTTGTCCTCTGTTTCTTTCTCTTGCTACTTACTTCAGCACGATTCAACTACTGTAATCCCTCCCGAACAGCACTCCACATGAAAACCTCTAAGACTTCCCTGGTCCTCTGGCCAGTTCTTGCTAACCAATGTCCGAGATGTCATGGTTTCAGATCTAATAACAATGACTTTGAAGTTGACAGGCTGAGACGGGCTTTGGTCATCAAAGGCTCAGGTCAGTGGGGCAGCCTCCAGGTCTCCTTTAGAACGGTGGCTGTTTGTGACTTGTTCTGAGACTATTAATTCATACTTTAAAACACAGCTCCCAACATCAGTCTCGGGAGCCAGGCCTAGAGTAGCATCACTCAGCCAATGGGGACCTTTCTGGGCAGAACTGAAGAAGCTCAGCTCTACTTTTCTATTTTTCACACTGTTTAGGTAACTTTGAGAAATCCAGCCAAGTGCTCCACCAAAATGAAGCCATGACAGGTAATCCCAGGTGACTAAAAGGATTCTCACCACTAATATCTAATACATAATATGCTTCATGATAGCACAACATGGGAACACCTGTGTTGGATCTTTCTTTGACTTCTTACATAGAATCCATGAGCAAAGGGCTCCTGGAATCAGTACCTGGTTAAGTCATTTTCTAGATTTAAGTCTTTTTCTGGCACTCTAATTCCTCATAATTGAAAAAAATGATAGTGCCAAACAGGCCTTTTTTCCTTCAGTAGATCATTTTCTAAAGTCCTAACAATGGTAGATTAAGGAAGTAAATAATATAATATAATATAATATAATATAATATAATATAATAGGAAGTCAAATCAACTCTTTCAAACGCAAAGAAATGAAGCCGTTATACCCATATGCCCATATTGAAGAAATGCCCATATTGAAGAAATGAAGATATGGCCATTCACCTGCCCCGGTGTGGTCCTAGGGGCGTGTCCCACAGGGAACAACGCAGCCGGCCCCGCCCACCCGCCCCGCCCACTTACGGTTGGCCAGTCTGCTCTGCTCCGGCTGCGCGCTGTCCGCGGACTGGGTGCTGGAGACCGAGGACACGCTGGAGCTCCGCACGAAGCCAAACGCCGCCAGCTTGGCTGCTGGGAGACGTGAGTATCCAGGAGGACGAAGTCCAGATTTTGGTAGATTGGATTTTGCAGCATTTGAACCGGAGGCTTTCTTTAAATCTGCTATAACGAACCCAAACCAAACAAACAAACGAAAAAAATCAGTTGACAACGAGACAGAGGAATACACAGACTATGAATAGTAATCTAACTCTATCATAAACTGAACACAATTGATGTTGTACAGTGCGGTTCAGCATAGTCACAAATACGTCTTTATGAGAAAAGCTCCTCGCTGTGGGCTGGGAGCTTCAGAGAACTTACACAGGAGGAGAGGCAGCAGGCAGATGAGAAAAGAACAGACAACTAGCCCTATTATACGGCCATAAATAAAGGTAGACAGTGCTTAGAACGCTGAATGGAATGAACTTGTACTGTTGCAAGCTACCCTAGAATTGCGAAAGTGACATACACCTTAGAGTCTGACATGCAATGGGTAAAGAGCCCTTGTGGTAAATATTCATCAGCAATTATAAACACTTGGTGAGAAACCAGAGAAGCATGTACAAAAGAGTTGTTTGCTAGCATTCCGTTCATTGTAGGAATGAGGTGAGCATAAACTGGGGAACTGGCCAGGTTGAAATCCAGTCTGTATGATTTACGGGCTGTGTAACCTTGGGCACTTGACCCAACACTTCAGAACCAATGGAAGGGACTGGTGGTGATAAAACTGGCCTCAAAGATATATTACAAATATTACTGCTTGTAAGAGAACTTGATGGATGCTCTAGTTAACACTACTAGGCTTTTTTTATTCTTTTTCCACGATGTGTTTTTATGTTAAACTAAAATTCGAAAATTAAACTAAGCTTAAAATTAGTTCCCAAATATGTGCAAAGCCGGCTAATTTTGAAATAATACAACATCATGTTATAAATTTACCATCTCAGCATGATGATGTCTGAATCAGGCTCTGTTCATAGCCGCTGCAATGATCATCTCCACACTAAAAGAGCCTTTCAATACCAGATAGAACCAGAATGTTATCACACACAAATGCCCTTTATTAGTCCTTAAAAGGAAAAAGGGGCGGGGCGCATGGGTGGCTCAGTCGGTTGAGCATCCAACTTCAGCTCAGGTCATGATCTCGCGGTCCATGAGTTCGAGCCCCGCGTCGGGCCCTGTGCTGACAGCTCGGAGCCTGGAGCCTGTTTCAGATTCTGTATCTCCCCCTCTCTCTCTGGCCCTCCCCTGTTCATGCTCTGTCTCTCTCTGTCTCAAAAATAAACGTTAAAAGAAAAAAAGATTAAAAATAAATAAATAAATAAATAATAATAATAAAAAGGAAAAAGGGGCAAGTGTCCTAATATTCTATATAAATTTCTAGTCAAGCCATTTAGGAACTTTCAGCTGCAGCCATATTTACTGTGAGTGCTTATATGCAGACCGTTCAGCAGTGTTCCTCACTCTTTATTATCTACTAAAAGATTAACCAGGTTGCAAACTAATAATAAAAGAAGCCATTTATTTTTTTTAACGACATCTAAAAATCAATGAAGAATCTACATTAGAAACAGATCTATGTGTGGAAATCTTTTTTTTTTCAATATATGAAATTTATTGTCAAATTGGTTTCCATACAACACCCAGTGCTCATCCCAAAAGGTGCCCTCCTCAATACCTATCACCCACCCTTCCCTCCCTCTCACTCCCCATCAACCCTCAGTTTGTTCTCAGTTTTTAAGAGTCTCTTATGCTTTGGCTCTCTCCCACTCTAACCTCTTTTGTTTTTTTTTTTCCCTTCCCCTCCTCCATGGGTTTCTGTTAAGTTTCTCGGGATCCTATGTGTGGAAATCTTTAGAGAACCAACAGATGCCATGGTGGACCACTGGTGTCTCTTCCTCTACCGGGAGCTCTCCCTAAGAGTGAGTCTGTAGTCAGTTGCACATCCATGTGAAAACAGAATACGCACAACTCTGGTTTCTTGATTTCTGGGTCAGGAGGAGGAGGAGAAGGAGGAGGAGGAGGAGGAGGAGGAGGAAAAATTGGGTGAGTGCAGAGAGCTGGGGCTGCAGTATTCCCGATTCAGTTCTGTCCTAATGCTTGGGGGAAAAACGTTCAAATATGATGAGAAATAATCACTGCTTAATAAGTAATAATGGCCCTTCTGTATCAGCAATTAAATGCCATGTCAACGCCTCCAACTGTTCTCCTATCCTTTTGCGTACTTTTAGGTGATATCCCCAGAACAATGAAAGTATCCCCATGTATCAGATACCATCTTCACACTAAGTTTATGCCAACTCAATTTTGAACAGTGCCTGTAAAACAGTAAAAGAGTTGCTAAAAAATCAGATGCAATTTCAACAGTAAGTATACACTAAACCCACTACATTTGGATACTAGTTTTGGTTATATATAACCTCTTTCCCAGCCCAGTTAGTCAATAACTGACCTAAGGTTACATCAAGTCACATGAGAAGAACGTGGACTAATTTTTTTCCCAAGAAAACAAACCCATATTTGGGAATGAAGGAAAGTTCAAAATTTCTAACAGAGAACCTTGGCACGTAGTAAACATTCATTTAATATTTAAGAATGAAAACTTAGTTTATTAAATCATTATGTAAGGCAATAAGGGCATGGGAAATGCTCAAGGAGGAATTTGTTCTACCCTACCCTTACCCATATTCAATGATTGTTCGTGCCGTTGGAAGAAAGGTAGCGGCAGAACGTGTAGAGAGAGGACTCAACAACGCAGGGACCCAAGTACACACGAAGTAAGGCTCTAAGTGACTTCCAGGCTTTCACTTTCCCTTAGTCCAGTCCAGCTCTCCCTTCCAATAAAGGCACATGGGGTGTGTGTGTGTGTGTGTGTGTGTGTGTGTGTGTGTGTGTAGGCTACTTGTGGGAGTATGTCTTGCCCCAACTCTCAGTATACATAATTTTTCTAAATTTTATATAATTTATACATCAAGCTACTATCCAACGGTCTCTCTTTCTACCAGATAAATCTCACAAATAGTTTACATACCTCTGGGGTTTGGAAGAGCAGGTCTTATTGTTCTTGAGAAACCACCAGTGTCTAGCACGGTGGTTTTGACGTTATTATTCAATCAAGTTTAGCTGAAGTTTGCAGTAATCAAGCTTGCACACATTAATGCAGCCTGTGTGTGAGCTGACCTGCACTGGTCTCTCTGCATGAGAATTAGGCTGGGCTGGGGCTCAAAACTCAGTCTTCTAAACAAGCACCTCAGCGATCCTCATTCAGTAGTGCCTGGACCACACTTTGAAAAGGTCAACAGAAGATGACATGCCCACTTGCCCTGTGAAAGGTGCTCTTGTGCATTACATTCAGCTGCTCTGAGTGAATGTGCCTTAGGTTAATCTTAGTTTCTCAAAAAAGGAATTTAATTAGAAAAATGTGCACTCCTTACTATTTTTCAAGTGCAGCATGTCAGAGGAATATGTTTTTTTCAATTACTCAGTGTCCTTGGGCTATTTAAGAATATTGACAGAAATAACCTATCAAGGTGCATAATAAGCCCTCGGTAAACAAATGATAACAATTAATGTTAAATAAAACTGAGCACACATAAGAGAGACCTCTTCCACAATGGTGGCACAAGCTCCCTGGACACTTTCTCCAGTGAAACAACCATTATTAGTAAAAATTATTTTATTTTTTATTAAAAAAAGTTAATGTTTATTTTTTGAGAGACAGGGTGCGAGTGGGGGAGGGGCAGAGAGAGAGAGAGAGAGAGAGAGAGAGAAAGCACCTGATGCGGGGGTCGAACCCGTGAATCATGAGATCATGACCTGAGCCAAAGTGGGATGCTTCACCGACTTAGCCACTCAGGTGCCCCAGTAAAAATTATTTTTAAAAAACAACAATCACTTGCAGTTTCTAGAAATTGTTCCAAAGGCATACAGTGAATAAAGAAACATTTACATATGAAAATCTACTAAATCCAGTAAAAATAGATTGGATGGCACTTGAGCCTAATGCACTCCTTTCCTCCTCTGCAACCCTGTCCCATCTCAGCATGATGACAGCTCTCATGTGGGTGGCTGTGGCCAAGGCAACAGGTTTCCTCTCCCCCTGGCAAGAGGTACCACATCTCACCGGGAGAGGCAGGCTACCACCATTTCCCACCCTTATCCCTCCCCTAGGTCCATGTTGCAGAGGCTAAATTACATGCAAGCAAGAGGCTAAGAGGTCAGAGGACCCTTCACCCAGTCCCAAGTAAAAAGGCAGAGGCACTACCCCAGGCACAAAAGGCCAAAAATCACTGTTGTCCTGGCTTACTTGTAGGCTAGAGGTTCAATATCAGGAGACGTAAAGGGAGAAGACCAGAAGCTACTGCCCACCACCCCCCCCGCCGCCTAGCACCCATTTGTAAATCAGGAGTGCCACTCCTAGAGGGACAGACCACTGTCCCTACCACACCCCCCAGCAGAGTCATGACTAAGAGATTTGCCCAATGGTAGAGATTGGCCATAAGAATGAATATCACTGAAGCACTCTGCAATGCCCACATTAAAAAAGAATGATGGGGCTTCTAGGTGGTTTAATCAGTTGAGTGTCTGACTCTTGGTATCAGCTCAGGTCATGATCTCATGGTTTGTGAGGTTCTGCCCTGTCAGCGCAGAGCCTGCTTGGGATTCTCTCTCTCTCTCTCTCTCTCTCTCTCTCTCTCTCTCTCTCTCAAAATATATAAACTTTAAAAAAAAGAAGAAAGATGTCGCAGCAACAAAGTAAATCTAAATGGACTAAATGGACTAAAAGTCCATCTAAAGACATTGAAAAAAGATAAGCAAACGAAGTCTGAGCAGAAGGAAGGAAATAATAAATACTAGGATGGTAATAAATATAACAAAATGGAAAAATAAAAGAGAAAGTCAACAAAATCAAAAGTTGGTTTTTAGAAAGATCAACAAAGTCGACAAACCTTTAATTACACTGACCAAGGAAAAAAGAGAGAAGACTCAATTTGTAAAATTAAGAATGAAAGAGGGGACATCACTGCTAATCTTGCAAAAATAAAAAGAATTATAAGGGAATATTATGAACAACTATATCTCAACAAATCAGACAACCTAGTGAAAGGAACAAATTCCAGAAAAACACAAAGGAAAAAAAAATAGAAAATCTCAATATACTTACAACAAAGAAATTGAATTAGTAATCCAAAAACTTCCCACAAAGAAAAGCCCAGCACAAATGTCTTTGAGAGAAAATTCTATCAAGCATTTAAATAAGAATTGACACCAGTTCTTCACAAATTATTCCAGAGAAACAGAAAGAGAGAGGGAGAGAGAGAGAGGACACTTCTACACTCATTCTATAGGTCAGCGTTACCTTGATAACAAAACCAGACAAAAACATCATGAGAAAAGAAAATAATTTCTTCCATATGCAAAATTCTCACCAAAGAAATAGCTAACTAAAACCAGCTACATATAAAAAGTATTACATACTGTAACCAAGTGCGATTTATCCCAGGAATGGAAGATTGGGTTAACATGGAAATCAATGTATTGTACCACAGGAAGAAAAACGACATGGCCTTCTCAATAGATGCAGAAAAATCTCTTGACCAATAACAAGATCATCTCATGATAAAACACCTAACAAACCAGAAACAATAGAAAGATGTCCTCAACCTGATGAGTGGATGAAAACAAAATGCATAGCTAACACCATACTCATGGAAAAAGACTAAATGCTTCTCCCATAGATCAAGAACTAGGCCAAGATGTCTGCTTTCACCACTTCTACTCGATATTTTACGGAAGGTTCTAGCCAGGGCAATTGGGCAAGAAAATTAAAAGCCACGCAGGTTGGGAACAAGAAGCAAATCTTTCTCGTTTTGTAGATCACACAATCTTGTATGTAGAAAATCCTGTGAAATTTCTGAAAACGATTAGAATAAACGAGTTCAATGTATAAAAGTCAATTGTATTTCTTATATACTTGCAATAAATAATCCAAAAGTGAAATTAATAAAGTTTCATTTACAACATCAACAAGATAAAATATTTAGGACTGTCAGATTCCCCTTTTTTATGTTTAACTGCGAAGCGTTATCAGGTTTCAAAACCCACGCCCCTCTTATACTCCCTGCCCCCTTGCACCCCACATCCGGGAAAGCTGATAGGAAAGCCCAGGGCTGCCCCCTGAGGCCAAAGAGTGAAACTACACAAGCCCCCATCCACTTCCAAGGGCACTCTCCCCCCCCTGCCCCAACCCCTGACAATACGATAGGCTGAGCCAGGATCCTTCCCTCGCTCATTCAAGTCATTTCACACCTGCGGGAGAGGCCAGCACTGCTCTCCCCAGACACCTCAATTAGTAAGTAAGAAACTCCCTCGTAAACTGCTTTGCGTCTGACATCGTCAGTCTTGACACCTAAACCAAATTTGGGGTGGGGTCCACCCTGTCTCTTCAGGGTGACCACAACAACAGGTGGCATGACCAGGATGCAGAGACGGAGACCACCATCACGGGGGGCCTTTCTTCGTGGTTTGCTTGCAAGCTGGCTCTGCTGCCTAACAGAAAACATGCCCTTGGAGTTGCTGCTGGCTGGCTAGCTCGTGCTTTGAGGTATGCTGCTCTGTTCCGCGTTAGAGAGTCCTGCGGAGCCTCTGTCAGGGACTAACCTGACCCCAGGGGGAAGTTGCAATAATTAACTGGTTTTTTGGAGACAGGAATATGTGACTGGGGCGGGGTCCTTGGCATGGCCTTGGGTCATGTATCTTAGCCTGGACCTCTCTGCACGTCTTACAGCGGAGTCGTAACTGACGCCAGACTCGGGGAAAAGACCACCTTGTGCTGCATACAGGTCCACTGGGTGATCACTCATGAGAAAAGCAGTCATTAGGGGTAAAAAACAAAAAAGAGAAAAAGCCATTATGTGAAGTGCTGAGGTCAGCACTCCTAACAGCAAATGGCTCAGCAGGACTCTGTTGCTGCTGCTGCCGTCTATGCCTCTGTTGCAACAAAAATCCTGATTCTCAGGGTTATAGAGAAAAATACCCATGGCATCTCTTCAGTATAGTGAAAGGGGTTAATTCGAATCCTCTTTAAGCCTGGGGTCCTTAAATCCTACAAAGTAACCCCAGCCATGGGGGAGGCCTCCAACCCTGATGACACTGATTTGAAGCTCTCTGGAGGAAATCTAGAAATACAGGCGGAGAAGAGAGAATCCTTAGTAAAAACAAAGGGGAAAGAAAAGAATAGGGTGGTGGGGGAAGGAAGAAGAGAAGAAGTCCGGATTTGGCAGAATAAACAAAAAACGGAAACAGAGGGCTACAGCTGGACCCAAATGGAAATCCAAAATTTACTAAAAGAATTTATCCACCAAAAGATACAAGGGCACTGACTTTCGCACCTTGACAACATAGCTTCTGAATTAATCTTAACATCTCCTTAAATGTACCAACTGGCAAAACTTTGTGCCTCTAATCAATACTGGGGCTCAAACTACAGCTCTACCTGGGGATCTCCTTAAATTTAAAAAATGTATCCCCTATAACATTGTATCATCTTAAGGGAATTACTGAACAAGAAATGAAGGAAACCCAGATATGCTTCACCCTAACCATAAGAATTACCATCTTGCCCAAATTCCCCAGCGTCAGAGCACCCACTGCCCTACGCTATCCCACAGCGGGCATGAATGCTCTATGACTGATACGTTTGAAGAGAGGTAAGTTTTTGACCCATAAAAACTTGGCTTGACAAAATGGGACCCTGCAGGCCATCCCTACAGTTAAGGCAGTGATATGACTTGGTGTACATTAAAGCGAGGCCCGCAAGAATTGAAACCCTTCCTACAGGACCACTGCCGTTCATTTAACAAGCCAATCTGGCCCATTCTTGGCCCCTCAGTCACTGTTTTCCTTCACTTCTGAAGAGACACAGCAGATCTTCATGCAGCGGCTACCCATGGGCTAGCTCAACAGCCTAGCCACCACACAATCTCTGCAGGCTAGATCTCAACTGGATCCAACCTTTCTCTGGGAGCGTAGGTGCACACACATTACAGTGATAACATCTCCCTTTGAGGACACTCATCTGACACACTCATTCAGAACATATAAATACAAACAGGCTCACTGAAAAGGGATAGGCTACTGTCTTACACACAGCGCAAGGCCCTGCCACTTTAATTAAATTCCTAAAAATTATTTGGTAAACTGGGGGGTACTCCATCCCTGAGACTGTCAAGAAACAGCTAGTGATGTTGTCAGCATCCAAAAAATTAAAAGAAGCCCAGGATCTTTTAGACTCTTTTGGGTTCGGGAGGCAAAATATTCTTCATCTGCAAATTTTACTTAAGCACATTTATGCTGTTACTTGCAAACTGGCTCACCTTCGGTGGGATCCCCTCCAATAAAAGGTTCTAGGGGCGCCTGGGTGGCTCAGTCGGTTAAGCGTCCGACTTCAGCTCAGGTCAGGATCTCGCGGTCCATGAGTTCGAGCCCCACATCAGGCTCTGGGCTGACGGCTCAGAGCCTGGAGCCTGCTTCCGATTCTATGTCTCCCTCTCTCTGCCCCTCCCCTGTTCATGCTCTGTCTCTCTCTGTCTCAAACATAAATAAACGTTAAAAAAAAAATTAAAAAAAAAAAGGCTCTAGAATCTGCTCAAATAGCAATCGACACACACTTTCATTAGTGCCCTTGGAGATGCTCTCACTGTGGAGCTTTAGCAACCTCCTCTCATGCCTTCTGGAGTCCCTAGACGACCAATAATGGCTATAAGTTGCTCATGGGATTCCGTGTAAGAAACTGCCCTCATCGGTCCTGCAAGACACCATATTAGAGTGGCACTTGCTAGGTACATACTGTCTCCCCTAAAAAGTAAAGCTCTCATCTGCCCTGAACATGTGGCCCTCCACACCAAGGTCCCCAATATGCCTTAGGTTATAGAAGTAGAAGCTCACAAACTCAGCAGAGGTAGCTTGGCCTTCTTGCTACAGGGTGGAACCAAACCTGGGTCCTATGGCATAGCCCACCTGCAGAAGGGGGTGGCCTCCTTGTCCTCAGTCCCTTATCTGATGTCACAGTGTGAGAGGAGATCACTACTCCCCCAGACCCACTGGCTACCTGGGGAGCCCGCTAGGATCAACTGATGAACAGCAACGTGAAGTCTGTGTATTTTCCAGGTGGGAACATAACTGACACACACACGACTGAGCTTGTTAAGAGCTACTGCTTTTAATCCTTTAACCAAGATGTTCCTGAACAGGATACAACCCAACGGTCAGCACACTTAGACAAACCTCAGAGAGTCTTCTAACACAGGATGCTCTGGTCAAAGTCAGTCCCATGTGAACATTTGTATACTCTTGAGCCATTGCCATTGGCCTGGCTGTCTGGTCTAGCCAGTGGCAGCAATGGTTGCCCTTTTTAAGGTTAAAAAACCCTCTGAGAATCTTTCTGCACTACAGAGACCCAAAACATAAAATTAAGGTGACACGTGTTTCTGCACTTCCTACAGCCACAATACAAGCTCCCACTATGACAGTCCTTATCCACTTTTGGAGTTCTAAACATGACTAATAGTAAACAAGGCAATCATTTTGTTTCTCGGAAAACATAAAGCTGGGCGCTTGAACAAGGCATTCGATGGAACTTTCACCTTCCTTAATGGCCTCAGGCTGCGAGCCTCAGACGGCACTATAGTGGCTTACTCAACAAGTTCAAATTCAACTAACTATAGTACATTTTAATCATCAAACATCAGGGCTCTCCCTCTCTCCCCATCTAAGAAAGCTCAGAAGCAAGCCTGGTGTCCTCCCCTCGGTGCCTATGACAAAGTCAAACCACACAAGCACCTGCCTGAGTACAGACCACTCACCCTGCCTACTCCCTAACCACAAAAACTTCAAGTGAAGCTCCTTTCCTTGCTCTCTCCCAATCCATATGGACCTGCTTCGAAGGCCTGCTCTGCTCTCTCCAGAAACATGAAATATGTAGATAACCAAGCTTTTTACACACTCTTGAGGTATGTATGCGGCATCATCAATCCCCACTAGGAAAGAGAAGCAAATGAGGGCCTTCCATTTCATTGTCTAAGGTAGCTATGCAATCCCTTCATTGGCAAAGTTCCAAGGACAGTTGACCCTTGAACGATAGAGGTTTGAACTGTGTGGAGCCACTTATACGTGTTTTCTAATAAACGCAGTACAGTACTGTAAAAGTATTTTCTCTTCCTTATGATTTTGTATAACATTTTTCTTGTCTCTAGCTTATCGTAGGAATACAGTATATACTATGTATAACATACAAAATATGTGTTAATCAACTGTATGTTATCAATAAGGCTTCTGGCCAATAGTAAGACTTCGGGTTAACAGCTATCAGTAGTGAAATAGTTGGGGAGACAAAAGTCACACACAGATTTTCGACTGCACAGGGGGATCGGTGCTCTTAACCCCCACATTGTTCAAAGGTCAACTATATGGCAGAACCAAAGTAGAGGGTTTTTGGGTTTTGCTTCGTATTAATTTTCCTTACACCAAAGTGCTTGAAAAGTATGAAATACACTGCCTCTAGACTATAAAGCTATTTCATGAAAAGGCCACTCTGTAATATTTCATTTTGCTTTACTATAAATCCAAATTACCTGCCTACTTTCCTAATCCTAAATGAGAATCTAAATAAATTTGGGGGTTCAGGTATATTTTCAAGGTAGCTACATCAGGAATAAATTTAATACGCAAAGTGTAAAACATATTTTCTGAAAACTACAAAACATTATCAAAAGAAATTAGAGAATACACAAAAAAGTAGAAAGCAATCATGGATTAGAACACTCAATGTTGTTAAGATGGTGCTACTCCCCATATTGATCTACAGATGTAGTGCAATCCCTATCAAAATCCTAGCTGGCTTCTTTTCAGAAACTGACAAGTTGATCCTAAAATTCAGATGGAAATTCAAAAAACACAGAATAGTGCAAATCTTGAGAACACAAACAAAAAGTCCCTGATCTTGAAAAAAAAAAAAGTTAGAAGATTCACACTTCCCATTTTCAAAACTCAGTACAAAGCTAGAATAATCAAGACTGTGTGGTACTAGCGTAAGGACAGACACAGCTTAAAAGAGAACTGAGTTCCCAGAAATAAACTCAACATGTGTGGTCAGCTGAATTTCGACAAAGCTGCCAAAACCATTCAATGGGAGGAAAGAAATTGTCGACCAAAGGTGCTGGGACAACTGGATACATATGTGTGTAAGAAGGATGTTAGACTACTACCTCTCGGCATATTAAAAACATTTCAAAAATGGATTAAAGACTTCAATGGAGATGCCAAAACTATAAAACTCTTAGAAGAAAACATAGCTATAAATCCTCATGATGCTAAAACTATAAAACTCATAGGGAAAAAAAACATAGCTATAAATCCCCATGACCTCAGATCAGGCAATAATTTCTTATATGTGACACAAAAATCATAAGCAACAAATGAAAAAACTGAGTTTCATTCAAGGTGAAAGCTTTCACAATTAAACCACAATGAGATAGCACCTCGTGCCTGTTAGAATGGCCACCACCAAAAAAGGTAAGAGAGAAATGCTGGTGTGGAAGGGGAGAGAAAGGAACCCTTGTGCACTGCCCCTGGGCTTGGAAATTCGTACAACAACAATGGGAGACAACACTGACAACCTTCAAAAAATTAAAATAACCCAGCAATTCCACTTCTAGGAATATATCCAAAGGCAAAGGACATAAAGAAGATATGTGCACCCCCATATTTATAGCAGCATTATTTACAATGGCCAAGACATGGAAACAAGGGTCTATCAATGGATGAATGGATAAAGAAGTTATTTTACACACACACACACACACACACACACACACACACGAATATCATTCAGCCATTAAAAATGAGAAAAACAGTGAAAGGCAAATACTGTATGATCTCAAATCGAGGATCTTAAAACAAAGAACAACAAAAAACCCCAAAACAAACTCACGGAACAAAGAGATCAGACTTGTGGTTACCAGAGGCAGGAGGTTGGGAGAGGGGGAACTGGAGACAGATGGTCAAAAGGTACAAGCTTTTAGTTATAAGATAAATAGGCACTGGAGGTGTAAAGTACAATGCGATGACTAAAGCTAACACCTGCTGCACAATATCCAGGAAAGTTGTCAAGAGTAGATCCGAAAAGTTCTTATCACAAGGAGATGATATTTTCCTGTATTCTTCCTTCTTTTGTTTTGATTGTATCCATATGGAAGATGGATGTTAGCTGAACCTCTTGTGGTAACCATTTCACAATATATGTAAATCAAACCATCATGCCATAAGCCTTTAACTTATGCAGTGATATATGTCAATCATTTCTCAGTAAAACGGAGAAAAAATGTGAAAAGCTTTTAGGCTGAAAAGACACTACCAAGAAAGTAGTGGGGGGAGGGGCCCCTGGGTGGCTCAGTAGTTAAGCTTCTGACTCTTGACTTCAGCTCAGGTCATGATCTCATGGTCCGTGAGTTTGAGCCCCACTTTGGGCTCTGTACTGACAGTGCAGAGCCTGCTTGGGATATTCTCTCTCTCTCTCTCTCTCTCTCTCTCTCTCTCTCTCTCTCTCTCTCCTCTCCCACTTGTTTTCTATCTCTCTCTCAAAATAGATAGATAGATAGATAGATAGATAGATAGATAGCAGTGGGGGGAAACAACCTAAGAATGGGAGAACACATTTGCAAAATATATATCTGATGGCTTTCAAGTAAACAAAATGTATGGATAACTATATAACTCAACAATGAGAAGAAAAGTAGCCAAATTTTAAAATGAGCCAGGATTTGAGTGGACATTTCTCCAAAGAAAATATACAGAGTGCCAATAAGCATATGGTAGGATGAATAATATCCTTAGGCATCAGGAAAATGCAAATCAAAACCTTAATGAGACACCACATCACGCCCACTAGAATAACTATGAGAAAAAAGACGGACATTACCAAGTATTGGCAAGATAGGGAGAGAATGGTACCTCATACGCTGATGGTAGGAATGTAAAATGGTGCAGCCACTTTGGAAAACAATCCAGCAGTTCCTCAAAAGGTTAAACACAGAGGTACCATATGACAGAACAATTCTACTTCCAGGTATATTCCCCAGAGAAACGAAAACATATGTCCATCCACACAAAAACTTGCACATGAATATTCATAGCGGCATGACACATAAGAGACAAAGGCAGAAGAATGCAAATATATATCAGCTAATGACTAGATAACCGAAGCATGGAATGCCAATGCCAATACACTGGAATATTTTTTAGTCATTAAAAGGAATTAAGTACTGATACGTGCTACAATATGGATGAACCTTGAAAACATTAACTCAAGTGAAAGAAGTTAGACACGAAAGACCACATATTGTATGATTCTACTATATGAAATGTCCACAACAGGAAGTTCTGTAGACATAGAAAGAAGTTTACTGGTTGCCAGGGGCTGGGGCTTGGGGAAATGAGCAGTGCCTGACAATGGGTACAGGGTTTCTTTCTTTTTGGGGTCATGTAAATATTCTAAAATTGATTGTGGGGGTGGGTGCACAATTCTGCGCGCGCGCGCGTGTGTGTGTGTATGTGTGTATCCTTCTAAAGGGTGAATTATATGTAGCATATGAATACATCTCAATAAAGCTGTTGCATCAAAATAGAAGGCTTTCAAAAAGAACATATAATTCTTGTCTTTGGTTGAGTAACAGGCTTACACTAAGGTAGAGCAACGCTATCATTCCAATCTCTGTCAGCATCACCATTGTCAAAGGGCCTGTATCAGAGAGAATTTGGTCTATCATTGTGTGTCCTCCACAAAAAAAAACCCTTCTGAGAGACAGGTGAATGACACACTTTGTACAGCAGATCAAAGACCCTTCCAAATGGATTTAATGGTAATGGAGAAATTAATGAAAATAACTTCAAAATTAATAAACATCTATGGAAAAAATCCCCTCTGGGATCAAATATTCAAGTCCCATGCACAGAAGCTGAAGTACACTCGCTTATTTTTATTAAGGCTTTATATTCCTGCAAACTTTTGTCCAAGAAAACCCCATAAAAATAAATTTCTGTTTGAACGACAAAGGAGGTTTTGCTGCTACTGGATGTTTCAATGATGTGTCGCTCTTTCAAAGTGATGCTATTTTTTCTTCCGAGACAGAAATCTCTTGAAGAGTGCAAATCTTCACATTTCAATGAAACTTGAAGGAGTAGGTTTGTTCTTGCCTGTTTCCTTTTTGTATTGATTGTCCTTTGAATATATATTTAAATAAATATTTCTGCTCAAACTATCTCGATCAACTAGGACCAACTGTAGTGCTTTTAAGGTTCAGTACTATGTTGATAAAGGTCCATGCATCACTGTCCAACCTTCTTGTCATCCAGGCAGTAAAACAGACTTTAAGAAAGGAAATGGATCTTAGTCCAATCCAATATCCATTCACGGACACCCACCACTGGCAAGCACTTCACGAGGTACTGTGGGAAATTCACAAACGAAGAAAAAGCATCCCCAAGTAGGGCTTACAGCCTACCGAAGTAGAAAGGGGGAGAGCAAGGCCAGAACAGAGGCAGGACCTCGTGCTGGAGGAATAAAAGACCTAAAACGAAGGCAAAATCAAGTAGAGTGGTTCAGAGTTTTTATGCGAGGCCCATTTTTTTTCCTTGTAATTTTATGTCGGAGAGGTGGTTTTCTTCCTGGCATATTTGTATGTACAAGGCAAGGTATTATTTGAAGCCGTTTTTTTAGATCTTCCTAGATCTTCCTAGTTGCTCTGATAAAGTTTCTTCTTTTGCAGACATTCTGCAGAGAGGCGGTTTGCTTTTTCAAACCGCTGAGAAGCAACTCCTCTTTCACCTTGCTCAGGACTATGCACAAACAGCAACTCTTTTAACCAAGTGTCCTTCACACCGGGAAACCGTAAACAAAATTCTTTAATAACAAGGCCACAACTCTCCCGCGGGAGAAAAGAAGGACACAATTAAACAAAGCAAGGGAAGGGGCATCTTTCAGGGTTGTTACCAAAGACGTGGGCTTGATACAATTACCATCAAGGGTATAATCTCAGGCCAGACTCCAAGTCTTTGAGCTTCCAAGATGCCCTCCCCTGCAATGATCTTCACCTCCTCCTATCCATACCCTCCACAGTGAATCCCCTCCTACTGCCTTGTGTGACAAGTAGAACACTGAGGGTGTGAAACTCCTCGGGCTATACTGTAAAAGACATTACAGCTTCCTCCTTGGTCTCTTGATCTCTTTGGGGGAAGCCGAGCACCATGTCACAACATTCAAGCAGCCTTGTGTGGAGACCCACAGACAGGGAACTGAGGCCTCCTGCCAGTAGACAGCACCAACTTCGCAGGTGTGTGTGAGTCAGACACCCGGGAAATGGGTCCTCTAGCCTCCAGTTTTCAGATGACTGCAGATTAGCTAACATCCGACCCTCTGCAATTTGAGGACAAGGCTCAATTCAGTGGGGCATTCTCTCCACCAGCTCAGTGATGCCTCAGCTTTACACAGGGACTGTCCCGGTTTCAGCTGTAGAAGTCCCACATCTTGGGAAACCCCTGAGCACCACCAGGAACACCAGGATGGCTGATCACGTGGGATTTATGGCACCCAGGCTTAACTAGCAACTTCAACATTTATAGAACAGCTGTGAATCTGGATATAAGTGGAGTTCCGGAGTGTGAAGAAGGATGAAAAGGAGGGAGACGCACCAACAGGAGTGACATGGAATGAGCTGCCAGCCAGAAGGTAGGGTAAATTCTCTAATCCGGAGATGATTCCATCATCTTAGCAAAGCCAAATCATCAACACTGAAAAGAAAAGCTCCAGTGCTGGGAAAACTTGTCAGCCACACGCAAAGGGGTGTAGCTGGACCCTCACCTCCCACCACATGCAAAACTGAACTTGCAATGGATGACCGATCTACATTTAAGAGATAAAACCATAAAACTCTTAGAAGAAAACACAGACAGAAGTCTTCATGAACTTGGGTTAGACAAAGACTTACAACAAAAGGCAAAACAGAGAAACTGGACGTTATCAAGATTGAACACTTTTTTATTTCAAATAAGTCAATCAAGAAAGTCAAAACCACCGAATGGGGGGAAAAAAACATATTGCAAAGCATGTACATGATAAGGGACTTGTATTGAAGTTATTCAAAGAACTCTGGAAACTCAATCCAATTTAAAAACAGGCAAAGGGGGAAGCTGGGTGGCTCAATCGGTTGAGCATCTGACTGTTGGTTTGGGCTCAGGTCATGATCTCACAGTTGGTGAAATCAAGTTCAGCACTGGGCCTTGCGCTAACGGTGTGGGTGGAGCCTGCTTGGGATTCTCTCTCTCCTCCTCTCTCTCTGCCCCTCCCTTGCTCATGTGCCCTCTCTCTCTCAAAATAAATAAAGAAACTTAACAAAATGGGCAAAGAATCCAAGTAGACAATTCTCCAAAGAAGATACACAAATAGCTTATATGCATGGAAATTTTCCAACAAACACATAATCACATGCTCAACATCTCCAGTCACTGAAGAATGTAAATCAAAACTGTAATGAGACACTACTTCACATCAAGAGGAGAGTTAGAATTTAAAGAGCTGATAATACCGAGTGTAGGGGAGGCTACAGAGAAATCAGAATCAAGCCCTGACGGAGGGACTATAAAATGGTACGATGGCTTTGGAAAACAGTCTGGCCGTCCCCCCAAATTTAAATACGGAGTTACCTACAATATCTCAGCAATCCCACTCGTAGGGGCACATCCAAAAGTAAAGACAAATATTAACACAAAAACCTGTACGCACATGCTTACGGTGGCATTATGGATAACAACCAAAAGTGGCCAAAAGAAGCCAAATATCCACGCCCCTGGTGAATTTACAAATCAATTGTGACATGTCCATTCAATGAAGTATCCTTCAGCAATAAAAAGGAATTGTTAGGAACGGAACTGTGTTCCTCCACCCTGTGTACGTTGAAGCCCTAACCCTCAACGTGAGTATATGTGGAGACAGACCTTTAAGGAGGTAATTAAGGTTAAATGAGGTCAGAGGGATGGGGCCCTAATCCAGTAGGACTGGTGTCCTTAAACAAAGAGGAAGAGACACTAGCGATCTCTCTCTGTACATACACACAGAGAACAGACCATGTGAGGACACAGTGAGAAGGTGGCCATCTGCAAACCAAGAGGAAAGCCCTGGCCAGCAGCTAATCCTGCTGGCACCTTGGTCTTGGGCTTCCAGCCTCCAAAACTGTGAGAAAACACGTTTCTGCTGTTTAAACCACCCAGGCTGTGATTTTCTATTATGACAGCTCAAGCAGACCAATATAGGACAGAGGTAAAACATTAGGGCAAATGAAAGAAGCCAGACACAAAGGGCCACATCTTATAAGACTGCAGTATATGGAATGCCCACAACAAACAGATCCATAGAGGCAGAGAGTAGATGATTGGTTGTCAGGGGCTGGGGCTTAGGGAAAATGAGGAGTGCCTGATAATGAGTATAGGGTTTCTTTCTTTTTAGAGTCACGAAAATGTTCTAAAATTGATGGTGGTGATGGTTGCACAACTCTGTGAACAGACTTAGAACCACCAGATTTACAATTTAAATGAGTGCATTGTATGGTATGTGAATGCTGTTGCAATAAAGCTGTTACTTAAGCTGTTATTAAGAGAGACAGCACAAGGGCTGGCCAGCTAGTTAACTAGCTTCTGGAAAGGAAAATAAAGAGGCAGGACGGAAGATACAGAAAATCAGGCAGAAGACGGATGACGCGATCAGACCTTGCTCAACCCAAAAGAGAGATGACTAAAGCAGAGGCACCTGTCTCAGCGAGCCACAGAGCCACCTGAGACCAGCACGGAGGGCCAGGGAATGAAAACCGCCTTGAGGAGGGTAAAACGGGGGAAGCAGGAGAAGGAAGACAAAGAAAAGAGCACAAGGGCACTCAGTTCAGCTGAGCTCAGGAAACACCCACAGAACACACACCGGGTGTCATGCTAGCTCTCGCAAAATAAAAATACATGAGGCCTGGGCCCCGCTAACCCCACTAACACCGGCCTGACACTCACGTGCAGAAAATCCCAATGAAATAGGCACAGTCATACAACACACGCAACAGCCCAGAGCCGGGTGGGGGGGCACAAAGGGAACGAGCCCAGCCTGGGCTCCCTGACAACGGGCTGCCGTTCGAGGGAAGCTTGAGCCGGCTCACAAAGGGTAAACAGGAGAGAGCTGAGTCAGGTATAAGAGAAGGGAAGAGGGTGTCTCAGGGAGGAAGCTGCTTGAGCAAGGCGGGCAGAACCAGGTCTGCTCATGGAGAGGGAGGTTGGAGGAACCTGACTGATATCAAGGCGCTTGGTCTTTCCCCTGACAGCAAGGGAGAGCCAGGAAAGAACTGTAAAGGCAGAAGAATGGGTTTGACTTGCTGTGTGGAGGGTGGGGTCGAGAAGGTCAAAACTGGGGGTAGGGAATTCAGCCGGGAGGTGTAACTGAGGGGACAGATTGTGATGTTCTGAGAGCGGGAAGGGAGCGGAGTGGATAGATTCAAGTTAAAACCCAATCAGGTCTTACTGATTGATTAGTGGGGCGGGGGGGGAAGTGGGGAGGACAAGGAGAAATTAATCCTCTGCTACGGGAACAAGAAGAGGCACACATACCTGCAAAATCTCAAAGGGAGCCACTGTAGTGAAGCCAGGCCCCACTGAGATCATGTGCACCTGAAAATACAACGTGTGGGGACTTTAGGAAAATCCTTCTCACTTCAAAAAGAGTATTAGCAAGCTTTGGCCAGAAGGGTCCCCTGGAAGGCTTTCTTGTAGAGTGGTTGGGCAGCCTGTGGGGTGACTCTCTGTGCTCAGCAAAGCAAAGCCCAGAAAGGCACGTAAGGAAGACCAGGTAGGTACATGATGCCTGAAGAGGCAAGGGTGTGGACACGGCGGGGGCAGGGGAGAGGCTCAGATCCCAGACATTACACAGAAACTCTGTCCGGCCAGAGGTAAAGGGTAAAAGCGCGCGCGCGTGCACACACACACACACACACACACACACACACACACACACACAAGCTTTTGCTAACCTCATTACAGACGTGTCCATAATCTAGGAACGGTGAGATGAAAAACTGAACTGACAGTGGTGATTTACTGGCATTGTTTCTTACACAGAGCAGAAAGCGAAACCAGTCCAAGTCACTTGGTCTGGTTTTGTGCATGTTTTGGGAATTATGAAGAGATTGGTCGGAGGCAAAAACAGAACGCTGTGCTAAATGAGCAATATATCATCTGCAGAACCAAACGGTCTCTCCTAGTTATGCAGTGTGTCTTTAACTGAGGTCCAAATCTCAAGATTTAATTTCTTATGATAATCTAAAAACTGAGATTGAGCATTTTTGGATTGTTAGGATCCCCAGGATCTGAGTATCTGCATTTGCATTTCTGTCTGGATCTTGTTCTGTGACTAAAGTGACTGCCTTTACACAATTATCCAGCGATATACTTTCTACCGTACCGGAATGAAAAAACCACCAGGGAGAGTTAACCTACGTACACGTGTTTGGCGAACGGATAAATGAATCAGAGCCTCCACATAAGAGAAGGGACTTAGAAAGGGGTGGTAGGGTCAGGAACAGGCATAAAAGAGTGCTAGAAACAGGAAGCAAATAAGCACAAGGGACAAGTAATATGAATACTTCCAATGTCATGCTTTTGTTGCTGGACAGATCCGCTTATAAATAGAAGCTGCTTAAAAAGATAGGTCAAATACAGGTGACCTTGTACTAGCCCACTTCACAGAGTTAGAAGAATTCATTGTTTTTAAGTGATTCCAAATCTGAAGTTACCCAAATGCTGGGTTATAAACGTGGACAATTGGTAATGTCCTTGGATCCTGTTCCCCTTAGTGAGTCTCAGGGAAATCGGCAGAGGCTCAAAGCTAATTAAAAGGCACAACGTTTTTATGAGCAAGTGCAGTTGAATCATCTGTGTCCTGATGAAAGGCTTTAGCGTTTCAGAAGAGGAAAAATGAAAGCACTTCCTCTACGTGCTAAGGAAAAAACTCAGAAAATTATACTGTGATGACGTAACACGTCTTCCACGGAGTGCCTTTAAAAATACAGTTGTCATGATGCTTTTACCAGGCTGATGAAGCGGATTGTTTTTGCAGTGCTGGACAGCACCCTGAGAAGCACAGGTCCCCAGCTCTGACTAGGTTTAAGGAGACCGCCAGCTCGAGATGGCAGGCAGAACGGGGGTATGTTTCCCCCTGTTAATCAGAGATGCCTTAAAATAGGAGTAATTCAATGTTAAGAGGTACAGTGAATCAGAGTAGCCGACGTTTACTGAATTCCTTCTCCTAAGCACTTTGCATACTGCGGCCTAGAATGACGGAGAGAACAGAGACAGGTACTTACTGAGCCAGATAGGTCAACAATTCTGGAACACAGGCACAGAAAGATGGAAGTCCCTGGCTGACGGGCAGACGAGGAGGGTTGCAGCCTGCAGCAGACGGAAAGGCAGTGCCGCAGTGGAGGAAGCAGCCTGCTGGCCTCTTGGCCCGGGCTGCCAGGGGCACAAAGATGCAGATCCCGGCACCACGGGAGTACAGCGGACACAGAATAAGCTGCCTCACGGGGGCAAGCAGTGTCCAGGACCCAGGTATCTACCCCCCACCTCCCCACCCCTGCCAAGCCCCAGAGGAAGGGCGAAAAGACTTCCAAGGAGTTTGAGCAAATGAACGTCAAGTTCATCTGACTCGGCGAGTGAATGATCACAATGAATCTGAGGAAAGCTTCCAGCGTAAAACAAGAAAAATGAACAAACCAAGGAAAAAAAAAACTGGCCCAAAGGATACAGGGAGAACTCAAGCAACAAAATATATCTTTTAAGAAAGATCTAATTAGCATCCTCAGAGAAATTTGGGAAGATATTACAACAATAAAACAAAGAACAATATGCTGTGAAGGCGGCAATCATGAAACCATGAAAGCGTTCTCAGAAATTAAAAATACCAGAACAGTTCAATAGCAGGGTTAGAAAATACATCCAGTAAGGTTGTCTAAAATGAAGAACGAAAGCATGAGGTACGAGAAAACAGGTAAGAAAAAGTTGACTCAAGTTATCACTTTGGGAGGTCCCCAAACCAAATAATAGAAATTCCAGGAAGAAAGAGAAAACGGGGCAGCAGAAATGAACAAAAACAAGACGATTGCCCAAAGTTGAAGGGACACACAGGTCTTCAAACTGGCAGTTTAAGTGCTTTGCAAGACATATCAATCAATTCCTCTTTGTCTCCCTTTCTCTGCGCCTATCTCTCCACCTGTCTCTGTCTTCCTCCCTCCCTCCTTCTCTCCACACACACACCCGGAAATTTCTTAAACACCGAGGACAAGAGAAGATTCTAAAGCTTTCAGAGAGGGGAGAAAACATCAGGTCTGCTACAAGAACGTATTTCTCAGACTGGCATTGGGTTTCTTTTGAGGAACACTGGAAGTCTTTATATTTTGAAAGAAAATCATTTTCAACCGAGGAAATAAATTTTAATGTAGTGAATGCAAACTAAAGGTGGTTTCAAAATGCAAAAACACTGCTGCTTTGCCTTTCTTTAACTCTCTTAAGAAATTACTGAGGGCATATTCCAGCAAAACAGGCAAAGAAACCAGAGGGATGGGGCCACTAGATCCATACCAGGGGGAAAAAAATGAAGGGACGTTCCAGAAGAACAACATCTAGTTGAGAAGGCAAACAGAGCTGCAGGATTCAAAGTCCCAGAGGGAGGAGACCAGGAGAAACAGACAAAGACATGCTGAAATAGAAAGACTTCAGGGCACCAGGGTGGCTCAGTCAATTAAGCAGCCGAATTCGGCTCAGGTCATGATCTCATGGTTTGTGGGTTGGAGCCCCACGTAGGGCTCTGTGCTGACGGCTCAGAGCCTGGAGCCTGCTTCGGATTCTGTGTCTCCCTCTGTCTCTCTGCCCTTTCCCCCACTCATGCTCTCTCTCCCCCTCTCTCAGAAACAAATAAACATTAAAACATTTTTTTTTTTAGAAAGACTAGGACACAGTGGGTGTCCAGAAAATACTTATTGTATGATTCCTTCTCTTACTCCAGTTTTGAGATTCTACCTACCCATACCACTCAATGCTCTCCAATTTCTGAACCTGTGCTTTCAAGTCATGTTTTCATATTGTTTTGGATTAAGATAAGGGCACAGCCCCTTGCCACACTATATAAAATCTAGGAAGACAAGCTCTGTGCTAGGAGCTCATACACAATGATGAATCAGACACACGTCTCGAGATTCCACATCAGCAAAGGTCGAAGATCGCGGAACAGTCAAATCTAGATTATGCATCCTCGTTTTCACCATCAGTTTCAAAAGCAAAAACAGATGAACCAGGTAATCACAAGGGCCATACACTTCAGCTGAGTCCCTTTAGAATCCGTAGTGGAGTTTTTTTGCCTCTAGAGGTGAGCCAGGGCTGGCATTACTGTCCCTTGCTTTTTATTCTTTAGTTATTTCCCCTCCCAGTCTATTCGGGTGCGAACTTGGCTCACAAGTCAGGGAGTCCGTCAAAAGCCACCTCCTAAAACCCATCTACTTCTTTCCATCCTCCACCTGCCACCACCTGGGAAGGGCTACCGTTTCTGGTGCCACAGTCTCCTCAAACAGTCTCCCTCTTGCCCCAGTGCACCCCTTCCTGTCCCTAAATCCAGTCTCCAAACTTCGGTCCAACGGATATTTTTAAAAATGAAACAGAATCCTATCAAGCCATTGGTTACTACCCTTTATGGCACCACCTTTGCTCTTAGGATAAAAGGAAGAATTCCTTAACACAGCTCGCCAGGTTTGCACCAACGTCTTTTTTCTCATCCTTGCCCGACACTCCACCTTCAGTCACACCCATGTGCACACGTCCCACTCTCTCTGCCTCAAAGATCCTTTCTTCTACGCCCACGATTGCCACATCCCTCACCCCACACCCTTCCTACCATACTACATCTGAGACTCTTTCCCACGCCCCAATTTAGGCTTAGATTCCCTTCCTGTATTGTGAGCTCAGAACACTGTCATCACGATATTCATTCGCACTGTATCACAACTGCCTGTGGGATCTCTTCTGTCTTGTGCAGGGCTGTATCCTCAGTGCCAAAAGCAACCTGACACAGAGTAAGTGCTCAATAAATGTTTACTAAATACACATGCAGCGTTTGTCCAAATACATAGAAAAAAATAATTGTTATGCTTATGCTCCAACCCAGAGTCACTGAAGTTGACTTTCTGGGTCTGGGTGGGGGAAACCTGAAGTTTGAATAAATGTCTCCAGGGCATTATTAGGCACGCTCAGTTGCAATGAAAGTAAGCCAAAGATAGGACAGCTTTGTTTGCTGAATGACTGCACAATGAAAATACAGCCATTGTCAGCGTCCGTTTCAGTAGTAAGTACAAATGGATAATGCTGAGAGATATATGAAGACAAATACCAGAACAAATCGAATGGTTCAAGACACATGGCTCTTCTGCAGTCTCCGAGAGAAGTCCCAGGGTCAGCCGGTGTCATTAAGACACCAAAGAACTATATTTAGACCACATTCTCTTGTACCATCTCAGTAATTTACCAGTTTGTCCTGTGGGGATGTTTTCCCATCTGACATAAACCCTCCTTGGTAGATGATATGGTTCTCATGAAATTAAGTAAAACAGTGATAAAAAAAAAAAAAAAAAAAAAAAAAGTGAAATGGTGGGGCACCTGCCTGGCTCAGTCGGTTAAGCATCTGATTCTCAATTTTGGCTCAGGTCATGATCCCATAATCACGCGATCCAACCCCATGTTGGGCTCCACGCTGGGGGCGGAAGCTACTTAAGACTCTCTCCCTCCCTCTCCCTCTGCCCCTCCCCCACTCACTTGAGTGCACACTCTCCTTCTCCTTCCAAAAAAAAAAGTGCACTTAGGTGATGTCAATAAACTGTTCTCATTCTTAACAGAGGAATCAACACTTCTCCCTCTCTGTTCTTCATTCACCTAGTCTTCTTCTCCTTTGTCTTGGACGAATCAATGTCCTACTTCTATTCCACGATGCACCCGTATGCAGGAGACCTTGATATCATTCTTAACCACTTTGGGGGGATCCTGTTCTCACAGTCACCACTAGCTCTCTCCAACTTCCCTCTGCAGGCCACTCCCTCACATTTCAAACTAGCTACAATCTCTTCCACCACACTCTAAAAAACCACAAAACCCAACTCTGCTCCCCCCCCTCCAGCTAGCACCTATGGCTCTTTTCTCCACCTGCACATTTTTAGAAACAGCAGAGTCTATTCTCAATGCTTCCATTTCCTCAGTTTTCATTCACTTCTCAGCCTACAAATAGGTGACTTCCACCCCCAGATTTTACTAAAATTGCTCATTCAAAACTAGGTCACCAACTGCTTCCTAATTTCCAATCCCAACAACCTCTTTGCATTTTTACTTATCCTGTCTTCCATGAGACAGTTTTGATCACTTTCTCTTTTGGAAACTCCCTCTTCCTTAGACTCAAACACTACATTTTCCGGGTGCTCCCCTCCATACTTCCCACAGTGTTCTGTCTCTTGTAGGCTTCTTTCGTCAGTTACTCTTTAAATTGGGTAGAAAGTTCCCTTTTTGACTTTTTCCTCACTCTGCCCTCCCTGTCTCTTTCCCTGAATCTGCTTATCCATTCTCATGGCTTCAACTCCCACATTTATCTTTGGCTCAGACTTCTCTCCTGCCCCAATTTATGCCTTTTGTAATTTTCAACCTAAATGCCCCCCTAAGAACCTGAAATACTGCCTGTGTCACCTAACTGCCCACCACCACTCCTGATTCTACAAGCCATCCCCGGGTGCTCCATACTAAGCAACTGGTCCCTACAAAGGATCTGAGTCACCCCAACTGATGACCTGGAATGGGTATTCATTCTACCTTTACCCCTTCTCAGCCTGGCAAACTCTGATTTATCCTTCAAAATTCAGGTCAACCCACCTCATTTAAAAAATCTTTTCAGAGCCCCTATCTGCATGAACAGAGTTGGGTACCCATCCTTATATGCATTCTATACACGTCCCCATCAAGCATTCCTCACCTCCTACTAGAAGTACAGATTCATCCCTCTGTATCCTCACGAAGTCATGGGCTATACATCTAATCTGCACATCCCGAATACACACAGACCAGCAGCCCAATCCATAAGAGGTCCTCAGAAAATTTCTGAATAGGCGAATAGTTGAATGAATAATAGAGTGAATACAGGAACGAATCTGGTCATCTCAAAGACTGGCAATGCTCTAAAACAGCTGTCCATTGCTCAGCAAACTACCATCACCACCATCACCACCACCAAAGGCTAGTCATTTGTTTTTGCAAAGAGTTTTATTGAAACACAGCCATGCTCATTCATTTACACGTTGTCCGTGGCTGCTTTGGCGCTACATTGGCAGAATTCAGTGGTTCTAACAGAGACGGTATGGCTTACAAAGTTTAAAATATTGACTAACCATGTTCTACTTCTATGAGTGCTGGAACACGTTTGCTGAGTTCTTCCCATTATTGACATCTGCTAGAATGAGAAGAGACATGGAGGGCTCTGGTGCTCTCCGGGGTGTCCTAAGGACGTCACGCTAATAATCCTTCACAGACACTTAAATTCATTAAAAATGAAAACTTGCCTTCTAACACAAGAAGATTCAGAATATGCTTTGGCAACAAAAAGGCAAAAACCATACAGGAAAATAATGCCATCGCCTTAGAACTCTTACCTTAAAAATACTGAGAATATGACTGAATTTGGCCAAGTACCTGGCATTCTATGACCATTCAGACTTTTCAACAATATTAACTGTGCTTGTGTTTTAAATTGTTCTGACCAAGTTCACTCAATCATTAAGATATGTTACATTAGCTTCATTATCTGCATTTTAGAATTTGGTAGAATTCATCCTGCCTTTAAAAAAATTAAAGAGGAAAGCTTATACAGTAGGTTGAACTCCAAAATAAAATTTATTTTAATGAGGAGAATTCATAACAAAACTGTATATAAGCTGAGAAAACTTGTCCCAACTCCTCTTATCTGATTGACCTCTTCTGTTTATTTATAGAATAAAGTAGTCTCATCTAGTCTTTTAAAAACTTCTACTCTGACACTTTAACTATTCCTATCAAAAATTATTATAGTTCTTTCAGGTCGCCTTGGCTGACACAAAAATGTCAGGCCCCCAGCAACACTGGGTACATTTATTTCCATGAGCACAAATTATATCCTGACCTGCTGTATACTGTACAGGTTATCATTTTTTACATAATGTTGTCGGCCACGAGAGATGTTTTTTCTGAGGAAAGAACATAAAATATATGGAGATCTACCAAAAAGGCAGTGTAGAAAAGTACTGCCTTTTTTATTCCTTAGAAGTGAGGGATCTAATAACAAATTGTTTTTATATATGATCTTAGGTTTTCCTAAGACAGATGTATGCCCACCTGAAGGAAGGTAACAGTCCTGCTGTACTTTGAGCACTTAAACAGTACCCTGAGTTTCATTCCCAGGCCCGATGACAGTAAAACTTGGTAGTCTCATGCGTGACCGTGAAGTGAGCAAATACCCTATCCGAAAACACAGAAATGATGAGGAAGTGCTTAGGTTCATTTATCCTTCAGCAGACAGAGTCACATCAAGATCTGTAAGACTCAAGAGTCTTAGGAAATACCGTTAACTTACGATATTGAAAACCTGAAAGAATCTGTACTATGGAGTAGTATGTATTTATTGTGTGTCCAATTGTCAGGCCACTTTAAAGCCACGGTGCACCTGATGGTACCCAGAGAGCCAATGCAGGAGTGGAAACATCAGGAAATCTTCCCGAAGTCTAAGTAACAGCTTACTGGTCCATTAGAGATCTAAGAGTTTTCCTACCTGAGAACTGAATAAATGTATATTTAATAAATGCAATTCCTGTATCAAACCAGGTCTTAGCATTCAGAATAAAGGAAATCACTTGAGGTTGGAAAAGTACAAATACTAAATTTACAGGGTGCAGCATTAGGGCTCTCCCTATCTCCAATTCTCATTTGCCAGCGTGATAGTGCTCAGAGCCTTGAGTGACCACGTCAAATAAAGATACGAGAAGAACCAAAGTAAGAGTGGCAGGGAATCCTGACCTGTTGAATATATGATTTCAAGTAAGCACAAAATACAACCGCATATAGACACATTTTTAAACTACTCTCAAAATACCAACCTAAAAATTCAAAAAGAACCACTACATAAATACCCTGGAACTAAAAAAAAGTAAACACAAAAAGAAAAGAAAGTTTTTATTAGATGCAACACATACCATCTGATGCTAACAATCTTTGGTGAATATGTAAAAAAAAAATCCACCCGTGAAATTTTAATTGATATGGAAATCACCATAAAAAAACTAGAAAATAAAACAAAATATATGAAACGAACGCATTGTACAAGAGATAGCACAGGACTATGATCCCTTAGAAAAGGAAAACAAGTGAGGTAAGCCTTATCATTGCTGACCTCGCCGCCTAGAGGAGGAGAAACTCAAAGAGAGTCTGTCCACGACAGTGACCTGAAGACACAGAGATCAAAGTTTGGAAACTCCAAGGTAGTAAGAATATGTGGGGCAGGGGCGCCTGGGTGGCTCAGTCGGTTAAGCGTCCGACTTCGGCTCAGGTCACCATCTCGCGGTCCGTGAGTTCGAGCCCCACGTCAGGCTCTGGGCTGATGGCTCAGAGCCTGGAGCCTGCTTCCGATTCTGTGTCTCCCTCTCTCTCTGCCCCTGCCCTGTTCATGCTCTGTCTCTCTCTGTCTCAAAAACAAATAAAAACGTTAAAAAAAAAAATATGTGGGGCAAAGAGGAGTGAGATAAGCAAACAAAATGTTCCAAAATCTGCATTAGAGCCTTCCCTTGAGTGTTTGGATAAATACCAACTTGTGCATGCGTAAAGCGAGACCGAGTGAGAACAGCTTTTGAGCAAAGAACAATTACTAGGGACGTATAAGAAAAACAATTCCCAGAATTTACACAAGCTGGAAATTGTTCCACTTCCCTAAAGGTAGAGTGGAGAGACCCTGTTGAACACATGAGTACTCAAGAGACCCCAGAAATTAGCTCTAGAATAAAGATGACTTTATAGCTACTCAGAAGAACCTAAAGCAAGCCTTAATGGATCACACTAATCAATAAGTAACCAAATTGCCTGCCAGAAAAAATTTCAATACTCTTTAAGAAAATGGAACAAAATGCAACATCGAACAAGGCAAGATCCAAATGTCCAGAATCAAATAAAATTACTAGAAATAATAATAAAAAGAAATATTACCCATAAACAAATAAAAGTCTGACTAAAAAAATGACACAGATGATGAGATATCAGAAAACGACATGTCAAGTTATTAAAAATAGGCTGCATATAATTAAGAGGTAGAATCAAACCTGATGGGGAAAGAAGGGAATTATATTTAAAATACCTAGAAGAGAATGCTTAGAGAAGAAATAAAAAATATTTGAAGGAAGCCTGGGTGGCTCAGTTGGTTAAGTGTCCAACTCTTGATTTTAGCTCAGATCACGACCTCATGGTTGTGAGATCGAGCCCTGTGTTGGGCTCCATGCCAGGCATGGAGCCTACTTAAGATTCTCTCTCTTCCTCTCCCTCTGTACCTCCCCAACTTGTGCTCTCTCTCTCTCTTAAAAAAAAAAACAAACCTGAAATGAAAAAATAGACTGGAAGAAATCAGAAGCAGATTAGACATTGCAAAAGAAAAGATCAGTAAACCTGAAGACATAGCAACAAAAACTATCAAAAAGGAAGCATGGAGAGAAAAAAGAATGACAATAAATTGTCAGAGCTGTAGCAACTTATCAAGCCAACTTATACATTATAAATCTATATCTAAAATATATAACAATATAATAAATAATATGTAATATATTATAACAGTATAAGATATGTAAGATACATTTAATATGTTTACATTATATATATTTTATATTTTCAACATTTGATAACCATAAATGTACATATCAAAGAAACCTGATATATACCAAAGAGAATAAACAAAGGAAACTAACCCATTGCCTATGATAAGCAAACTGCTGAAAACCAGTGATAAAGAGAACTAGAAAAAAAGAAATACAGAAGCCGTCTTGTCTGCCACTATGTAAACCAAAAGACAATGTAATAAAATCTTCAAAGTGTTGAGAAAAAATTTTCAATCTAGATTTCAATACCCATTGAAAATGTTTAAAAAAAGAACATGGAAGAGTTCGGTAGACTTATAAGTAATGAAAGAACTAATCACTACAAGTCTGCACAACAAGAAATGTTAAAGGAAGCTCTTAAGGTAGATCAAAAATGGTACCAGACAGGGGCACTTGGGTGGCTCAGTCAGTTGAGTGTCTGCCTTCAGCTCAGGTCATGATCTCACAGTTTGTGGGTTCGAGCCCCGCATCAGGCTCTGTGCTGATGGCTCAGAGCCTGGAGCCTGCTTCAGATTCTGTGTCTCCTCCTCTCTCTGCCCCTCCCCCGCTCATGCTTTGTCTCACTCTGTTTCTCAAAAATAAATAAATGTAAAAAAAAAATTTTAACAAAAAATGGTACCAGATAGAAACAGGGACCAAAGAAATGAAGAACAGACGCAGTAAATTAGGTAAAAATAAGCAATATTTTTCACATTTTGAAATCTTTTAATAAGATAATAGCTGTTTAAGGCAAAGTTTATTAACAATACATATGTTGGGGATTATAATATATTTGGAAATAAAATGTATAAAAATAGTAACACAAAGAACAGGAGGGGAAATGGAAGTATACTGTAGTGAGGCTCTTAATTATATACATGAAATGGCATAATATTTAAAGATAGACTATGGTAAGTTACAGATGTATTTCAAACTCCGAGAGTATGGATTGATAAACTTTTTCTATAAATAGCAAGATAGTAAATATTTTGGGCTTTTGGAGTCAAACGTCCATGTTGCAACCACTGAAATCTGTCATTGTAGTATACAAGCAGCCAGGAATAATATGAAAATGAAAAAGCATGGCTATGTTCCAATAAATCTTTATTTACCAGTAAATAAAGCCTAATAACAGGTAACACTGTAACAGCGAAACAAGTAACAAGCTTGATTTAACCTATCAAACAGTAGGTCAACAGATGGCTTAAGGCAGTCACTAAAAGAAAATAAAAGACAGAACTGTGTCTAATAAGCCAAAAATGGAGACAAAATGGAATCTAAAAAATAATCAATCTAAATGAAGGCAGTAAAAGAAGAAAAAATGAATCATAAAGAAAAGGGTCAAATAAAAAAACCAATAGCAAGATGATATATTTAAACCCAAACATATTGATAATTTCCTTAAATGTAAATGATTTAGAAGACTTCAATTAAAAGGCAGAGGTTAGCACACTGAATTTTTAAAAGCCTACTTTAAATATAAAATATAAATATATTAAAAATAAAATAATGGAAAAAGATTTACCAGGTAAATACTAATCAAAAGAAAGCTAGAGTGCTATGCTATCAGAGAAAATAGACTTCAGAACAAGGAATATTATCAGGGATAAAGACGTGTATTTCATAATGAAAAGGGGAAGTTTAATAAAAAGACATGAAAATCCCAAATGAGTTCATACAAATAATGGCAAAGCTTTAAAATATGAAGCAAAAATTGGTATCACTGAAAGGAGAATTTTTAAAATGCACAATTACATTTATTAATTTCACCTTTCCTAAGTAATTGCTAGGATAAAATATAGTAAAAATATAAAAGTCTTAAATGACATTATCTGCTAACTAGACCTTCTTAGTATGTATAGAACAATATACCAAGTATAAGCCTAGTTTTGGTCATCAAATGAACCTCAAGAGTATATAAGGACTCAAATCAAACAAAGGATGTCCCCTGACCACAATGGAACTAAACAGATAAGCAACAGAAGGGTATCTGAAAAATCTCTTAATTTGGGGGAATAAGCAATACAACCAAATATAACCTATAGGTCAAAAAAGTCATAAGAGAAATTTAACAATCTTTCTAACTGCATAATAACAAATATGAATACTCTAAATCCATAGGACATAGCTAGAAACTGAAACTTAAAAAAAAAAGAAAACACAAAACACCTTGGCAGTAATATAAAAGAACATAAAATACATTGAGGATTTTTACTTGTAGTAAGATACCCATGACATAAAGTTTATCATCTTAACCATTTTTAATGTTTATTTCTTTATTTTGAGAGAAAGAGAGCAAGCAGGGGAGAGAGGAAGAATCCCAAGCAGGCTCCGCACTGCCAGCACAGAGCCCGATGTGGGGCCCCAAATCACAAACTGTGGGATCATGACCTGAGCCAAAATCAGAAGTTGGATGCTTCACTGACTGAGCCACCCAGGTGCACCAAGTAGAATCCTATAGTGATTTTCTTTTTATGATAGCTTTACTTCACTTAATATAATGTCTTCAAGGCTCATGCATGTTGTAGCATGTGTCAAATTTTTTTTCCTTTTCGAGGTTGAAAAATATTCTATTGTATGTATACACTACATCTTGTTTATCCATTCATACATGGACACATGGACACTTGGGTTGCTTCTTGGCTATTGTGAATAATGCTGCTGTTAATACATAGAGATTCTTTTAAACAATAAACTGAAAAGTCATGCTGAGAGAAATTAAAGGAGGCCCAAATAATTAAGAGATATACTGTGCTTATGGGTTGGAAATCTTAATGTTAAAAATCTCAATTCTTCCCAAATCAATCTGTACATCCAACACAATCTCAATCAAAACTACGGCAAGTATATTTTTTAGAAGTTGGCAAGCTGTCTCCAAAATATGTATGGAAGTTTAGATGATCTAGAAGAGTCAATTACGAGAAAGAAGAACAAGTTGTGAAATTTACACAACCTGATTTCAAGACCTACTACAAATCTACAGTCTCTGGGAGAGTGTGGTATTGGCATGAGGAGAGACATGTAGATCAATGGAACAGAATGCAGGATCCAGAAATAGTCTGAAATGTATATGGTCAATTGATTTTCAATGGAAAAAGGATAACACTTTCAAGAAACAGTGTTGGAAAAATTGGACACTATATGCACCCCCCCCCCAAAAAAAAATGAGCCTTAGTCCATACTTCACACCACCTATAAAGTTAATTCAAAATGGATCACAGGCCTCAAAATAAGAAATCAAACAATGGAACTTCTATAAAATATAGAAAACAAAATCTTTGAGACCTTGGGTTAGGCAAAGTTTCTTAGATAGGAAGCAAAAATCAAAAATCATAAAAAAAAGTCTTATAAACTGGAATTTATCAAAATTAAAAGCCTATGTTTTAAAAGACATTGTGAAGGGAATTAAAAGTCAAGACAACTTCTTACTAACACGTCTCCAGAGGCAAGGGAAATAAAAACAAAAATGAGCTATTAGGATCTCATCCCGATAAAAAGCTTCTGCACTGCAAAGGAAACAATCAACAAAACTAAAAGGCAACTGATGGAATGGGAGAAGATACTTGCAAATGACATATCGAATAAAGGGTCAGTATCCAAAATCTGTAAAGAACTTATCAAACTCAATACCCAAAAAAACAAATAAACCAGTGAAGAAAAGGAAAGGAGACATGGATATACACATATCCGAATAAGACATCCAGATGGCTAATAGACACATGAAAAGATGCCCAACCTCACTCATAACAGAGAAATACAAATCCAAAGCACAGTGAGATACCACCTCACACCTGTGAGAATGGCTAAAATGAACGAGTCAGGAAACAACAGGTGTTGGAAAGGATGTGGAGAAAGTAGAACCCTCTTGCACGCTTGGTGAGAATGCAAACTGGTACAGCCACTCTGGAGGACAGTGTGGAGGGTCCTCAAAAACTTAAAAATAGAATTACCCTACGACCTAGCAATTGCACTACTAGGTATTTATCCAAAGGATAGAAAAATGCTGATTTGAAGGGGCACATGCACCCCCAATGTTTATAGCATCACTATCAACAATAGCCAGATTATGGAAAAAGCTCAAATGTCCATCAACTGATGAATGGATAAAGAAGATGTGATGGGGCTCCTGGGTGGCTCAGTCGGTTAAGCGTCCGACTTCAGTTCAGGTCACGATCTCGCGGTCTGTGAGTTCGAGCCCCGCGTCGGGCTCTGGGCTGACGGCTCAGAGCCTGGAGCCTGCTTCCGCTTCTGTGTCTCCCTCTCTCTCTGCCCTTCCCCCATTCATGCTGTGTCTCTCTCTGTCTCAAAAATAAATAAACATTAAAAAAAATTAAAAAAAAAAGATGTGATATACATACAAAACGGAATACTACTCAGTGATCAAAAAGAATGAAATCTTGCCATTTGCAACAACATGGATGGAACTAGAGTGTATTGTGCTAAGCAAAATATGCCAGTCAGAGAAAGATGAATTTCGTATGACTTCACTCATATGTGGAATTTAAGAAACACAACAGATGAACATGGGGGAAGGGAAGGAAAAACAAGATAAAAACAGAGAGGTAGGCAAACCATAAGAGACTCTTAACTACAGAGAACAAACTGAGTGTTGCTGGAGGGGTGTTGGGTGATGGGATGGGCTAAATGGGTGATGGGCATTAAGGAGGGCACTTGTCAGGATGGGCGCTGGGTATTATATGTAAGCAATGAATTACTGGGTTCTACTCCTGGAACCAATGCTACACTGTAGGTTAACTAACTTGAATTTAAATAAATAATTTTGTTTGAACGTCAAGGCAAACAGCAGAAGAAAATATTTTTGAAAGGCACATGCCAAAGAAAACTTGTATTCGGAATATATAAAAACATTTTACAACTGAATAAAAAAATAATCAAATAAAAAAGCAATCAAGTAACAATCAAATTTTTTAAATGGTCAAAAGATGGGAACAAATACTTCAAAAAAAGATCTATGAATGCAAATAAACACATGAAAAGATGGCCAGCATCATTAGGTATTAGCGAAATGGAAATTAAAACTGATTATAATTTTATATAGCTGCATGCCCATCAGAATGACGAATATTAAGAAGACTAATAATAGCAAATGTTGGTGAGGATATGAAACAACTGGAACTCACACAGAGTCCGCATGGCAATGTAGGATGGGTAAGCCACTTTGGAAAATAGTTTGACATTTGCATCTAAATTAAACATACTATGAAAACCTGCAATTCCGCTTCTAGGTATTTGCTCAAGAGAAGTGAAACGATAGATGTCCACAAAAAGATCTATGTACGAACATTCCTAGTATTTCCATTTGTTACAGCCGAAAACTGACAAAGTCCAGCAACAGGTGAATGGATATTCAAACTGTGGTACAGCCATCCATCCAATACTCAGCAATAAAAGTAACGCACTATGGATGAAGGCACCATCCCAGGTGGATCTCAAAAACACGCTGAGCGACAGGCGCCAGATACAAAAAGAGTACATACTGTGTGATTCCGCTTACATGGAAGTCTAGAAAACATAATCTACAACGGCAGAAGGCAGATCGCTGTTTGCCTGGGGTGGGGCAGTAGGAGGGGAGATTGCCTGGTAAGGGGCAGAAGAGAAGTCTGGGGGACACCGGAAAGATTCTGGGTCGTCGCTGTGGTGACAAAGGTCTATAACAGGTTTGTAAAGGTATATTGACTTTGACACGCAAACCTCCCCAAACTGGATCCTGGCATTTGCCCCGGGGAAAGAGTGATTTGAGACCACCAGGTGCAGCTCATTGGCAAGGCTCTGTCCACCTGCTGATCAGTGATGGGAACTGTTTACTACACAGATCTCGATTTGGATACAGGTAGCATTACTCTGCATTACTAGCTTTTGACCTTGTGAATGCTGAGCCTTATCTGAAAAACACAAAAAGATAATGAAAAAAAAAAAAAAACCTACCTCATAAGTTTGTTTGCACAGTAAATACTGTTTTATATTATAATCACTCCTCAGTTGTAATCATCATCTTTGTCATCATTATCCTTAGGTTGTCAAAATAACTCTGTATACGAGCTCAGCCTTAAAACAAGCCATTACTTTCACTAAGGCATGACAGAGTAACTTTTCTCCCCACAGCTTTGCAATAGGCATCTTTCACTGTTCAGACAACGGCTTCCTGAACTTTCATTTATCTTCTGAAGTTCTGTCGCAGTAAGGCATTCAGATGCTTTACTCAATTGTCTGGGCCATTTTCATTTAACTTTCTTATCTAGGCCTTCCTTTCCCAGCTGTTTTGAGTTTCTCAAAGCTGAGGAAATAGACCTCAACAAAATGACCCCAGATACCATTTTGCATGTTAACAGCAATAAGACAGAAGTATCGATGATCTGCAAAGTTAATAGATTTTTTTGTGTGTGACTCATAACACATTTGAGGTCAGGTGACAGTGTTGTTTCGGTTTGGGTCATATGAGAGGCAGTTTTCTGGGAAATTCTGCACATCAGTGCAGTCATTCCAAATTATCACAAGTATTTTTCAGAAACCCTGATTTTGTTTGGTGAACAAAACAAAATCACTCTGATCTCCTCAAATTATGAAATAACTCCAAGTTTCATCTAGCATTTCTGCTATTTGCTTCTTACATTCCGTAAGCGTGAGTTGGTTACACTTGAGGGTCAACTTCCTTTTGTCTATCTGGCTAATCAGTCTTTTGTCCCCATGATTCCATTTATACTGGATAATCAATGACCTCCATGCTGTCAAATTCACTGATCCCTTCTCTGTCCCTATTCATACTACATGGTTCCTCAGTGGCAATCAAACTTATTGGCCATTCCTTGCTTCTTTGATGTATTGTCTTCTCTTGGCTTTCAGGATACCACATTCTCCTGGACTTCCACTTTGTACCCTGGCTGCTGCTTCCCAGGCTAAATGTTGGGATGTAAGGGCCCATGCTGGGACATCTTCTGTTCCCCAGCTATATTCCCTTGGCTATTACTTTTTTTTTTTTTAATTTTTTTTTTAACGTTTATTTATTTTTGAGACAGAGACAGAGCATGAATGGGGGAGGGTCAGAGAGAAGGAGACACAGAATCTGAAACAGACTCTGGGCTCTGAGCTGTCAGCCCAGAGCCCGACGCGGGGCTCGAACTCACGGACCACAAGATCATGACCTGAGCCGAAGTCGGCCGCTTAACCGACTGAGCCACCCAGGCGCCCCAACTTTTTTTTTTTAATTGAGGTATAATTGACATAACATTATAAGAGTTTCAGGTATACAATGTAATGTCTCAATATCTGTATGGGTTGCAAAATGCTCACTACAGTAAGTCCCATTAACATCTGTCACTTGACTCCCTTGACTTTAGTAGTATCTGCTGAAGTCCAAATTTTAACCTTTAGCCCTGACTTCTCCTGGGGCTCGGACTCATATATCTAATCGCCTCTGTGACTGCTCCACCAGAATTTCCAGAACAGAATTCTTTGTACTGCCTCCCTGGCCCAGCCCTTCCCCCACTCCCCTGGCTAGTCAATGTCTCTTAATAAATGGCATCACCATCCACCCTGTTGCTCCTGCCAAAATTCTAGAAGTCCTCATTGGCTCCACTCTTTCCCCATCACCCACCCTCAATGTCCAATCCTACGGTCCTATCTCCAACATATATCTCAACAATTCCATCCCTTTCTCCCTCTATGCCACCAGCTACCAGGATCTCACATCTGTGCAAGTGTACCAGCTTTTGACTGGTCTCCCACTCCAGTCTTCCCTCTTCTGTTCTACAGAGACCCTCAAGATGATCTTTGTAAGCCATAAGTCAGATCATGTTTAAAGCTTTTGGGGGCTACTCATCACACTTGGATTCGAACCCAAACTCCCTGCCAGGGCCTCCAAGGTCCTGTGTGATCTGGTCATCGCCTACCTCCCGACTTCTCTCCTCCTAGGCACCTGCCACTTACTCCAGCTCATGCTGAGTTTACTCCTGTTCTCTGACCAAACTAAGCTCATTCCTACCCTAGTGCCTTCATTTGTGCTTTTCTTCTGCTTGGAACACACTTCTCATGCAAGCAGCTAGACAGGAAGACATCACCTCATGAGAGGATGAGTGAGAGTCCAGAAAGAAACAAAACATCCTCAAGAAAGTCCAGAGCTTCACCATCTTTCCCCTGAGGGGACTCAGGACATGGGTAGAACCAGAAAGGAGGGCCTGGCAGTTACTCTGGGTCCTGCGGTGTTGAGGCTGCATATGGGGCAGGGGGAGTGGAAAATAATTCTGTTCCCAATGACTGGGGTGGACATCAGGGAGACCGGGAGCACTCCTGAGGGATATTTGAGAATTGGGGAGAAAGGGAGGAAATCGAGAAAAGTCGTAGAGTAAGAGAGACTGGGAGAGAAAAGGGAAGCAAGATTGTTCAAGCGGTTAGGGACTAGTCTTTAAATGGCTGTACCAAGATTGGTCTGTCTGGGGCCCAGAGCTTACTTAAGGGAGAGACCTAGACTCTGCAGTGCTCTTGAACCAGAACAGGTGGAACTGGGAAACTAATTATGGTCATGAGAGGAATAAGAGGAATAATGGTAATAAGAAGGAGGGAGATAAACGGCAAAAGAAAATACTTTCTCTGTTTCCTAGGGTTCCAGGCTCGACAGCCGGGGCCCGGGAAGTGTATGCTGGTGAGAAGCAGAGGTGAACTCATAAGGTGAGTTCTTTCTATCTGCCTAGCTCTCTGCATGAGGTTCACGTAGGGAAAGACTGGAAAGCTGGGTTCAAAACTGGCAAGAATTCTCTTTGGTCCACAGCAAGGTGCTTCGGGACCTGAGGTTGTGTGTGTGAGCACAGGCTTGTGTCTTAACTTATTTCTCTCCCGACAGAGAAGGTTGGCAGCTGTAGGGTTACTTGTAGACTCTCCTGACACCCAACCTCACAGACTGATCATTGCAAAGATGCGTGTGTCCTTCCTCAGCTCTGCCTCCCTGCTGTTTTATGGTAAAAAACAGAGCCGTGGACATTCTTGACTCCTGCCTACGTACCCCACACCACTGCTCCAAGCACAGGTGACCCAAGGAGAGCCCCCTGCTCTGTGGGCTCCGCTGACCTGTCCCCGCCTGCCACTAAAGGCATCCTCTTTAGAGGTTTTCTGCACTTCACAGCCCCTCCTCACTTATTGTGGTTGGGATACGCAGATGTTTCTACATGTGCTTCAGACAGTAACTACACTGTCCTCCTGTCGTTTGAGGGGAAACTTGCGAGAAAAGAAAATGGACTGCAAGAATCTATTTCACATCAGTTGACTGCAAATCAAACACTTTAATTGAGCTAAGCCCAGACTTCTCAAGTCCGCCATTTTAAAGTCATCTCCAGAAAACTAGGGTTGTTGAAAGAGAGAGAAGAGTAGATTCTTTGCCAAGCATCTCAGCCAAAAACTGTGTAAGACTGACACCTGCACAGCACAGGGGGGCCTGGGTGGCTCAGTCGGTTGAGCGTCCGACTTCAGCTCAGGTCATGATCTCACAGTTCGTGGGTTCAAGCCCCGCGTTGGGCTCCGTGCTGACAGCCCAGAGCCTGGAGCCTGCGTCAGATTCTGTGTCTCCCTCTCATTCTGTCCCTCCCCCTCCCCTGCTTGCACTCTGTCTCTCAAAATGAATAAATGTTAAAAAAAAAAAAAAAAAAAAAAAAGACTGACATCTACACAGCTTTGATCCCGTGGCTCTGCAGACGTGCATGAACTTCAGATTCTCCAAAGTTTACAGTCCCTGCAACACCCACTGTCCCTTCTTGGAGCATCCCTGATATCAGTACTCCACGATCGTCCCCGTTGCCTCATGCAGTGTCAGCTAACTTCTCCAGGGAGGAAAAAAATAAAATAAAATAAAATAAAATCAGAAAAAAACAATGGATGTCCTTGGAAATTAGTTAAATTTTGGTAAAATCCATTAATAAAATTTAAATTCCCCATGCCTCCCAGATCTAGGCTTTCAGTGTCCAAAGAGTTTCAAAACCTTCTATACTCTTTCATATACTTCTTCAGCCTGAACCTACAGTGACCACTGTAATCCGTCACTGGCATTATACTAAGGCAGAGGGCAACAAACTTTTTTCTTAAAGGGCCAGAGAGTAAATATTTCAGGCTCATGGGCAATATCTTGTCTCAGCTCTGAAAGCAGCCATAAGCAAAAGGTTGAGCAAATGGGTGTGGCTGCATTCCAGTAACATTGACTGACAAAAACAGCTGTCCAGCCCGTAGGCCATGGTCTGCCAGGAAATCAACAAACACTGGTCCTAAGCTTGTGTTCGAAAATAAAGATACTTCAGAGTAGTATGATTTAACACAGGCAGTTCAAGTACGTAGTCTAGCAGAGGGGTTAAGAACATGAACACGGAGACAGGCTTGAGGTCAACTCTCTGCACTGTGGTTTATAAACTGCAGGGAGATAAGTTATTTCGCCTAAGTTTCACTCATTTCACTTTTAATACAAAAACAAGGATCGCACCTAAGTCAAGGTGGGCGCAGCACGCCCCAAACTCTCTTACTCAAACTCTCTGGCCACATTCCTTAACCCCACTAACACCTCTGCAGCAGGAAGATGGATATTCACATGAAGCATTAGGAACGAACACACAAATGTTCACGATGATTACAGCCAGGCAGTGCCACCAAATGAATGAAAACCTTTTGTTTTCATAGGTTTTTGGATTTTAGAATTACATAGTTGGGGACTCTTGACTCTTCTTTATTTATCAGTTATATTTTCTTGTTTGTAAACTAATTGTGTACGCCCTTTCACGGTCAATCTGTTGGAATCTGGATGGTTTCCTTCCTCATTTAGCTGACTGCTTCAAAACAAAGAGAAGTCAATTATTTTTAAGTTTATATATTTATTTTTAGAGAGAGACCGGGGGGAGGGGTGGCAGAGAGAGAGAGAGAGAGAATCCCAAAGAGGCTCTGCACTGGCAGCACAGAAGCCGATGTGGGGCTCAAACTCACAGACTGTGAGATCATGACCTGAGCCGAAAACAAGAGTCGGCCGCTCAACCGACTGAGCCACCCAGGCGCCCCAGAAGTCACTTTTAACGTAGCCAGATCTGTCCATGTTTACCTTTGTGATTTGGGATGACACGTAGTAAATGTGCATCCAGGGATTACTGAACAAATGAATACGTTTTCTTTTTCTCCACAGCCCTGTGAATTATAGTCTTGGGTGAACCGCACTCTCCCCAGCTGAAAGACTTCTTGCAGTGAAGGAACAAACGGAGAGACTCCCTACTGAGGTGGTCAGCAGGAAGTCATGGCAGGAGTGAGCATTCAGACCGCTTTAATGTGGTACCCTAGCTGTCTGGCTTTTCTTTGTCCTTTTTCCTCCAGAAGGATGGTATGCAGATATTTCCCTTCATTTCCTGGGAGAGTCTGACGGGTAAGCCCTCCTAGCTCTCAAATGACTTTGGTTCTGCATTTAATGGACCCTCATGAAATTAAAGAAAAAAAAAATTGTGTTTGATGAAAAGGGGAGTATCTCCTAGGAAAACATGAAGAAAGATGGAAGGATTTTTGCAGAAAGAAAAGAAATAATTGGGGTGGGGGGCACATGGGTGGCTCACTCGGTTAAGCAACCAACTTCAGCTCAAGTCATGATCTCGTGGTTCATGAGTTCGAACCCCGTGTCCGGCTCTGCACTGACAGCTCAGATCCTGGAGCCCCCTTCGGATTCTGTGTCTCCCTCTCTCTCTCTCTCTCTCTGCCCCTCTCTCATTCGCTATTTGTGTCTTCCTCTCTTTCTCTCTCAAAACTAAATAAACATTAGGGGGAAAAAAGAAATAAATCAATCAGGCATATTGCCAGAGCAGGTCCTGGTAGCCTGGGGGGGACTCTAGCCAAGTTGCCCAAGACGGAGAGGGTCTGCTGCCTGGAATAAGCCAGCCAGGCCAAGCAAAGGGCCACTGGCCTGGCTCCGGGGCTCCGGGGCCAATGGGAACACAGCCATCCCCCAAAAGGTCTGGAGCAAGAACTCCTCATTGTCTGTCCCTGAGCCTATGCTGGGCGGTCCTCCCAACAGCACTAAGAAAGGATTTCCCATTTTCAGTGTCCCATAGGAGTGACACTCATCGTTGTCACAAGGCTTTGTTGGGTCCCTAATGATGACCCATGTGGACACAATCTCTCTAAATTAAGACCAGATGCCCATGAGAAAGGACTGGAGTCTTGAAGGAGCTGGGACGGAAGAGTCCCTTGTAGGTATGTGCACTTCTGGGGGCCGAGCTGACCTCTGAGGAAGTGTCACCCTCACCACAAAGGTGTGAACACAAATAAGTCATCCTCAGAGGGAACTCAGAATGCCTGTCTCTCTTCCCAGTAGTTGTATTTTTGTGCCACTGGTACATTCTTAAAGACCTTTCATGCCTCAAAACTTGACTGTTGTTAGATAAATCTCAACTAAGTTTATTTTTTAGCACTTTTCAGTTTTTCCAGATTTTATGTGTGAAGTAAAACCATTAATATGTGTTAGATCATGCAATTTCTTTTTTTTTAGTTTTTTCTTTAATGTTTTTATTTATTTTCGAGACAGAGAGAGACAGAGCATGAGCAGGGGAGGGACAGGGAGAGAGGGAGACACAGAATCTGAAACAGGCTCCAGGCTCTGAGCCGTCAGCACAGAGACCGATGCGGGGCTCGAACCCACGGACCGTGAGATCATGACCTGAGCCGAAGTCGGCTGCTTACCCGACTGAGCCACCCAGGCGGCCCTAGATCCTGCTATTTCAAAGCGCATAATTCAAACCCACATCAAGTGTTTAAGTCACCTGGAAAGGTGAAGGTGAGATGGCACCGGAGAGTGGCGGCCCAGCGGAGGGGGCGTCAGAGCTTTGCACACCATCCATCCACGGACAAACGAACACTTTGGCATCTCCAGCCGGTCCTGTCCTCTCAACGCTGGCCTCCTAGATGCAATGCTTTAGGCTCTAGGACGGCTAAAGGCGTGTCAACCACGACACGCCCTGAATTAGCTCCCACCCTCCCCTTCCTCACCAGCTTCAATCCCACTCTCCGAATGGCAACTCCGCTCTCCAGGAGTCACCTTACACTGCGCTTTCTCTCTCACCTCCTGTGTGCAGTCAGTCAGGAACCCCGTTGTGCTCTACCTTCTGTTCCCCCTGCGTCACCCTCTGTCCTTGTAGAGCGTGCCTTCAACACGGGATTCAGAGAGATCCTGGGTCCACAAAAGCCAGACCACGCTGCCCTGACTCCAAAGCCTCCAATGGTTTTTCTCACTCAGGGTAAATAAGAGTCCAATCCTTCTAATGGCTCTTAGGCCTTAAGCACCCCCCTCCCAAAATCCCTCCCACCCCCCAAGACCCCCCCCCCAACACACACAGTGCCAACCCCCTCACTTCCCTCCTCTCCTACTCACTCTGCTCTAGCCTCCTGGCCTTCTTGCCACCTCAGGCCTGGACACAGGCTCCTCCCTCTGCCTGGATGCTCTACCCCAGATAGCCACATGCTTCCTTCCCTCACCTCCTTTGGGGACTGGTTGAAGGGTCTGAGGATCTTCTCAGAGGCCTTTTCCAACTACCCTGTTGAAAATTGTAATTCCCCTTCTCTAAAGTTTCATTTCCTTCAGTACCAGCTAGTTCTCCCAACAGACCATGTAAATTATCTGCAATTATTTAAAAAAAAAAAAAATGGCTGCCCCCATTGTAAAACTCAAGTTCCACAGGGGCAAGGATTTTTGTCTGTTGTCACTGTTCTATCCCCCACACCTAGGACCGTGCTGCATGTAACAGTCCCTCAATAATAGTTCTTGAGTGAGGGACTGAATCACATAATTAACTTGCAGCAGGTCTGATAATAACAGATAGTCCCATCACAATGTACATCTATCATGAGAACAATCAAACATAATTTGACCTTTATAGAGGTGTTTGTAAAAAAAACTATTAAGAAAAGCTACTTAAAAATTATAATGCAACAATAATTACCTGAGTAAATGATGATTCATGAAGTAATATAATGGAAAATAGCTTTAAAAATGTTCCCTTCCACTGATAATAAAAGAAATGCAATAATAATGCAAGGAGGAGGCGTAGTGGTGGTAATTCTCAATACCGGCAAGGGGGTGGCAAGAAGAAGCACTTCCAAGAAACACTAGTGAGAAAATCGTTGTTACAGGTTTTCTAGAAAATTCCTTGGCCTTAAAAAAAATGTTTGGATATGCTTTTATCCAATCATTACACTTCAAATCACCTATCCTAAGAAAACAATAGGGAAGAAGACACATAAGTATGTACAAAGACACAAATCACAACATTATTGGAAACAGTTGTAAGTAAGCAGAACTCAACTGCCAGGAATTGGACGTTCTGACATTATTCCCCACCTTCCCCCATTCTTCCCACTTCCTCAAAGAGGCTGTCCCTGCAGTACCTCTGTCCCATGCATATCATTCTTCTGGGTGTAATTTCTCAAAACGGTATATTCCTTGCTTTCATACTTACAGGTATGTATTTATTTTGTGCTTTTTTTTGGTCTATTTCATCCATTAGACTGTAAGATGCATAAAGGCAGGAACTCTCTGATTTGTTCGCCAGTGCAATTCTAAATTTACAACTTCTGGCACGAAATAAGCACCCAAGACTTGTTGAATAAATGGATAAATGAACAAAGCAGAATATTACGCTGCCACCAAAATATTTCTGAAACACCAATGGCCTAGGAAATGCCTACAATACGATATTAGTAGAAAGAAACAAAAGTCACATTCAGCATCATTTCAACTATCGGAAAATGGACAGAAAAAAATCACACTGGGAGAAAACGAAAACAAAAAAACCCCGTAATAGTAAGTCTGGCTGGGTGCTAAAAATACAGAAGTATGATGCATTCCTTTTCTATATTTTTCTATATTCACAATGTTTCACCGTGTTACACAACTAGTAAGATAATACAGAAAGCCTAGAGGAAACCACCCGAGCAGAAGCACGGTGAGGGCAAACAAGTGCGTGCAGAGAGCTTCAGGGGGTGGCACCTGCCTGCACCTGCTGAGCAGGGGCAGGATTATGGGCCGGTCCCGACTTGTGGACAGACGAAGAGGGACGTGGTCAGCGCTGGACTGTAGGAAGGTCTCCCTGACAAACTACAGCCTACTATCTGTTTTTGTGAATTAAGCTGTAGTGGAACACAGCTACGTTCATTCACTGGGGTACTGTCTGTGGTTGCTCTCATGCCAAGTAGTTACAACCCACACCATTACGGCCCGGAAAGCCTAAAACACTTACTGTATGGCCCCTTACAGAAAATCTCCCTCGGCCCCTGGTCTAGAGGATCTACTGGAGAAAGGAGAAATTACAAGAAGTAAGGAGCTGGCTGCAAAGGCCATCATTTTCTCTTCTTTTTTTCTTAAAAAAAAAATTTAATGTTTATTTTTGAGAGACAGAGAGAGAGACAGAGCATGAGCAGGGGAGGGGCAGAGAGAGAGGGAGACACAGAATCCAGGCTCCGAGCTGTCAGCACAGGGCCCAACACAGGGCTCGAACTCACGGACCGTGAGATCATGACCTGAGCTGAAGTCGGACGCCCAACCAACCACCCTGGCGCCCCAAAGCCCATCATTTTCAAGGTAACATGGAATGTGATGGTGGCAGACAGAGGAGTCTTGACAAGTATCTGTATGGACAGTCAGATAGGCAGAAGAAGGCTCCTCTCAAAGGGTGAGAGGCGTTCCTATTTTAGGCAGTTACTGCCATTTTATATAATTACTATTTAATCGTGCTGCAGGAAAAGCAGTGGCCGTTGGATCGCTTACCTGCCGAATCGGGACTGTAGAGGCCAGCAGCTGCCGCGATGGGTCCTGGTGGGTGGATGGCACTCGCTGAGGACCTCTGACTCGCGATCAGGATCCTGCTCTTTGCAGATGGTAAACGGGACATTGCACCCAATCCCAACTGGGGCTTAAGGAGCATGGCCGATCGGTAGAAAGTTGGAGGAACTTCATAATGAGTATAGGGCGGACTGCAAAATTCTTCTTTTCCGGGGCGTTCCGTCACCTACAATGAATGACCAGAAGCTTCGTGAAAGGAGCGCACATCATTGGATGAGGACGGAACATGGTCAGGAGACCAAGGCTCCAGCAAAGGCCACTCTGGCACCACTGAGTTGCCCCACCACTGACCACTTAGCTTCTCTGGACCCCAGACTCTTCATCTCTAAGTTAACAACACAACTGGATGACCTCTTAGGTGTCTTCCAGTTCTAACACTCTATGAATCCAAATTTCACTGGGGGGGGGGGGGGAAGGGGGGAAGAACTCAGTGTATAAGACTTTTTAAATTTGATTGCTTCAAAATCATTAGAATCTGTGCAAGTAGCCAATCTATAAATACATAATCTCAATGAAATAGGGAAAGAGTTTAGTCTGTGCAAGTAGCCAATCTATACACAATCTCAATGAAACAGAGAAAGAGTTTAGCAAATGTGCATAGAATTATGAAAGTTTCATTATTCCTTTAAAAAAAATTTTTAACGTTTATTTATTACTGAGAGAGAGAGAGAGAGAGAGAGAGAGACAGAGCATGAACAGGGGAGGGACAGAGAGAAGCAGAGACACAGAATCCAAAGCAGGCTCCAGGCTCTGAGCCGTCAGCACAGAGTCCGACGCGGGGCTTGAACCCACGGACTGTGAGATCATGAGCCGGAGTCTCATGAGCCGAAGTCGGACGCTTAACCGACTGAGCCACCCAGGCACCCTGAAAGTTTCATTATTCCTAAGGAGAAAAGGCACAACAATGTTTACGGTAACCTACTCTTAACATAAGCAGGTGAACTTTACCAATTTACATATCAGGGCTACTTAGGAAATAAAACATGCATTGTTAATGTGGGAGAAAAGGCTTTTTGGAAGAATAGAGCAACTGACAGAAAAGTGTGTTTTCAGTCCTCTACAATCTGTTCACATCATTAAAAACGAGAGACTGTGAACCACCTTCTCTGTCTTCCCTAGTAAGGTGCAGTGTCCAGGAATGTTCGACAAGGTTCACTAGAGCGAAGTTCTAGGACAGTCTTGCTGACTGCTGGACCCAAAGCACCTAGAATGGTGTCTATTATGTAGCTAAAGGCAATAAATATTTATTCATTAAAGGAATCATGTTTCCATTCTTACCTAAGTATTTTTTGGCAGGGGGAGGAGGGCAGAGCACAAGCGGCCGGGGAGGGGGGCACAGAGAGAGGGGGACAGAGGATCCGAAGCAGGCTCTGCACGGACAGCAGCGAGCCCGACGTGGGGCTCGAACTCATAGCCTGTGAGATCATGACCTGAGCCAAAGTTGGCCTCTCGACCGACTGAGCCACCCAGATGCCCCCTTGCCTAGATTTCATAACATAACAATCCCATTACTTTTCCTATAGTTAACAGTTTGGGCTAGAATAGACTATATAGCTATATGCATATATGCATATTCTGTACTATATGCAATTCTGTACTCACAAAGCCTATTCATGTTATTAGTGTTTCTTCATACTAAAAATTAAGAAAATGGGGCACCTGGGTGGCTCAGTTAGTTAAGCGTCTGACTCTGGATTTCAGCTCAGGTCATGATCTCACAGTCTGTGGGATTGAGTCCTGCGTTGGGCTGTCAGCATGGGGCCTGCTTGGGATTCTCTCTCTCTCCCCCTCTCTCTCTGCCCCTCCCTTGCTCTCTCTCAAAATTAAACAAACTTAAAAATATCTATATATTAAAAAATGAAAAAAAATAAGGCAAATAATCTTATTTCCTTTAAGTTAAAAAAAAAAAACAGTGCCAGAGGCAATGTGTGAAAAGATACATCTGTTAATTAATTCTGCTTTAAATCACAATATATTTCATGTGTCAAACATTGATCTATTCCTGAATCATAAGTAGTTAACAAAATTCTTTAATAGGGACTTAAAGCTTTGATCCAAGCTGTTGAAGAGAAAAACTCTTAATGTGATACCCTTTTAATGGTGAAAACAGATACAAAGTTTTCCTTAAACTGACATTATTGAAACAAAAGATTAGACCTTTAAAGTTTTATCATAATCACACTGTAACATATACTCAATTGCTATAGCAGACAGACTGAATTCAGGCGCCAACAAATTATATTCTTGCAAAAGACATCCTACCTATGTCTTTTATTCTTGCAAAAGACATATATTCTTGCAAAAGACATCCTGCTCTCCAATAAAATTTTGACCATTCCCTACTTACCCTCTTACTGTCAACCTTTGGCTTTTCTTTTTTTTTCTTTCTTTTTTTTTTTTTTTTTTTACTGCTTATTTTTAAGACAGACAGAGACAGTGCATGAGTGGGGGTGGGGCAGAGAGAGAAGGGGACACAGAATCTGAAGCAGGCTCCAGGCTCCGAGCTGTCAGCATAGAGCCCGATGTGGGGCTCGAACCCATGAACTGTGAGATCATGACCTGAGCCAAAGTCGGCCGCTTACCCGACTGAGCCACCCAGGCGCCCTACGGCTTTTCTATTATACTTACATCTCCTCTATTTTTCATTGTAATTTCTCGAAGTTTGGTGCCACTACTCTTTGCTTCTAGCAGGTGCTGTCACGAAGAAATGATTTCTAACCCACATCTGTCAGGATTGCAATATGCTGATCTCGGTAATTACTCAGTTCTCTGAAGCTGGAGAGTTTTCAGGGGTCAAAACCCCTCAAGCTGCCGCTCAAAAACGACCTTATGATTTCAGTAACTTCAATGCCTGTCACTTTGCTGGGTAGTTTGTCTCTGGTAAGATTTAACAAATTTGTTAAGAAGGTGAAAAGTATGCCTACTTTGTGCATTTTTGATAAAAACAAAGGAATCTATAAAACACTTCCCACTTGTTTCTTTCATCTTTGTTGACAGAACAGAATATGTGTCACTGCACAGTCATGAACACATAGAGCTTGGTTTTATTCCTTCTTCTCTAACTGAGTATTTTTTAGAGAAATAATATTGAAGCAAACTAAAAAATCCTTGTGATTTCAAACTCCCCAAATCAATGAAGGTACACAAACAAGTTAAGTTCTTACTAGAAATATGCCCCTTTTCATATTCTCCCCGTCCTGTTTTCAGCAGGTTGGGCTGGTCTGGGCCGACATAGGGCACATGTGGATGCTTCAAGAACCCCTGGGATAGATACAGGGAGACGTGTGATGGCTAACCTTGACAACTTGGCTAGGCCACGGTACCCAGATACTTGGTCAAAGATTATTCTACATGTTTCTCTGAAGGTATTTTAAAGGTGAGATCAACATTAAAATCAGTAAACCCTGAATAAAGCAGATTATTCTTCACCATGTGGGTGGGCCTCACCTAATCAGTTGAATGCCTTAATGGACCTCCCTCAAAGGACAGGGAACTTTACCAGAAGATGGCCTTTGGAATTTCACTGCAGCACTATCTCCTCCCTAGGTGTCCAGCCTGTGGGCCCATGCTGCATACTTTGGACTTCCCAGTCTCCACAGTTGCACAGACAAATCCCTTCAAGTCTGGGTAGATACTTATATGATACACACATACATACCTGTATTATGGGAGTAGGAAGGGGAACCAGCCCTGATCATATATCTGTATACTGCAAATACACTACCTCGCCCCGTCTTCTCACCGTTGCTCCTTTCTTCCCACCTCCTTACACCAAAAATTAAAAGAGTTCCCCCAAGGCATCAGTAGCAAGAAATTCCCCAGAGTCCTTAGGATGGCTGAAAGCAGAAAACCGTCTACACAACTAAGCATATTTTATCATCCTGTCATGACCAGATCCAAGATGATCTTCAGAGCTGCTTCTGAAAGCTCTAAAAGTCTGTATTGTTCCAGACAACCAAGAAGAGCTGCCCTCTCTCAGGAGAGCCCTTACTCTTGACTTCTCCATGTCTACTAATGTTATCTAACCAGGAGGAGTCTGTCAATAATGATGAAAGAGTCTGAAGTCATTGGGGTTTGTACTGTAAACACTTTCTCATTTTATTAAAAAGATACATGATTCTAAAATTTGTATGGCACCAGAAAAGACCTTGAGTAGCCAAAATAATGTTGAAAAAGAAAAGCAAAGTGGGAGGCATCGTAATTCCGGACTTCAAGTCATATTACAAAGCTGCAATCATCAGGACAGTATGGTACTGGCACACGCGCGCACACACACACACACACACACACACGCACAAAGATACACAGATCAATGGAACAGAACAGAAAATGCAGAAATGGACCCACAACTATATGGTCAACTCATCTTCAACAAAGCAGGAGAGTATACCAACGGAAAAAAAGTCCCTTTAACAGATAGTGTTGGGAAAACTAGACAGAGACATGCAGAAAAATGAAACTGGACCACTTTCTTACACCATACACAAAAATAAAGTCAAGATGGATGAAAGATCTAAATGTGAGATGGGAAGCCATCAATACCCTAGAGGAGGAAACAGGCAGCAACCTCTTTGACCTTGGCCCTAGCAAGTTCTTACTAGACATGTCTCCAGAGGCAAGGGAAGCAAAAGCAAAAATGAACTATTGGAACCTCATCAAGATAAAAAGCTTCTGCACGACAAAAGACACAACCAACAAAACTAACAGGCAGTCTATGGAACGGGAAAGATAGTTGCAAATGACATATCTGATAAAGGGTTAGTATCCAACATTTATAAAGAACTTCTCAAACTCAACACCCAAAAGGTAAATAATCCCACTAAGAAAGGGCAGACAACATGAACAGACATTTTCCAAAGACGACATACAAATGGCCAACAGAAGCATGAAGAGATGCTCAACATCACTCATCATCAGGGAAGCACAAATAAACACCACAATGAGATGCCATCTTATACCCGTCAGAATGGCTAAAATTAACAAGTCAGGAAACAACAGATGTTGGTGAGGATGCAGAGAAACAGGAACCCTCTTGCACTGTTGGTGGGAATGCAAACTGGTGCAGCCGCTCTGGAGAATGGTGTGGAGGTTCCTCACAAAATTAAAAACAGAACTACCCTACGACCCAGCAATTGCGCTACTGGGTATTTATTTAAGGATACAAAAATTCTGATTCGAAAGGGCACATGCACCCCAATGTTTATAGCAGTGCTATCGACAATAGCTAGTTATGCAAAGAGCCCAAATGTCCATCGACTGATGAATGGATAAAGAAGATGTGGTGTATATATATAATGGAATATAACTCAGCCACCAAAAAGAATGAAATTTTGCCATTTGCAACAACGTGCATGGAACTAGAATGTATTATGCTAAGCGAAATAAGTCAGTCAGAGACAAATACCATATGATTTCACTCTTATGTGGAATTTAAGACACAAAGCAGATGAACATATGGGAAGGGAAGGAAAAATAAGACAAAGGCAGAGAGGGAGGTAAACCATAAAAGACTCTTAAATACAGAGAACAAACAGGGTGCTGGAGGGGTGTTGGGTGCGGGGATGGGCTAAATGGATGAGGGGCATTAAGGAGGGCACCTGTTGTGATGAGCACTGGGTATCGTATGTAAGTGATGAATCACTGAATTCTACTCTTGAAATCAATAGTACACTATATGTTAACTAACTTAAATGTAAATAAAACCTTGAGGGGGAGAAAAGATATATGGCTTCTACAACTGAAAAATTGTTCCATTGCAATTGGTCAGAAATGTGTTCTTTCCCTGGAGACTGGCTGAGGCCATCCTGTGGCAAGGTGGGACACAGGGCCGGGGAGGTGGCTTGGGGGCCTCCCTGCACCAAGCCTGAACACAGGAGGGGGGCCTGCTGGGTTGCACCCAATGGCGACACTGACATCAGGTCCCAGCTCTAGGAGCAAAGGCCAAGGGCCAGCCTATTGATGCAAAGAAGATTACGGCAGAAATTAGCCCAGTGCAACACCCGAGGCTCCTCTGCTCTGTCTTACAGCCTGAAGAAAGGGCCTAAGACACTCTGATTATAGCAGGAGACAGTCCCCAGACAGAGTGGCTGGTGGTGCACGGGGGCATTGTTGTCCCCCTACCAGTGAGGTCTCTCCAAACCCCTCAAATTACTAACACCACACAAACACCCGTACTATCCCATTTCCTTGAGACTCAGGGTGGCTTCTAGAGGATTAAGAATAGAAAAAAATATTTGGGGGAAAAACATGCATGTAACTTAGAAATTATTTATATTTTACGGAAGGAGCAGAAGCGATACAGAAAAGAAATACACGAGACCAAAATTAACAAGGCTCACAGAGAAAGAACTGCAGAAGGTAACAGGATGTTTGCCTACGTCTACAAATGAAGTTTCTCTCATGAACGTGTTTTTCAGAGAAAAATCTAGGGGATCTTTTTTTTTTTTGGAGCTCCCCCCTCCAAAAAATTTACTTAATTGAAGAAATGGTTCAAATGAAGAACTTAAGTGGATGGGTTGATACAGCTTATAGAATGGGTAAAGGTAACCCCAACATGCTGGCTGACCAGGGAAGTCATCCCAGGGGTCACAGAGAAGCCACCTAAGGGTTAGCTCTCTCTCGTCACAGTTTCCTAGGGTGCGCTTGTCAAAGAGCTACTCTGCCATGCCAGCTTTAAGGGCGCCACCTTGCACAGGTTGGTTTCTTCTGCAGTGATTCGATGAGAAGAAGGGTCTTTGGTTATTTAACCAGCTTTGGTGCCCACAGCCCCCAGGGAGGGTCAGAGGGCTGCCTTTCAAGGTCCTCACGAGGAGCATCCATGTGTCAGCAAAGAGCCTAAGGTCAGAGCCTCATCCTGAGCCTGGGAGGCCCAGGGAGATAAGATGTTAGAACTTTGAGCAAGACTCATTAACCAGCCCAGAGACTGATGTAGAAGACCGAAGCGGCAACCTGTTAACTGTTACTGAAATGCCACTGCCCAGGGCCAGGCTCTTAGCGTCCTCTGGCCAGAATGTTCTCTCCCTGCAGGCCTCTATTTGAGAGGCCCACTTAAAACAGGACGGCATGAAGCCCTGCACAGTGAAATGAGCCCCTACCAAAAAGAATGGACCCCTGACCTCTCAGGTCAGTATTCTCTCTGCAGAGAAGGGAATTGGGAAGCCACTCCGGCGGGCCCAGAGTTAGAGACAGCGAGCGAGCTGTGTGATGTGAAGCAAACAGCCTGCCCCAGGGGCAGGACAAATGGTCAGCTTTCTGGGGCACCTGGTCAGGGCTAACCTTGGTCAAGCCTTGCTGCTTAGAATCGATTCACCCGCGTTGCTGTGCCAGAGCTGACAACGTCTGCTGTGATCAGTACATCCTGGAAATATGTCAAAATGTTCCATCAACCTAAGGTCCAACCCTGGACTTCGCCTTTCTGTCTCTAAGAAGCTTTGGTTGACTTTTGTCTGCATCCAATACGTAGGAGTTCATAATCCAGCTTTCAACATTTTCTGATCAAATATCTATATCAGCACTGATCCAAACTCTGGGAACCCAGTAGGGAACAAAAATAGAAAAAGCCCCTGCTCTTGTGGATTTTACATTCTAGTTGGTGAGGCAAAAACAAAAGAGTATGTATACCAAATGGAATAAGCACTAAGAAAAAATAAATCAGAGAAAGCGTTCTCAGGGAAAGCGAGGCATCTCTCCAACGAAATGACATTTGGACAGAGACAGAAAGTAAAGGAGAGAGCCATTCAGATATCGGGGAGAAGAACATGCCAAGACGAGAGAGGTGCAAAGGCCCTGAGACAGCAGAGGGAGAGGCGGTGAGCAGAGGAGGGAGAAGAGATCGGGTAGGTTATGGATCCAGACTGAGTACATCCTAAAAGCTGAGCCATCCTATATGCATTATCCTGTGTTCTGAGTGGACTGGGAAGACTTGAAGGGCATTAGGGAGAGGAGTGATCTCCTTTTAACTGATCACTCTGGCCTGAAATTATTTCGGGAGACAAATCTACTTTCTGAGCTCTGGGAGGACAACTCACCATAGCACCCAGAAGTGAAAACGGCAGCACAGTGAAGAACCCGGGAGGGTGTAGGCAAACATCTTAGCACTGCCCTTGTTCTGTGCCTCAAACTGAGTTATTCAAACCCTTCCGGATCTGTTTCTTCATCTACACAGTGATAAAAACTGTAATCCCAACCTTCAGAAAATCACTATAAGGATCCATGAAGATTGGTGAAGATGAAATATTGTGTTGTGTGGGCTTAAGACATAGTAGGTGCTCAACTAAATGTTAGTTGTAATTATTATTTTACTTCAAAATAAAGAGCCCATGCCTAATGCGTTCTTTGCTAGTCGCTGTGTTTTTCATATGCGTGTACATGAGATTCTCTCATAAGGAAAATATCCCTCCTGAGAGGATGAAGCCAGGCCAATTTGAACGATACATTTATTTTGGATTTTTGCCCCATTGATCTGGCTTATAAAACACGCATGCTCATTTATTTAAACAGGGAAGCCAATTTAAATGCATACTTACCTAACCTCACATATATTACGCAGAGTGGGAACTTAAATAAGCCTCCTTAGATGTTAGCTACGTCTCATCATATCATCAAATTCTTCTAGTCAAAAATGCCCATTTGTCTACACACTCCTCTAGATAAAGACCTCCATTTCTGTACAAATATACCCATCAAAATCTGCGATTTGCTAAGAGAGGATATTCTATTCTGACAATTCACACTGGAAATCCATAATAAACTTTGTGATGTTCAACTTACAGATCGGGTCGCGGTGACAGTCTCTTACCTCCTGCAAAAACTTCTCACTCATCTGACTGAAATGGTGTCCTGGGGGCTTGATCCCAGACACCATCAACCCAGAACTGAAGACCCGTGGCTTCTGCAAGTCCGGCTTGAATTTCTCGTACAGGTCACCACCTGCTGCCTTCTCCTCTTTGGGAAGAGGCATGGGACACGTGGGCGGAGCGTAAGGAAGCCCCACTGGCACCAGCGAAGTGTCCACCTGGCCGAGGGCCTGAGGACTCCTCCTGATGTAGGTGATGATCTTGGGCCTCACGTGCTTGGGCTTGGGCAGAACGATGGGCTTGGGTTCTGTCCTTTCTTCCGCTTTTCCAACCTGGTGGTTCTCCATTCCATCCTGTGAGGGAGGGGTGTCTTCAGAAGGTGGGAGGACAGGCTCGGGGACCCCGCTGGGGCAGGTGCTCTTGTCAGGCACTTTTGGGGGGGGGTTCGACAACCGCGCGCTATCGGTGGGGGGGACGGCAGCCGAGGGGGGCCTCGCATCCGCACCCGACGCGCCCGAGTCCTGAAAGCTGCTGCTACTAGCTGGTGTAGGCTGGTGGGTCACATTCGCGGTCGTCTCTGGATGGAGGGGTGCCGGGACGCTGCGAAGGGCGCCCGCTCCCCCCGGGGCGCTTTCAGTCTCAGCTGCACTTTCCAGAAGGTTCCTATTTCCTGCAACAGCTGCCGTGACCTCTTTGCCGGCCCCTCCTTCGGAGCTGTTGCTTTGAGGGTCAAAGGGCTCGGGGACCCCGGCGTTGCTCTCTCCAACAGAAGGATCCGAAGTACAAGCCACAGCACTGTCCACGTGCCCGCCGTCCAGCGCTCTCGCCTCACTGACCTCTGAGGGCCTCCTGTCAGGTGGATCATAAAGGATAAGAGGTACCTGGCCATCTCCCGACAAGACGGCACTGGATGCCATTTCGCCGGGCTTCCTGGCTGCACCTGCCGAAACTTTACCTGCGGGCTGCTTATCAGCGGCTGCCAAGGAAGCAAGGCCCTGGGTGAGCGTGGGCTGGAGAGCACCCTCCTCAGGTAGGCTGCCCGCTCTCTTGTCCTGCTCGCCCCTGCCTCTTCCCGCCCCGACGTGCTGGAGACCGTTAGGTGACAGGCTAGGTGTGCCACCGGGGGCAGTTTCCTGCTGTGCTTTCCCACCAGGCCCCTTCCATTCCAGGGACAACACAGCCCCTTCCTTCGAGCATCCCACACACTCCGCCGGGGTTGACTTCAATTCCTGCACGGCCTTGGGGTGGACGACCCTCGGCTCCGGCTGGGGCTCTCCCTTTCCCTGACCTAATTGTGCTTCTGGCTTACTCGGGATTCCCTTCGGGGCTGAAGCCGAATGGGGACCGGGCTCTGCGGGGGCAGAACGTGATGTGCTCTCGTCGCTAACTCTCGGTGCACGTCCCATCTGGGTCTCTGAGGGGGTGGTCTCCTTGGCTGCTGAGGTAGATGGTTTAGGATGACGCACACTCTTTCCCTCTGAGGTACAGTCAGCCGGAAGAAAGGCCGCCCCTAGAGAGGGGGCCGTGGACATCGTCTGCGGCCCGTCCCTGCCACCGGGCTCAGGACGCGGGGCCTCGGGGGAGTCCAGCGGTCTGGGCTGCGGACTCTGCCCGCTGAGGCTCCCACCGTGCTCCCTCGGGGGCACATCCACGACAACAGCAGCGCCTCCAGCCCTTTCCAGAGAATGCCTTCTCAATTCCTCGTTGTCAAGGGTCTTTGCCAACTTATCCTTAGGAGCCTGCCGGGGCGGGTCAGCGTCCCTTTTGGCCGAAACCTCTGGACCGGCCTCAGCCATGACATGCCTCCAACTTGACAGACTTGCTCCCTGAATACTCCAAGGGGTCTGGAGGGTATCTGTGCCTCTCTCCGTTGTGTGCTTTTCGTCCGGTCCTCCGTGAACGGTGGAAGAAAATTTAAAATCTTTCAGGCCGGTGGGGCCAGCCTGCAGTCCCTTCCCAAAGCCCTGAAGTTGGTGGAATTCCTTACAGAAGCGGGTACTGTTCTCTGGCTCCCTTGAATTTGCGTTTCTAATTTCATCTGTCGGGTCACCTGTCCCAGACCCATCATGAGAGGAACGGACCTCCAACATGATCTGATTGGCATTTGTATCTCCCAGACTTAGGATACTCTCATTATTATTTTTCACTCCATTTCTGTTGTCCCGCAACGGAGCGTAACACGATTTCTTTGGAGCCACCGGGACGCTCATTTTCAGCCCTTCAGTGGGGGCGGCTGGCCATGCAGTCCTACTTAATGGAAAGGTGCTTCCTCCGAGCTGCTATTTGTTTCGTGGGAAATTCTCAAGCTGCTTGCTGCCTCCCGACAATGTCACGTTGCAATACTACCTGAACCATTTTCGGAGCGGTTTTAAAACCAAGCATCGTCTTGACATATGGCAGGATGACTTATCTGTTAGGTTCCTGCTGAATGAGGGCCAATTAGTCCGTGAGACCTAGAGAGAAGTAAAAATAAAACCATGTTATTGGCATCGACAAACAGAGAGTCTCGGGAGAAAAAGGCATGGAGAATACAGCTTTATTCATCACGTTCATATTATTAATTCATTCACTCAGCCCATAAATTTCTCAAAAGCCTTTCTGATAGGTGCCTGCTGGCCAAATCGGGGGAAATTAAAACATGAAAATTATTAATGTTAGAGAGGGATTGTGAAATACGTTAAATCTTAAATTCAAATTTTAAAAATCCACAGGTTCATACGGATGACGATTTAAAGGCTGGAAGAGAAGGGAAAGCTTGTCTTCACCGAATAATACCCAGACATATAAGAAAAATCATACAGTTAGAAAAATCGCCATTTTGGAATTACACAAGGCAATTCATTATCTTGGGTGTGGGACCCCAACGGTTGCCAACAATATCAGGTGAAAGATTACTGGGGACCAGGATATTCATTCACAGAATCTAAAGGTACCAGTCTCCAGATTACTCTATTTCTTACAAAAGGAAACCTTTATCTTACAATGGAGATATCTGGTGGACACCACCTTAACCAAGTGATCGCGTTTAACGCCAATAATGGAAACTGACACCACGTGTTCCTGCTGTTAGGCAGTCCTCAGTGCCTTGTCACTTAGATCGTATTCTTGCTATACATGTTCAACCTGAAGTTAACCACGAGGAAATAATCAGGCACATTTAAATTGGCGGACAGTTGACAAAATAACTGGCCTAAACCTGCCCCCCAAATGCCAACGGATATCTACATACAATGCATGAACCTTGGCCAGATCTCGGATTCTAAAAAAATAGTTAGCGAGTGATGTTATTTGGGCAATTAGACATTTAAAATGGGTTGTATATTGGGTCAAGGTATTTTGTCAATGTTAACTTTCCTAGGTGTATAACAGTATGGTGACTATATCTGAGACAGTCTTTCTTCTTGAAAGATCCAAGCTTTTAAACATGATGTGCTTTTTGACATGACACGTGGTAACTTACTCTCCATTGGTTCAGCAAAGTGTGTGTGTGTGTGTGTGTGTGTGTGTGTGTGTGTGTGTGTGAGAGAGAGAGAGAGAGAGAGAGAGAGAGTCTGAAAAAGAGAGAGAAAACAGAACTGTGCCAAATGATAATAATTTGAAAATCTAGGCGATCCACTCGACAACACCTGTAACTGTTCTATAGGTTTGAAAATTTCCAAAATAAGAAGTTGGAGGAAATTCTACCCCAGCCTTCAGGGCCTGCGTGATCCAGTCCCTATGCACCTTTCCAGCCTCATCCCCACCACTCATCCGCTTACTCTCCAGGCTGCAGGCACACTGTCCTCATCCTCCACATTACCGTGCACCTCCTTCCTGCTTCGGGGCCTTGGCACAAAGTCTACCATCTACACAGAACATGGGTTCTTCTCCCAGCATTACCTAACTCCTTTGTAATCTTCAGTTTGCAGCATAAATACCTCTTCCCCCGGGAAGCCTTCCTCACCCACTAAAATAGATTAGGTCCTTCTATGATGACCTTTCACAACATCCTGTACTTTTACTTAAAAAAAAAAAAAAAAAAAAAAAACTCTTCAAATGTGCCAGACACTGAAGAAAATATTGTTCAATACCTAGCATATGCATTAGGCACTTAACATGTATTTGTAACACGAATGAGTAAATGAATGAATGATGAAGACCTTCTCCATGATGCTATTTCTGCCCTCAAAGAGCTTAAAATCTAATACAGTGTTTCAATTTCTATTAGGGAGATTCACAGATCATCAGGAAACCACTCATTTCAAGGTTAACATTGGTTTATCCACTGCTGGGAGTGCATTTTATTAGGCATGCGGGGGGGTGGCAGCGTTTCAAAGGAACAAGGTTCTGCTCCATCCCCAATCCCCCCGTGGGGATTCAAAGTTAACAGCCTTCTACACCTTCCTCCTCGTCCATACAAGTACACATGTACACGTTTTCCTGAGAAGCCGTTGTTACGTTTCTGCTGAAGTAGGTTACAAGGCAACCCCCCCGTCTCCCTTCGTTACTCTTTACTCTGTAATTTCATCTGTTCAAAAGATTACGTGCACATGCATACGTACAGATATATTCGTGTATATATACACACATACATACATTTGGATGGATGCTACACAGCCGGATGACAGGATGAACACCTGAGAACAACCACCAATAACACGCGGCCACTTCCTCGTTCCTGTCCAGCCCAGCCCCCTCCCCTCCCAACTTTAAAACAAAATTTTTTTAATTATTTATTTTTTGAGAGAGAGAGAGAGAGAGGACGAGCAGGGGAGAGGCAGAGAGAGAGGGAGACACAGAATCCGCAGCAGGCTCTAGGCTCCGAGCTGTCAGCACAGAGCCCGATGCGGGGCTCAAACCCAAGAGCTATGAGATCGTGACCTGAGCTGAAGTTGGCCGCTTAACTGACTGAGCCACCCAGGCGCCCCATCCCCTCCTAACTTTTCACTTGGCTACCTGCCACTGGCATCCCGAAAACCTCAGGTGATAAAACTCTCTTTGTTTCTTTCGCATCTATTATAGTCGCACGTATTTTTTACACAAATGAGATCATTTCCTAGAAGCTGGGGTTTCTGTGTGTTTTATTTGTCCCTTCTCCCTCGCCCCAAGACACATTAACACCCTGGTCTAGGTCTTGCCATTCCTTCCAACTTATCCTGCCCAAATACACACACCCGTACGTGTGTGGGCACTCTCGTTCCCTGGCATTCCGCCCTTCTGTTCTTCCCATCGGTGCTCACTGTCTTCCTCTCCCCACCCCACCCTCCCCTGCCTCCATCCCTATCTCCCACGTTCCTCTTCTCCCTCTTTGCCTCCTTCCAGGCCTGTCTTCAGTAAGCCACTGATGCTCCGGGTCCAGCTTCACCCCAAGAGAGCCCTCAGGCTTCATCAAGATGCTCACACTCTGATCCCTGACACAGAGGGGATTCTCAGTGAATCCATCTTTATTTCTTTATTCAAGTTAAAACACGTTTTCCTTGAAGACACACATATCCTCTGGGCACAGATACAAAAAGCATGTAGACAAATCAGTAAGACAGCAGTTTAAAAGAACACTGTGCTCTCTGGGTCAGAAAGCAGGCGTCCCAGAAAGCCAAGGAGAGCAAGAAATCCCACAAATATGGGCCGTCCACAGAAAGTGAGTGCCTCTAATTCTCTGTGGACAGAATTATAAGCATGAAGCCAAGAGCCCTCTGGTTTGAATTGTCAAGGCCGGGAGAAAGAAAGAAAGGAATTATTTTCACCAATGACGGACAAATCCAGAGGGTCATACACAGCAATCCACATGTGATCGTTAGAGACTGACAAACAGGTAGGTGTCAAATCAGTGTCTTGCTAGAAAAGAGCTGTATTTTAATTTTTAAAGAATTACATAATAAATATCTTTTTCTTTCTCAGTAAGCAATAAAGGTCACTCACTGGTAAGGGAATGGAAAGCTAGGACTTTCTACGGGCCAAGTATTGTTCTTAGCACGAATTCATATTCATAAAATTTAACTTAACTTCTAAATTATAACTCATTTTGTTTAATCTTTAACTTTAGTTCAAGTTAAGCTATTTAGTATTTGTGATGGCCTCCAGAGACAGATCTTAACATCCCCTTGCTTTTTCTCTGCTCCCCGAGTAAGGAAATGAAAGCACAGGGAGGGCACCATTCCCAAGGTCACACAGCCAAGAACTGGCAGAGCAGAAACAGATAGGAAAGTATAATCTGTGCAGAAAGTGGAAGCTTTACAAGGAAAAGCTGCCTTCCGGTGAAGTGGTATAGATCCCAAAGAAAGAATAAAAGGAAAAGATACTATCATCAGACCAAGAATAGAGAAGCAAAACCAGAATCCAGAAAAAGGAGAGAAAGCTCACATAACAAGAGGAAAGCATTTAAGAACCTTCTTCAGGGGCGCCTGGGTGGCTCGGTCGGTTAAGCGTTTGCCTCTTGATTTTGGCTCAGGTCACGATGTCATGGTTCTTGAGATGGAGCCAGCTTGGGATTTTCTCTCTCCCTCTCTCTCTCTCTGCCCCTTCCTCGTGCTCCCTCCCTCTCAAAACAAACAAACAAACAAACAAACAATTTCAAAAGAAGAAGAAAAACAACCCTTCAGTTCTAGAAGGCAAAATGTCGTACAGGAGGTAATGTTTCCTCTTTCCCTTCTTGCCAAGACTCGACATCTCCCCCCTAGAGCTGCATCACATGGCCACAAGTCAATCACAGGGTCAATATGAGCAAAAGTTTTTGTTTTTGTCTTTTTCTGGATCTGGACTTCAATCCAAGGCATCCAACTAAGATAAACATGTTTTCCCCAATATGAAACGTGATCATACAAATTCAGACTCCTAATACAGGATTGTACGATTACACAAGAAACAAAAATATGTCGACCAACCGTGCTAACCGCTCCCACGTGAGGTCCATTTTCCCAGAGTGAGGCATGCAATTTTCATGTACTTCACATGTTACTACAGAAAGTTATGAATGATGACCTGAGAGGTCAGTGAGATTTTATCTAGGAAAAAAAATCCATTAATTAACTCCTGGGTCCAAAAGGAATTTAATGATTTTATAGGTTCCTAGTCTCTCTGATGCTTAGTGGTCTTCCAAGGGATCACCCCTGGTGCTAAGGTGAAAACACCCGTGTTAGGAGATCCACCAGCTTTCTTGGCAGCCTATCAGCCCTCCAGGCAAGGCCACTGTCAAACTAGCCCAGAGTGGAGATCTGCCTCTTTAGAGCAATACAAGGCAATCCTTCTTCCACCAGGAACAACACTTCAGGTCTCTCCGAAGAGCTATTATGCCCCCTTTCTCATCCAAACCTATTCTCTTTGTGAAAGAACTCAGATTCTCCCAATTGTTGGCGCAGGTTTAAGAAACTCCCACCATCTAAGCCCATACCCCAGGCAGCCTATAGTCCCTCCTGAACAGCATACAACTGCACACAATACTCTAGCTCTGGGTGCATCATCCAGGGTCCTGTGAAAGCAAGACTTGCATTCACTTAGTTATACCTCTAACCACACGATCTAAAAGAGTGGCCTCTCCATGGATACATGAATAACCCTGTTGATTCCACAGCATCAAATAAAATGCCAAAGTCCTATATGAGTCACTCCTAAACGACAGGGACTCAATCCTAGAAATCTGTAACTGGCTTGTAGCATCCACGGGTAGGACCATAAAAGTGTACCTGTGGAGCTTCATCTTGTTGGTCCACTGTTGTCCATTGTTCAATTGTCCCTTGTCCATTGAAGTCCATTGTTCTATGCTGTTTAAAACTTTTTGGGCCCATCCTTAATTTTTCATCCAAAATCTTTGCAATCCATTCTATTTCCATACCGTCTTCGCAGAGGTAAGTGTGCCTTCCTTATTATCATTTCGCTGTTTTGTCAGTGAAACAGGGTAGGAGGCAAAGCAGCAGGTTCTCATCTGCTGATCAACACTCCATGGGCACATTCACGTAGGCACCCCTCCACCCTCTGGGCCCTGCAGCTACTGCACATGTCCCCACGTGGTCCATGAGAACATTGTAAGAGGAGAAACTTCTGTTGGATGTATTGCTGAAATAATTATAATACTGCCTCTCTTCCAACAGAGGATGAGAGAAAATCAAAGTAAAGAAAGAAAATGAAACTGTCTCCCTTGGTCTGGTCTACACACTCCCCAAAATTCTCCTAAGGACCACTGTTTATTTTTCTCAGTATTCATAATTTATCCATCACCAACGCTTTTTAAAATTCAACATGGGCTCAGCATCAGGTTCACTAGCATGTAGTTTGAGGACCACATCATCTCCTTGCCAACAGACAAAATGTTTTTGCCCGTCTTTATCAATGAGGCACCGCTTCAGCTCTCCCCAACTCACCGTCTCTGATGATGGGACCTTCTCATCTAGAACTCCTTCAGTTGAATGCATACACATTTCTGAATCTGTAAGTGGACTGATAACATCTACATGCTCAAATACAATCTCTTCATTCATCTTGCACATCAATTTCTCAGTACCGTGTTAGTTCTGTCCAGTACGGCATGAAAGGCATTCTCAGATAAAGAGAAACCCCCAGCCGATCAACCATCTCTGTGCCACCTACTACTATGACAATCGTGAACTAACCTGGCTGAATGACAGGTGAAAGCCAAATGTCTCAGCCTGACATTCACGGTCTGATGAATGCTGAGCCCACATGTGCTTCCAGACTTCTCAATCCCCCTCACTCTTCTGTTTAAAATTGCCCCTGCTACCCAACAGCTTCACCTTCTGAACTCAAAGGCCACCTCCTCCATGAAGACTTTGCTAAATTTTCTCCCCTCTTCCCTCCCAAAAAGATGGAGAAGGGGCTGGATATTGTCTCTCTATGCCTTGAATCCCCAGATGTTTCCTTTTAGCACTATTAAACTATGCCTTTTGTTTTTTATTTTTTAAGTTTATTTATTTTGAGAGAGAGGGAGTGAGCATTAGCAGGTGAGGGGCAGAGAGAGACAGGGAGAGAGAGAAACCAAGCAGGCCCTGCACTGTCAGAGTAGAGCCCGACACGGGGCTCGATCTCACGAACCACGAGATCATGACCTGAGCTGAAATCAAGAGTCAGACACTTAACCAACTGAGCCACCCAGGAGCCCCATGCTTTTTAAATTATAGTTATGTATATCCTACCTTATTATAGCTAAGTGTACCTTTTGATTACAGTCATCTATGTCTTATATTTATTATACACACATTATACATGTGTGTCTTCTTTCTTTTTTTTTTCTGGCTATATTTACTTATTTAATTTTTTTTTAAGTTACATCCAAATTAGTTAGCATACAGTGCAACAATGATTTCAGGAGTAGACTCTTTAATGCCCCCTACGCATTTAGCCCATCCCCGCTCCCACAACTCCTCTTTATTAAACTATAAGCTCACTAGGTTGGAGTCTAACAGCTCAGACACTTCTGTTTCCCATGCAGGGTCTGGGACAGGACTTTACATGCAGTAGGCACTTGTGATGAAGCAATCTCCTTTCACCTTGAGCTCAAAATGGCCAATGTTTACATCACTTTCAGTGCAGCACAGGCTCTACTTTTTTTCTTTTTAGTCTTTTAACACGGACACTCTAAAGCCACCCTTCCCAGCTGATTAGGCAGCCTCACTCCAGGAGGGTTGTACCAGAATATTCAACAGAGATGATGTAAGAAAAAAAAAGTACATTCTGATCATCATGATTTGATTTATACTTGCTATAATATTTAATTAAAAAATAAATGAAGTTTGGGGGGACTTTTATGTTATTAAAAAGAGCACTGGATTTTAAAAGATTGAAAAACAATATTCCACAGCCTTCCTTAGCTGCCAGGTCTGCTGTGGAATGCTTTGCCAGTATGTGACCTTTCATATAAATGCTCAAGCACCGTGCCTTTGAATATAAATGCAATTCTACCCAACTTAATAAAATGTGTCTGCCGAAGAAGTTCCAGCTGCAACTCCTACCATGCGATAAATTATCCTTTGCAACTTTAGCATACAGACAAGTGTGTAAGATAGGAGCCCGAAATATAATCTATAATAATATTGCAAATATTGTAAATATAAGAGTAATGCAAAAAAGTCAACATCCCAAACTTCACATTTTAGTTGACATTTTTACGGACCATATATTTGGGGTCTATCATGTTCCACCACATTTAATAAGATAATTTTATATGAAGTTACTTGCAAATATTTATGTAAAAGTCACTGTATCCATCCGCTTTAGGAAGTTCCACGGTAATCATTCCTCCGTATTTTCTGCAGCAGAATAGCCACGTTCTTGGCCTCTTTTCTAACGCTATGTTTATTTGCAACAGGTACAAGCACAGGTATCCTAAAACTTGAGGCACTGCAGACCCAATGAATGTTTCAAGTCGTTTCACTACAGTATGGTTACGAGTGGTATTGCTGGGTGAGGAACGGTAAATATTGGGGATGCTGTAGCTATCTGTGGTGCTGAATTCTGTGAAAGCTGCAAAATCGTGTAGAAATATAACAGCTCTCTGGAGCCTGCTTTACTCTCCTTATCGATGTACATGACATGAGTTGTACATCACATTTTATTCCAATATAGAAACAGGACAGTGCTCAGAAGGAATATACACATATATATGTTTTAGGTAGCAGAGGCTATTTTGGTTTTATTTTACTCTGGTAAAAAGAGTGAAGAACAATATATACATAAATGGAATGCTGCTATGTGCCCCTTCACAGAGCCAAGAAAAGCGGCAAGTTGACTCTTCACAGGTTACACCTATGAAAAACATTAAGTTGATGTCTAAAGTGTCTCCAGTAAAAATGCTGCATGTTTCTCTGCAATGAGCTTCATTTGCATCTGTCAACAAAAAGCACTTCCCTTTAAAAAATGCATCCCTCCCTTCCAGGGCAGAATTTCACCCGGAAAATATAGGGTGTTCATTTCATGCATATTATGCTGAATAATTACTTTTTTAGTGTTTATTTACTTTTGAAAGAGAGAGAGAAAGAGCACGAGCAGGGGAAGGGCAAAGAGAGAGAAGGAGACACAGAATCCGAAGCAGGCTCCAGGCTCTGAGCTGTCAGCACAGAGCCTGGCGTGGGGCTTGAACTCACAAACTGTGAGATCATGACCTGAGCCAAAGTTGGATGCTTAACTGATTGAGCCACCAGGCACCCCACTTTCTTTTGTTTTTGTCTCGAATGATTTTTTTTCCAAAATGGAAATACTGACATAGCCAATTATTTAAAAAATGGATCTTGAATATAAAAAAAAGGTAAATATACCAAAGTCCCTTACTCTCCCCCCAAGAACAGAGTTGAGTATCCCAGATTTTTTTTTTTTACACTTAGAGAATGAGTTCCATAACTCCAATTTTTCACTTTGCATGTCACGGGCACCTCCTCACATAAATACATGTGATAAATAGCCTATCATTTTTTTAAATGGTCATTTTTTACCATAATTTACCCATCTATTCTCCTACTGTTTAGATTTTAAGTTGTTCTGATTTTGCCTTTTCAAATAATTTTTCACAGAAAACTGCTGAATGCTTATCTTTACTGAACCTCTTATTTCCTTAGTATCTATTCCTAAAGGCAGAACCACTATGTAAACAGGTGGACGTGTTTGCACGTTCATACGCAACTCTGGGCTCTGTGGGAGGCTTGGTTTTGTTTACAGGTGCACGTCCTGTGCTTAGACTATATGCCGGGGCCTGGCACATAAAGGATGCCCATTCGTTACACGAATACGTATTGCTCTCAAGAAAAAAGTCTCCGGCTTCATTCTATCTCCCTATTTCTTGCGCTATCTCCTCGCTCTTGAAACTTTGTAACTAGAACGACCAGATCATTTACCATTCAAATAGGGACACTTTTAAGTTCCTGCTAAGTTTCTCAGGATCCACAGATGAGCGCAAACATAGGGTATCTGTCTTTCTCTGCCTGACTTACTTCATTCAGCATAACACTTAACAGAAGACCATGGGGGAGGGGAAGGGGGAAAAAAAGTTACAGAGAGGGAGGGAGGCAAACCGTCAGAGACTCTTGAGTACTGAAAACAAACTGAGGGTTGTTGGGGGGTGGGGAGAGGGGAAAGTGGGTGATGGGCATGGAGGAGGGCACCTGTTGGGATGAGCACTGGGTGTTGTATGGAAACCAACTGGACAATAAATTATATTTAATCAGAAAAAAACAAATAGGGACATTTTTTTCTTGCTTAGGAATTTTTTCCAATTTTTTAAATCAGAGTCTAAGTATCCGGCAAAATTCACTCTTTCCTCTGTGCAGTTCTGCAAATTTGGCAAACGTATGCTGTCCTATGACCACCACCAGCACAGTCAAACAAAACGAACACTTCCATGAACTCCAAAAATTGCCCCAAGCCGTTTTGTAGATCAACCATTCCCTGATCCCTAGTCCCTGCCAACCAATAATCCGGCCTCTGTTCCTAGGTTTTGCCTTTTCCAGAATGTCAATTAAATGTAACTACACAGTGTGAAGCCTTTGTATCCAGCTTCTTTCGGCACCGTGCATCCGAGATTCATCACGGTGTTGTGTCTATCCGTAGTTGTTCCCTTTTATGGCTAAATAAGGCTCTGTGCTATGAACCACAGTTTATGTAGCTGTCTTCCAGTTGAGGGACACTGAGTTACTTCCAGGTTTGGGCAACTATAAAGAAAGATACTAGAACATTCACGTACCAGTGTTTGCATGAAACTGGGCCACTCTGGGGAGTTCCAAAACGCTAAACCAGACAGAATGCCATGACACCAAGCATGAACTGTACATATGGTCACTCTGCTTAGAACACACTTCTCACCACCCAAGGTTATCTGATCCTTGTACCCATTTATTATCTGCCTTTCCGCATCCCATATAAGCTCTGGGAGGGCAGGCACCTCCTCCTCTGTTCGCCACTCTATTCTAGAGCCTAGAACAGTAGCTGGCCTGTGGTAGGAACTCAAAAGCATTTTTTAACTGAACACAGTTCGCTCAACCCTAGGAATTTGTTTTCAACACCTAAATGACACTTTCTCTTACCAGGTGCTGTTTTCAGTGTTTTGTTGCACTTAATCCATAACAATCCCAGGACTAGATATTATCGCTGTGTTTTACACAGCGAGGCAGAGAGAAGTGAAATAACTTCTGAGCGTAAGTGCAAGGGCTGGACTCTGAACCCCCATGCGGGCTCTTAAGCCACCAGGCCAAGCTTCAGTGGAATCGTCAGCTTTTAAACTTGATAGGGTGTAAAAAGCCTTATTATTTTGTTACTTTGCCTCTAGTCAAGTTACATTTCATACGCTGTTTGGCCATCTGCATTTCTTCTCTCACACTGTGTGCCTCTGAAGCGAAAATATTTTTAACAGTAGACATGGGAGACAAGCTATTTCCAGAATGCAGGTGATATCGAGAGAGAATGAGATAATCGTGTTTAAGGACCTGTTCCAGAGAATGAGGGCCAGACAGGAGACCTCTTGGCCACGCAATGCCCCTCGCAATGCCCATCCCAGCTCTCCCAAGGCTCCCCTTTTTGGATTATTGGTTCTGTCATCTACTTCACCACCAAAGCCGAAACTAAGAGCTTCCTTGGCCCTTTTAAGTCACGCCCCACCCACCGGTGAGGGCTATCGGATGGGCTTCCCAAGGGCATCACCAGCCCGCCCGCTTTTCTCCCTCTCTGCCTCCACATCATCTCCCACATAAGCCACGTATAAGTCTCCTCCCAGATCTCCTGGCTTCCAATCTTGCTTCTCTAATGAGCCATTTCCCCTTCACAAGGCGTCTAGAGTGGTATCTTGGCATGTTAACGGTCACTTCATGGCCACAGACCCTCCCATGGCCTCCTTGCTGGGACCTGTGTGGCCCTGCGAAATCTCCCCTCACCCCCTCCTCCCCTAGCAGCCTGCCCACTGACTCTGCATTGTTCTTCACTGCTTGCACACTCCATGCCTGGCTCTTCACACGGATGGACCCATCTTACCTATCAGGGGTCATCTTGAACGTGCCCTCCCCAGACAGACTTTCCTTGAGGTGCATCGTCTTTCCCTGGCCACAGTCTGTGCTTCTTCCCCAGCCTTCTTCCATTATTCTCTATGTTTATTTTTGTTCATTGTCTTCCTCTTCCAATAGGACATGAGCTCTGTGAGGCTAAGCAAGGGTCGCATCCGCCCTGCTCACCATCGATCCCCGGTGAGCGGAACGGTGTCCAACAACTTCAGGCACTCACTAGATATTGTTGAATTAATACAGTAGCACACGGAATCTCTCCTAACTTACTTGGCTCTCTGGGTAACGCCTTGCTGAGCATATATCCGTCACAGAATATCACTGAGTATTTGAGATGGAAAGGAACCGAGACATGAATTATGTCAAGCCTCTCGTTTTACACGAGGAGGATGAAGCCCAGGGAGACTCGGGCCGAGTCCACCAGCTGAGACCTGTCACAGCCACACAGGGGCCGGGTGCCATGCCAAGACTAGCACCTGGCCCCTTCCGCAGACCGCGGACTCCCCCAGACAGCCTCCATGTTAGGAAGATGAGAGAAAAAAAGGTTACGTGGAGACAGGACTCAAAGGGCTCTGAGACAGACCCAACTGAGCATCAACTGATACAAAACACAGTACAGGAACAATTAAAAGATGAGTAAAAGAAAAGTCTGGGGGCGCCTGGGTGGCTCAGTCGGTTGAGTGTCTGACTTCGGCTCAGGTCATGATCTCACGGTCCATGAGTTCGAGCCCCGCGTCGGGCTCTGTGCTGACAGCTCAGAGCCTGGAGCCCGCTTCAGATTCTGTGTCTCCCTCTCTCTCTGCCCCTCCGCTGCTCATGGTCTGTCTCTGTCTCAAAAATAAATAAAAACATTAAAAAATTTAAGGGGCGCCTGAGTGGCCCAGTCGGTTGAGCATCCGACTTCGGCTCAGGTCGTGATCTCACGGTTCATGGGTTCGAGCCCCACATCAGGCTCTGTGCTGACGGCTCAGAGCCCGGAGCCTGCTTCCGATTCTGCGTCTCCCTCTCTCTCTGCCCCTCCCCCGTTCATGCTCTGTCTGTCCCTGTCTCAAAAATAAATAATCATTAAAAAAAATTTTTTTTTACAAGAAAAGTCTGAATCCTTAGGGAAACTGCAATCTCCTGAGGGGAAGGGGATATAACGTGCAGACAGCTAGTAACTGTGGTAACAATAGCAAGGCAGGGTGTGATAAAACATGCAGTTAAGGAGAAATTCTAAGTACCAGGTAATGACAAGAAGGAAGCAGAAATTACATCAGAGGGGCTGGGGCAAATTAGATCTTTGCCCCTTCTTGCAACGCATGAATTTGTGCCCCTGCGTTGTGGGTAGGGGTGCGTCTGTCTGTGCGTCCGTGTTTGTGGGTAGGGGTGCGTCTGTCTGTGTGTCCGTGTTGGTAGATAGTTTTACAAAGGCCACCCCGTGTACCAGACATACATACACCAGACTTACTGTGGCATTCAAGGCCTGGGTATTGGATTTGTAGGTGATGCTGGGGCCACACGTCTCCCTTTCCTCCCCCAGTGACCCACTTCCTCGCTGTCTCTTTACCTGTATTTCCCCCAGTGGCGAAGAGGTAAGAAAAAAAGCCTCTGTGAAACTCAAATCTGCCAAACGCTGCTTGCTCCAAAAAAAGGATTTCGTGATGAAAGGGGACAAAATAATAGCTGAAATGAGGCATGGGGACTATCTATGGATTGCACATCTGCTTACCAGAAAAACTGGGAGTTATCTGATCTGGTGAAGGAAGAAAATGCCTGGCATTTTCAAAAGGCAGCAAGAACAACTGAATTTGTCAAGAGCTGGTGATAAATCCTCTGCCATTCTTTGAGACCACTGAGAAAGGCTGATACGTTAAAGACTAATATTCCACCTACAAAATACCAGCTAAGATCCAAAGTCTTCCAACAACATTTCTCTGTGCTTGTATTTATTAATAAGAGACTAAAGAGAGAGAGAGACAAGGACTTCAAATCTCGATGAAATCAAACACTTTTCGATCTATGAAAAAGAAAATATATGTAGGCATTTCACGTGGCCTCCCAGGGGCTGAGTCAGACAAGGTTTCTGTTATGGTCTTGTTGGAGGAGAAGGCAGCGGTGTCTTAAAAGTGGAGTTCAAGTGTATGTTTGCAAGGCAGGCACTTTCTCCTTCTCCAGTGGCTATCTGGCCTTTTAACTCACACCTGGTTGCTTCACTCCCTACGCTACCTGCCCGGCACCTAAAGGCAACTGAGGCCCCACTCCCAGAGCACTCTTCTTATCTACCTGCCCAGGTATTGAGATAACACTGATATTCATTAAGTATTTCCTGCTTTGTTTCTAACCACAAATGCCTTATGGGAGTATTCTCCACAAACCCACTCCCTCCTTTCTTTCCTACCACTGGTCTTAGGGCCCAAACCATTTCTATAATGTGGATAAATGGGTCAAACAGTTCTAGGGGAATCCTTAAATCCACCCGAGTAGGTGGGCCAGGAGGCCGATTCCTGGGGAGGGTACGGGGGTGACTTCATGGAAGCAGAGAGGGCCGTACAGACACGTCCGCAAACTCCTCTGCTAGGTCCCACTCGACCCAGCTTCTCCCAGTGGGTTCATTTCAACGCGGTAGGCACGCTTGATCTATACATCCCTGACTCTCTGCTGTGTGTTAGGCCCCGAGAATGGACATCAGCACTCACAACAGGGATGGCACATGACCTTCATTTATCTGCAGGACCGCAGGCTGTAAACCTCGGGATTCTCTGCTACCTGAAGGGAAGCAGCAACTCTTTGTAACGTCATCAGGGATAAAGCGAGAATCACCTCCAGCTCACACGCCTGTACCGGGTCACTCAAAACGGGGATCTTTCAGCTCATTCTCTTTCGGGAAGGTGCGTTTCTTTTTTTCTCTCATCACAAGCAGACAACCTGTCTTCTGTCAAACGAACGAGACAGCTCGCACGATGAAGATAAACATTTAACACCACGATGCAGCCCAAGCAGAGGCAGTTTGCAAACAACCAGAAAGTAGTAAAATCTACTGCATGGTGACTGCAGAAACCAGCGACTCAACGAAAAGGTACAAAGCTCATGTCCCAGAGACCGGAAGTCTCTGTATTGTCATTAATTATACCATGTAATGAGCTAGGCATTTTGGAACACCATGCTTGGAATGTCTTTATCTTTAAGGAACAGATAAAGAAATGACGATAAACAGAAAAGGAAAGAACACAGCACTTGGTTTGGAACCAATTTGCCCTAGAAATGTGCAAGAGAAACAGATGATCTATGCAGGGGAGAATGAGTCGTGTTTCTATACAATTGAGATAAAGGAATAATATCGCTTTAGTTAACTTGTAGGAGGCCTCACTTCACCAGAGCTTGAATAGTTAAAAAAAAAAAAATCTTATATTCCCCCCAAAATTCAAGATGGATTCCTTAAAGAGTAACATGTCGGTATGTATTTGAATAGCACCCAGCCTATAATCCCAGGGTGGAAAACTGGCTTGCCAGCTTTTCCGGGATAGGGCACAGGCTGCGTGCATCTTGCTTATCAAAACAGACACATTTCATAAGCAACAGAAATCAGACATTCCCAGAAAGCACAGACTTGAGTGAGCAGGGCTTTTAATGGGCATGCTTTAAAGATCTAAACTCACAGTTTAGAACTTCACGGTTAAATAACACGAGATACCCCCGAATCTATTTTAATCAAAGACTCTCAAAGAAAGGCTGTGAGTCTCATGCTCATTTTTCAAATAAAACTGCCAAGAAGTTGGTTATTGATCCACAATCACATCCTCTCACATGTATGATCTGTGTAGCATGGGGGAACAAGAAAAAGAGCAATGCGTTCATTTCCCCTCCCTGACGTATGGTCCTGACCGCTTCCAATAAGTCTCCTGACACCGTGTCCCTGGGTACTTCTCCTCTGACCTGGGCAGCTCTCCTGCAGGAGCAAGCCGGACTGCCCTCCATCCAATTTCTGGGACTCGCACATTTACGCACGGACTACCCTCCTCCCAACCAGGGAAATTTGTTCCAGCTTTACTCGTAAGGGCCCTTCCCAATTAAAGTGTGAAGACAGCTCTGAGGGGGAGGAGAAAACCAGAAATCTGTTTGACGTTGCTCTTCACAGGAGCACTCTCTGACCTCAATAGGAGTCGTGCAGCAGCGAGCAAATCACAAGAAAACCTCTCCCCAGCAGCTTCCCGACCACACAGACAGGCTGGGCACAGGACTCCTGAGAGCGTGCCCAACCCCAAGGAAAGGAAGTTAGAGTAGCGTTAGCCCAAGGAGGCCGAGGGCTAAAGCCTGAGAATGTGTCAGGAAGGAGGGAGGGACAGAGGTACCCCCGAATGACAGGTCCTCTGATTAATGAGAAAAGAACAAAGTAATAGTGGAAAATTAATACAAATTCTCTATTTTCTGCTCTCAACACGCCAGCTGCAGCAAAGGAACACAACACATAACGCATGGCTCCAGATTCCGATCTCATTCCCAAATGTGAATGAGCAGTTAAGAACTACCAAATAGATAAGAAAGCTTATGATAAAAAAAGACAAGGCATTAAAAAATGCCAAAAATGGGGCTCCTGGGTTGCTCAGTCGGTTAAGCGTCCGACTTCGGCTCAGGTCATGATCTCAGGTCCATGAGTTCGAGCCCCGCGTCAGGCTCTGGGCTGACGGCTCGGAGCCTGGAGCCTGTTTCAGATTCTGTGTCTCCCTCTCTCTCTGCCCCTCCCCTGTTCATGCTCTGTCTCTCTCTGCCTCAAAAATAAATAATCATTAAAAAAAATTTTTAATAAAAGAATGACGAAAATGGAAGAACACCTTTTAGAAATTTGTTTTGATTTACATAAATAAAATACACTTGTTGGCACGCACTTATGAGTTTTGACAGGTGCACAGAGTAACCACCAACACAAGCAAAGTACACAACACGCGCATCACCTCAAAAGCCTCTCGTGTCACTCCCTTGGATTCAGCCCCTCCCCCACCAACACTGGTCTCTTCTCCATCCCTGCAGTTTTGTTTTTTCCAAAATCTTACACAAATGTAGCTGTAAAGCATGCAGCCTTTGAAGTCTTGCTTCTTTTACTTTTCATACAGATGAGTGTAGATAACAGCATCATTACTACATTATTTTATTCATGTGATTTGTTGTGATTATGTTAATATTGTTAATATTCAGACAGAATGCATGTTGCATTCTAGATCTATCCGTATTATTACATATATCAGTAGTTTGCTCCTTTTTATTCGCAAGTGGTAGTCCACTGTATGGCTGTACCACAATTTGTTTATCCATTCAGTGGGTGGAAAACAGAAGAAAACATCTCAAAATTCTAATTAATTCCCTCAGAGATAGGAGGGTCCATAAAACAAGAAAGGGACAGTCAGAAAATACATAAGAGCTCAGAGAAATTAAAAATATGATCATTAAAATGTAAAAATCGATAGAAGGCTTTAAAGATAAAATCTAAGGAAACCATCAAAACCCTAGAGGAGAAAACAAGAAAAGACCTCTCTGACCTCAGCCGTAGCAATTTCTTACTTGACACATCACCAAAGGCAAGGGAATTAAAAGCAAAAATGAACTATTGGGACCTCATGAAGATAAAAAGCTTCTGCACAGCAAAGGAAACAATCAACAAAACTAAAAGGCAACCAACGGAATGGGAAAAGATATTTGCAAATGACATATCAGACAAAGGGCTAGTATCCAAAATCTAAAAAGAGCTCACCAAACTCCACACCTGAAAAACAAATATCCAGTGAAGAAATGGGCAGAAAACACGGACACTTCTCTAAAGAAGACATCTGGATGGCCAACAGGCACATGAAAAGATGCTCAACATCACTCCTCATCAGGGAAATACAAATCAAAACCACACTCAGATATCACCTTACGCCAGTCAGAGTGGCCAAAATGAACAAATCAGGAGACAATAAATGCTGGAGAGGATGTGGAGAAACAGGAACCCTTTTACACTGTTGGTGGGAATGCAAACTGGTGCAGCCGCTCTGGAAAACAGTGTGGAGGTTCCACAAAAAATTAAAAATAGACCTACCCTATGACCCAGCAGTAGCACTGCTAGGAATTTACCCAAGGGATACAGGAGTACTGATGCATAGGGGCACTTGTACCCCAATGTTTATAGCAGCACTTTAAACAATAGCCAAATTATGGAAAGAGCCTAAATGTCCATCAACTGATGAATGGATAAAGAAATTGTGGTTTCTATACACAATGGAGTACTACGTGGCAATGAGAAAGAATGAAATATGGCCCTTTGTAGCAACGTGGATGGAACTGGAGAGTGTGATGCTAAGTGAAATAAGCCATACAGAGAAAGACAGATACCATATGTTTTCACACTTATGTGGATCCTGAGAAACTTAACAGGAACCCATGGGGGAGGGGAAGGAAAAAAAAAAGAGAGAGAGAGAGAGGCTAGAGTGGGAGAGAGCCAAAGCATAAGAGACTCTTTAAAACTGAGAACAAACTGAGGGCTGATGGGGGGTAGGAGGGAGGGGAGGGTGGGTGATGGGTATTGAAGAGGGCATCTTTTGGGATGAGCACTGGGTGTTGTATGGAAACCAATTTGACAATAAATCTCATATATTAAAAAAAATAAAAAAAAAATTAAAAAAAAGATAAAATCTAGGCAATCTCTCTGAAACTAGAACCCAGAAAGGAAAAACTAACCAAGATAGAATAATTAGTGCACAGTGTGGAAGCTCTAAATTCTAACAGAATTGCAGAAAGATGGAAAAAGTGAAGAATACAAAAAACACAAGGAGAAAATTACCAAAGGAACAGAACAAGAAAATTCTCAGCACTGAAGAACACAAGTTTAGAAAGACCCACCAACAGCCTAGAAAATAAAAACTGCATATTGCAAGGCATAGCATCATGCAATTTTAGTGCCCCACGAGTAAAGAGAAGTTTCAGAGAGATAAACTACATCACAGATAAAAGGAGTCATTCTGGAAACAGATTTCTAAACAGTAATAATAAATACTTAAAGTCAGGGGAGCAATGTTAACAGTCCAAGCAATAATGATTTTACTTAGAATTCTATATCCTGCTAAACTATCAACTGAAGTGTGAGTACAGAATAAATTCATTTTCAAACACACAATAATTCAAATAGATAATTTCCCAAACCTCTAAGGGATATGTTTTTGAAAAATGAATATATAAGTGAAGAATAGAGGGGATACAGGACAAGAGGACCAAAAGAAAGCCCTAGGAAGACAAGGGTGCCAGGCCCAGAGATAAACCAGCTCAGGTGTGGGAGGCAGAGCGATCGACAAAAATGCAACGGGTGGCCCTGTGGCATTTGGATATTTGTGTTTAGTAAGCGTTCTGCTGGTTCTTGGAACTCTTTTCTCCAACTGATAGGAGAGGCCGTTTCTTCTTTGTTTGCCTAAGAACAAAGAAACCTTCCCCACAAACAACCCGTACAGGCTACCCCTTGCAGGGCAGGGGAACTGGGCCATGGTGACTGGCTTGGCATTGAAATGACTGAGTTAAGTGCAAAGGGGTGGACATCAGAACAAAATCAGGCTCCAGCCAGCAAGGAGGAAGAGGAAGTCATTGTTGGATGGCAACAGGCAATGCCCCCACGTCACAGGTATTAACCTTAGAGAGGAAAAAGTTACATGAGAAAATAAACGAATCATCGTAGTACACCAATGGGATCATCAGTGAATTACATGTAATCATGGAAACAGTGTGACCTACCCAAATTTTGGAAGGCTGGGGAAAGGGAAAACATGGGAGTCTGTAGTAGGAGAGCTGAACTCCCCACTGCTTTGAGGAGAAACCAATGGATGATACCCAAAAAAAGACACAGAAGTACAGCATATTAGGACAGCTGTGGGGCTGGTGATCAGAAGAAATCCCCAAATTATCTGAAATCTGTTGCCTCTGTGGAGTAAGTTTTGAAACAGAGAAGGTGGGCAGAGGACCGCAGTTTCTTGTTATAAGCTTTTTATCATGATAAAAGAAGTTAAAAAGATGAAAACCACAATTTCCTTATGGAATATTTAAAGAAAACTGAATCAGAGTGTGAAGATTTAGATCATTTTAATAAAGGACTAAAGTTATACACTCACCAAAAAAATCCACAGAGTGACTTTTCAGTTTTAATCTAAATTTAAAATTAAGGGATCTAAGACGATCGCTCTATTGGATGCCCAGAAACCAACAGATTGGCTGTTCTTCCTGGAACGACAAGACAGCTGACACTGAAGCTGAGTCAGCAGGACGAAAAACACTCCTAGTTCTGGTTTGTTCAGAGAAGAGCAGACCCCAGAGTCCCCAGTGACCTGAGCAGGTGAATGGAGACAGCATTCCTTCTGCCCCTGAGCTCAACAGGAGGGTTTGGAGGGAACGCTCAGCTTGAATAAGGAAGTCACCGTTTTGGAAGAGAGCCATAGATTTTGATATGTCTGAATCAAATTTTAAGATTTTCCAGCTGCCTGTGGAATGGCAACGCAGAATGTCTCTGAATTTCCAGCATGTTCTATCAGAATGCATCATGCTACCTAGAAGACACAGTCCCCCTGTGTCATTCCTTAGCAAGAGAATATTTGCCTAGCGTCAGAATGCCATGCGAGCATGACACAAGTAACTCAGGTCCTCCGGAATAAGGAATAAGGTCCCCTGCAGACAGGAACCCTGCGCTCTGAGTGGCTTCTGCCATCCCCTGGCTATGTTATCACTCACCAACCTCACTCAGCCTGTTTCCTCATCGGCATTTGAAGGCGGCCGAAAATAGCAGCTTGTAGTAGCAGGTTCTTGGGCGGCCAGAAGTAAGACGTGTAGCATGTGTGGTGGGTATGAAACAAATGACGGAAATGCTGCCCTGCATTAAAGAAGCACGTCCAGCCTCACGGCTACACGGTTGACGGGGCAACAGAAAAGGTACGAGAACAAGTTTTGGTGCTGTTTGCTCCCCCTTGTTCCTATCAGCACCTGGCCGAGCGCCCGGTTCCCACCTAACTTCTGCAGCAGCTCCGCACGGCCTCCCCCTTCCCCTTGCTCTCCCCTCTCTGCTCATTCCAGAAGCCAGATCTAGAGCTGCGCTCCCACCCCCACCTACCCTCTGCTCCCCGCTCTAGAACTTGCGCAGCCCGTAACACAGAATGAACACTCAGTCTCCGTTCCAGAGACTCACTCCCTGTATAGAAAGGCCCTGGTGAAAGTGTCCCCTATGCAGGAGCTGCTCTCGAAAATAATTGGCCACAGGGGGCACGCGCGTGGGTGGCTCAGTCGGCTGAGCGTCCGACTTTGGCTCGGGTCGTGATCTCGCGGGTTCTCGCGTGATCACATCGGGCTCTGTGCTAACGGGCTCTGCGATCACGTCGGGCACGCGCGTGGGTGGCTCGGTCGGCTGAGTGTCCCGACTTTGGCTCGGGTCGTGATCTCGCGGGTTCTCGCGTGATCACGTCGGGCTCTGTGCTAACGGGCTCTGTGATCACGTCGGGCACGCGCGTGGGTGGCTCGGTCGGCTGAGCGTCCGACTTTGGCTCGGGTCGTGATCTCGCGGGTTCGAGCCCCACGTCGGGCTCTGTGCTAACGGGTTCAGAGCCTGAAGCCTGCTTCAGACTCCATCTCCGTCTCTCTCTCCGCCCCTCCCTCCCTCTCTCTCTCAAAAATAAATAGAAACATTTCTAAAAAATAAAATTATTGGCTGTTATCAGATAATCCAAGAACTGCTACTACGGGCCATCTGCCAGGACACAGAAGTAGTTTCATTTTGAAAGAACAGATGACATAATACCACCCCTTTCCCACATGATCTCCATGTGCACGTTTCTAGAGACCAGATTCTGTGCCTAGCAGAGTCTCAACAGCACACGGAAGCACCCCGATGAGTACTGCGTACTACGTTACTAGGTTAATTTTGGTTAGGAAAGAAGCAGGGTGGCAACTGTAACATGAGGACCATAAGATGCCTCATTGCCAAAGCCAAGTTCCCTGCTTGGTTGTGGCCAGAGGCCACGGGCCTACATTCTGTGGCTGTGCCTTGCTCAGGGCACTTAGCCCTTTCTGTCCTTGTTGTGCATCCTGATTGCTGTGTGTGCCCCACCTCCTGCCCCTCCCCGCCCTGCTTTGTTCACAAGACCTGGATGCCGGGTAGGGCAGGGTCCTTGCCTTTCAGCATCTGTGGATCCCTTCACCAGACCTGTCGAGTAACTCAGGCCCTGGATCAAACTTGGCTGAATCGCAGATAAAACTTGTGATTTCTGATGGGGGGGACGGACAGCCACTGCCCCCCAAGCCATGTTTGTGAACTGTAGCCCCTCCCCTCTGACTGCTGGGCTTGGCACTCTTCCCTCCCCCAGAGCTCCTGCACCCCTCTTGGTCCACACAAGGCTGTGAGAGGACCCTCTGCCATCATGCTCCAGAGCTGGTGCCCCTGTCTATATTCATTACATATGCAGTGAGCACCTACTTTGTGTCAGAGGTGACAACACTGGGAACAAAGAGGTACAAAGACAGGAATCCTCACTGCGGAAAGGCCCTTCCAGTCTGTAAGCCTGTGCCATCCCCATGGCCTCATCGGCTGCACCAGGGTGCAGGCCAGGTGACAGGGAAATCCCCCCCCCCCACCACCCGCCCTCTGAACCCCTCCTCCTTTGTTCTTCAGGACCTCTATCAGGAACCAGGCACTCCCGTTCCTCTGAAAGTCTACGCATTTCCTTTACTCCTTTCTCATGATCCATATCAGTTTCTATCTGGTACAACTATTTTCTACACCCTTATCATTTCTTCTCTCCTAGAGTTTCATCTCCTTGAGACCAGGATCCCAGCCTAGTTCACCTCTGTACCCTTCAAACACCCAGAAAATGACCTCATCCAGGGCCAGTCCCCAGGCATATTTGCTGAAATTCTTGCTTGATGGGCATGAGAAATTAAAACCCTGTTACTTTCTAACAACTGTTGTGGACTTAAACTTTACTAGATAGCTATGTAAACAAACATTCTGGACTATTATATTGGGTACTGTCTGATGATACAATTGGATATTCTGTGTTCAGATGATACAATTGGATATATTGTGTTCATTACACAACAGATTCATACTTTCTTCTTTTTTGCTTATTTTGATGCCAAGGACTACGTGCTATTCTTCTAGGATCTACTTTACAAACAGTCATTTAAAGGCCAGAATTGCAGAAAGGTTTGTCTGGTATATAAATAAAGCATTTCGTGCATAAAAGCGACTCATTGGGAGTATTTTGAATATACTGCACAGAAAACACTGTAGGGCAAGCAAAGTGGAATTAATTTAGTAAGTCATGACCCACATTAAAAAAAAATGAGAGTGGAAACGATGAGTTTATCATAGCCATGAGTAAAGTACTGTTTCCTAGATACTTTTTCTTTTTTTTTTTTTAATTTTTTTTTTTAACGTTTTATTTATTTTTGAGACAGAGAGAGACAGAGCATGAACGGGGGAGGGGCAGAGAGAGAGGGAGACACAGAATCAGAAGCAGGCTCCAGGCTCTGAGCCATCAGCCCAGAGCCCGACGCGGGGCTCAAACTCATGGACCGCGAGATCGTGACCTGAGCCGAAGTCGGACGCCCAACCGATTGAGCCACCCAGGCGCCCCATCCTAGATACTTTTTCAATTAAGAGCGTGTGTATGTGTGTGTGCACGTGCATATATCCCTTGCACATCACAGACAAAAATGTTTGAGCAACACCGTCGACAGGATATCTGTCATGGTTTCTGGCTGCTGGGAGTCAAACCAGGTTCCTATTTTTACATAATTCTCAATGCCGTCCGTCTTGGTGGAGGCAGGGAATCTCCATCTCATTCAGGAGGCTCATCCCCGCTCCCCCCAGGAAAGTGAGGCAGCCTCAGGCAAATGGACACTCTCACCGGTGACTTTCAATCTCAGCACAATACACAAAGAGGGGACAGCAAGATCAGATGTGAGACAGACCTGTGAGCATCAGAGATGGCACTTGGAGCACAGGCACCCTCTGCCCCTGCTCACCGGCCCCTGCCCGCCCCGCCCAGGCTTCCCCCACGCCCTTCCTGTGCTGCTCAGTTACCACAGTGGGCGTCCCTTGCTCGCAACCAAGCGTCTAGAATGATACAAATATCGTGCTAAGGAGTTAGGCCCTTTATTCTGTAGGAGATGGGAAACTCTGGCATAATTTTAAACTAGAAGAACGAAACCAAGTGAGGCAGTCCTACAGAAACTGGATTAGAGCCTAGAAACACGGGGGGCAGAATAGACAGTTGGCCTAGATCAGGCAAAGGTTGGGGACCTGAACCCACAAACGGCACTGAAGACAAATCCCATTAATACCTTCTGCGTGAAATTCACAGCAGCGGAGCAGAAGTGTATGAGACAGGCAATCCAAAAGCACAGTTGAAAAGATCTAGTAAGGCCAGCACATAGAAAAGTTAAGAGCATGGACTCTGGAGCCAGACTCTCTAGATTTGGGTCTAGACTGACCAGCTGGGTGAACCTGAGTTACTTGATCTTTCTGCGCCTCAGTTCTGTCATCTGTAAAATGGGAACAATGATAGTGCTTAACTCTATGCTATGAGAATTCAATTAGAAAATATCTGCAAAGGGCTTTTAAAAAATGCTGGGTACCCAGTAAGCAGAGAATGATTGTTGAAGAAATTTCAAGAAAAAAACCTTTTTTTTTTAAGCGTCTGACTCTTGATTTAGGCTCAAGTCATGATCTCATGATTGGCAAGATCAAATCCCGCATCGGGCATTGTGCTGACAGCATGGAACCTGCTTGGGATTCTCTCTCTCTGCCCCTCCTCTGCTTGGGATTTTCTCGGTCTCATTCTCAAAATAAATAAATAAACTTAAAAAAAAAAAAAAAAACAATCCTCTCTCCAATATAGCAAAGCTGTTGCTTTGGGTCTAATTTGGGAAGTGAACTTCTAGTAGATTGCTCTTTTTTGGGCTGCCCTTACCCTACTTTTAGTTATTTGAAATTCTGTAGGGAAAGGCTTTCACAACAGGGTCTATGCACAATTAGAACCTAATTGTCAACCAATGGTTTGTGAATTTATCCAGAGCCAAAGTTCAATGATACCTATTACCTGGCATCACTGGGGAACTAGGGGTTCCACATAAGTTAATTTTCTAGCAATGAAATCATATCTAAGAGCCAGTCTGAATTACATTAACAGTTTATAAGATACGTTGTATGGCTTCCTATTTTCTTAAAGTAGTACATCAAAAATAATTTAGTATTTCCACGTGGACTTGGGTTGATCATTTTAAATGAACATCAGTCATCGGGCTAATGCTGTATTACAGTGATGGTGTTAAGGATTAACCACTATGGTTTAAAGATCCTTTTACCCCTCGGGGCACCCGGGTGTCTGTCTCAGTTGGGTAAGCATCCAAGTGCTGATTTCAGCCCAGGTCATGATCTCACGGTTCCTGAGATCGAGCCCCATATCAGGCTCTGTGCTGACAGCATGGAGCCTGCGTGGGACTCTTTCTCTCCCTCTCTCTGCTCCTCCTCCACTCGTGCTGCCTCTCTCAAAATAAATAAATAAATTTAAAAAAAATTTTTTTAAAAAAGATCCTTTTTGCCCCTAGACTATGAGCTCAAATACAATGGCCTCCCTTTTACTTCAATTTTTCTGCATCTTTCCCTGCTATGACTTAAATATTATGTCTTTGCAGCTCTATTTCTGTTTCAGAATATAACTTTTCCTATTTCTCTATAATCTGAAACCACACTGCTATAGACATTAAAGTTACGTATGAAGAAATATGGGTACATTGTCTGTGGACTATGGTGTGGGCATGAGACTCCAATAATAGGCAGGAAATTTACACTGTGTTATTTTGTGAAATCTATTCAGCACACTTGCTAAAAACTCTTCCTGGGTTTTTACTGTTCAGGGTAGCTGCGGATGCCAAAAGGGCATGTTGGTTTGACTTGTGAAGAATGAGAGCAGAATGCAGGGGAGGCTAGCATTCCCAAGCCCCAGATGCGTACAGAAGGCCACGTACTCCATACCTCCACTGTATTAGTTTCGTGTTGCTTCTGAAGCAAAGCACCACAGCTTAATGGCTTAAAATGAAACAAATTTATTATCTTGTGGTTCTAGAGGTCAGAGTCTTATGGTCTAAAATCAAAGTGTCAGCAGAGCTGGGGCACCCGGGTGACTCAGTCGGTTGAGCACCCGACTTCAGCTCAGGTCGTATCTCGCGGTTCATGGGTTCGAGCCCCATGTTGGGCTCTCTGCTGACAGCTCAGAGCCTGGAGTCTGCTTCGGGTTCTGCGTCTCCCTTGCTGTCTGCCCCTCCCCCGCTCATGCTCACTTGCTCGCTCTCTCTCAAAAATAAAAATTTAAAAAAAATTCAAAGTGTCGGTAGAGGTATACTCCTTCTGGAGACGCCAGGAGAGAATCTACTTCCTTGCCTTCTCCAGCTAGAAGCTGGAAAAATGGATTCTGGAAAATGCACAAAGGCCACCCACATGGCTTGGCTCATGGCACCTTTCTTCATCGCCAAATCACTTCACTCGACCCCTGCTCTGGTCATCATGGCTCCTTCCCTGACTTTGGCATGCCTGCCCCCTCCTATATGGACCCTTGTGATGGCACTGGGTCCACCTGCATAACCCAGGATAGGCTCCCACCTCAACATTCTTGACTTTATCACATCTACAAAGCGCCTTTGGACATAAGCATCGTTGGGGCCATTACTCTGCCTGCCACACTTACAGAAGCATTGAATGCATCTCGAATTCAGCACACACAAAACTAAGCTGCTTCCTTCCCCATCCAATCCCACCACCTCTGTCCACATCTGCCTCACCCACAGTCTGCCTGCATTTTGACTGACAGCATGTCCATCCATCCAGTTGGCTTGGGACAGAGAACTTGCAGACATCTGTGACATCAAGTTCTGTCAGGTATCCTTTCAAACACAGTCCCAGCATCTGCCCACCTCTTCCCACCTCCAAGGCCACCATCGGCCCAAACCACCAACTTCTCTCAATGAGATCCCTGGAACAGCTTCCTACAAGGTCTCCAACATCCCACCCTACATTCTAATCTCAACCCTGCAGACAGAGGGAGACTTTTAGAGCACAAATTAGATGGGACGCCTAGGTGACTCAGTTAAGCGTCTGACTCTTGATTTCAGCTCAAGTCATGATCCCAGGGTCCTGAGATTGAGCCCTGCGTCAGGCTTCATGCTGAGCATGGAGACTGCTTAAGTCTCTCTCTCTCTCTCTCTCTCCCTCTCTCTCTCTCTCTCTCTCTCCCCCCCTCTGCCCCTCTCCCATTCATCTCTCTCTCTCTCTCAAAATAAACATTAAAAAATCATAGTAAAATAAATTAAAATACAAATTAGGTCACATCATCCCTCTCTTCAAACCTGTCCAATGGGTCTCCATCCCACTCAGAATAAAAGCCTTATGACAAGTATCCCAGGAAGAAAGAAAAGCTGGGGCAAAGTGAGATCAAAAGTGAGAAAGTGGAGTTTTCCAGGAATTGAAACCCATTCAGTGTCCCGGGCAAGGACTATAAAAGGAAATGAGGAGATGACTATGTGCACATGGGCAAGGGTCTGGTCCCCCCATTAAGTGGCCTGACCCTACCCTAACGGCCATGGGAGCTGGTGATGGGTGTTCAGCAGAGCTGTGGCACAGCCACGTCTACACTTCAGGAAGGCAGTTCTCCTGCAGCCTGAGATGGGACAGAATAGAGCGGGGCAGGAAGGATGGAGGTGTTTGGAGGAGCACAGCAGAGGACAGTGGGGATAGAGGAAAGGGGGACAGGGAAGATTCATGGCCATTTAGGAGGCCAAATGTCAAAAATTGGGTCCTGACGTGACTGGACGGGTATCCAATATGGCGGCACTCATCAGCCTGATGGGACACTCAGCAGCAGGACGGACTGGGCGTGACATGGGGAGACTACGTGCGGAAGGTGTTCAAGCCAAAACGCTGGAAGGGGATTGGCCATATGGAATCTGGTGATGAGAAATACTGGCTGGAAATGTGTATTTGGAAGCCTTCGGTTTGGAGAAGGTTATTTATATATGGAAATAGATAAAAGCACCGAGGATGAGCCTTAGAAGGAAAAGAGAAGAGGGCTCAGGGCTGACCTCTTGTAGGGGAAGAGAAGTCTACAAAAGAGACTGAGGAAGAACAGCTGGAGGGCGAGGGGGAAATAGTAGAATCCGGTGGTGTAGACCGTATGTCAAGGAAATCAGAGTTTGTAAGAGGAGCGTTCGCCAGTCTCAGATTCTGCCCACAAGCTAAATTAAAAAGTCCCCCAAATGTTCCACTGGCTCTAGCATCAAGTATACTGTTAGGGGCCCTAACAAAAGCAGTTTCTGCAGAGTTCCAGCCAGACTCCAAGGGATGGAAGGAGAAGGGAAGAAAGCAAGAGAGGACAACTTCACTGGGCATGGCCGGGAGGGGGGAGGGGTCCAAGGAGGTTTTCGCTTCTTGTATTTTCTCTCTTTCCTTCCTTTCTTCCTTCCTTACTTCTGAGGGGTCAGTGCTACACATGTGAAATTCTGATCGGGGGAGGCTGTCAAGGAGAAAACAGATCGTCAATGTGTGAGGTCTCTGAGGAGGGGAGAGAATCTGGCACCCAGAACACAGGCCGACAAAGTCACCTTCAGGCCTCTCCTCAAGTGCCACCTTGTCAGAAAACCACTCCCTGACACTGTAAAAGAGCTCACCCACCTCTGTGCAAGGCACTGGGAATAAAATGGAAAACAAGATACCTCCCCCCACTCCACTCTCTCAAGGAGCTTCCAGCCATCAAGGGGAGTAGAGGCCACTAACCAAGTAATGCTGACATTTCACACACAGTGTGGTAAGTGCTCTGCTGGGGCAACGGGGGTGTGATAAAAGCAGCCAGGACTGGAGTCTTCCAGAGGCCCAGAGGGGCATGGGGCAGGGGGAAGGGTGGTGACAGCCAGACAGAGTCCTAGAACCTTCCAGGACGAGCCAAGCTATGCGGGTGACTATGAACTACTGAAAATACAAGTATGAAAGAAATACCCATTAGCGCCTTCCTGGAAATGTGACAGGCGTGAAATCTGTTTACAGCTCTCGATGCCGCTAACGTCCAGTTTTCATCACTCCCCGTGTATGGGGGAGGCTGAGCTAAGGCCTGCTCTCCTCTCCTGCCCCCTGTGAGAGCTCACGACCCATGCTCCTCACCCTGAAGCAAAGAGGCAGCGCACACAGCTACAAACACCGTCCTCCAGGGCTGGGCATCCCCCTCCCACAAGCCCTGGGTGGGTGAAGGGGGTAGATCTCCTAACTGGGGCGGCAGCCCGGGACACCAATGCTCCTAAGGAGCACCCGTGCCCAAGGCCAAATGTCCCCATTCTTGTATGGGTGCAGCAGGTGGAAACCATCCCCTTCCCCCTCTGCCGCTGCCTTCCCCTCCCACCTGCTGGCACAGGCTGCTTAGCCAGGCAGGTCCTGAATCCCCCTCCTCCTCTCCCTCCTCTCCCACAGTCCTCATATCTGCTCCCTTTTGGGTCTGAAGCCAACGGTTACATTCATGTGCCACTGAAAACACATGGGTCGAAATAATCATTTCTTTCCTGTTTCCCCTTTCTCTGCCTGCTTCCCCAGGGGAGCTCGCTGGCTCTACACTGCCCGTCTCAGCAGAGGTCTGTGACTCAGAAGGAGGAGAGCAGGAGTGGCCTGTAAGACGCTTCCCTGCCTAGCTTTTGTTTCGAAATCCTAAACCCACAGAGGGGAAAAGGTTTCAGGCAGAGGAGGAGCACACCCCCCCCCCGCCGCCCCAATCCCCAGTGAGAACTACAGTACAGACAAGGGGGGGGGGGATTCCCCAAAGTCAATTCCAAGGCCTGAGAAGGAGAGAGAGTTGGGTTCCTGGAGGAGGCTGGGCTCTGTGCTGGCCTTGCCTCAAAGCCAGCAGAGCCTGGGAAGGAAGGGCTTCAATGGGGCCTGGGCTGGGCCCTTAGGATGCCTGGTTCCCAGGACAGAAGACGGAGAGGAGAGTGGCTAGGCCAGAGGGACTCTGAGGCATGTGGAGGGAACTGCTTGGACCCGGGACCCATGACCAGAGGGGGTGTCCCTCCTGCCTGGGTGCCGCCTCCAACCCCAGGACATTTGCACTAAGAGGAAGAAGGGAAGACAAAATGTAAAATCTGAGCTCAAAAGAGGCAGAGCTGAGTTTCATAACTGATATACCACCTGGAAGGACACAAACCAGGGAAAACACACTCAGAGGTCAGGTAAAACACCTGTCTGCTTGTGCTGGACAGCAGTCAAGTGTCCTCGCACACGTGGTTCTGCAGAGTTCACGTATATCCTCTCCTACATCACCCACAGCCCCACGGAACCCCACTGCACGTGTTAACATAGCTGCGGTCTTAAATGAACCAAAATCTAGTGTAGTTTTTTTTTTTTTTAATGTTTATTTTTCAGAGACAGAGAGAGAGAGACAGAGCATGAACAGGGGAGGAGCAGAGAGAGAGGGAGACACAGAATCGGAAGCAGGCCCCAGGCTCTGAGCCGTCAGCCCAGAGCCCGACGCGGGGCTCGAACTCACGGACCGCGAGATCGTGACCTGAGCTGAAGCCGGACACTTAACCGACTGAGCCACCCAGGTGCCCCTCTAGTTTCATTTTTAAGTTCTGGATTTTTAAACTTTCAATCTAGCCCTTAAGCTGAGGATGCGCCAGCCCACGTCCCTCCTCTGCCCAGCACCAGCCAGAGGCTTCTTTTTAAATATGTGAATGTGATGTCACCTCTCTATCAAGGGCTCCCTTTTGTTCACACAGCACAACCCTAACCATAAAGCCCTCGGCTCTCAAGTTAAAATGTAACTTGCCAATATCATGCTCCTCCTCCCCACCCCCATTCTCCCATGTGGGCTTTCTCTAATCACATAGAAACACATCACACCATGAACATATCAACTCCTTCCAAAGCCCCAGAATGAACTCTAAGATCTCCTTGCCTGGAAGCCCCATGCCCCCGACCCCCAACCCACCTTGTGCCTGGCACAGAGCACGTTTGTTAGTCAACCAATGTCACCCGAATGAATCACTCAGTGATGCCCCAAACCACCAGACGTCTCCCAGTGAGTTCACAGTGCCTCACGGGGAAGAAGGTTCTGGTGTGCTCCTTCCACACAAACCCCTGGTAAAGAGGCAGTGGCGGGGGCCGAGATGCAGGCCAGGGGCCAATTCTGCCCTACAGAGGCATTTTTATTTGGTTCTCACGGTGTAATGATGTGACCTCATTATCAGCCAGCCTAATAAATTAGGGAATTCTCCGTAAGTCATCCGGGTTTCTGACTTCCATTGGAAATGAGGCAACCTGGCAAAGGGGGCCCGGCGACTCTGCACGGCAGCCCTCTTGAGGAGTAGTGTCAGTCCTCAGCCCGCCCCACCTCCCCGTCACACTGGCCCCCAAAAGAAGGTACAAGGCGGCAACCGCCCATCCTGGTCCTCCCAGCAGGCCTCCCACAGGCGGACCCCCATCTGCGGGCACCCAAACAGGGGCCTCTGGAGCAGGTGAACCAACCCTCATTCCCTGACTTCCTCCGTTCATTCCCATCACCAACAGCCAAATCTAAGCCTCATTCACCTCTTCGAGTTTGCTGCAGGGTATTTTCCTGGGCGCGGGAACCTGAGTATGGATTCTGTTAATGAGGCCAATTTTTTTTTTAACATTTTTATTTTATTTTTGAGACAGAGAGAGACAGAGCATGCACGGGGGAGGGGCAGAGAGAGAGGGAGACACAGAATCGGAAGCAGGCTCCAGGCTCCGAGCCATCAGCCCAGAGCCCGACGCGGGGCTCGAACTCACGGACCGCGAGATCGTGACCTGAGCCGAAGTCGGACGCTCAACCGACTGAGCCACCCAGGCGCCTTTTTTTTTTAATTTCTTAGCTGTATACCTGAACTGCATACGTTTCCCTAAAACTGCCTCCTACATTGATCCCTTCTCTGAAAAGGTGTCACTGTCACGGCCTCATTTCCTTAAGCTTCTTGCCCCGGTTAGGTCTTGGGCAAGATGAGAATTCACCCCCGGAGGCCCCGATGATCAAGCAGGGATTTTCCTGCGCTGCTGAGGCTCCCTGACTCCTTCTCCAACCAGCAGCCGACTCAGCCGGCAGAATCCCAGCTCCCCGCGCTCTCCGGCCTTAAGAATTTTGTAATGCGTGCCCGACAGAGCATCTTAAACTACAGGGAATCAATATAAATCTCCCTCGCAGACGCGTCTAAGCCGATGCAACCGTTGACAAGAAAGCATTTGCATCCTTTGATTGGAATCTGGTCCAAGCCCAATTGAATCCAACTACTGCAAAGCTGTTCTGCAAACAATTGCTTTTGATTACCAGGCGAGCGACAGTTTCGTGCTGCAAAGGGGCTTTCTCATCTTAAACCAATATTTTAGGCATGAGCTTCTATCAAACTACATTCCATCCAGGGGGTAAACGCAACTCCGTCCCCTCCCCCACCGAATTATCCAAAACCTTCCCTAATTTTTAGTACACATAAACACACTCCCCTTTAATAAAAAGCGCTTTCTCTGAGGAACACCTCAGGTCTTTGCCGACACCTAATGCACCTCTCTGAATGTTCGATAATTAACGGACGTTTCACATGTTTGCACCTCAAAGGAGAATTATATATTTTTTGAAATAACTATCCAAATTCGGTAAGTACCTTGGACTCGGTCCATTCGCTAAACGCTCTGTCAGTGGCCCTGTATGTTTAGACTTTCATCTTTTTCCTGACTCGTCTCTCTGCTCACAAATCCCTTTCTCTGATTCTGTTTTCCCCAAAGTGAATTCGTAGCTGCTTTCGCAGAGGAGCGGGGATAGACAGCGAAAGACATAGGAGACTCCTAAAAGGGTGTCACTAAGAGCTGTGACACTTCTGCTTTACAACGCGTGTGTCCAAAACCGGCGTCCGAGGTGTAGACGAACGTGGTGGGCTGGACGGGGCGTCTGTCATCTCACCTCACAACTGGGGAAGCCAAGCACGGATTCGACTCCCATCCGGACACAACAGAAGCCTCTGTCCTCTTACAGCAAGAGCCCCGTGCTGCAAATCGGATGCGTACTCCGCACGTATCTTCGCTCTTGTCCCCGCTGTCCTAGAAGCTGGGGGGTCCCCTATACCCGGGTTCTGAGGATACCCCTTCCTGTCTATTCGGGGTCTTTATCCTCCCATTATTTCCTCCTCGACGCCAGAGGCTCTTAACGCCGGTTGTACACAGAAAGCACCTGCTCATGGCTGATGGATGGTCTGAGTCCCACCCCAGACGCTCTGACTTCACTGTCTCAGGGCCTGGGCTTTAGGATTTTACTGTTCGGCCAAGAGACAGAGCCCCTGCTCGTCACCGACCTATCCCGCTAGCCCATGAGTTACAAACTCCAGCCTATGTGCCAAAATGGCCCAGGGACGTGGTGGGGAAGAGGGGCGTCAAATACACAGCACATCAAATTTACCACCTTGACCATTTTCAAGTGTACAGTACATTCACAATTCTCAGCAGTGGGGTGTATGTTTTTTATGGGAAAAAAACCTGTTACGACATTTTTTTACGGGCTTATAATTAGGGACGCTTCACATAAAAATCCAGATGTCCGGAATGTGGCAACAGAAAGTCACCATGGCCTCCCAGCAAGAGTCACCGGGGACAGTGTGATGGCTGCCCCTTCGGGGCACGTGTCTCGGGGTCACCAGCATCCCCACTGCTCCCCTCGAAGTTACTCCTAGCCTGGTTCCTACAGACAGGCTTAGCTTAGTCCACCAACCATGTCCAACCTGCTCAGCCCTAAAAATGTCCTGTGTCCTTTGACCCCGTGTCTCTCCCTAGCTCCCCTGTCTCTTTCTCCTCTCTCCCTTGTCCCGCATTCGCTCCTCGGAGCCCTGAGATCCAGCTTGTTTCCTCTCCCCTGCACTGAGCCCACCCTGGCGAAGATTAACGACCTCATGGCACCAATCCCAGGGACACTGTGATTCCCTGTGCCGCACTGGACAGTCTCAGCTCCTGTGTCCTTCTGGAACTGTGTCCTCCCCCCTCAGTCTCTCCCCTCTCCTCTACCTTTCCATCCAGGCATCCATCCTTGGCCCAGGGCAAGGGAAGACTCCTTGCACACGTGGGGCTCACCACAACCCACAGGCTGACAAGTCCAGACACAGCGCACTCAGGGGCTCCAGGGGAGTCTGAGAATACCAGGTTTGAGTTCCCAGCTCGGTCACTTTGGAGCTGTCATTCTGGGCCAGTTATTCAGCTCAAGCCCCATCTTTAAAAAAAAAAAATGGGGATAATAATTCTCACTCCAAAACGCATGAGTGAATGTGTGCAAAGCCCCAGAGCAGAAAACATCACTGTCCGATAGAACTTTCTGTGACGATGGGAATGTCCCCCATCTGTGTCGTCTGGAAGTCACTTGCTGCGTGTGTCTACTGAACACCTGACACGTGGACACTGTGACTAAAGAATTAAATTTTTAATTTTACGTAACGTGAGTTCATTTTAAATTTAATAGCGTCCTGGGCCAGTGGTCCTCTGGGGACAAGTGGAGCACTGCAGGGACAAACACTGAACAAACATCAGTGAACACAGACTATTATTGCCACTACTGGCAAAGGGCAAGGTGACAATAAGCCTCTCCAGCTCAGACCTCCCACCTGAGTGTCGGGCTGTGCGAGAACAGGCCTCAGGCCACTTGAGGCTGGTCCTGTTCGAAGAGCCTATGCTCAGGAAAGTGACCAACGTTCAGCAGGGGACACAGTGAACATTCAGGAGACGTGGCGTCCCAGTTACTCCCATCTGGTAAGGGGGCAGGCGTGCGGTCTCTAGGACACTTAGGATGGCATCCTCACTATGACCCACTGGGTGGAGGCCCCAGCTGCCGGGCTCCCCTGTGGGGCCCGAGGCTGGCGACCCAGCTCCTCCCACACCAGGGACCCCACCTGCGTCAGTTAACGTCCCTCTGTGACTCACTGTCCTCCTGTGATAACCATAATCCAAGTGCCCTCTGGATACCTCCCCGTGGCTTCTCCTCCGGCCATCGCCAGCTGTCAGCTGAGCTCAGTGTCTCCGTCCCCCTGCCGAGGCCCGCCCCCTCTCCTGCCCCAGCCTCCCATCTGATGGCCTGAGCCATCTTGGACACCTTCCGAACACCAAATCCAGCTGCTGTGGATCCAAATATCTTCTCGCGCTGTCAAACAAAACCTTGGAGATAGTTTTCCATCGTCTCATTGCGTAAATTTAGAAACCAAATGAGGTTAAGAACCAAATGTTCTTCAGAGATCTCTAGAGACACAGAACCAATAGGACAACAGGGTGTGTGGGTGCGTGCTCATGCATGGGGGGGTGGGTGAGGAGGGAGAACAAGGGAGACTGGTTGACTGATTTCAATGAATTGGCTCATGCAATTCTGGAGGCTCGCAAGTCCAAAACCTACAGGACAGGCCAGCAGGCCAGAGACCCAGGGAAGAGCCAGTGTTGCAACATAAGTCCAAAAACCAACTGCTGACGGAATTCCTTCTTGCCAGGGCTTAGGGGTGGGGAGGGAGGGAAATGAGAGAGGGAAGCCTTTTGGTCTATCCAGACCTTCAACTGATTGGATGAGGCCCACCCACATTAGGGAAGGCAATCTGCTTCACCCCAAGTCAACTAATTTAAATGTTAATCTCATCCAAAAACATCCTCCTTGAAATACCCATAATACTGTTTGACCAAGTATGTGGGTACCAAGGCCCAGCCTTGGTTGGGCCATAAAATTAACCCTCATTACCTCATTACCAAGGTCACGGAGTTAAAATCGAGGGCAAAGTCTAAAATAAGCTTTAAGAAATACAAAAATATCATTTCCTCCATTGCTAAAAGCATTTTAAACCATAAGCAAATCTTGATAAAAAAATAATTTTATTTGGCAAAGGAATAAGCCGTGTGACTGATTGACATCTACTATTATATAACAAAATAATACACAGTTAACGTTTACTGAGTTACTAAGGACCACACACTGTGCTTTGTGCTCTATATCCAACCATCGCAGCAAACCTATAACATGGTTGTGTGTTTTGCAATAACTTTGGGTTACGTTTTTAAATAAGTAAAACTTTGCATAGCTTGTATGTATAGCCAGATTCAAGGATGCATTCAAGTGATTGCTTTTTTCCCTGTCTAAAAATGGAAACCACATTAGTCACCCATATCTGGGAATGTCCACCTCTCCTTCTGCACGCTCAAGTACAGTATTCTAAGGTTGCAGGCATCAGTATCAGCTATTAAAGGTTGCCATATGCCTCAGCTCTTTGGAATCCCCCCTCAATCCAGGGCATGCATCAACCATTCCAAAATAAACCAAAGCTGTGCATTTGCTAATCTGAACGTATTCCATTATTTCAGACAACAGAGTCACTACCAAAGTCCACAACCCCTTATCCGCAATCCTGAATGCCAAGAGATCTGAGAACTGAAAGGTTGTTTTTACAAATCGTTTGACAGCAAAACATTACCTAAGCTGATATGAAGCTATACATGGTGTTTTTAAAATCCCATGTAGCGTGGATGTCCACATGCTTTATTTTGGAAATATTAATGCATTTGATTGCAGGATGTTACCCAAAGCCCTACTGGAATGTCATGTTCTGTATGGTAGAAACACAATCCAGAAACCTGAAAGAGTGCAAATTCCTGCGCATTTTTGGCCTCAAGGGTCTTCTAGAAAGTATTAAGGACCTATATTATCCCCATTTTACAAATGAGGTCACCAAGGTTCAGGAAAGAACCCAAATACAGCTTCATTAGATGTCAAAGGCAGCATGGGAACTTTTCATCACTGTACCCTACATACGTATGACGCATTTCTACATACAATACAGGAAGTGAGCTCATACGTATGACGCATTTCTACATACAATACAGGAAGTGAGCTCATACGTATGACGCATTTCTACATACAATACAGGAAGTGAGCTCATACGTATGACGCATTTCTACATACAATACAGGAAGTGAGCTCATACGTATGACGCATTTCTACATACAATACAGGAAGTGAGCTCATACGTATGACGCATTTCTACATACAATACAGGAAGTGAGCTCATACGTATGACGCATTTCTACATACAATACAGGAAGTGAGCTCATACGTATGACGCATTTCTACATACAATACAGGAAGTGAGCTCATACGTATGACGCATTTCTACATACAATACAGGAAGTGAGCTCATACGTATGACGCATTTCTACATACAATACAGGAAGTGAGCTCATACGTATGACGCATTTCTACATACAATACAGGAAGTGAGCTCATACGTATGACGCATTTCTACATACAATACAGGAAGTGAGCTCATACGTATGACGCATTTCTACATACAATACAGGAAGTGAGCTGCAAAGCCGCGTGTAACACTGGACACCACGGAGTATGTTTGGTGGACTGAGAGTTAGCAGCACTGAAGAGGCAAAAGATTTGTTCAAATACGTGGGGTCTCATCAAAACCAGATGCAGAACTCTCATAAAGACCCTTTTCATCATTAGGAAGAAATCAGATTTTCCCCATTAGAAATAAAGGGAGGGGGAGAGGCTGGGGGGCTCAGTTGGTTAAGCGTCTGACTTTTGATTTCAGTTCAGGTCATGATGTCACAGTTCATGAGATCAAGCCTTGTGTCAGGCTCTGCACTGTCAGATTCTCTCTCTCCCCCTCTCTCTATCTGCCCCTCCCCTACTCATGCTGTTTCTCACTCTTTCTCTCTCAAAATAAATACAAACTTAAAAAAAAAAAAAGAAATAAAGGGAGGGAGAGACATTTAGGGGCAGTCTGATTGTCCCCAAGAGACTACATAAGATTTCAAAACTCACTGCAAACTCCCGCCCTTTCCCCGACACAGTCTTCCAAACATCTTCCCCTCCTTTCTGTCTAAGCAGGATGAAGACACCACTCAGAATCTAGCAAATTCATGTGACTCCTCAGCAATCACCTCCTCAAGTACATCAAGCGGCAGGAACAGCCCAGGATGAGCGCGAGCCTTTTGATCTCAGTGAGTTTGACTACTCCAGGCTCTCATGTAAGTGGAATCATACTGGCTTATCTTTGCGACTGGCTTTTATTTCGCTTAGCATAACGTCCTCAAGTTTATCCAGGGAAGGATCTCCTTCCTTTCCAAAGCTGAACACTATTCCCCTGTATGGATATGCCACATTCTGTGTATCCCTTCATCTGGATCTTGGGTAGCGTCCACCTTTTGGCTAGCGTGAATAACACCTTCTGGTTATTGTGACTAACACCGCTCTGAAGGTGGGTGTGCAAGTATCTGCTTGAATCCTGGCTTTTTTATACTGATGTATAGTTGACAATGTTACATTAGTTTCAGGCGTACAACACAGTGATTCAACAAGTCTACACATTTTTATGCTGTGCTCTTCACAAGCGCAGACAACACGTCACCAGACAACACAATTACGGTACCATTGACCAGCGCCCTATGGTCACACAGACGCACAGCATACCATGCTTTCCTTCTTGTGACTTAGTCATTACATAATTGGAATCCTGTGTCTCCCACTCACCTTAACCCAATCCTGCCCATCCTTCCAACACCCTCCCCTCTGGCAACCATCAGTCTGTTGCTCTGTATTTAAGAGTCTGTTTCCGCTTTTGTTTGTTTTATTGTTCAGATTTCACAGAGAAGCAAAATCATATGCTATTTGTCTTTCTCTGACTTGTTTCACTTAGCATTATACCCTCTAGGTCCAGCCATGTTGTTGCAAATGGCAAGATCTCATTCTTTTTTATGGCCAAGTAGTATTCCATTATACACGTATTTATAGAAATGATGTGTGTCACATCATTTTTATCCATTCATCTGTGGATGAACACCCAGGCTGCTTCCGTATCTTGGCTATTGTAAATAATGCTGCAATAAACATAGGGGTGCATGTATCTTTTTGAACGAGTGTTTTTGTTTTCTTTGGGTAAATACCCAGAAGTGGAATTATGGGATCCTATGGTAGTTCTATTTTTAATTTTTTGAGGAACCTCCATACTGTTCTCCACAGTGGCTGCACCAGTTTGCATTCCCACCAACACTGCACAAGAGTTCCTTTTTCTCCATGTCCTTACCAACACTTGTTGTTTCTTGTGCTTTTGATTCAAGCCATGCTCTTGGGTTTAAGGTATTATCTTATGGTTTTCATTTTCATCTCCTTGATTAAAAAAAAAATGCTCCACATCACAAATCATGTGTCTACTGGCCATGTGTAAGTCTTCCTCTGCTCAGCTCCTCTGCCCCTTTTTTAAGTTTATTTGTTTTAAGAGAGAGGGTACAAGCAGGGGAGGGGCAGGGAAAGAGGGAGAGAGAGAATTCCCCAGAAGGCTCCACATTGTCAGTGCACAGCCTGACACGGGGCCCAATACCACAAAGCACGAGATCATGACCTGAGCCGAAATCGAGAGTCAGACACTCAACTGACTGAGCCACCCAGGTGCCCTATAATGTGCCCATTTTTAATTGGATTGGGTTTTTTGGCATTGAAGTGGTATAAGTTCTTTATATATTTGGGATATTAACCCCTTATCAAATATATCATTTGCATATAGCTTCTCACATTCAGTAGGTTGTCTTTTTGTGTTTTTTAATGTTTATTTGTTTTTGAGAGAGGGAGAGAGAGTGAGCGAGAGAGAGAGAGAGAGAAAACAGGCAGAGAGAGAGGAGAGAGAGAATCCCAAGCAGGCTCTACACTGTCAGCGCAGAGCCTGACTCATGGCTCAGTCTCACGAACCATGACATCAGGACCTCGGCCAAAATCGAGAGCAGATGCTTAACGGACAGAACCACCTGGGAGCCCCTGTCTTTTTGTTTTGTTGATGGTTTCCTTTGCTGTGCAAAAGCTTTCTACTTTGATATAGTCCCAATAGTTTATTTTTGCCTTCGTTTCCCTTGCCTGAGGGGATATATCTTGAAAAATTTTGCTAAGGCTGATGTCAAAGACAGTAGTGCCTACCTTTTCTTCTAGTAATTTTCTGGTTTCAAGTCTCTCATTTAGGTCTTTAATCCATTTTGAGTTTACTTTTGTGTATGGTAAAAGAAAGTGGTCCAATTTCATTCTTTTGAATATAGCTGACCAGTTTTCCCAACACTGTTTACTGAATAGAGTGTCTTTTCCCCATTGTATATTCTTGTCTTCTTTGTCATAGATTAATTGATCATACAAGGGTGGGTTTATTTCTGGGTTCTCTGTTCTGTTCCATTGATCTATGTGTCTATTTCCATGCCAGTTCCATAGGGTTTTGATTACTACTGCTTAAGGAATGTGGGATTGTGATACCTCCAGCTTTGTTCCTCTTTCTCAAGACTGTTCTGGCTTTGAGTCCCTGCTTTCAATTCTTTTGGGTATAAACCCAGAAGTGGAACTGCTGGATCATATGGCGGTTTGTTCAATTTGTGAGCAACCCCCATACTGTCTTCCCTGGCAGCCATACTATTTTCCATTCTTGCCAACAGTGCACAAGGATTCCGATTTCTCCACAACCTCGCCAACCCTTAGTTTCTGTCCCTTTCTGTTTCCTTTTCTTTTTTTTTTTTTTTTTTTTAATTTTTTTTTTTTCCAACGTTATTTATTTATTTTTGGGACAGAGAGAGACAGAGCATGAACGGGGGAGGGGCAGAGAGAGAGAGGGAGACACAGAATCGGAAACAGGCTCCAGGCTCTGAGCCATCAGCCCAGAGCCTGACGCGGGGCTCGAACTCACGGACCGCGAGATCGTGACCTGGCTGAAGTCGGACGCTTAACCGACTGCGCCACCCAGGCGCCCCTGTTTCCTTTTCTTAAGTAATGAGCATGAAGTCGCATCTCTCTGTGGTTTGATTCACATTTCTCTAATGATTAGTGATGTCAGGCACTCCTCTGAATTTCATTCGATTTCTTCTGACTTTGGCGTCTGCTCCCTAGCCTGGGCCCCAGAACCTGCCTTTTTCCATCTGCCTTCACTGTCTTCATTACCGTGGACTCTACTCAACTGTGGGACGTCCTGTTCCCCCATCTAAATGGCCATTCACCCTGACACAGTAGTCTCCCTGACCATCAACAGGCACCCTCTGTCACAGCCTAGATGGATTTGCTGTGTAAGAATCCTTTCCCTACCCCAAAAGAAATGAGATAGAATCCTCAGATCATGGGATGGGCGGGGGGCGGGGGGAGGCTGAGCACTGGGAAGCAGTCCTCTGATTTCCTCATTCCTTCCAGGTGGAACAGAGAATGAGATCTGTTCGTACCCACTTGAGCCTTGCAAAGATACCAGTAGCCAGACCAGCCCCAGACTCCCAACACTGCCATCTGCAAGATCCCTGAGCAGGCCGGACAAATCCTCCCGAAGCCAGACTTTCTTGAGGCAGCAGGACCACCACCAACTAGAAAAATCCGAGTGACACAAGTGGTCCCTGGGCAGGAGGCCCAGTGGCAGATGCCCCTCAGGTCACACTACGCTTGCCCAGAACGGAATGCCAAATCAGGCCTGACATCTTTCCCAAAGCTCAGGGGAAACAATACAGAGCAGCTTTGCTTTTTAAATTCCATTTCTTTTTACATTTTTTTATTAAGGTATACTTTGCATACAGTAAAATGTACCCCTTTGAGTATAAAGTTCAGCAGTTTTAACAAAAACATACAGCATACATGTAATGACTACTACGGTCAAGATAGAGAATAGCGGGGTGCCTGGGTGGCTTGCTCGGGTAAGTGTCCAACTTCAGCTAGATCATGATCTCGTGGTTCACTAGTTCGAGCCCTGCATCGGGCTGTGTGCTGACAGCTCAGAGCCTGGAGCCTGCTTCGGATTCTGTCAATCTGTCTCTCTCTCTCTCTCTCTCTCTCTCTCTCTGCCCTTCCCCTACTCACTCCATGTCTCTCAAAACTAAATAAACATTAAAAAAAATTTGTTTTAAGATAGAGAATAGCTCCATCATCCTGCTCCTTTATAGTCCACCCTGCTTACGCCCCCAGATCCCAGAAACCACTGATCCATTTTCTGTTTCTATAGCTTCACCTTTTCCAGAATGTCTTATGAATCAAATCATACAACATGTAGCCTTTTGAAACTGCCTTTTGTTATGCATAAGTGCTCAACGTAGATCCACGTGATCTCAGGCAACAGTAGATTGTTCTTTTTACTTAGGATTATTTTGTTGTGGCAAAACATACATAAAATTTACCATTTTAACCACATGTAAGTGCACAGTTCAGTGGCATTAAGCACATTCCCCTTGTTGCCCAGCCGTCATCGGCAACTTCACTTTTAAAGGCTAATCTCATTAAATGATTATTTTTGAACTTTAATTGCATTCAAGGTCCCTGGAGAAAAATGTGAAAGTTTCACGGCACATTCTGTTGGTGACACTGTGAGTAAATCAAGACACATCCCAGGTTGCCAGCAAAGTCTGGCTCATGCCTGTTGCCCCAGTGTGATTATTAATAGACGCACTTTCACTCTTAAAAGTTTGGACGATAAGCTACAATGCCCACCCTTGCCATAGGAAAATAATTCCCCTCGGAGATTGCTCGTAAGAGACTGAAAGAAAAAAAAATTAAATAACAACATCATGATCTATCAAATTAGGACTGTCAAAATTACAAATACGCTTACCTTCAACCCAACAATCTCATTTCTGAGATTTGACCCTACAGATGCACATGCGGTATTGTCAATAAGGAACATCAGAAACAATCCAAGGAGCAGTCCGTAGAAAGCTGGTCACACGAACTATGATGAGTCTATCCCCCACCCAGCTGTAAAAAGAATGTGGAAACTCTCTGTGTTCTCATACGGGAAGAGCTCTAGGATGCACCCTCACGTGAGGAAAATGAGGAAGTAAAGAGTGTATGGTGTGCTACCTTTAGGGTATAGAGGAGAATGGGAAATATACATGTGTATTTGTTTGCATATGCATAAAGGAACTCCCCCAAAGATACTGGGAATATACACAGATACTGACCCATCTGTCTACAGCGTGGAGGGGAATGACAAGACGGGGGTGGCAGGAAGGCTTCTAACATCTCTTTAAACTCTTACGACAGTGTAAAGGTATTGGTGGTTCAAATCATTAAATAAAAGGGAAAAAGAAGAAAAAACCAAAAACGACAGAGGGTAAAATGTCCCTTGGGAGAACTACTAAGTGTGATGGCCTGAACTGTTTATTATAATTAATTTATTTCCAATATTCACAAAATCAGTATATTCACTGGTCAAACGCTGAATATACCCCCCAAAGGCCTCAAATAACCTAAAAATTACTTCCTTTTCAAAATCCATCATGTAGTTGAACTAAGCACGAGAAGGTTCCTTCTGCTGATATGCTTGAAGTTTAAACACATCCCCACAAAAGAAAAAGGGCGCCTCCGTAACTTACTTCTGGATGCCACGTTCCATTCCTTTGAAGTATCAATGCTTCTTGATAAGTAGAATCAGTTTAAAGCCCTCTAACGAGTTCGCTCCAAACTAAAAAACACTTCCTTAATTTGTTTCAGTTTGTTCATTAAATATTACCATGAAAGCAATTCCTAATATCATGAAGGTTCTATGAAGAGATGAGTACAATACGTTTTTGATGTCTGATAACACCTGAGCTCATTTTTAAGTATGTATTAATACACAAATGTATTAATTTTCTATGGCTATTTTAACAACAACAATCCACACACACACACAAACTTAGCAACTTAAGAACACACACACACACACACACACACACACACACACACACTCACACATTCGTTACCTCACAGTTCTGTAGGACTGTAGTGACAGAAGCCCAGGGATACCACAGCCCGGCCCATTGAGGTCCTCTGCTTACAGTCTCACAGGGCCTAAGTCAAGGGTTGATTTCCTTATTAGAAACCCTGGAGAAGAATCAGCTTCCAAGCTCATTTCCTTGATTATTGGACAAATTAAATTCCTGGCAGTTACAGGACTCAAGTCCTATTTCCTCGCTGGCTGTCAGTAGGCGGCTGGTCTCTACTCCTACCGAGTGCCCATATTCCTTCTCATCCTTTCCGTGTGGCACTCAGTCCCTCGCTTGCATTAAATCTCTGATTTCTCCTCCTTCTGCGTCTCTGACTCCATCCAGAGGGAGGTCTCTGCTTGTAAGGGCTTGTGTGATTGGCCTGGGCTCGCTTCGATAATCTCCCTAACTTAAGGTGCAGAACATTAATCACATCTGCAACAAATTCACAACAAATTCACAGACACCTCTTCGAGGGGCCATTCGACTTCCCACAATGAATTTTTTTAAATGCAGATGTGATGAAAACCTATAAATATAATGAATAATACAAGGTGGGACATAGGGTGCCACTAACACACTCTAAATATGTGTGTGGTATATATACGTGTCAACCAGACATAAATGGGTTGTGGACATACATGTGTATGCTTCCATATGGGTGGTACTTTTTCATGTGTCCAGTATGTCAAAACCATCTGACAACTCTACAGGTGACCCCAGCCCAGCGGAGAGAGTGCAAAGAAGAGAAGGAAGAGAGGAGACCTCACAAACCAGAGCTAGACCAAGTCAACGAGTCAAGACAATAGTTATGGGATGAAAATGAATCCCAAGAGGTAAGTCACCACAGCTGTCTAGAATAAAATAAGGTCAAGAGAATCAAGGCAGGAATTGCAAAGCTGAAGCCAAAATCGAAGCCCCCAGTTCAAAAGCCGTCTGCTGACGAGGCCGCTGGAAGACACGCATCCCCAGGCCGTTATGCCATAGATCTTGGGAAATTGGGCATTTTCTAAGGCACTAAACTCAAAGCCTTATACATGCCTGCTACTCATACAGATTCCTTTTCCATTTTGTTTTTTTTAAATCTTTTAAGGCTTATTTATTTTTGAGAGAGAGACAGAGAGAGAGAGAGAGACAGAGAGAGAGAGAGCAAGCACGGGGGGAGGGGCAGAGTGAGAGGGATACACAGAATCCGAAGCAGTCTCCAGGCTCTGAGCTATCAGCATGGAGTCCGACCTGGGGCTGGAACCCATGAACCATAAAATCATGACCTGACCCAACCGACTGAGCCCCTGAGGCACCCCTGCATTTTGAATCCAGGAATCACTTTGGACCCAACAGGATTGACCCCAAGATCACCACAAAAAAATAAATTAATTAATTAATGGTGACTACATGTTTCACCTAAATTAAACTCTTAACTTCCAACGTTTTATTTCTGAATCTTGTCCTCAAGGTAATAGAACTAAATCTCCTTTAAAAAATTTTAAAAAAGATTGTTTTCTTAGAAAAACCAGTACACCTTAAAGAAATTCAGTGTGTTCGTCCCCCACCCAGCTGTAATGTTTTCAGGACAAAAAAGTACTATTAATTTTCAACTGTAATTCTTGCTTATAATAGTGATTTTTGGAAAAGGATTAGGCAATATTCTGGTTGAATTTTATAAAAATAAATATAAGCCAATAACCAGTTGGCCATGAAAGGCATACCTCTCAATTTAGAGTACTTAACAAAGGTTTTAAGTCCTCAACTAGGTTGGTCATGCTACCTCCCTAAAAAAGGCCCTCTCAATTAAGTTTTCTTCAAACCTTCAATTTCTGGGATCTGGAGTCATCCCACATACCCACTGGTGCTCTTTGCGATGTCTGATCCAGCATCTACAGAAGCTCTGAGGGACAAGGGGAGAAGGGACTTGCCACCTTTCTGAATGATTCATGGACTGATGAGCAGGTTGACTTCCACAGCCCAGAGGAAAAGCGGTCACATCGGAAAGGTCATATTGACTGAAATCAGGTGGTAGATCCCAGGAATAGTGCCACCCTGGCTGGCCGGCCTCCAGTGATCTCAGCTGTCAGAGCCTAACAGCCTTTGCTAATGTCCCTGGCAAAGACCTTGGCAGATGGTGCAGAGTCCATGTGGCCAGTCATGGGGTGGGGGGGTGGGGGGGTGGGGAGCAGTGGTAAACAAGGCTGTAGAGCCAGGAACACAGCCCATTAGGTCACTGGGGCCAGAGGATGTGCTGCTATCTTACAACAAAAGGATACGACCATGAGTAATTATACTTTGCGGGACACACATTCATACAATACATCTGAATTTCCATTTTAAAACAGACTATATTCACAACCTTCCTATCACAGTAATTTCCATTAGATAAGAGTGATAATTCTTTAAAAAAATTTTTTTAATGTTTATTTATTTTTGAGAGAGAAAGAGACAGAGCATAAGTGGGGGAGGAGCAGAGAGCGAGGGAGACACAGAGTCCAAAGTAGGCTCCAGGCTCTGAGCTGTCAGCACAGAACCTGACATGGGGCTCGAACCCATGAGCCGTGAGATCATGACCCGAGCCAAAGTCGGATGCTTAACCGACTGAGCCACCCAGGTGCCCCAAGAGTGATAATCCTCCACCAAGTTCCAAAGTAAGAATGCCATAAGGATTCACATAAGCCCAGGTATCTTATTTCTATATTTTAAGGGGGAAACAAAGGTATAAATTATGCTCCCCTTCCCACTATTTCTTCCTACAAATAATGTTAAGCTGTTTTTTTTTTTAAATTTAATGTTTACTTATTTATTTTGAGAGAGAGTGAGAGCATGAGCAGGGGAAGGGCAGAAAGAGAGGGAGAGAGAGAATCCAAGCAGGTTCCATTCTGTCAGTGCAGAGTCCAATGCGGGGCTCACATTCACCAGCCATGAGATCACGACCGGAGCCGAGATCAAGAGTTAGATGCTGAACCGACTGAGCCACCCAGGCGCCCCTGTAAACTAGTATTTTTGAACTAAACACAGTAAGCGGGCAAAGATGATAACTTCCTGGATGTGTAATGTTTGCAGGTACCATGAATAAAAAATAGATAAATCCTTCATCTGCTCAGAAACCGAACCAGGAAAGGACTGTTTGAATGATCGTTGTCCCTGCCTGCCTCCCAGTGAAGGGGAGTAAGCTTTGATTATAGTAAAGGTTTTCATCTCTACCTGATAATACAGCAAAACAACATCATGATGAGTAATGTTCATGTGAAGCCATGTACAGTCCATAAATGTCTATCAGTCACAAAATTCTGTTCTGTCGAGTAACCACTTAACAGGAAGCAAGTAAAGATAGCCGCCATTTTGCCAATAAAAATTTGGATATAAGATGTTAGGAACTAAGAAAATATTCTCCCATTAAAAAACAAAAAGAAAAACAAAAACGAACAAACAAAAAAACAACATAATGGAGGGGCACCCGGGTAGCTCAGTCCATTAAGCGTCTGACTCTTGGTTTCGGCTCAGGTCATGATCTCCCATTTTGTGGGTTCAAGCCACGTGTAGGGCTCCATGCCGACAGCACAGAGCCTGCTTGGGATTCTCGTTCTCCCCCTCTCTCTGCCCATACCCCACTTGCACTCTCTCAAAACAAAACACAGAATAGACAGTGTTTATGTTTCCAGATTAATTCCCCAGAGTCAATTTAACTCATTAATACTTTATTGATTATAATAACTGCTTGAGTTCTGGTCATTAAGATTTTCCTCCCCTTCTCCTAAAAAGACTGTTAGCCTTGGACAAAATTTTTAGAAATGCATCAAGTTTCTTTGCTTTCATCTGAGCTCATTTTTTTTTAATGTTTGTTTTTTATTTTTGAGAGAGAAAGAGCGCCAGCAGGAGAGGAGCGGGGGGCGGGGGGGGGGCAGTGATCAGAGGATCCAAAGAAGCTGGCTCTGTGCTGACAGCAGAGAGCCCAACGCAGGGCTCGAACCCACGAGCTGTGAGATAATGACCTGAGCCGAAGTCAGACGGTCAAGTGACTGAGCCGCCCAAACACCTCCCTCTGTGGCTCACTTTTAAGTACGCCTCCCAGCTCTCCATTCCTGGTGCTGTCACCGACCACCCACCACAGACCACCTTCCCCAAACGGGTCCATGTGCCAAACGGATGTGTGTGCCATTTCTTGATCCCAACCCTCAGGAACCTGTTCCACAGCACCTTGGACCTGGACAACCTCTGATCCCCTCTTTCCTCCAACCTCAGTCCCCTGGAAGTAATCCATACCGGTGTAAGCGTGCCTAATCGATTCAGAATCCATCCAATCCAAGACAACGGCATTTTTTAAAAGTTGACTATTAACCCAAAGGATGATGTAATTTATAGAATTCCAGGAAGTGGAAGCAATAAACAAATTCTAAGAACATCTCAGCCATCCACAGTATGACATTTGGAACCCAGGACCCCCACAATAGCAGGCCGCCAGGGCCTTAGGATGCCCCCAGCTTCAGGGGAAGGACTTCCAAGGAAGCACCGTTTCTCACAGCTTCTACTTCTCCCCACTCGTGAACTCACAGACCACGTAAGAACTTTCACGGGTTTCACAGGAGCCTACATGGCAGCACAGGTCCTCTGGAAGAAGGGGGCGGAGAGGGAAGGTGGCAAGCAGGGAGTTTAATTCTGGAGTTTACGGAGAGGGCAGGGTGGGAGAGGGGAGGGGCGGATGTTGGTTCTGTTACTGCAGCTAATAGAGCAGCCCTCCTGGCTGTCTCCTGTCCCGCCAAAAAAAGGAAATCTCTCTAAGCTGAAGCTCCTACTCTCATCAAACTGGTCTGAAACAAGGTTAATTTGCTGGGTTGAAATATCTGAAAATAATACATTAGATAATTTTAATTTTTTTCTTACAGTTTATTTGTTTATTTTGAGAGAGAGAGGGAGAAAGAGAGAGCACAAGCAAGGGAGGGGCAGAGGGAGAGAGAGAGAATCCCAAGCAGGCTGTGTGCTGACCGCGCAGAGCCTGATGCAGGGCTTGAACTCACAAACCCCAAGATCATGACCTGAGCTGAAATCTGGGTATTTATCCAAAGGATACAAAAATGCTGATTTGAAGGGGCACATGCACCCCAGTGTTTATAACAGCACTATCAACAACAAATTATGGAAAGAGCCCAAATGCCCATCGATTGATGAATGGATAAAGAAGATGTGGTATATATATATATATATATATATATATATATATATATATGGTGTATATATATATATATATATATATATGGTGTATATATATATGGTGTATATATATATATATATATGGTGTATATATATATGGTGTATATATATATATATATATGGTGTATATATATATGGTGTATATATATATATATATATGGTGTATATATATATGGTGTATATATATATGGTGTATATATATATATGGTGTATATATATATGGTGTATATATATATGGTGTATATATATATATATATATATATATATGGTGTGTATATATATATATCACATTCAAGTTCTTCCTCTCCCTCATGCCTCTGACTCTTCATAAGCAGAGATTTGGTAAGAATAAGAAACGTACACCCAGGGCACAAAATTCAAAACATGGAAGGATCCATTGGGCACTGATGAAGTCCAAGTCGCCCCCTCCTTCCCTTCCCCCAACCACACACTTGTCCTCAAAGAGGCAGGCACTTCCTTCCAGAGTTAGTCTGTGCTTACTCTTTCTACATGATCAGGATAGCACTGTATGCAAATAGTTTCTACACCTTTCTTCTCATACCCTCTTCCAGTATCTTGGAAACTGGTCCCTGCTAGTCCACACGAAGCTGCTGTTTACTTTGTAACAGCCAGATGTAAGCCCTTGTAGATACATAATGTAATCTAATCACTCCTTCACCAAGAGTCATTCAGATTCAATTCAACAGGCATTCATTTCCAATCTGTTGCCCTTAACACGCCCTGCAGATTTTAACTTCTAAGTGTTTCTCATACCCACTCTTTCCGGTATCATCCTACCATGTACACTTCCACTGACTTTATCCCGTGCCTCACCAGTCCCCTGTCCCCAAAATCACAACAGCCATGTAACTGATGCCCCTCGATTCTTACCTTCCCCAGCCACCATTCATCCTCCAAAATGAACTACAATCTACCAAACTACAGTGCTGTCCATTTCTGTCCCCAGCTTAAGATTCTTCCACAGCCACCACTACGTCCTCCACAAGGCCCAGCGAACAGCACATTCTACAAGGCCTCTTCCATGTCCCACCCATCGTAGCCCTATCAACTTAGTAATACCAAACCGTACTGACACATACAGCATAAGGATGCTCTGTACCTCTCTGCCTTTGCCTACGCTGTGCCCTCATCCCGGAGCACGCGCCCATCTTACGTCCTGAGCCTCCAAGACAGCCGCACCACCCCCCACCCCTGCCAGGAAGACGTCTCTAAACCTCAGAATGGGCCATGAGCTTCCACAGCTGCCTGCACCTTCCTCAGTCTTCTGCTGTGTGACGTCACGGTGAAATCTCTCCCCGCCCACCTGCCTTTCCACTGTCAGGTGCAGGAAGGAACCCTGCACCTTATAACCGAACGGCCACCGGTGCTGAAACGTTCACTGCAATGAACCGGTATGGAAACAAAAAAGGAGCTGAGTTTCAAAATGGCAAAGGTGATCAGAATGTCACCGGGCCTCAGTTTTCTCACTGCAACAACTGGGGATGGTGACATTTTCCCCATAGGGCTGTGATAAAGATTAAATGAGGTGATATGTATCAACTCTGTGGGACAGTCCCTGGCCCACAGAGAGCGCTCGATAGATGTGGTTATGGTGTCAAGAAGGAGAAGAACGATTGGAGAAAGACCTTCGGGTTGGTTGGCCAAGCTGTGACCATGGTCCTCTGAAGAATTTTCCCAGCCTAAAGGCAAGCCTGGAGGGGATGCCCGTGGTGCTGGACATGGGACAAGACATTCCTGCTGAGGGACGGCCCAAAGAAGCCACGGTGGAGGAGCGTCGGGGAAGGAGCCAGAAGGAGACCGCCAGGACGTCTGGACTGTGACGCCAAGGGTCCCGCTGCCACACCGTGGGGACGCGTCTGTGGCCCAGGCCAGCAAGGAATCAAGGTAACAGAAGTGGCTGGAGGCTGCCCAGGAGGAGGGTCAGGTCTTGGTGGGGGAGGGGGGTGGGGTGGGAGGCCTGGGGAATGAAGAAGAAAGCACGGAAACCGGCTCTGAAGCCATTTTAGAATCAGGACACTTTCGTGTCATAATTGGGTGGCGCTCGCTGCCAGGGTTGGAAAGGCCGTGGCTAACATTCCCAACTCAACAGGAAGGGTTCCAGTGACATCCTGCTGCCACCAAACCCGTGGGGCTGCCTACTGAGTTAAGTGCGGAAGAGTGTTAATTGTTCTAGAATTTCCTCAGCACTGCAATTTCCTGGGCTTGATCAAATGCCCCATATGGAACTTCATTTTCTCCTTTTATGACTGAAGGATTATCACTTAGTCCCCTCGTTTCCCCTAGGGAAGCAAAGGCTCCAGATGGGCCAGCCCCCGTTCTACGATTTTCCAAGAGCTTTGCATATTTTCTTTGTATACGTAGCTCTGTCATTTATTATTCATTCTACCGACTATCTAATCTATTAATGTGCTGAGCTCTCTTTATAAATCATGAATTAGCTATGTGGCATTTTGGTGAACAGTAAAACTGTCAGGGTGCGACGTGTGGAGAGTCTTGTGCGGCAGAAATTTCTTTATGCCGTTAGACCTCAGAAAATAACGCAGACCCGACAAACAGTAACTACATCTTCTTTTAACTTTAAGAGTGTCAGTTCTAAAAGAACACAGGAGCTGTATGTTTTCATTATTCATTTATTCATCTGTTCAACAAGCATTTATTACGAACCTACTACCTAACAAGACCGCGTTAGCTGCTACAGAACAAAGACAAACGGTACTCGTGTGTCACAGATCCTTCGACACCCATCTATCTACCTAGGAACAAGGAAAATGACAAACTGGGCCATAAGCCATCAACCTTACTTTTCACGATTTGTAAAATTTAGGTCATTTCGCAACTCTGTTCGCGTAGCACAGAAACTGCACCTTGGTAGCCCACAGACTGAATTTAGATGCGGTCTGCTGGGCCTAATCTGTGTGTGTGCTTTTTTTTTTTTTAAACGTGGGTCAGTATCTTAAAAACATAATCAGGAGACTTCACAAGATGAACTGTTAAAAATATTTCCACTTTCTCTAGGAAAACACATGAGAAGCTCTAGCAAGCCTGGGTTCACGTTCCCACACAAAAGTCCCCTACAGCGGGGGCACAGCTGTCCCGCCCTCTCCAGAACCCTCCACTGCCCATCACCGCTCAGCCCGGAAACCTAGTGTCAGCCACCACTCGCCCCCTCGTGCGTTCCCTGCAGTCACACAGGTGTCACACGTGGAAACTAAAGACAGACCGAGAGGGCAACCTGACTCAGGAACACCGGATCACTTCACTTTCCATCAGTGAAGAAGCGTCCTACGTGTTACATGTGCAAATACACCCGACACGCTTTACTCTGTTATACAAAACCGCAGGCTACTGAGGGCATCTGTTTTCACCAAGGGTAACCAGTGTTTATAACACCGTTCCCATAACGTGCTAGACAACAGAGGACACCAGCATCCGAGTCCCTTTCTGTTCCAAGACTGAGGTCCTCAACATCAGATAAAACGCCTTCTTCCCTGTCAAACTAGCAGGAACCCCAACCTCCGCTCTTCACTCGCCTTGGTTCTTTTTCTCATGGCTCTCTAATACTGTGCTAAAATAAAATATACAAACCTGTTCCCTGTTCAGCTCTAACACTTAGAAACAACTTGTTCTCAGTCGCGCCAGTGATCAGGAAAAGCAAGCTAAAATTACAATTAGAAACCCCTGTCACAACAACCCGTGGCTAGAATGTGGTCGAACGGGAAAGAACACTGAAGAGAAAGTCACTTTCAAGAGGAACGTGGCAATAATCAGTAAAGTTGAAGATGTACGTACTCTGTGACCCAGCAGTGGGACTTGTCACGCATGCCCTAGAGTGGTGAGTTTCAACCTTTTCTTACTGTTTTGTTTATTTCTTTATTTTGAGAGAGAGAGGGAGGGAGAGAGAGAGAGTGTGTGCACACACACAAGCGGGGTAGGGGCAGAGAGGGGGGGAGAGAGAGAATCCCGAGCAGGCTACGTGCTGTCAGCACAGAGCCAGACTCCAGGGCTCGATCGCACGAACCGTGAGACCATGACTTGAGCCAAAATCAAGAGACACATGCTTAACCGACTGAGCCACCCGGTGCCTCACTTTTTCTTACGATTATCCTCGGTGAGAAAAACGGCTGACATCACAACCCAGTGCAACCTGCATACGTGCACACCAAACGAAAAGCTGAACAAAAAAATGTGCCCTTATAATGTGTGGTGAAATTTTATTTTATATATCATTTATAACTCACCTTGATTGTTCTCACTACTTAATGTTGGTTACAATCCACTACATTGATCTCATAACCTCTTAATATGTGATAGTTTGAACACAGACCAGCCTAGAGGGTACCTACTGTATGTGTCCATAAAAGTTGTGTGCATTGGAAATCCTGTTGCATTACTTTTGCTAAAAGTGAAGAGTTAATCTCGATGTTCATCCAAGTAGATGGACAAAATAAGATTCCATGTTCCTATCATGTTCGTATCACAGAGCAGTGGAAAGGAATGAGGTAAAATCCAGGTATCTATTTTAATAGAACTTAAAACTAGTATTAGGTTTTCTTCTGAAAAAAACCAAAAAGCAAATTACGTGTACAGAGTGCAGGCTGACTTTAAACACAAAAAATAGAACTGATATTTCTTTGGATACACACATATTAGTCAGAGGATAAAACCATGCATGGAGAGGATTCATATCTAGTTCTGAATAGCAGTTTTTGTGTGGAGAGGGGTGTAGGGAAGGGATAAAGATAAGAATTTGAGGCTAGAGCTATATCTGAAACATTTCTTTTAAAGCCTTCAGCAGATGCAAAAATCATAAAAAAAAATTACAGCAGCTCTTAAATGTGGGTGTGCATACAAGAGAAATGATTTTCTGTCTTTTTACGTGTTTAAAAATTTTTGTAAAATAAATTTAAAAATAATTTTTACAGAATTACCTTTTTAGGGCACATATTTCTCCCATAAGACAGGAAACAAACCTCAAAGGATGAGAAAGTCATTCCCTGACTGACACACTGAAGCTCTCAAAATTTGGGGCATCAACAAAAGGTCTGACTTGAGGATAATCAGGTCTTCGTGCACCATGAACTAGAAAGTAAAACTAACCAAAGTACTTGTGCTTTTAGAATTATTTACAATTATGGGGCTCTTGGGGGGCTCAGTCCGTTAAGCGTCCAACTTCGGCTCAGGTCGTCATCTCACAGTCCGTGAGTTCGAGCCCCAGGTCGGGTTCTGAGCTGGCAGCACAGAGCCTGGAGCCTGCTTCAGATTCTGTGTCTCCCTCTCTCTCTCTCTCTGCCCCCCACCCCCCTTGCGCTCTGTCTCTCCCTCAAAAAAATTTTCTCTAGAAATATTTACAATTAGACCCTTGAAAAACCTAAGACCATGTGGGATTTTTGAACATTGAAGTGTTCCACTCTCAAATGCATGCTGCTTATTCTGAAGCTTTGGTGGTTGAAATGCTGCCTGGTGCTGAATACGCACGATTTTAGCTGACTCCTCGCAAGGCCACCTGCTAAAATAATGTAGAAGGACTTTGTGGGGACCAATTCCTCTGCAGATTAATAATGCTGACTGTTTTCTGTGGTGCAGGGTCCTGGAAGAATGGGAGGGTCACTTCATCGGAGAAGCCATTCTGGATCATACCTGTGATGGCCCTGATCCCAAGGGCTGGCATCCCCCTCCACATCCCCATCTGTAGACACCATCCACAGACAGCTTTGTTTGTGCAGATCTAAGATGCTGAAAGTATTCAAAATCAGTTGGATCTGAGCAAATATTCCTTTCTCCTCCACAGGCCATCTGTATGTAGAGTTCTGACACTGCCCAGATTCAATCCTGTCTATATCTTGTGAAATTCAGAAGTTCTCATGAATACTAAAGCCACAATTCATATGTTGGACTTCACCTTGGCTACTAACGCTTGGTACTGGTGTTACCATGAATTGTCTAAGCGTAAAGCACACAAATTTCATCCATTACTTTATTTGCAAAGGAAGCTTTAGTGTCACAGCAAGAAGACGACACCTAAATACACGTCCCATTTCGGTCACATGGAGGCTCTCCAATCTTGGGCAGTCCCTTCACTGCTTGGGACCTCAGTTTCTTTGTCTACACTTTCTTGAATGCTTAATGAGAACTAAATGAGCCCAAGTATGTGGGAAGTTCTGTGTGAAATAGAAAGCATCATAAAAACATAAGGTGGTGGGGCGCCCGGGGTGGCTCAGTTGGCTAAGCGCCCGACCTTGGCTCAGGTCATGATCTCATGGCTCATGAGTTTGAGCCCCACGTCGGCCTCTGTGCTGACGGCTCAGAGCCTGGAGCCTGCTTCAGATTCTGTGTCTCCCTCTCTCTCTGCCCCTCCCCTGCTTGTACTCTGTCTCTCTCAAAAATAAATTTAAAAAGCATTTAAAAAAGCATAAGGCGGTGTTGTGATTAATGGTAGTAGCAGTAAGTGTCATGTCTGTACCCCATTATATAATGCAAACATACATTTGAGATTGTTATTACTATATTTGTACCTTGTGGCTCATTCCATTTTTCTATAGCTCCTATGGTGAGAATATCCTAACGGGTTTAACATTTCTCTCAACTGTTAATTGGAATTCATTAAAATTTCTGTTTCAGCTTGAGAGAATGGTGCACTCCGTTTATTTTTTAGAACAAAACCCTAAGGATTCCTTTGCACATTCCTTTTTTGTATTATTTAAATTCACGTTAGTTAACATGCAGTGCTGTCACGGCTTCAGGAGTAGAACCCAGTGATTCATCCATATCTTACATAGGACGCCCAGTGCCCATCCCAACAAGCGCCCTCCAAAGCCCATGTTTCTAAGTCCCTGGCTCATCAAAGACTACGCACGGAGGGCCATGCCAAAATCAGAGGCTTGTTTTCCTCAAGAAACAGCTCATTTTGGTGTTTTCAGTGGCCCTGGACCCTGTGCCTGACCTCAATTCACCCATACTGAATCACTATAATATTTTTATGATTTAAAACAACAACAACAACAAAACACTCTAAATCCAAATTTCCTTAAAATGTTCAAATGACTGAAATCGAGCTCTCCCAAAGCATTTTTTAAATTCCAAATCCAACGCTAATCTCTACTCTCTGATAGTGGGGGCGGGGGGAGTGGTAAGGAACCTACGATACGGATCTGCGAGCAAAGTCTGGATTAAAACACCAGCGATTTAACAAAGGAAATGCGGGGTACTGCTCTTATACCCGTTTGCACGAGCTACCCTTGCAAATCACAGAGCCACATGGGCACGCTCACTCTGGGCCCTGCCCTCAGCACGGGCACACTGGGACCCGTGAGCATCGCCTGTGGTCAGTAACGCCAGTGGGGCCCCAGAGAAACGGGTTGTCACACAGCTCTTGCCTCAAATTAAAGCCTCAGGATACAGTGCAGGTGTGGGGGACACACTGCCAGCATGGGGGGGCGGGGTGGGTGCTGCGTCACAGGGCAGGGACGTTCCCCGGGCGGGGACGCTGGGATAGATAGAGAAAAGACGGAGTTTTCAAATCCCTTCTCTCAGATAACACAAATATAATCATGCCATGAATAACAGATTTCCCAGCAGGGTCGAGCCTCCATTGTCTTGCTTCTCTTCACATTCTACTTCATTGTTCTGAAGCAGAGGCAGGCAATTTTCTCCTGCAAAGTACGTATGTTAATGTTTTCTAGTATATACAGTAAATATGTTTACTGAGAGTCAATACTGTAGGCTTTGCCGGCCACATAGTCTCTGTCATGACTATTCTGCTGCTTTGCTGAAGAATAATTTTATTTAGAAATCTGGTATCGTGAACCGTAATCCGTATTTTGCCTTTTTTCGCTCTGTTTGGCGCTCTCCAATGCTTTTTTTCTCCCACCCGAATTTACTGAAATATAATTGGAATATAACATTGTGTAGGTTTAAGGTGTACAACATGATGATTTGATATATCTGTGTGCTGTGGAACTGTGTGTGTGTGAAGAACACTTAAGATCTACTCTCTCAGCAACTTTCAAGTATACAATACAGTGTTGTTAACTCCAATCACCCTGCTGGACATTAGATCCCCAAAACTTGCTCATCCTAGAAATGAAAGTTTGTACCCTTTGACCAACATCTCCCCATTTTCCCCAGCCCAACCCCAGCCCCTGGCAACCACCACTGAACTCTGTTTCTGTAAGTTTGGATTTTTTTTTTTAAGTTTAGTTTATTTATTTTGATGGAGAGAAAGCGTGCGTGCACGCACGTGTCAGCAGGGGAGGGGCAGAGAGAGAGGGAGGCAGAGAATCCCAAGCAGGCTCCAGGCTGTCAGCACAGAGCCCGATACGGGGCCCGGTCCCACAAACTGGGAGATCATGACCTGAGCCGAAATCAAGAGTCAGACACAACTGAATGAGCCACCTAGGTGCCCCCAGATTGCCCATTTTTAACTGAATTACTATACCACGACTGCCATTGCTATTATTTTGCTATTGAGTAACAGGAGTCCCTTACGTATTTTGGATATTAACCCCTTCTCAGATACGTGGTTTGCAAATACTGTCTCCCATTCTGTAGGTTGCTTTTTCATTTTGTTTCTTTTACTGTGCAGAAGTTTCTAGTTTGATATAGTCCTACCGGTCTCTTTTTGCTCTTTGCTGCTTGTGATCTTTTTTTAAGTTTATTTATTTATTTTGAGAGAGAGATAGCACAAGTGGGGAAAGGCAGACACAGAGGGAGAGAGAGTCCCAAGCAGGCTCTGCTCTGTCAGCACAGAGCCCGACGCGGGGCTCGAACTCACAGACCGCGAGATCGTGACCTGAGCCGAAGTCGGACGCTTCACCGACGGAGCCACCCAGGCGCCCTATTTAATGAATATTTAAAGTCTGAATTTTGAACTGGTAAGATGAAATCCCAGGAACTTTATGCTCTTTACTGAATCAAGATTTAATTATATCACTGGCCCATTATTCTGCATGAAATAGTAACAGTACAAAATAATAAATTCAGTCAAATTTGCTATTTTTTTGACATTCATTCATATAAAAAATCATACCATTACATATTTTTATGTTGCCATTGCAACAACATATTTCTCAAAGTAAGGGAATAAAATATATTTTAATTAACAGGTTGTTACCTGAATTTTTTAAATGCTTAAGTACATAGTACGAGTTTTCCATTCATGCTTTGCCCCAGTTTCATGGTATAAAATATGCTTTGGTTCATCCAGATAGTGAAAAATATATAAACATTAATAACTGATTTTTGAATACCATTTTTTATAGAGAAAGATATTCAAGATACAAAATGGTAGCTTAAAATATTAAGAATCACTACTTTATATATAACTATGCGAGAAGAAGACACCTGAAGAGACTTGAAGGTCTCACACCTTAACGTTAGCAGGGATAGTCTTGCAAGGAGGCATCACGGTTAATTTTTATTTACTGAATATTCCGGTTGTGTACACAATAAGCCATTATTTAGATAACCAAAAAAATAAAGCAATAAGTGTTATTAAAATAAATAACACAGTAAAGTTTAGTTCTTCCCAGGTCTTCAACATTATCATGTTCATACATGTTTTTATATGATGTTTATAACATACAGGAATCATGACCATATACAGTTGACCTTTGAACAACACAGGGTAAGGGGTACCGACCACCCTGCCACCCACACAGTCAAAAATCCAAGCATGGTTTCTGATTTCCCAAAAACTTAACTACTACTAATTGCCTACTGTTGACTGGAAACTTACCAATAAAAAGTCGATTAACATATATTTTGTATGTTACATGTATTATAAACTGTATTCTTACAATAAAGTAAGCTGGAGAAAAGAAAATATTACTAAGAAAATCATAAGAAGAGAAAATGCGCTCACAGTACTGTGCTGCATTTATTGGGAAAATTCCTCATCTAAGCAGACCTGAGCAGTTCCAACCCATGTGGTTCAAGGATCAACTGTGCTTCCTTTGAAACAAATTGCTCTCTCCGTATACACAGACTCCTGAGTCCTGGAACGTGTGCTGAGCTACTTTTTCCAGTGATGATGAAAGTCTTGCACAGACCAGGTCCTCAGGTGTCAGGGGTAAATGTGGGTAGCTTGGGCAAAGGGAAATGAAATGGCTTCGGGGCTCTATTTCAAGATCCCACCTCCATTTTCACCGATTTCCAATGGAGCCAACCAGCCATGGCAGTGCTTCTGGTGAGGACGAGCTAGAGCGTCACCCAAAACACAAAAGAGACTTTTTCACGACAACGAGGGTGATGGTAACATGGATGACACGAACAGTGGTGCTTTAATCCCTCCACCCTTTCTTCTACTGGGTAAAATCAAGAGTTTCGTAAGAGTCCTAGGAGGGTAAAAGTGGGGTAGAATATGGTTTATTCGATAAACCATAATTACACTTTGTTCCTTTAACCCTCCTGGAAAGTTCCTGGCAACGAATAGACAGTTTCAGCAAACGCCTCCCCTGCCCCGTTATAAACGGCACCTGCTGAAGATATGATATTAATAGAGCAATCAGGCTCCATCCAAAGCAAAAGAAGTTAAATTCATTTGTATAACAATCAACTTAATGACCAAGGACACTACTGATTCCTGCCCATGATAGGATTAATGCAGTAGCAATTTACTTGAACTACGTAGGCCACGCATGGTAAACACAGTGCCTGGTATCTCTCATATGGAATTTCATGATGCAGTTAATGTTTTCTAGCACATGCAATGCTATTGCCCTGCCAGCCCACGGTAATAAGTGTTCAGGACTTACGCACATTTACCACACCTCATCAAAGGGAATTTTGCTACTGTTCTCAAAAAATTCAGCTTGTATAGGTTTCCTCTGAAGAAGGTCATCCCCCCGCATCAAGAAACGCTGTGCAATTTGTAAACTTCCTAAATATTTCAGAATGGATATTATTTCCCTAGGGTTATGTGTCCACGTTTGTGATGCCAAGCACTGACCAACTTCTGAACTTGAGAAATGTTCAAAAGAGGGTAATCAATTCTTGAGTCAAGAATTAATTACAACACCAAGGGCAAACTAAAGTTGTTTTTTTTTTTAATCTAGTAATTTTCAAATCAAAGATGTGCAAGGAAACTGAACATCTCCTCCAAGCAAGCTTCTAAAATAAGCGGTTTTGACCATTAGAATCCGCTCTTCTAAGCAACTACAGAATTTTCTAGGAATTGGTAGCTTTTTGCTATTTTGGTGCTGATACAAAAAGGGTGAGGTCATCACTTTAATTGACTAAGTACCATTTGTAGGGTGTCATAAATACAACTATAGGATTAAAGGCTCTTGCTTTTAGCTATTACTTTATTTCACCATTACTGTCTGGTTAACAATGCCAGGACAACTATAAATATTTTGTTTTTACCAAACATACTAGAATTCTCTTTGTCAAGATACCATATTTGAGCACTGTCTGGTAAGCCAATGTAATGGTTAATTTTATGTGTCACCTAGGCTGGGTCATGGTACCCAGATTTGGTCAAATACTAGTCTAAACGTTGCTACAAAGACATTTTTAGATGAGATTAATACTGAAATCAGGAGACAGTTGAGTAAACAGATTATCCTCTATAATGCGTGGGCCCCACCCAATCGGATGATGGTCTTAAGGGAAAAAACTGAGGTTTCCTAAGACAGAATTCTGCCCAGTCTGCCATCAGATTCAAGCTCCAACATTATCTCTTCCTTGCATCTCCAGCCCGCTGGCCTGCCTATGGATTTCAGACTTGTTCACCTCCATAGTTCCGTGAGTTAATTCCTTAAATAAATTTCTCTCCCTTTCTCCTTCCCTCTGCGCTCCGCCCCCGCCATATATATATACCCAGACACACACACACGTATACATATATATACATTTACACACACATCCTATGGATTCTATTTTTCTAGAAAACTCCAGAATTATAGAGGCATGCAGTTCTGAACTGTGGACATTTGATGCAAAGAGGCTTCGAAGTGTCCTTTTTCATAACCAATGTTATGAGCCATTTCATACCAGAGATGGGCATCAGTGCACACCTAAAGGGAGCAAAAACTCACTTTAAAGTCCGAACATGGAGACTCTGATGACTGATCACGAATGACAGAACCCGAACAGATGATTTCACGGCCACATCGTAGTTTCCCCGTGCACTGAATGGGGCACCTGCTGCCACTTCTGCTTACCTCCCTCTGGAGGCTCTAAATAGGATGAGGTTTACTAAACGAACTTTGTAAACTAGAAGGAAGTGGAACATTGACAGGAAGGGCTAGAAGAGTACAGACGATAAATCACAATCACCCACCTGAACTTCATTACGATGATGTGGTTATAACAAGAGACTCTTCCTACTTTGTTACCAAAATGGAAAGTGACACACATATGCCACAGGGTGACTGCAATTACTGTGCCGCTCATCAGCTAAAGGGAGCAATCACACACAGACCACATGTTTCTAAAATGGGAGCCACATCGAAACTGAGAGAACATATGGGACTCTCGGATATACATGCAGAGCATGAGACCCTGCCAACACGAAGTGGATTTGAGCTCAGGGGTATAGTGATTCTGTTCACAAGTGTACAATCACGAAAGGCCAGCCATTACTATGAGGTATGGGACTTTGGGCATTTGGGTTCTCCCAACCCCAAAACAGGTGTTAAAAACACAGAAAACCTTCCTGTACATTCCTTAATTATTTTTTAACGTTTATTTATTTTTGAGACAGAGAGAGACAGAGCCTGAACGGGGGAGGGTCAGAGAGAGAAGGAGACACAGAATCTGAAGCAGGCTCCAGGCTCCGAGCTGTAAGCACAGAGCCCGGCCTGGGGCTTGAACTCACGGACCGAGAGATCATGACCGAAGCGTCCTAAGTCGGACGCTTAACCGACTGAGCCACCCAGGCGCCCCCCTTCCTGTACATTACTAAAGCTCAGACAGATGAGGATACAAACCCCACTCACTTGAGGTCCCCTAAAGCAATGCACAGAAGGTGGCAACAGAATTGTTCATCTTCAACATCAATTGTAACTCTGTAGACATAGTTGCAGTCACTGTTCTTTATAATTCATTTATAAAACTATTTGAGTACCTCCTAGATGCCAAAAACTGCTTAGGTATGGTGGCCTCAACGGTGACCAAGACAAGACTGGCAGGTTCGAGGACATTTCCCCAAAGAAGCCAAACAAAAGGCCAACGGATACATGAAAAGATGCTCAAACATCACTAATCATCAGGGAAATGCAAATCAAAACCACAGTGAGATGTCGCCCCACACCTGTTAAGATGGGTATGATCAAGAACAAAAAGAAGAGAAGTATTGTCAAGGATGTGGCGAAACTAGAACCCTGGTACACTATTGGTAAGATTGTTCAATAGTGCGACCTCGATGGAAAACAGCATGGAGTCTCCTCAAAAGATTAAAAATAGAACTCCCGTGTGATCCAACAAGCCCACTATCTTGGTATTCATCCAGGAGAACTGGAAGCAGGATTCACAGAGATATCTGCATTCCTGTGTTAATTACAGCACTAATCACAATAGCCAAGATGTAGAAGCAACCTAAAAATCCATCAATGGATGAGTGGATACAGAAAATATGATCTATACACACAATGGGATGTTATTCAGGCTTAAAAGAAAGGAAATCCTGCTTCATGCGACAACACAGACGACCCTTAAGGACGTATTACTAAGTGAGATAAGTGAGTCACAGAAAGACGAATACTGCATGATTCCATGTATTTCAGCTAGCAAAAATAGACAAACGCATAGAGGCAGAAAGGAGAACTGTGGTAGCCAGGGGTAGGGGGTGAGGAGAAAAGGGGAGTTCCTAATCAACGGGTATCCAGTTTCAGTTAGGGACCTCAATTTCTGGTTCCACCTGTAAGGAGCTTGGAAGTCCCCACTCTGTCCTAACAACAAGTAAAAGCTGAACAGACTGAAACAGCCACAGCTCTTCTTGGACCCAGGGAAAACGTCAGCCCCGAGACTGGAGAGGCAGCCAGGCAAACACCCCCTCCCTGAGCAGGGTCTCAAGAGCAGAAACCACCTCAGGAGCCAGTGCTTGGGTAGGAAACCCTGAACTGTAGTTGATGGCCGCTGGAGGCTCAGTGTGCGACTCCCAGAGTTAAAGACGACAGGAGGCTCCAGCTTGGGGGGTGCCCCACAATACTGTGAGATTTTTACCTCTAGGAGCTCAATCGATCAGGTTCCCACAGAAAATATCGGAGGAAAAAAAAAAAATCCCCTCAGGTTTCCAGTGGGGGAGGCGAAAAAGAAGGATTCTGAATTAAGCCTGAGCACTCTGTTCTTGGCAAGGCTTGTCCTCGGGAAGCTAAGCTAACCAGAGCCCAAGGGACTGGGGCATTAAGGGAGTTGAATTAACCTGGGGAAAGGGAAGTACCCAAGTCCAGCCTTCTCTAGCCAACCTGTCCCACCTAAGAGGGTAAAAATAAAGTAACAAATACTTGTGAGGCTCACAGTGGAGAGGCACAGGCTCACTAAAAGGACTGAGGCCTGATGCCAGGATGACGGAACGCTTCCCCTCCCCCACACCTCACCACCCCAACACCAGAGGCCGATTTCCCGCAGCTCTTTTCACCGGGGACATCACGTCTGGCTATCAAGAAGACAATCACAAGGCACACCGAAAGGCAGGAAACACAACTTGAAGAGACAGACCAAGCATCAGAACCAGACATGGCTGGGATGCTGGAATGATCACACCAGGCATTCGAAACGGCTATGATTAATATGCTAAGGGCTCTAACGGATAAAGCTGCAGCCGGCAAGAACAGATGGACGATGTAAGCAGAGGGATGGAAACCCGAAGGGAAAAAAATAAGAAATGCTAGAGATCAAAAACACTGTAACAGAAATGAAGAGTGCCTTTGATGGGCTCATTAGTAGACTGGACACGGCTGAGGAAAGAATCTCTGAGCTTAACATTTAAATCAGGAAGTTCAACAACTGAAAAGCAAAGAGAAAAAGTTTCACTAATGCAAGATGAAGAAATTCCAGAGATGCACCGTAGGACACGACACTTACAGTAAACAATGTGGGGTTGGATGCTGGGTTCCTTTGGGTTGGTCTTATTTAGGGTTCGCTCAGCTTCTTGAATCTGTACATTATGTCTTGTGACAAATTTAGGAAGTTTTCAGCCATGATTTCGTTAAGTGCTTCTTCAGCCCACTCTTACTTCTTTTCCTTTTGGGACTCTGACCTCAATGTCAGATCTTTTGTTAAGAATCCCACAGGTCTCTGAGGTTCTGCTCATTTATCTATTTTCTCTCTGTTGTTTAGATTAGAGAATTCCTACTATTCTTTTTTTTAAACATTTATTCATTTTTGAGAGGCAGAGAGACAGAGCATGAACAGGGGACAGACAGAGAGAAAGGGAGACACCGAATCCAAAGCAGGCTCCAGGCTCTGAGCTGTCAGCACAGAGCCCGACGTGGGGCTCGAACTCACGGACTGTGAGATCATGACCTGAGCCGAAGTGGAACGCTTAACCGACTGCGCCACCCTGGTGCCCCTATATTCCTATTATTCCAGCTTCCAAATTCACTTATTTTTTTTTTTCCTCTGTCACCTCCATTCTTCTGTTGAGCCCATCCACTGAGTTTTTTACTTCAGTTATATTTTCAGTTCTAAACTCTCCATTTGGTTCTTCTCCATATCTTCTGTTTCTTTGGGTTTTTTTTTTCTTTTTCCCCCACTTTTGTGTGTAATTGTTCTTTGAAACACTGCATGTGTTTGTTGAGATATAATTCACATACCATAAAATTCACCCTTTGAAACTAGAAAATAGGTAGTTCTCCTACGTTCAAAGTTCTGCAGCCATCAACTGTTACCTGACTCCAAAACATTTGTAGCACTCCAAAATGAAACCTCCTGCTGATTAGCAACCATTCCTCATTCCCCTTTCTCTCTTCTCTCCAGACACTGTTAATCTTTCTGCCCTTATAGATTTGCTTGTTCTATGCATTCCATATAAATGGAGTCAAACAATATGGGGCTTTTTGTGACTGGTTTCTTTCCCTTAGAGCTTAATGTTTTCAAAGTTCATCCATGTTGTAGCATGCGTCAGTCCTTTATTCCTTTTTATGGCTGAATAATCTTCCATTATACGGACATAAGACACTGTTTATCCATTCATACTGTTTCCAATTTTTAACTACTATGAATATAAGAGCTGCTATGAACATCCACGTACAATTTTATGTGTGGACTCTATGTTCTCAATTCTCTCGGGTGCATAGCTTTGGGTGGAGTTACTGAGTCGTATGGTAATTCTTTTTCACTTTTTAAAGAACTGCTAAACTGCTTTCCAAAGTGGTTACATTTTGGGGCGCCTGGGTGGCTCAGTCGGTTAGGCGTCCGACTTCGGCTCGGGTCATGATCTCACGGTTCGTGGTTTGAGCCCTGCATCAGGCTCTGTGCTGACAGCTCGGAGCCTGGAGCCTGCTTCAGATTCTGTGTCTCCTTCTCTCTGCTCCTCCCCTGCTTGTGCTCTCTCTCTCAAAAAAAAAATCAAACAAACAAACATTAAAAATTTACAGGGCACCCGGGTGGCTCAGTCAGCTAAGTATCTGACTTCGGCTCAGGTCATGATCTCGCGGTTCGTGAGTGTGAGCCCCGCGTCGGGCTCTGTGCTGATGGCTCAGAGCCTGGAGCCTGCTTTGGATTCTGTGTCTCCCTCCCTCTCTGCCCCTCCCCCACTTGTGTTCTGTCTCTGTCTCTCAAAAATAAGTAAACATTAAAGAAGATTTTTTTTACTGCATTTTCCATTCCTACCAGCAAGGCATGAGGGTTCTAATTTCTTTGCATTCTTGCCAACAGTCTTTCCTGTCTGTCTCTTAGATTACAGCATCTTAGTGGGTGCGAAGGGGTATCTCACTGCAGTTCTGATTTACCTTTCCCTAATAGTATTGAACACCCTTCCATGTGCTGATGAGGCATTTTTATGATAGCTGCTTTAAAGTCCTTCTCCGATAATTCTAACATCTCTGTCATCTCAATAGTGGCATCTCTGATTCTTTTTCCTCTCAGTTTGAGATCTTCCTAGTTCTTGACGTGACAACACCTTGTCACTGAAACCTGGACATTTGGGGTATTGTGTCATGAGAACCTCTCATTTAAACCTTCTAACATTGCTCTGGCAGAAGGGGGGGGGGGACACTTCCTCATTATTTCACTGATAGGCTGGGCTATGAGTCAGGTTTCCCGTGAACCGTGGAAGGGGCGCGTGGCCCCATTACCGCTGGGGGGTGGTGAAAGCCCTGACTCTCCCCCAGGCCTTCACTGACACCACCACAGTCGGGAAGCAAAGCGGGGCCTTGTTACTGTCAGGTGAAGTCCAGGCTCCTTACTGAATCTTCTCTGACACCACCCCGGCAGAGGCGTTGGGACACATCAGTACAGCCTCCCCAGGGAAGGTCGAGGCTCCCCACTGGGTCTCTGCTGGCGGGGATGGGGGCGGGGCCACAAGGTCGTCTGTGATGCCTGGCTACAGCAGAGTGACCACTGCCTAATGGTTTTCCGTCTTGCTGATCTGCTCCCCTCCCGGCCCTTTGGCTACAGAAAGCCAGCTTTTGTCCGGGGCTTTTTAATCAGGGCCCACTGATCGTTCTGGGTTGTTGGCTTCTACTGCTCCAAGTCTGGGGTATAGGAAGGAACAAATGAAGACAACCCAGGAAACTCCCCCCTGCCTCATTCCTCAATATCTGTAGCTGACGTGCTGCCTTCCCTCCATCTTTGAGACCTTTCTCCTGTCTGTTTTTTACATAAAGCACAGAGTTTTAAGTTGTGCTTGGGAAGAATATGGAGAAGTATGCCTGTGTCATCTTCCCAGGGGCAGAAGTCTTTTCAAAACTTCCCAGCCTGTCTTTTCAAACCCCAATTTAAAACAAATTTTTAAAAATAATATCTTAAGCCTAGAAATAGCTTTCAAGTGAACTATGCATTCCCTTATCCCTCTGCAACACAGGCACTAAAATGAATTTAACCTTCCTCACAAAGCTCAACAACACAAACATCCATGGCTATGTATTTATTCCCCGAGACTCACTTCGAGCTTACTATTCAATAAGCACTCTCCTGTCACATGAAATAGGACCTGTTGACCCAATTTTGGAAGTTCCTGTGACTGCCTGTTCCTTTTTCTATTTCTTGCTTTTGTCAGTGTAACTGCCTCCAGAGAATCCCCACACCTTTTAATCTGCTACTTCTAACAGTGCGCGGGCTGAGAAACCAGACCGTCAAATCTTGGAGAGATATTTTTAAACAGTAGTAAACAGACTAAGAATAACAGGCTCTCCACCTCATACACAAATTTCCCAACATCTATTCGGGCCACTCTGATGTCCTTTTGGCTTACGCACCGCCACCACATTATATCCCAGTTAGCTGAAGTTGGACAATATTTCAAATATCACACGGTGCTGTTCCATGTATAGACCCAGGTCACCTTCACCGAGATCAGACCAAGCAAGCAGTGAGCCTAGGGAAAACAGGAGACCCTTGCCAACTACAGCATGCTGAGGAAAGGTTCTCCGGGTGCCTCTAAAACCCACCACTCTGGGCGGGCAGCCTGAAAGCATGGACAAGCTGGAAACTGAGGATTCTAAACTACTATCTTCACTAAGCAGGAGGAACAAGTTGTATGTGGATATCTAATAAGCATGCTGACATTTTTTCTCTTCCGTTATTACTGTTAGAGCATAACCAAAGCTGACAATTCCAGCCCAATGGGTCAGAGGGCCTGTTAGTATCTGGAAATGTGCTATGCTCAAAAACATGTCCCAGACGCATGTTTTTTACAGGAAGGTGCATTTTCACCAAGGTGAATAATTGCTTAAAGGTTGACCTTAGGGCTTAGTCTCATGGCTTCTCCCACGTGCATATCACAAAATATAGACAGACCCCTATGTTCATGAATTCCATGACACATAGAATCAGTTCTCGACATCAGACTTCAGGCCCCATGCCCACCTATGCTCCTGAGAGAGACCACTTGGTCCCGAAGAAAGAGGGTGAAGGTTAAAGTCAGAGGTCTACATTCACCTGCGTAGCCTTGGCAAGTTACCTGAAATAAAGAAAATAACCTAGTTTTACTGAGTTTTGATGAACCACTTGCAAAAGAAACATGGATGGTCAATGAATGGCAAATACCACTACTGATAATGATTTTTATGCATAAGGAAAAGACTATCTCTATAAAGGGAAAGATACCAGATGCTATGCCCCAGTTACCAGCATCTGTGGACCCAAGTGCTGAACTGATTTTTGATCGAGTTAGAATCAACCCAGTGTCTCCAAACCCAGAGTTCTTTGTGCCCATGTGGTGCTACCTTTTGGCACGCACAAAAAAGCAGATGCAAAGCCCCAGATCATGGAAATCATCACATCTTCTCTAAGGTGGCCTTCTTCCCACCAGCTCATCTACCCAGTTTCCCATGACTGCCTCCTACACTCCCTCCCTCATTCCCTCTCTCTCCCTTTAATCTTCTAACTTACGGGGTCCAGTTTCTTAGTAGTGTTGTTTTCTAATCATGTACACTCTTCCTAGAGTTTGAGTCTTTATTCCACATGTTTTCTACCCATCAGTCCCTCTCCTTTCAGTGTAATCATCTGGCCTTTCCAATCTCCAATTCTACTAGATTCCATTTTCTTTGAAAAGAGAGCCTCTGATGAGAAAACCTACCAAGTCTTGGTGGGATGCTCCACACAAAGGTGGAAAACCAACATATAGCAGGGGTGGGGCACGGAGAAAACCAGAAGGAGCAGTGGGTTGCTGCAACCATTCTGAGCTCGTGTGTTAGGACTTACAACCTGTGCAGGGAGAGGAACGTCAAGGGGAATTACTGCTTGGGGGCTGGGGGTATGGGTTGGCGAAGGCTAGTAAGAACTATATCAGGGATGATCTAGTGATTGAATCAAGACAATCACCTCAAGAGATGCAGAAAAAGTATTTGACAAGGTACAACATCCATTCATGATAAACACTCTCAACAAAGTAAATTTGGAGGGAATATACTTCAACATAATAAAGGCCATATGTGAAAAACCCACAGCTGATACCACACTCCATCGTGAAAAAAATGATCAGAAACATGACAAGGAAGTCCATTCTCACCACTTTTATCCAACACAGAACCGAAGTCCTAGTTGCAGCAACCAGACAAGAAAAAGAAATAAAAGGCATCCAATGTGGTAAGAAGTAAAACTTCACTATTTGCAGATGACACGATACTATGCATGGTAAAACCTTGGATTGTGAGTAACTTGTTCTGCGAGCGTTCCACAAGACGAGCAAATATTGCTAATAAGTTTTACCTTGATAAATGAGCGAGGTCTTACAACGTGAGTAGTACGTGATGCCAAACATCACATAATCACAACTGATCCAATGGTTCTTGAAATTTGCTTTGATATACAAGTGCTTTGGATTACAAGCATGTTTCTGGAATGAATTATGCTTGCAAACCAAGGCTTTACTGTATACAGAATACCCTAAAGACTCCACCAAAAAAACTACTAGAGTTGATATATAAACTCAGTAAAGTCAGAGATACAAAATCAATGTACAGAAATCTGCTGCACTTCTATGCACTAATAATGAAGTAGCAGAAAAAGAAATTAAGAAATCTCATATACAATTGCACCAAAAAGAATAAAATACCTAGGAATAACCAAGGAGGAGAAAGACCAATGCCCCCAAAACTATAAAACACTGATGGAAGAAACTGACGATGACACAAACAAATGGAAAGATATTCCATGCTCGTGGATTAAAAGAACGAGTATTTTTTAAATGTCCATACTACCCAAAGCAATCTACAGATTTAATGCAATCCCCATCAAAATACCAATAACACTTTTCACAAAACTAGAACAAAAAATCCTAAAAATTGTATGGAACCACAAAAGACCCCAAATAGCCACAGCAATATTGAAAAAGAAGAACAAAGCTGGAGGTATCACAATCCCAGATTTCAAGATATACTACAAAGCTATAGTAAACAAGACAGTGTGGTTCTAGCACAAAATAGACACACAGATGAATAGAACAGAATAGAGAGTCCAGAAGTAAAGCCACGGTTTTATGGTCAATTAATCTCTGACAAAGCAGGCAAGAGCATACAGTGGGAGAAAAAAGCAGTCTCTTCAACAAATAGTGCTGGGAAAACTGAACAGCTATATGCCAAAGAGTGAAACTGGACCACTTTCTTACACCATACACAAAAATAAACTCAAAACAGATTAGAGACATAAATAGGAGACATAAAACCAGAAAATTCCTGAAACCAGTAATTTCTTTGACATCACTGCAGAAACATCTTTCTAGATATGTGGGCTCTGGAAAGGGAAACAAAAGCAAAATTAAACTATTAGGACTACCTCAAAATAGAAAGCTTTTGTACACTGAAGAAAACCATCAACAAAATCCTAAGGCCACCTACTGAATGGGAAGAGATATTTGCAAATCATATATCCGGTAAAGGGTTAGTATCCAAAATATATAAAGAACTTCTACAACTCAACACACGCAACAAAAATAATCCAATTAAAAAATGGGCAGAGGACCTAAATAGGCATTTTTCCAAAGAAGACACGCAGATGGCCAAGAGACACATGAAAACATGGTCAACATCACTATCATCAGGGAAGTGCAAACTAAAACCACAATGAGATATCACTTTACGTTTATCTGAATGGTTAAAATCAAAAACATGAGAAATAACAAGTGGTGGCAAGGATGTGGAGAAAAAGGAACTCTGGTACATTGCTGGTAGGAATGTAAACTGGTACAGCCACTGTGGAAAAGAGTACGGAGGTTCCTCAAAAAAGTAAAAATAGAACTATCATATGATCCAGAATTGTATTAAGTATTTCCTCAAAGAAAATGAAAACTCCAATTTGAAGAGATAAATGCACCCCAAGTTTACTGCAGCATTATTTACAACAGCCAAGATATGGAAGCAACCCAGCTGTCCATTGGTAGATGAATGAGTACAGAAGGTGTGCTATGCAACTGAATATTACTCAGCCATAGAAATGAATGAGATCTTGTGATTTGCAACAACATGGAGAGAGCTAGAGGGTATAACGCTAAGTGAAATAAGTCAGTTAGAGAAAGACAAATACCATATGATTTCACTCATGTGGAATTTAAGAAACAAAACAAAGGAAAAAAAGACAAAAAACCAGACTCTTAAATACAGAGAACTGGTGATTATCAGAGAGGAGACAGGTGGAGGGATGGGTGAAATAAAGGGGATTAAGAGCACACTTATCTTTTTTTTTTTAATATGAAATTTATTGTCAAGTTGGTTTCCATACAACACCCAGTGCTCATCCCAAAAGGTGCCCTCCTCAATACCCATCACCCACCCTCCCCTCCCTCCCACCTCCCATCAACCCTCAGTCTGTTCTCAGTTTTTAAGAGTAAGAGCACACTTATCTTGATGAGCACTGGGAAATGTATAGAATTGTTGAATCATTACATTGTACCCCTGAAACGGATATAACACCGTATGTTAATTACACTTGAATTAAAAAAGAAATCATCAATGTCTAGAACAAAGCAAGACATCCAGGTTCCCATGACTGCCAGACATCGCAGGGAACATGCCATAAAAGCCTGCGGGAGTCCTCTTACGGGCATCAGACTGGGCTCTGGCAGGCACTTCTCTTCCAGTCCCAGGTCAAGTGTACTGAGTCTGTGACTGAGATGTGAGAGACACAGTGTGCCAGCTACGATCTCACCACAGAGGAGGGCAAAAGGGAATGAGGGAGAGAATGGAATCTGAGGAGAGGTGCGGGTAAGAAATGAAACGGCCTTGAAATTAGGCCTTCATTTCAGCAGAGAAAACCATCTCCTACATGCGCATCAGTTTTCCCAGACACCTAGAAAACATCACATATATGGGTCACTCTGAGCTCCTCAGTTACATCAGTCTTTTTATGGCAGTGCCATTAAGCTATTTATAGCGAGCAATTAAAGATAGCCTAAGTGGGCCACCACATTCCCATCTGGCTGGCTCTGGCCGGTGCAGCGTAATGCTAACAAGATAAAGGCTTTCCTCAAATGCCATGCCACACAAAAGCCTGCTCTAGATACTTATAAATCTGCCTTAAGTTTGTATTTATACTTTTAATTCAATTTAATTGTTCCTGGGAGGCATTATCCATGAAGTAAGCTACATTATGGGAAACTTCAGAAAAACGGTTCGATGCCAGGTAGGTGGCTGGCATGTGGATGTGACTCACATGAAGCAGATAGTGTGACAGGGCATAGAGAGCATAGTCTTTGGACCCAAGCAGACCGGAGTCTGAATCATACCTCTGCGAATACACACGACATTGGGAAGTTCAGTCTTTCCAACCTCCATTTTCTCACATGTAAAACCGGGACCTACTGACGGACTTTCCAGGGCTTTTGTATAGAAAGTGCCTAATGAATTCTGGCACCTGTCATTGTTCAGTGAATGATGGCTGTTTTAGGGCCAGTCAAGAGAGCACATGACAAATGAAGTCAGGGTTGTGAAGAGACTCCTGGATTATGCCACTTCAAACACCCTCGAGGTGAACTTTCAGAAACCAACTCAGTCTCATGCGGGAGTCCCCAACTCTGATCACTTCTTCTAACCCGATCACTCCCTCCCCAGCCTCACAGAACTGATCCACCACAGGATCCCACATACACATCTGCTTCCATCATTCATGTCCCTGGAAGGGTGATTTCCCCCAAGCCCCAAATATCTATCTACATGTTCAGACCGATACCTATGCTTCGTGGCACCACTCAAATGAGATCTTCAGTCTTCAAGGAAATGGCCACCATGATACCCTACAACCCCAAAACTCTCAGAACCGACCACACCCCCCCATAGGGGTCACTATGAATACAACAATAACAAAATGAATAAATCCTCTCTCCTAAGTCAGTCTAGTTGTGTTCACTTAGGATATGCTACCAAAGGCTCCAGGAATACAGAATCCCGGGTGGAGAAACTAATGGAAGCCAACGATTTTGTTTTGTTTTTAGCACAGAAAACTTGAGCAGTCTGTATCATCCGCAATGCTTTGATATTGAAAAGTGACGCACTGGAATCTTAACTCAGACTTGTCAGCGCTCACGGTGTGAAGCCTGAAAACAAGCTGATTTTCACTAACATGTTCACTGGAGTACATTTAAGCCGCTGAGAATTTCTTGACTAAAAGGCTCTATGTTTTTCTATGGAACTTACTGGCAAATGACATAAAAATTTATCTGTATAATTAGTAAAGATGAACACACTCTGAAAACTCTACCTTTTTTCTCTGATATTTTAAGAAAATGATACAACTTAAACACCTTCCCAACAGAATTTAAATTTGTCATATATTAAAATTTTACGTATACTGGAATATCTCTGGAGTCTCCATTCTGTCCTAGTGGTGTATTTGCCTATCATTGATTTTATTAGGAAAGCTATTTATAGCCTTTATAGTACGTTTTAATGTCTGGTAAGAGAAGTCTCAACTTTCCCTTCAGTATACTTTTTGGACTTTAACAATCGGCACTGGCACTTTCAACTACTTGGGGTTTTCTAAATTATGTTTATGTATTTTGAGAAAGAGACTGAGATCAGGGGAGGGGCAGAGAGAGAGAGGGGGAGAGAGAGAATCCCAAACAGGCTCTGTGCTGTCAGCGCAGGGCCCAGCGCGGGGCTTGATCTCACAAATCCTGAGATCATGACCTGAACTGAAATCAAGAGCCAGATGCTTAACACACGGAGCCACCCGGGCGCCCCTCAACTATCTGTTTGGAACAAAATAAATTTCTCGCACCACATATAAAAATAAATTACAGATAAAGTAAAGGCTAGATGCCAAAAATAAAGCAATAAACTCTTAAAATAAAATCTAGGATACAGTGTGTATAACCTAAAGATGCACAGAGATCTTCTTATTCAAGAAAATAAAGAAACATAAAACAAAAGATATATTTTGCTACATGAAAATTTAAAACTCATGCACAGCAAAAGCTATCATAAGCAAGGTCTAGATACACACAATAAATTTGGAAAAAAATATTTGCGATAAACATTTTAAATTCTAACATCAATTTTATTTGAAACCCTCTTAGAAACTGATACAAAAAGGAAAATAATCCAATAGAAAAATGTGCAAAAAGATGTGAATAGGCAATTTGCAGAGAAGCTAAGATCCAAAAGACCAAATATATGGAAAACTACTCAGACTCTTTCAAACCAGACTAGCAAAAATTACAGGGAAGATTAACACCTATTGCTAACAGAAATGTCAAGAAAAGGACACTCTTTTAAGTTGCTGGTGGCAGTGTAAATTGTTACAGAAATCCTAGAAGCAATCTAGCAGCATCTATTGCTAAAAATATACTTTGATGAGAGTCCAACTACTATAACATTTTCCTAAAAATAAAAACAGTGCAAAAGAATAGATATATAAATGATGTTTGTCACAAGAGAAGGAAACAAAATCAATGTTTATTAAATAAGTAATTTGGGGGTCTATACCATGGAATATTATACAGCTATAAAAGAAAAAATAGAGCCATCCTAGTTGAATTGGAGGTACTTCTATGAGGTTCTGTTAAATAAGAAAATTAAGTGTGTCAAATATTATACTAAGTTAATAAAGGAAACTACTGGTCCCAAATCCTCATATATTCGCATGTTTGTATGTTCATATATGGTTATCTGGGCATAGTGGAAAGCCCAGGATGATACGTACCAGGTAATTAACATGGGTTACCTACAGTGGTGGAGGGAGAGTAAGGACAAACAGAAAAAAAAATCCCAAAGAACACCCAACGTGTATATGATCATATGGATATATACACATACAAGTTGCTCTCATAATTAAAAACAGTTTTGAACATATATATCCTACTACTTAGATCTGTGTTCTTCTATATCCTATAAAACACACACACACACACACACACACACACACACACACACACACACTGCAAGGTGAAAAAGAAAATGAAGCTCAGGCATGTTGAGCAACTCCTAAGATTTAAGAGTTGATAGCACAACAGGGTGGTTGGGGAGGAGCCCCAATCTGTACTTGGACTCCGCACTGAGCTTATGATACAAAAGCTCCAACGAGGGCAGTGGAGAGTGGACATCTGTCACAATACAGAGAGCTGTACGCGGGCCCAGAAAAAGCTGGTTCCTTTCCTTCCCCCAACACCTGTGAAACGAGCAACGGCTGACATTATCATGATGAAAGTTACGTGTTACATGTCCACCACAGTGCTCCAAAATATGTTGCCAACGGAGTTATAAAGCCTACTCTGACATTTAAACAGATTGGAAGCAGCGATTTTATGAGATTTATAGGAATAAACAATATTGAAATGAGGAAAAAAGTCTGAGAAGCCAACAAGACTAATTTCCTACCTAATAGTGAATCCCACCCACAGAATCTCTGGCAGGTAGGTGCCTGCCATCTGCTTGAGCACTTCTAATTGAAGGGAATGTCACTATCTAACAAGACAGCCCCTTTTATTTTTGAACAGCCCCGACGAGTTATAAAGTTCCCTCCTCTCTAGAACCAAAAATTGCCTCCCTGTAACTTCTACCTTTTGACCTGAGCCTTACCTTCTTAAAATAGAGAGATTATTTAAAATTATTTAAGTTATTTAGAACCATCTGAAAACATTCCTATCCACCAGGAGGTAACATTATTTGTGTGGAGGTATGTGTAAAGTCACAAGAGTCAGTAGACAGTCTTTTAGTGAGTATCTGGGCACAAAGTTCCCACTCTGAAGGAGTTTAGAGGTCAGAGTACAGTAAAATTCTCTTGCTAATGAAAACAAGTTAACATCATGCTCAATAATTTTCCTTGCATCCATAGTCTGTGAAAATGAACCGCTATCTTGAAACAAGAAAACGATGGCCTGTAAATTCGGTTCGAATTTCTGAAGAAAAGTTCCCTTAAGGCATAAACAATAATTTCAACCAACTCACTGAAACATACAACTGCCGAGAACAATAACGTGTTTCTCTCTCCCGCTGTCCTCAACAAATTAGTATTAGGAAGGTGTCTTTAAATCCTGTGTAAAACTTTAACCTTGTAGCCAACTCCATCCCATTTTTTTAAAAAAGATTTAATGGGTTAGAGTTCTAAACATCCCCTCCAAACCTTTCTTGAAGGAAGAGTGGCATACAATTATTTACTATTCTCCTTTCTGATGAAGGATATGCAAAGCAAAATCAAACAAAAAATGGACTTCTCACGTGTTCCTTAAATGTAACGCTTGAAATGTCCATTAACTAGCACAGGCAGGACGGGAGAGGTGATGATAACGGGTGCTATGGGCTAGATTCTTTACACACTAAGAGTGTACTTCAAAAAATGCTTTTTACTAGACGGCTGCTGTGGGGCCACAGTAACATCTCACTCATTTGTTTCCATTAACAGTTACAAACATTTTTCTTTCTTTTTTTTGGCAAAACCCAAAAGATCCCATGTAACTTTGGTGGATGCCTTGGAGACTCCCCTTTTCAATGAATACATCACTCACAAACATGTTGGATGTGCAGTTTTTTGGTACTTCATCAAAATGAAATTATAAAATTACATCCACAATTTTTTTTTTCTCAACACTACCTGTCCATAAAATCAACACTGGCCTGTGCGTTCCGAAGCAAGAGTCCAGCCCCGATCTTTAACTCCCTCCCTGGTTGCACGTATTTGGCACCTAGGGGCAGAGTGCCAGGCCTCCAAAGCACCCCCTCCTTTCAAGAAGCAGACAGTCCCTCTGTAGCCACATCGCTTAATACCCGAAACATTAAATTCCAGCGAAATTTTAATTAACCAATTCAGGGCTCACATCAGGATGCTCATATAAAGTAATGTTAAGCTGTATGTAAGCCACGGTAATGAGAGTGAACTCGAGCACAATAAAGAAACATATTTAGTGAAGTATTTTAATTATTGCTTATTCAGAGATGTGTATACGTGGCATCAAAGGCAATTAAAATTCTCCATGAACAGAAAAAACAGCCCCAGCATGTCTCTCCACTTACCATCCTGTAGCCTCCAGTTAATTCTATTTCCCCAAATAGTTGCTCACAACCTGCTCACATAAATGCTGCTCCCTCTTGAAAGAAGTCTGGTCCTTTGGCTCCACCAACATCCCAGCCAAAAAAGGACCAAGTGAGCCACACCTGCCCAGGGCATGAGAGGTGGACGCGTGATACAAGACTAGTCCTGGAGCCTATTGGAAATGCAGACCCATCACCTACCCTCTCCTCCCTCCCACCCCCCATCAACCCTCAGATTGTTCTCAGTTTTTAAGAGTCTTTTATGGTTTGGCTCCCTCCCTTTTTTTTCCCTTCCCCTCCCCCATGGTCTTCTAAGTTTCTCAGGATCCACATAAGAGTGAAAACATATGGTATCTGTCTTTCTCTGTGTGACTTATTTCACTTAGCATAACCCTCTCCAGTTCCATCCACGTTGCTACAAAAGGCCAGATTTCATTCTTTCTCATTGCCACGTAGTATTCCATTGTGTATAGATGAGGAGGGCACCTGTTGGGATGAGCACTGGGTGTTGTATGGAAACCAATCTGACAACAAATTTCATATAAAAAAAATATATATAAGACAAACAAACAAAAAAAGAAATGCAGACTCTTAGACTTGATGAATCAAAACCTGCATTTTAACAATATCGCCAAGTGATTCCTAAGCATGTCAAAGTTTAAGTGGCTGCTGCTTTAGACCAGCAGGTCTCAGAGGTGGTCCCAGGACCAGCAGCAGCAGAATCACCTAGGAATTGCTAGAAATGCAAATTCTTGAGCCCTACCCTCTGGAATTAAAATCTCTGGGGGGTGGAGCCTAGCAACTGGTGTTTTAACAAGATGGGTGCCTGGGTGGCTCAGTCAGTTAGGTGGCTGAGTCTTGATTTCAGTTCAGGTCATGATCTCCTGGATCTTGAGATCAAGCCCTGAGTCAGGCTCCACCCTGAGCACAGAGCCTGCCTCGGATTCTCTTTTCCCCTCTGTCCCCTCTTGCTCTCTATCTCTAAAATAAAAAATAAATTAAAAGCAGGCATAGACAATATATAAACAAATGACCTTGGCTGTACTCCAATAAAACTTCACTTCTTTGGGGAGCCTGGGTGGCTCAGTTGGTTGAGCGTCTCACTTTGGCTCAGGTCATGATCTCAGGGTCATGATCTCGAGCCCCGTGTTGGGTTCTGTGCTGACAGCTCAGAGCCTGGAGCCTGCTTAGGATTCTGTGTCTCCCTCTCTCTCTGTCCCTCCCCCACTCATGCTCTGTCTCTCTCTCTCTCTCTCTCTCTCTCTCTCTCAATAATAAACATTAATTTTTTTTTTAAAAACTTTACTTATGGACACTGGAATTTGAATTGTATATAATTTTCACTTCTCATAGCATATGATTCTTTTGATCTTTTTCCCAACCATTTAAAAATGTAAAACCATTCTTAGTTAACAGGCCACACAAAGACCAGTAGTGAGCCAGACTGCCTATGGGCCCTAATGCACTGATCCTTGCTTTAGACCATGGGATGACTGTCCCTAGTTTCCGCTGACCAGAGTCCTTAGGGCATCCCACAGGGTCAAGGCAAATCAGAAAGGTAAAGCAACCTTGCCTCTCAACAAAACATTAAGACTTAAACCACATTCTGCAATCTTGCAGAAACCTGGCCGAGGGGGGCTGTCTCAAACCCCCCCCCCCTTACTAATAAGGCTCAGGAAATAGAGAGTCTGCTGAGGAAAGGTAATGATACTTGTGAGCTTTTCAAAACTTAATTACAAATGTTCACAGGGCTGAAAAAGCAAATGAAAGAATCCAACAGATTCCAGAATCTGAGTCCAGCCCATCTATCTAATCTTATCTCTGTGTCCTAGGCTCCAATTGAGGGCAAACCTCTGTACCCAAACCACAGTCTGAGCAGGCCATTGGATCTCTCCCCTCACCCCCCATCCCCATCGGAAGTGCCCTGCTCCCCCAGCGCCATGTCGAAATCCCAGCCATTCCTTAACGTCCAGCATCAATACAGTTCCTCCACGAAGCTCTCCCAATCCCCCAGCTAAAAATAATCCCTCTACAGTCTCGTCTCTCCATTATCCTGATGACCACATCCTGCACTTCACTTGCATACTTTATTTATTCACTAAATTATAAGGGCCTTGAGGGCAGGGATATCCGATTCACCTTCTCCTTTATTAAGCATATTAGGCCCCTAGCAGAGGCACACAGTAGTTACTTACATCTTTCCTGACACGACTGGTATTTAGGGAAAACATTAGCAATTATCACAGAAACAGTAGCACCAGCTACTCTCACTGCGTCCCCACGCCTGCCACTTTACCTCCAACTTCTAACAAAACTTCCTCAAGGTGGGAAACTTTGAGCCTACCGGGCAGAGTTGACACGGGGGGACTGAGCGCTTAAGTGGGTTGTTCAGTTCACAAGTTCTCAAGGTTTCGACACCAGCAGAACAACACCAGCAGCGGCTGGAAACCTGCCGGGAATGTGAATCCACAAGGCCCACACCCCACTCGGGTGTTTCTTCTTACTTCGGAAACAATACGGAACTCGGCAAGATCCTGCCACAGCCTGTAAGTGAAAATTCAGATAGATAATTGCTTCATACAGTTTCTTTTAGAGACTGTCTTGTTCCACGAATCCTTCTAAAATTCTGAGTTCACCCAGTGCTCACCTATCATCCCAACGCGACCCAACCATCTGGGCGCAGACCTTGTAGGTGAGCAATCCAGCTACCTCCATCAGGTAAATGGTCTAAATGAGCACAGACGTTAGGGAGACTTTTCATTATCTCAGAATGCAGTGATGGAATGAAATGCCAATAAAGCACAGAAAGCAAAAAGTAAAGACAAAGAGATCAGATCACAGAATTATCGATTCCAACTGGTGCCAGTTGAGAAGCCATTATCTGGGAGGGCAAAAGTATTTCCTAGGTCCTGCTTGGGGGGGAAGAAAAGTTTACTTAGGCTAAGGGTAAAATGCCAGGCTTGAATATCAACAAGATTTTCACCAAAGAGCTATTTAATTGGGGCACAGTGGTTCTGCCACATCGAGGGGGGACGCTTACTGTGTATTTATGAGTCGCTTTGTTTACCATTTGACCAACAGTAAATGTCAGTAAGAAAAATAGTAAGGATTTCCCTCTTTTTAAAAAAATTTTTTACAGCTCATTTATTTTGAGAGGGAGTGCATGCCTGTGCGTGAGCAGGGGAGGGGCAGAGAGAGAGGGAGTGAGAGAGAGAGAGAATCTCAACCAGGCTCCAAACTGTGAGTGAGGAGCCAGACGCGGGGCTCAAACTCACAAACTGTGAGATCATAACTGTGAGGCAAAACCAAGAGTTGGAAGCTTAACTGACTGAGCCACCCAGGAGCCCCAAGGATCTCCCTCTGAGAGAGATTTTACCATGTGTTTTTATTCTCTTTTCCCTAGCCACGCATCTCCCTTCACGGTTATGGTGTGCACGCATATTTTAAATTTAGTTAACTGTAAGCTCGATCTAAACCCTTTCAGTCACTATTTACCAAAGATACGAAAGAAACATGTCCATATTCATGGACTTTGAGCTATCTTCGTTTGAGACCCGCTTTGCAAAGTCCAAAAGCAAATCCCACCATTACACAACACGAGAGCATCAAAACGAATATTCAGTCATGTAGAAGAGCCCTCGTGAGAGCCACACGGTGAGTGCAGCCCTTCTGGAAAGGACAACTGTAAGAGGTGGTGACATTAAGTGGTGAATGCCTGAAATTTTCTAAAGGCGGGAAAATGGAGCAGCCTCATCTATAAAATCATGGGTTCTCTTTCGTGCAGCTGATCCAAATGGGCCCGGGGCCCCTTTTCCACGGCCATCTCTAATAAGCCACCTCCCCGTGAGCAGACAGCAATGGGAAGGCTACGTACGACCAAATTCAAGAGGCTGGCCCCAGGACAGAATCTAAGGGAAAGCTCATCTATATGAATAAAGGGTCCCAAGGAGTGTTCACTACAGTTGTGTGTTTGCAATGCATTTATAATCGCTAATCATTAATGAAAATAAATACGGTCCGCAAAGGGGCAATTTTAAATACAGTTACATCACCAATCTTTATAAACAGGAATAATGGCAACAGATGGGTCACCATTATAATTACAGTGATTCTGTCTGCTTCCATTTTAGAGAAAACCCTGAGGAATAGCTCTGGGGCAACGCTGACAAATCTGAGACATATGGTGGGCAAGAAAGGGAAACTACTCTTGCTTGGGGATGCCTCTTACTCCCTGTCAACCTGGGTTTCCTCCCTTGTAAAACGTACTTAATTTTAATACCCACCTCACAGGTGTGCTGTAAGCATCGACTAGGATAAGGTGAGAAAGGTGCTCTGAGAACGCTAAAGCTCTCTACGAATGAGAGCGATTTCCCCCTGGGAATCGTTCACGTCAAATGAATGAAGGGCAATAATTTAGAACAGTTGGAGGGGCGCCCGGGTGGCTCAGTTGGTTAAGCACCTGACTCTTGATTTCGGCTCGGGTCATGATCTCACATTCTTGGCATCGAGCCCCGCGTTGGGCGCTCAGCACGGAGCTTGTTTGGGATCCTCTCCCTCTCCCTCCCTCTCTCTCTCTCTCTCTCTCTCTCTCTCTCTCTCTCTCTCCATCTCCTGCTCACAGGTGCTGCTCTACTTCTGTCTCAAAATAAATAAACTTAGGGGCGCCTGGGTGGCTCGGTCGGTTAAGCGTCCGACTTCGGCTCAGGTCACGATCTCGCGGTCCGTGAGTTCGAGCCCCGCGTCGGGCTCTGTGCTGACAGCTCGGAGCCCTGGAGCCTGCTTCGGATTCTGTGTCTCCCTCTCTCTCTGCCCCTCCCCTGTTCATGCTCTGTCTCTCTCTGTCTCAAAAATAAATAAACGTTAAAAAAATAAACTTAAAAAAAATAAAAAATAAATAAATAAACTTAAAAAAATAAAGCAGTTGACTAATTTTTGTAAATGCTATTCCATTTAAACTAAGTGATAATATCTGAATTTCTAACTGAGAAAATAATCTTAAGAGCAACCTCCAAAACATGGACACACCTTCTCGTTATGTGAATGACCTGCCCAAAGGCACACCGTAGACACGTGATACTCAACAGGTGCTGCTATTGGCCACGTTTAAGGGGTGCTTCGAATGCTGCTCAAGCCACCCGCCTCAAGACCCATGCCGTGGTCCCCTTATGACCCACTGAAGAATTACATTTGTGGATTACCGCAGCTTCCACAAGCTCTATTCCTCTGCACCCCTCAACCCCACTCCTCAGCGTGTGCCTGTGCGCATACAGGGGCACGCACACAAATGCCAGGGGAAGGGAAAGCACTGAGGGCAATTCTAGCTAGGCTAGTTCGTGTAAAGCACCCTCCACCTGCCAGGTATTTTTAACGGAGTCTTCCAATCGATAAAACGTCAATAATAAAACTTTTTCTGTATAGCTGACACTGCAGGTTAACATGGTGACAGTGAACTATACAAACGTGAATCTCAAAGGATAACACAGTTACAGAAGATCCTCTCCACTCTCTGTAGCTGTGCACTAAATGCGCCCAAGGAATCACCGTCCATGAGGTGCGGCTGGCTTTTACCAAAAGTCCAGCAGACACATTTTGTAAGATCGACATACCATAAGTGAATGCAGTTTATAGTAAATACCATGCCAGCGTGGACTGCAGGAACACGCTGTAGGATGTAGCCAGCTCAGACCAGTCACTAGGGCTGTGTAATCATGAGTTTCAATTTTCTTTTTTTTTTTTTTATGGACGTGTAATTGACATACAATATTAGTTTCAGGTATCCAACCTAGGGATTTATACCCATTACATTTACACCCATTACAAAATGACCACCTTCGGTCCAGTTACCATCTGTCACCATGCAAAGGTAATATATCGTCTGATTCTCCATGCTGTGCGTTATACCACCATGACTTAGTTATGTAAGTGGAAGTTGGTGCTTCTGACCCTCTGTACCCATTTCGCCCACGCCCTCGGCCTTTCTCTCTTCGGATAATCAGCAGTCTGTTCTCTGGGTCTATGAGTCTGGTTTTTATTTCTTTTGTTTTTTAGGTTCCACATAAGTGAAATCATCCGGTATTGTCTTTCTTTGATTTATTTCACTTAGCAAAATAGCCTCAAGAGCCGTCTACACTGTTGCAAATGGCAAGATCTCATTCTTTTTTACGGCTGAGTAATATCCCATTGTGTGCGTTTGTGTGTGCGGTATACAATGTATATAATACACATATACATACATATATACACACACATATATGTATACATATATATATACACATATATATGCATACATGTATATAAACCACACACCTTCTTAATCCATTCACCTACAAAGGACACTTAAGTTACCTCTGTATCTTATAAATAATTGTAAATCATGTTGCAATAAATATGGGAATGCATAGATCTTCACAAGTTAGCGTTATTGTTTTCTTCAGCTAGATCCTGAAAGGTGAAATGACCGGATCATATGGTAATTCTGTTTTTAGTTTTTTGAGGAACCTCCATTACGTTTCCCACAGTGGCTCCATCAGTTTGTGTTCCCACCACCAGTGCACAAAGGTCCCTTCTTCTCCGCATCCTTACCGACACTTGTTATTTCTTGCCTTTTTTGATTATAACCGTCCTGACAGGAGTGAGGTGATATATCTCATCGTGGTTTTGATTTGCATTACTTTGAGGATTAGTGATGTTGACTGTCGTTTCATGTACCTGTTGGCCATCTATAGGTCTCCTTTGCAAAAAATGTCTATTCAGATCTTGTGCCCATTTTTTAACTGGACTGTTTGTAGTTTCGCTGTTGAGTTGGATGAGCCCCGTATATATTTTGCATTTTCGCCCCTTATCAGATAAATGATTTGCAAATATTTTCTCCCATTCAGTAGGTTGCCTTTTCACTTTACGGATGGCTTCCTTTGCTAAGACCGATGTCAAGAAGCTAACTGCGTATGTTTTCTTCTAAGAGTCTTACGGTTTCAGGGGCACCTGGGTGGCTCAGCTGGTTAAGTGTCTGACTTTGGCTCAGGTCATGATCTGGCAGTTTGTGGGTTCGAGCCCCGCACTGGGGTGTCTGCTGCCAGCACAGAGCCCACTTCGGATCCTCTGTCCTCCCCTCTCTCTGTCCGTCCCTCCCCGCTCATACACATGCACGTGCGTACTCTCTCTCTCTCTCTCTCAAAAAAAGAGTTTTATGGTTTCAGTTCTTAAATTCAAGTCTTTAATATATTTTAGATGAGTTTCAATTTTCAAACAAACATAGAAAGAGAAACTAAATGATCATGATTTTTCATTTATACACACAGATATTTAATAAATCTTGTGGCATAAATAAACAATGTTACTTACACTGACACAAGAAAGAGTAATAGAACAGAATAACTCAGAAATAAACCTCATTATACACAAAAATGTGATACATGACAAAGAATCCATCACCGAGAAGGGAAACGTTATTTAATAAATGGTGTAGGGAGTACTAGGCTAGCATTTATATGCATAAGTAACACAAATGTATATACATAATATGTATGTATGCATATGTATTTATATATGTATTTATATATCCTTATCATATATATATAAACTTATGTAGATACATAGTATCTATGTATGTATATAAAACTTAGATGCCCTATTCCAGATATACAAAAATTATTTGACACCATTTTATATTTAAAACTAAAAAAAATAAAACCACGGGAAAACAAAAATAAAACACAATTAAAAATATCTCAGTCTCTAGAAGGGACACTTTGTTTGCTTAGAAACGACAAAGAAAAAGCAGCACAGACTTGCCAACATAAAAATTTACTGCCACCATGTTTTTAAAAAAAGAAAGAAAGAAAAAAGAAAGACTAGGAAGAGTATTTTTTCTCAATAGGACAGTTTTATTTTTGTTAGGTAAAGTGATAAAAGAAACATTAACTCTCAAGACGTAAGCAAAGTAATAGATAGAGCGCTCCTAAGTGTCCTGTAGAAAAACTCCTGACTTGGGCGTCCTCCCCACCCTTCAGAACTGCGTCTGTACCTTCTCTTCTTGTCACATCTCCAAGCCACCACCCTTTGCATTCTGTGTTCCTGGCACCCTGGACTACTTCGGATCTCCAGGCGAGTCAAAGGTCTCTCGAAGCCCCGTGACTTTGTGCTTTCACTGTACAGAGTGGCCTTCTCCCTGTTCTTCCACCTGAAAATCATCTTTCAAAACGGCTCATCTCGCCTCTACCAGAACACCTGTCAGTAGCCACTTCTATCACCATACACTGACCTGCTCTGTCCACACCATTCAGCAGAACTTTCTGCAATGGTGGAAATGTTCCTATCTGTGCGAATATCGTAGCCAGTAGCCACGTATGGCTACAAAAGCGCTTGAAGTGTAACTAGTACAACTGAGAAATCGAACTTCTAATGTAATTTAATTTTAATCCGAATCGCCATATCTGGATAGCTTCCACGTTGGACAGCACATACAGCTAGACGGAGGCCTCCAGGAGTTCACTTTGTCTTATTTATTTCTGTGTCTCCATCACCAGCCCAATGCCAGGCACATTATTAGAAACTTGGCAAGTGTTTGTCAAATGAATAACTTTAGCCGCTAATTACGAACCACTCTGAGCACACTAAATACATTATCTACCTGACCCTAAAGACAACAGTATGAAATAGGCCCTATTATAACTCTTGTTTTACCAATGAGAAAATGAACTAAGAGAGCTAAGCAATGTATGCACTAAATGGGTCCCCCCAAAATTCATATGTTGACGCCCTAATCCCAATGTGATGGTATTTGGAGGTGGGGTCTTTGGAGGGGGGGGGGTAACTAGGTCTAGATGAAGTCATGAGGGTGGAGCCTCCATGACGGGGTTAATGTCCTTATAAGAAGAAGAGACCAGAGGCCACCATATAAAGACACAGTAAGAAGGTGGCCCTCTCCAACCGAAGAAGAGAGCCCTCACCAGGGAACTGAAACTACTCGCACCTTGATCTTGGGCTTCTCAGCCTCCGGACTGTGAGACAATAAATGTTTATTGTTTAGGCCACCCATTATGTTGTAGCAGCCTTATTTGTAAATGTTTGGGAAGGGATTCTAAACAATATGCCAAAAGAATGACTGTGGGTATCATGTTTAGCTATCTTTGTGAGCTTCCTGCAATATGCATATGGTAACTTTCTAATTTGTACTTCTTTCTTAACTGTTAATGTCTCTTTAGGTAAACTATTTAATTAAAGTATAACATATATAGAAGGGTACAAATAATTAAATCAACCCCAAGTGAATATCCCAGTGCATCCCCGAGTGAAGTCTCCTTATGTGCCCTCCCACACTCTTCCCCCACCCTTATACCACCTTCCCTACACTATAACCACTATTATATATATATAATATAATTTTATATATATTATATAATAGTTATAACCACTATTATAACTTGCTACACTATAGGTGATTAGTTTTTCATATTTTTGACCTTTTTTAGTTTATTTATTTATTTTGACAGAGAGAGAGAGAACGAGCAGGGGAGGAGCAGAGATAGGGGGGGACAGAGGATCCGAGGTGGGCTCTGGGCTGACAGCCAGGCTCAAATGCATGAACCATGAGATCATGACCTCAGCTGAAGTCGGATGCTAAGCCAACTGAGCCACCCAAGGCACCCCTCTTTTTGACTTTGATAAACCGTGAAATCATACATTACGTACTCTTCTGTGCCTGGCTTTATTCAATCAACACTGGTTGTGAGATGTATCCGTATCACTGCGTCTAACAATAGTTCTGATTGCTACATGAGATTCCACTGTAAGAATACCCCATGGATTGCTCATCTGTTCTCTTACCGAAGGACATCGGAGTTGTTTCCAGCTTGGAGCTGTTGGGAATAAGGGTGCCATGGACATTCTTACATACGTCTTTTGACACACAGACAGCAGTCCCCTCCTCCTTACCCACGGTTTCACTTTGCACGATTTCAGTTTCCCTTGGTCAGTCTGGAAGCAGATGACCCTCCTTCTGACATCTCAGCAGAAGGCCAGGGGCAGCCCAACGCCCCATCACAGTGCCTGTGCCATCACCCCACTCATCGCATCCCGGTGGCATCTCATCATCTCACATCATCACAAAAAGCGTGAGTACAACACAATAAGATATTCTGAAACACCACGTTCACATAACTGTTATTACATTATATTATTGTAACTGTTCTATTACTGTTGCTCATCTCTTACAGTGCCTAATTTATGAATTAAACTTCATCAGAGGTACATATGTATAGGAAAAACATAGCATACATTGGGTCCAGTAGTATCTGTGGTTTCAGCATCCACTGAGGATCTGGAATGCATCTGCCCTGGATACCAGGAGACTGCTGCACCTGCCATATTTATGTTGTTATTATTATGTTAACAAGAACATAATGTTAACCATTATGTTATTATAATGGTTATATATATGCCATTATACTCTCAAGAATGGAATCACTGCATGCAAATATTCAGCATCTAACAGTTTTACATATTGGTGTACCAATTTACACTCCCACCAGCAGAGTATAAGTCCTAATATTCTCCCCTGCTGTCAGTAATGATATTTTTATCCCTTTAATTCTGGGGTATGTGTGAGTTAGTATCTCATTGCGCTTTGTTGCATTTTCCTGATGACTAATGAGGCTAAGCATCTTTTCTTTCTTTCTTGGCCATTTGGATATCCTATTTTGTGAAGTGCAACGTCACGTCTTTTGCCTACATTTCTAGTGAGATGTTGGTATTATGGTTGTTGTTGTCAAGGAGTTTTTTTTTAATATCGTGAATATATGTCAGTTGCATGTATTACAAATATCTTCTTGTGGCTTGCCATTTCAAACTCAATGATCTTTTCCTGATAAATAGAATGTCATTTTAATGTGGCCCAGTATTCTCTGATAAGACTGACAGTGATGAGAAGTGTCAATATTTGAAAAATCTGCCTGACTCACTGGACGAATATTGTACAAACAACCCAATGCACGGTGTTAAAAAAAATCATGCGTGAATAAAAGATCATTCAAAATACAAGACAGACAAATGAATTTCATAGTATACTATGAAAAGTTCATTGAAATGGTTTCAGATTCCACTTTGCAACTAAGCTTTAAGAAATTACAACTTGTCTGGGGAGCCTTGGTGGCTCTGGTGGCTGAGCGTCCAACGTTTTTTGTTTTCAATTTCTTAACTTTTTAAAATTTATTTCTGAGAGACAGAGATAGAGTGTAAGACAGAGAGAGAGGAAGACACAGAACCTAAAGCAGGCTCCAGGCTCTGAGCTTGTCAGCACAGAGTCTGATGTGGGACTCGAACCCACAAGCTGTGAGATCATGACCTGAGCCCAAGTTGGACATTTAACCGACCGAGCCACCACCCAGGTGCTGCCTGAGTGTCCAAATCTTGATTTCAGCTCTGGTCATGATGGCAGGGTTGTGGTGGGATCAAGCCCCATGTCAGGCTCCACGCTGAGCATAGAGCCTGACTGGGATTCTCTCTTCCCCGCTCTGCCCTTATACCCCACTCATGCTCTCTCTCAAATTTGAAAAAGAAAAAAAATTAAAAAAAAAAAAGAAATTAGCACTTGTCAAGTTGGGGTATAAAAGAATACTCACAATAATGGGAAAAGCCATTAAAACAGCCCTCCCTTTTCCAACTATACATCTTTGTAAAGCTGGATTTTCTTTATATACTTCAACCAAAACAATGCCTTAGAACAGACATGTTGTCTTCTGTTTCCATATCTTCTATTCTTCTATGTCCTCTATGAAGCTGGACATTAATAAAATTTTCAAAAATATAAAGTAATGGCACTTCACATTAAAGTTTTGTTTGGAAAATATAGTTAGTTTCCATAAAAATGTATTATTTATATGAACATGCATTGTGTTTACTATTTTTTTACTTGAGAGAGAGAGAGAGAATGTGTGCACGAGTGGGGTAGGGGGCACAGGAACAAAGAGAGAATCTTAAGCAGGCTCCACACTCAGCACAGAGCCCAATGAGGGGCTCGACCCCATGACCCTGGGATCATGACCTGAGCCGAAATCAAGAGTTGGACACTCAACCAGCTGAGCCACCCAGGAGCCCCTACTGTTTAAAATACGTTTACATACGTTCATAAATATTTTTAAGAGTGTAAAAGGGACCCAAGACCAAAATACTGGGGGACTGCCGGTATAGCTGTTCTATCCATTATTGAGAGGGGTATTAAAATTTTTCAATGATGATGATGAATTTATCAATTTCTTCTTTTAGTTCTGATTTTTTATAGCTATTTATTAATTAACTGTATATTTAGAATAACTATCCTTCTCTCTTTATCTCTAGTAATGATCCTTGTCTCAGGTCTACTTAGATGACAGTAACTTACACTAGCTTTTCTTTTGGCTCATGTTTTCATAGTAAACAATTTTAGCCATTATTATTCACAAGTGCCTTCCCTCTCTCTGTCTCTCCATTTTCTGGGACTATAGGTACACTTACAGTAGACATTTTTACCATGTTCCATATGTCTCTTCTGCTCTTTTCTGTTTGGCACTGTTGTTTTTTTTTTTTTTTTTTTTTTTAATGTTTTTATTTATTTTTGAGACAGAGAGAGGCGGAGCATGAGCAGGGGAGGGGGAGAGAGAGAGGGAGACACAGAATCCGAAGCAGGCTCCAGGCTCTGAGCTGTCAGCACAGAGCCCGACGCGGGGCTCGAACTCACAGACCGTGAGATCACGACCTGAGCCAAAGTCGGACACTCAACCGACTGAGCCACCCAGGCGCCCCAGTTTGGCATTGTTTTAATCCTAATTCGTTTTCATCTCCATGCTTCAGCTGGACATTATTTTACTCTCTTTTCCAATGTACCATTTCTCTTCCCTTGTATCGAACCTGTCTGTAAGCCCACTGCTGAGGTCTTAATTTTACTTTTTACAGCCAGATTTTTGATACTTTCAGTTTCAGTTCTATTCTCTGATAGTCCTAATTCTAATCCAATTTTCCATATTATTTACTTGCTTGAATACGGTAGTCATAGTTAAAGCCTGGTTCTGATAACACCAATAACAGTGTAACCCCAAAATGGGGTCTGTTTCTCTTGTCTGTTTTCTCTCTGTTTTCAGCCAATTCTTACATTTTCCATACTTAACTTTTTTTAAATGTTTATTTTTCAGAGACAGAGAGAGAGAAAGTGTGAGCAGGGCAGGGGCAGAGAGAGAGGGAGAGACAGAATCCCAAGCAGGCTCCAAGCTGTCAGCACAGAACCTGATGTGGGGTTTGATCTCAGAGAGATCATGATCTGAGCCGAAATCAAGAGTCAGATTCCCAACCAACTGAGCCACCCAGGCACCCCTATTTTTTTATTGAAGTCTAGAAACTGGGCATGAAAACTTGTAAAGATAATCGGAGACTCTGAGGAACTGTTATCTTTCTCCAGAGAGAAGTTTACTCTTGCTTCTGGCAGGCAGCTCAGGTAGGGAAGCCTGACCGACTGAATAAGGGATTGTGCCAGGCTTCTGTTCTTGCCACTGTTGGCCTATTTCCTGCTCACTCGTATTTCTAGATCCTAATCTTTTAGGTAACCCCAATAAAAGCATGTGTTTATCAGAACCGCTCGTTTTTGGTGGGATCTGAACTGCATTTCTATGTTCTGCCACCCATGAGTCTTCTAGAAGCTTTACTCAGTGTTAAAGGAATATGCCTCAAGGGGAAACGCAGGGCCAATAGTCAGGCTCACTCCTCTGGGATCTTGAGTCCACGGCGCTCCAAAGCACTTCAAAAATCGTTGTTTCTTTAAGTCATTTCAGAGGTAGAATTCAATAAAATGAACCATTTTAAACAACTTAGTGGCATTTATAATGTTGTAAAACCACCACTTTTACCTCGTTCTAAAACACTCCTATCGCTGCAAAAGGAAACCTCATCCCCGTTAAGCAGTTCCTCCTGACAACCACCAACCTGCCGTCTCTACGGATTCACCCACTCTGGCTATTTCATGCCAATGAACTCACACAACATGTGACATCTTGTGTCTGGCTTCTTTCACTTAGCATAACGTCTATGAGGTTCACCCACAATGTAACATGCATCAGTGCTCTATTCCTTTTCTGGCTGAATAATATTCCGTTGTGCGTGTGTGTGTGCGTGTGTGTGTGTATCTCCACGCGTATGCATATATACCACAATTTGTTTATCCATTCATGCAATCATGGACATTTGCATTGTTTCACCTTCTGGCTACTGTGAACAGCACTATGAAGACGCATGTACAAACACAAGTTTTTGTTTAGATTTGGCCTATTTTTTTTTTTTTTTAGCTTTTCTAATGCTCATCAGGTGAATTCGTTTGCAGCAAATCAGTCTGCCCCTGCCAGAAGTATAAATCAAATTTAAATTTTATTTAAATTATCAAATAAATGTTATTTATTATAAATTTATATATTTACATATGATATATGTTATATATGATTATTTATTATATAAATATATGCTTAAGTAATTATATAATATATGTCAACAAATATTATATTAATTAATTATAAATAAATGTATTAATTAATATGATTATTTAATATGATATTAATATTAATCATGAATAATTAAGTATATATTTAATTACTATATGATATATATTTATTATTATATTTAATTATATTATATTTTATGTATTTATTATATATAAATATATTTACATACTTATATGTAAATCTTCATTATATATATTTTATTTACTATTAAATAAATTTTGAATAAAATTAAATTTTATTTTGAACAGTTACAATATAAAAGAAATCGATCTTCAACTAGTCATTAATAGAAAGACATTCTTTGGAGTATAAAACACATGTTCAATTCTAAATAATTTGATAAACATTTGGAAGCTGCTTTGTTGATGCTTTTAAAGACTATCTAAACTTTCCTTAGGCCTAAATGCAGAAACAATTAGCAGCATAAGCAACTCAGCCCCAGAGACATATGCTACGTGAATTAAAATAGGAAAATTCCCTTTTACACAAAAAGATATTCTTGAGGACTTCTCCCTTTATTTCTCGAGTTAAAAATGTGTAGTTTTCAACTGTTGCTCCCACACTAAAAAAGTACTATACTGGCTACAAGATATTGACTTGTAAAAATTAACATCTGACAGAAAAGAAACAATGCGATAATGCACAGAACAGCAGTTGGACACAAGCCGCCCAGACGCTCAGCCCAGCTGAGGCTCAGCCCAGGTTGAGAAGCGCAGGCTTAAAGACTGTGAAAACCAAACCTACAGTGCGAGACGTTATAAAGTTTGAGAGGGAGAAAAAATGCAAATACACAAACAGATGTGCTCAACAAAGAAGACAGAGATGGGCAAGGGCTGTACCGCATTACTTTGGTTAACTCCTCACGAAGTCTAGAAACATGAAATAGAAGGAAAAAAAATCACAAGTGTAGAAATCGGATTTCACACGATTACTGTATAATAATGTAGATTATTGCAATAAGTAAAGAGTTAACTTGAAAAGCACAGCAGTAAACTATGTGTTCACTTTTAGGATTCCCATTTTAAAGTAAATAAAACTATCTTGTGTGCCTTTCAATGTCCGAAATGAAAGTTTTAGTGGCCCAAAGCATTTAACCCACTGGCTAATTTAGTCTCCAGTGATACAGGTGATTGATGCAGTTAAGCAAAAACACCTGGTCGTTTTGTGGCTCTCTGTGCCTCAATTTCTCCAATAATGAATTCCTTCCTATTTCTAGAACTGAAGATCTCGTAGGAGTTTGGGGAGGATCTCATGGTTTTGTAAGCACATCTACTAGTAAGAAAGGGAAATGAGGAAAAACTATCTTTAATATAAAATTTTTGATGTTTTTGTTTCCTCCAGACCATGCCCCTTAAAAACTCTAACCCTCTTTGTGATAGACCAACTACTCATTTTAAAGAGAGCAAGAAAACACGGTTGTTGTTCTCATATCATAATAATCAAAAGAAGAGAGAAATCCTTCTCTTGCTAAATCCTTTAGGAAAACCCAAATGCATTTTTAATGAATTCAGTCATGTTTCACAGCAAATTAAACTTTAATTTTCCTATTTTTAGTGGCCTGCCTGCCCAAGGGGTTGGGCTAGGGAAACATCTTTCTTCCTGCACATATAGAACCGTTGGATAAACAGGGAGATGGGGGGCAGTGGTTGGTCATCTACAAGAGTGGCCCTTGTTTTGAAAGGAGTCAGGTGGCTGAGGCCCCTGGTCTATCCCAACTCGGTGTCTTCTCCCCAAAACATATCACAAGCCCCTGCCTTTGGTCCTAGAGATTCGCAGTCCCACGTACTGGCACGTCTGGTCACAGCAAACTCCGCGGCCCGTCACTCAGAAAGCATGCCACGGGGAAAGCAACTGGTTCTTGCACCCAAGCTCACTCCCTCTCGGCCACGCTCCCGGGGCACACGGTGGTTCACCTTCACTGGCCCAGAACAGCTGGAAGATTGGGCCCGGTGCCAGGGTGGTGTCCACGGTGGAGAGCTGGGGAGTCCGTCGCGTGGCTTTCTCCTCCTAGGTACCCACTTAGTTTTTGTGGTCTAAAAGCACAAGACATTTGCTCCCTTCAATTCTCCTTCAACTCAAGCTATTCCCTCCACTACCATAACAGCTCCCTGAAGGGGAAACAAACTGCATCATATATGGAAGGTCACAATATATTCTTACAGTACATACGAACAGTACCAAGAAAGTGAAGTCAAATACCATTTTAAAGTATTAACAGATGGGCTCTCCCACCCACCCTTGCTCCAGCACAGGGTCCCACTCAAGCAGCCAGGCATCCTGTATCATCTCCCCAGGATCAAGATCTCTGAAGAAAACAGAGACGGTCCAGTCCATTCTCAGCCTTTGGGTTTGCAAAGCCTCGGGTGCACAAGACGATGCCTGACGAGGAAGAGACTAGCTTACCACATGCACACACTCTTTCCACCAATGCTGCGTGCCAGACAATCTAGATCCTCTTGCACTGACAGACTTGGAGGGGAACCCAGGAGGGAGTAGATGCCCTGGTCCCTGATGACGGTGCTCCACACTCTTCCCGCAGGCCACGCTCGGCACTCTAGGCCTCCGGCAAACAAACTCACTGAAAGGCACAGACAGGTGCCTGTGGAAAGAAGTCTGAGCACCACCTTCTTAGCCACGAGCCCCAGACACCCCTAAAGGCTCCTGGTGATAGTCGCAATTGGAGGCAAAAACGAGGTCAGGACAAAAGTCAGAGAAACCATTTCTATCTCCAAGTAAGATACGTAGCCAAGGGAGACCTGTATTACAATCCTAAAAGGAAAAAAAAGGTTACAAATCAAGTTGACTTTCAGACTTGTTAGAGGGGCTGGGGCTGCTAAAGGCGTGGCGATGCCATGGGCTCCGCCTACTCCCCTGCTATCTGCCCAGAACCCCTCCAGCATCACCATCGCCGCAGCCTGCAAAGTCTCCCTCGGGCTGTAAAGGAACACGGTGGGACGTAATGTCAAGTCAGAGGAGCTCTCTTTATTTCCCTAGCACAAAATCTGGCCTAAAAACTCACGCCTGGTCTTGGGGCACTTCCCAGGCGGCCAGCAAATGCAATTACGAGCACAGTGACTCCACCTCAACATCCAAACATCTGGGGGCATTCGAAGAGAAGATCACCAGAAAATAATCCGTGGGAGCTTAAGGACAGGGCTTGCCAGGAAACGGACAAAATTCAAGAACCTAATCTTAAGGGGACAGCACGTGATAATGACTACTGTCAGCAGAGTAACTGATACAACTCCATACGTGTCTTCAAGAGAACTTATCCACACAGTTTTTAAACCAGATGAAAAACAAGTGTTGATGAGGATGAAGAACTGGCAGAACTAACTTATATGCTGCTGGGAAGGGTTCAAATTTGAATAGCCGCTTTCAAAACCCGTTTGTCAGTATCTCCTAAAACTAAACATACGTGCACCCTAGGATCAAGCAATCTCACTCCTGATCATATTCTAAGAGGTATAGATACTTACGTTCATCAAAAAAAAAAAATGCATGCAAAAACATTTTTAACAGCTTTACCCAAAATTACCAAAAAACTGGAAACCATCCAAATGTCCCTCAACAGCAGCACAGGTAAAGTGCATACCACGCTGCTTCACAGTAATGAAGGAAAACAAACAAACAAACAAACAAAACCAAATGCCATATGCTGCTGACACAATGTTCCACAAAAGAAGCTAGTCACATAAGAAAGTGCTGGGAATATTCTAGATCTTGATGTGAATACTAGTTACAGAATCACGCATATGGAAAAATGCACTGTGCCATGTATTCAAGCTCTGTGCTTTACCGTGTTTTTTATGACTCAAGACCAAAGTATACTTTTAAAAAAGCAAATCACACAACGTAGTCACCACAAAGATGGCCTGCTACCAGCAACATTTAAACAATACCTGTGTCTTTACAGTATAATGGTAAGTGAATCAGAAAGGGCCCTTCCTCTAGATACATGAACTAAAGACACAAGAACATGGGCATCTGAAACCAGTTAATGAGGACACAAAAGGGAGGGAACATGTGAAAACAGGATGCAAACGGGGGGGGGGGGGGAGGGGGGGGATAAACTTTAACAATCAATATCTCCATTTTGCACACGAGGCTGACTTTTCTACTGCAGCGCCCAATTAATCTACTGTTCACAGGCACGTGCAATAGATTTATTTTGGTTTCTGGCAAGAACCTTAACTTAATTATGGTATACGGTAGAAGAGCGAGGTCTGACTCTGTTAACTCCACTCCTGGGAAATGTCATCTGATAATATAAAATGGGCACACAGAAAAGCCTTCAGCATTTGCTGCATTTAAAACTGATATCAATAAATTCCCATTTCATTAATCTAATTGACTAACAGCTACCCAGGCATGAAGTCAAGGAATCCTGAGTCCATTTTCTGCCAGGGAATCCCACAGAAGCGGCATCTCACAGAACGGCGGTGATGCTCATCGGGGGAACATCTCTCCCGAGGGGCGGCACAGGGAACGGAGACGGTAAAAAGGTCCCTGGATCAGATAAACGCGTGGCCTTAGCTAAGTGACTTCCTACCCTGAATCTGGGTTTCTCATTTGGTAAACGGTGGGAAATAAACAATGCACGTCTTTAGAGTTACTTTAGGTTACAGTCCCAGGACTATGACTCCCTGCCAGCAGGCACCAGAGGTCTATTTGGCTTAATCTCTGTGTGTCCAGTCCAGTAACACAACAGAAAGCCTACAAACACTTGTCATGACGGTTCATTTTGTGTGTCAACCTCGCTAGGCTACTGCACCTCATTGCTCGGTCCGACACCAGTCTAGGTGTTGCTGTGAAGGAGTTTTTTAGACGTAATTCACATTCATTATCGGGTGACTTTAAGGAAAGCAGCTTACCCACATCCGCGTGGGCTTCATGTAACCAGTTGAAAGCCTCAAGGGCAAAGACAGGTTTCCTAGCAAGGAAGGGACTCCACCTCCAGAATGCCATAGAAGCCCGGCCCTACAGATTTCAGACTTGCCAGTCTCCATTGTCCAGAGCCAGCTTTTTAAAACAAGGAAACCAATCCATCCATCAATCGTGAGAAAAAGAGACAGGAGAGGAGAGAAGATACCTATATCTCTCGCCGGCTCTCTTTCTCTGGAGGACCCTTGACTAATACACACATGGAATGAATAAACATTAAGCACCCGGGACCAAAGCGAGCTTACGGTACAGAGACAATTCAATGTCACAGCCCTACCTTTCTTCTCTTTACTAGGTGATGCCCCACCGCGCAGACCGTGTGCCCTTACTTTGCATGTAGATCTCACCTTTTCATTATTAAACACAGTTGCAATGTATTTGTCGCCTGCTTACTAGGAGTTGAGCACTGTACGGACAGGATTGTTTTATTTTAGGCACAGAACAATGGCGCGAAAGGCAGGCAATACTATTCCTGTTTTATAGATGTGGGCACAGCGCTGTTAGCTCTCAGCTGCCCCGGTGATACTACAGCTCGAGCCCACAAATCACAGCGGCTTAGGACCGCCATTGATTTTCTCACATGTGTGTCTGTAGCTGCAGTGGCTCCCCTGGTCCACAGGGCTCCAGGTTCGGACGGGTTGGGTCCATCGTGTGTCTCACCCCACTCCGTGTTCTCAGCGCACGTCACCCGACCGCAAGCCCAAACGCACAAGTCTCCGCCTGTATCCCATTTGCTAATATTTCACTAGCCAAGGCCAAGTCATGCGGCCGTGCCCAAGATCAAGGCCCAGAGGACTGTGCTCCAACTCGACATGTGGCCACGGCACCAAAGTTTAACGCGGTAACAGCAGGTGCAACGGTGGGCTCAATTACTCCATCTACCGCAATCAGTTTGTCCAAAGTCATACAGCAGCCACGTGAAAGCAGGACCCAGATCCGCCGGACTCCAGGTCTGCCTACCTGATGGTTATACTTCTTCTGAGACACACAGCTCTATCAAGGCAGTGATTTTCGACCCCACTGACAGGAGCTGTTGCGACTACCTGTGTACTTTTTTCAACCAGCCATGGCCCATCAGGCATCTTCCATCCGGCAATCCCGCGATCCCACAGGGTCCCTTACGGTCACTACTAGGCGTGCCATCATCCCGCAGGTGTGCTAACATTGCTGCTAAACACCATTAACTATACCCAACCAATTAAAAATGTTCCCATTCTACTCTACTACGGTCCGTGTTCCAGGGGGAATTCTATCAGGGGACAAGGCAGGTAGTCAAAAACCAGTGACTGAACTAAACTAAAAATCACTGGTCTTCGTAAAACCTATCAGTGCATGAAGAGGTTTAAAAAAAAAAACAAAACTCAGGGCGCCTGGGTGGCTCAGTCGGTTAAGTGTCCGACTTCAGCTCAGGTCACGATCTCACGGTCCGTGAGTTCGAGCCCCGCGTCGGGCTCTGGGCTGATGGCCCGGAGCCTGGAGCCTGCTTCCGGTTCTGTGTCTCCCTCTCTCTCTGCCCCTCCCCCGTTCATGCTCTGTCTCTCTCTATCTCAAAAATAAATAAAAACGTTAAAAAAAAATTTTTTTTTAATAACAAAAAAAATAAAAAATAAAAAAAAACAAAACTCCTTAGATACGTATTACGTTCGTCTCGGGCAAGTCGCCAACCACGTCCCTGTACAGTGACTTCTTCCATATTCTTCTGCTTCCCTTTTGTTGTTACCAAACAGAAGGACCCCACACTCCAAACCCGCCCAGTAAGGAAACAGAAGTGCTATGGAAGGATCGTGACGGGCTTCCATTCCCAGCCCCAAAGGGAGAGAGCAAGGCACGCAGGGCTGCACCCCACCACACAATACCCTCCATGTTCCCAAGCCAGCCCGGCAATAAGCGTATGGATCCAACCAGGTAACAGGGAAGGCCTTCCCTCTACCTACACGATAACTGATAGCTGTCTCAGTGCTGCTGTTGCCCTATTGTGCCCAGACGACCATGTTTCAGAGGATAAAACACAATACCGGTTTGCTCAAAGACCACCTTCTATTTCACAGATAACCGGTCGCAAACGCACCTACTTTTATTACATCAGACGGAAAAGAAGTTAATCTGAAGATGAGGAAATTGGAGACCACAGCTCACAAACATTTTTTTTCCCCCTCGAAAAGGTTCTCGTACTAAAAAGAGATGGCTCGTGACTGACCTAGACCTTCCAGATCTCCGCACCGTGGGCGATTCTGCTCCCTCCCTGCTCCACCCCCTGGCCTGCTCCCTAAATCTCCTCACCTCAGGCTTCTCTTTCCCTCCTCGCTGCGTCTGCTGCCTCTTCCTCTGTCCTACCTTCCCCGACTCAGCTCACCAGACCTTTCCTCACGAGGCCCTCGTCAGATCGTACGACTCTCATCCTCAAAAGTACATGATAGCCCCCTAATTCTCACGTCTCCCTCCTGGCCAGACCCTGCACTTCCCCCAGCTCAGCGCCCCAGAGGGCAGGGGTGCGTCCACCGTGACTGTCGCCGCGGCCCATGCAGCCGGCTCCTGGCACCCAGCAGGTGCTGAGAAGTGTCTGAGTGACCGAGCCTGGGTCTCCAGACTCAGCTGCTACTAACTAAAGCTCCCGCTCGAATGCCCTGTACTATACCAAAGTGCCACCGCTCCCGAACTGGGGCCCTCACTCACACCTTTCTTCACACTGCGCTCTCAGCCTGGAAGGGCCCTGCCAACCTACTTTCTGTGCATCAAAATCCTTCTTTCAGGTCAAGCTCCTAGGTCAAGTTTCAGCAGCTCTCAGTTTTTTCCACCGAAATCATTTTATCTCTGTCCGGAACTAATCTCCTCGTGCTTTGTACTATTGTTTCTCTGTCTGCCTCTTCCATTATTGACAAGTTAAAAGCAAGGCCTTTAAAAATAAAAATGCATCTTTCTATCTTGCTTGTGTTTAGCAGAGCAATTCAAAGACAGTAATCTATACAAAATGTTCATTAAAACTCACAGGCTGCTGCAGAATTCATAAGTTACGCTTTTATGGACATCAACCAAAGAATAGCCACATGCTACACATGCTTTATATTTAAGTGGAAGAAAATTTCAACAAAATCTTAATTATCAGGTACCTCCCAGCCCCCAATATCCTAGTAAAACAAGAATCTAATGAACTAACAAAGATCAGAATCCCATTTATCCCCACACTGCAGCAACCAAAAAACGAACAACAAACAGCACATATAAAACTAAAAAAGCTTTAATGGGCTACAGAAATCATATTCTAGAATACACTATATTGTTAGGTCAGCATCTAAACAATTTCACCGATATAAATCCCTTACAACAGATTTCATTTTGCATTGCAAATTATACTATAAAATTTTCAGTACATGTTTGTAAAGATGATTTGTGTTTGAAACAAAATTTCAAACACTGAAAAGATGACAAACTATTTTCATTAAAGAGGTTAATTCAGAATGCATAATCAAATACAAAAGTTAATTCTATGGGATTTTTTTTATATAACTTAGAAAAAGAAACCAGCATGAGACAATGAGATGCCTGGCCTCTAGCTTCTACACCATCCATGACTGAGTTTATGGGATTAAAACGTGAAGGGGAATTTACCTAATTAAAATTAAGTACGACTTGTCTTATTTGATTAGCTCTCTCCTTCACACTCACGGGCCCCGTGACGAAATGCCTTGGTGATGGCTCTTATACACAGCTGTCATTTTAATGGAAATATACTTCAGTAAATTCAGCAAATTTCTGTCCACTACCAACTGTTAATCCATGTCAATCTCATTTAACAACCAGAAAAGCCATTACGAACTTGTCGGCACTTTAATTTCCCTAAATGAATTTAATTGATTTTTTATTACTCATTTGGCATTAACATCATCTTCCCTTAATAACAAAGTACAACAAAATTAGCTGTCATAAATGCCCACTATTTTTAAACCATACCTTTTAGAAACAGATTAGATAGGGATTTGTGTCTTCCATAGTTTGTCTCTGACTTGATTATTATTATTATTATGAAGAACATAATAATGAGAATCGGAGAATTCCCACCCCTGGGGAAGGAAGGGGGGAAGGTAGGGTATCAGATGTGGGGAAGACAGCAACCAAAGCGAGGTGCTGTCAACGGAGGCAGGGCAACAAGACATCAAGCTAAATATTAGTACGCAGCATTTTTAGTACTCGTCCAGAGCATCAAGATCCTGGTGATGAATAACAATGCCAAGGTGGCTTTCTCTTTGGTATCTTAATTCCCACAACCATAGCTACTTTCTTTTGGTTTCATAATACCCATAACCATGCACCACAAGAAAAACGCCTAGTATGTGTTTGCTATTAGCATGATATTGTTCTAAGTACTTTGCATACATAGTTTCATTTAAGGCTCAAAATACTTCTGTATTTCCACACACTATATATGAGGAAACTGAGGAACCAGAAGTGAGGTACCTTACCCAAGGCCTGAAATTTGTAAAGGGTGGACATAGGATTCAATGCCATGCCATGGAATCAGATCGGGGTCCTTAACGGCACGTTACAGCCTCCCTCACCGGTGTGAGAGGCCCTCAGTGTGGGAAGAGCAAGACCCACCACAGAAAAACCGAGTCCCAGGAAGTTGCCCAGATGGCAGTTAGGATTTACAAAACAGTGCTAAATATTTCATGAATGTTTAAGTAGCTTAAAAGTAGCCTACCATTAGTATTTCTTCATGAAGGACAATCAAACGTCAGTTCTTAAAATATTTTAAATGATTGTATGTGTTTACACACCTTAGTATCAAACTCGTTTTCCTTTATTCAATGAAAATATTAGTCTTACCTAAAACAGGAAATACAGGACCTTCACCAGGAATTCAGTAACTGTTTAATCATTCAATGAGTAGAGCCAGGGTCAATATATTTCCAATTCTTTTCTTAAGGAATCTTCAATCCCACTGACTTCTGCATTAGGGATGGTCAATAGCTTCTTGTGTCAGAGTAATTAAGCACAACGTTCTGATTCTGGGTAAAAAGCAAAACTGATCCCAAACTGCCTTGCTTGACCAGATTGTGCTATGACCCAGAGGCAACCAACGCGTCTCTTGTCTCCTCCTCTCAGCATTAGAAAGAGGATCTAAGATAAGGAGCAGAAATGAAATCCTTTCCTTTGCAATAAAGTATCCAATGAAATAAATCTTACTCATGGAACACGTCTTGTCTAACAAGACAAAGTTGATGCTGGTTTATCTTTCCAAGCAGAAGGCAACGTACGTGCCCTATTCTACAGGAAAGACAGCCATCAGGTAGGGCTCTCATCTGCTCCGGTACTAATTCCCACTAATCTTAAAGTGATTTCCCCACTTTTTCCATTCCTTTTCAGTGCCCCCAAGTATAAGAATTACCTCCAGATAATCTAAAGATAGTCGCCTGACTGAGGGCTACAGGTAGTTCACTGACTGAGTCAAGTGATTGGAACTGGGAGACCAGATGGCCACAACACTCCCCTTGATCTAGGACAAGCACTGACCACATTATGGTGCCACAGAGGAAAAGGTGGTGCCAACTCAGCCCCGCTGCACAGACGCAGTAGCACCTCCCTCTCCTTTATTGCCCAAGATTGTGGACTTAAACTTTTGTTTTTATCTTTTTAGAAAGAAACGACTCTACACCGGCAAAATAAAGTCAGTCTACTGGAGTTGTCACCGTGGTCAGATACAGCCGGGCTCCATACATTTGTACCCAAGAATGGGAGGACACTGCTTGATTGCAGGGTTGCTCTCAAAGCTTTTCAAGCAAAAAAAAAAAAAAAAAAAAAAAAAAAAGGAGGAGAAAACAAAACAGAAAAGAAATGCAAGCTACACGAAAAATACGAGTCTGGACAAGATGGCATAGACTCGTTTCTCCTTGCCCCTCCCCACTAAATATGAGCAGTGCTTGCAAGGACTTCATAATTTCCAAGAGTTAAAAAAAAAAAATAAAGGAAAAAAGAAAAAAAATCCATTTGATCAACTTAATTTCTTTTCTTTATCTTCCTTCCCTTCCACGTTCTTTTCCAAGCTGTTTTGCTTTACAACATGTTACTGGTAATGAACCCTGGAAATAAAGCAAGAGTGACCCAAAGCAGAATGCTGAAAGGTGTTCAACGGATGGTTAGGGACCCTAGGACTGAAGGAACAACAGAACAGCACGGTGCCTTAGGATGTCCCACCCAGAAGCAGAAGGCAACACAGACCTGGCATTTCCAGATTCTCAACCGAGCAACAGAGGGCATCTACATAGGTCCATTCCTCCCCTGAATCACAAGGTTGTCCTGTAGACAACGCCATGTGAGCCAAGCAAGGGGGACTGAGAGACCCTTGCTGACAGTAAGTGGCCAGTGGAGGGATTCTCCTTCCCGTTAGGCAAGAATACTAGCTTCCACTGAGAAACATGGTGGGGCGGGGAGGGGGGAGGGGGAGAGGGAGGTGGGTCCACCAAGGTTAATTCCACTGCAGAAAGTACTTAGGAAGCATCTTTGTCCCCTGAGGGCCTAAGATTCCCCTCTCCACCTAGTGGCACAGGGGGCCATGCAGCAGAGGCAAGAGGGATCCCCCCACAACAATATCAATATCCATCCACACAGGCTGGAATCCTGTCACCACAAGTCATCTGGCATGAAAAGCTGCTTTGTTACCATGGGCTGGAGACTCCCTCCCTCATCCAGAGACACTGCATACCTGGGAAGCACTAGTAAAAGGGATCTCAACACAACCAACAGCCAGTCAGAGGAAGCACCATTGTCCCCATGAACCAGAGACACTCTTCCCCTATGGAGAGGCACAAAGTGTCCTGGTCTTTGTAAGCAACTTCCGCCCCCCCGCAAGCATCACAGCAGGGACCAGTGCAAGTCTCCATGGCACTGGATACACCAAGCACGCTTAAGAATTAAATTACCATTAGAACGTGGCCCACAAAAGTAGGTCAGGTTCTGTATACGAAGCCTGAAAAGCACGACTGCCTTCCAAAATAAAATATTTAAATAGAATTCAGAGACTCATAACAAAAGAGCCAAAACATCCAAAATACAATTGAAAATCACTCATCATTCCAAGAGCCAAGAAAATCACAACTTGATTTGAGAAAATACAACCAACTGGCACTAACACAGAGGTAAATAATATGTTGCAATTATCTGTCAAGAATTATAAAGCAGCCATGATGAAAATGCCTCAGCAAGAAACTACACGTTTTCTTTAGAAAAATGAAAAAACAGAACTGAAAAATTTAGTAACAGAAATAAAAAACTCAGTGGATGGGATCAATAATAAAGTGGGATGACAGAGGAAAGAAACGGTGAACTTGAGGACAGAACAATAAAATCTACACAATCTCAACACAGAAAAAGTAGACTGAAGAAAATCAACAGCGCCTGAGGACAATAAGAAAGGTCCAACAGTCATATCCATTGGAGTCCCAGAAGGAAAGGAGAAAGAGAGTGGGCTAAAAGAGCGTTTTAAGAAATAATGGCTGGGGGCGCCTGGGTGGCTCAGTCAGTTAAGCACCGACTTCAGCTCAGGTCAATGATCTCACAGTTCATGAGTTCAAACCCTGCATCTGGAGCCTGCTTCGGATTCTGTGTGTGTGTCTATCTCTCTCTCCGCTCCTTCCCTACTCGTGCTCTGTCTCTCTCCGTCTCTCAAAAATAAATAAACATTAAAAAATTTTAAGAAAGAAAGAAATAATGGCTGAAAACATCCCAAATTTAGTGAAAAACATAAATCCATCATTCGTTTTCGTTGAAGAGAGGATACTTGCAATCAGGAGGGATGAAGGGGTTGCTTCACACAGCCATGTTTTTCATCAATTCTAGAAAAATAACACTATCCTCAGTGTCGTGCTTAGGATGGAAGGACAAGTCACTGGGTGAAGAGCAGGGCTCTGGCCCCCAACATCGACCCATGATGAATATTCCACACCACAGGATGGCAAAGCTAGTACAGAGAACAAAATTTTTTTAAGTTTATTTATTTTGAGAGAAACAGAAACAGTGTGAGAGGGAGGGGCAGAGAGAGAGAGAGAGAGAGAGAGAGAGAGAGAGAGAGAATGAATCCCAAGCAGGTTCCAAGCTGCTAGTGCAGAGCCTGATGCAAGGCTCGAACCCACGAAACCGTGAGATCATGACCTGAGCCAAAATCAAGACTGAGCCACCCAGGCGCCCCAAGAACAAATAAAAGTTTTAACTTTTGCTAGAGCTTCTGGTAACATCTCTTAATACTCATCTCTGAGGCCCCTGGGTGGCTCAGTCGGTAAAGCATCCGACTTCGGCTCAGGTCATGATCTCACAGCTGGTGAGTTCAAGGCCCACATCGGGTTCTGTGCTGACAGCTCGGAGCCTGGAGCCTTGCTTTGGATTCCGTGTCTCCCTCTCTCTCTGTCCCTCCCCCGCTCTCTTTCGCTCTCAAAAATAAACATTTAAAAAATGTATTAAAAAATACTCATCTTCAGATGTCATTAGAACCTAGTCAATTTAGCATACGCACCACCCCTCAAGCCAGGGTCAGCTTCACAGGCCACAACCAATTCCGGGGCCCCACGTTTGGCTTAATGCTCTGCTGTCATGGCCTGGAAATTCTTAATAATTTTGTAACAAGAGACCCCACGTTTTCATTTTGCCCCAATTCCCAGAAATGATCCAACTGTTCCTGCCTCAAACACATCTTAGAGTGTCACCCCTTGAACCCCTTCCCCACAAAACTTTCAATCCATTCTCGTAGAATGCCTCCCATTTCATCCCTGCCTGCCAGAATCTAACCAGTTACTTTAACATCCGATAAAAATCTCCACTCTTCCCTGATCACCTCCGTCTCACATCGTGTGTCATTTATCACCTATAAATTACTCCAGTACTCAATCACACACCACACTGAGACACTGCTGATAAAATGTTAATTACATTTTCTTTTGTCATCTCCTTTTCACATTTTTTTTTTGTTCTGGATCTCAAATAGATTAAAATTCGGCGAGGGCAGAGAAAATGGTCTTGCACAGCACTGTCGGGACTTAACTGCGGTGATGAGAAATGTTCCACGGCCGTGCTGTCTCATAGACACCGGCTACTGTAGTTAATGAGCACTTGAAATGTGGCTGGTGCAACTTAAGCAACTGGATTGTGTGTTGTAGTTAACTGTAATGAATGAAATTTAAGTTTGCATGTGAGCTAGTGGCTAGCGTCCTGGACTGCACAGGTCTGACGCTCCTCGTCGCTTGGGTAAGACCCGCCGCGGAAATGCCTACAGACTGAGCAGCTCGGCTGTTTTGACGATTTCTCAAGAACTTAACACTCGCCTTCACGGAAAGCACAGCAAAGTTTTTAAGGAGACGAGGTTTGGGTAGGTTGTGTCCTAAATTCCCCCTACTGCTTAAAATATTCCCGGTAGGTAGATGCTATCTGTTAATATTATTTAATCTTAAAAAAAAAAGAATGTAACTCTCTAACGGCTTGAATTGCTGTGGGGGAGTTGTGTGGTTTCAAATTGAAGATACCTACGGATAATTTTCTTTTGATTACAGAATTCCTCAATATGTCTTTCTATATCCTAAAATGCCACAGAAGCACAGCTCATTATTGTACAAATTAGGGGGAAAAAAAAGCGCAATAAAACCCATGAAATGCTGCCTGGTACTGTATCAGCCTAGGACAGTGAAAGGCTGATGATGTGTTCTCTTCCGAGAGGCCTGTGGCGTCAGAGACCCTTGAAACCACCTGCTGGGGACTCCCGCTGTATTTCAGAGCTGGGAGGTACGAGAACGCAGCTGGGACCACCTCCGCATACAGATACGAGCTGCTTTCTCCCTCCACCAGCCCCTCCACCCATTTTGCTAAACAGAACTTGGTACACGCAAGGCTGGGCTTCAGACATTGGGAATAGAGGATTTTTAGGAGAGCTAAAACTGACAGCTGGATTTGTGCCTCTTTGAAACACTCCCAAACTTCTCTTGAGCTTTTCTCTGTTTCGAATGGTTTTATCTTGGGTACTTCTTTTATTGCTACAGGACTCTGGCCTCTGAACCTGGTAAATAATCACAAAGCGACCAATGTGTCAATCTTACGGTATATTTAAACATTAAGCTAGTTATGTTAGTTAAGTGAGTTAAGCTGGTTAAATACCCAAATGGCTGGGAGAATCCATACCTAAAGCATACAGTGCCCCAGGTTCCAAGGACTTGTTTTAATTCTTAAGCAAAGTATGCCCTCCCTTTTACTAGAATTTGTCACACAAACAGACCCCGGTTTTCACCCTCAGCCTGTCTCTAGCTGACATTTATATGCCAAAATTGCATCATTAACACAGCCTCAAAAAGAAATGGTGTAGCATTTCTATGTACTAACCACACGATCCAGAACCCTCCATTGTACTTTTCACAAATCCTGCTTATGTTGGGACCATATTAGTCAGCTCAGGCTGCCATGACAAAACACCCACACACAGGGTGGCTTAAACACCAGAAATGCGTTTTCTCACAATTCCGGAGGCTGGAGGTCCAAGCCCAAGGTGCCAGCTGATTTGGTTTCTAGCAAGAACTCTCATCCTGACTTGCAGATGGCCTCCCTCTCACTATGTCCTCACGTGGCACACAGAGAAAGAGCAAGGTCTCTGGTGCCCTTTGAATAAGGGCACTAATCCCATCCTGAGGGCCCCATCTTCATCACCTCCTCTAAACCTAAGTACCTCCCAAAGCCCCCATCTCCAAATACCACCCCACTGGGGCTTGGGGCTTCATATGAATGGGGGACACAATTCAGCCCATGGAAAAGACGGTAATGAAGACAGAAGTTACACAGTGAAGAATGGCCCTAAAAAAGCAATTGAAAAGCCCTAAAAGCTCCCAACAACACCTCACTCTATGTGCCTTTTGCCCATCACTGGAAAACGAACTATGACTTAACTTGCTGCACATGCAAAATCCTAAGTCTTTAGCAAAGGCAAAATCACGTCTCTCTGGATCCTCGCTCTGTAATATATTTCTCTGAGTCATAAAAATTTGCAAATCTGCACATGGCAGAAACTAAGCCTCAACTTGAGGCTATAAATAATTACAATCATGTTCTATTCATACGGGAAGCCTGTTTAACCTGTCTTCTCATTTAGCCAGCTGTAGTGTTCAAAGCCATTTGGAGGGTATCTCAATACTCGTGCAGTCTCTCTCTGATGCTTCTGAACTCTGAGCTCCTCCCGGGAACCGGCAACACCCAGTGTCTTGGGAGGCCCTGTGCTTCGTGGGGCACTTGTAGTGCTGCATTTCAGAAAGTTTCAGAATCGCTTGTTATGAAAACCATAGCAAAATCACCAGGTATACCGAAACGAATAGAAATGTACATAATGACTCAGCCCCCACCTGGGAACAACACGACTCTTCTAACCATAGATCAGGTTAGTTAACCGAAGGCTTTGCCTTCAGGTCTTGGGAACAGATTCCCATTCTTACTGTTGTCTTGGTGCTCCCCCATCTATACCTGCCCTATGCCACTTTCTACGCTGAACTGGGCACAGAAGGAAACCTGAAAGATGTCATCAAAGCATCACGTGGCCAGGAAGAAGCTCCTTCCTGCCTCTGTCCGTTCTTTTTCCCGACACAGAACACCTCTTCCCGGCTGACTCACTGAGTAGCTTTCCAAACTAATTTTTTTTGTCTAGTTTGGATACTTGACCCTGACGATAGTTCTGATACATCGATGCCTAAACATCTGCAGTGGCTCCCCACTGCCCGAAGAAGAAAGTCCAACTCCTCACCTGGCGTTCAAGAACGTCCACAGCCACCCACTGATTCCCCCTCCAAGGGTGCCACTCATTCTCCTCTGCGGCCATATGGAATGCTGTTGGTCCCCCAGGACATTCCAGGCTATCCTGCCTTCAGACATTTGCTTGTGCGGTTTTCTGTTCTGGGAATGCCCACCACCCCCACCCACTTACTTTACAACCACGAGCACAAGTAAGCACCCAGCTAAATTCCACCTGTGGAATAAAGGGGTTCCCCACCATGAAGCTGTCCCTGCTTTTCTCTAGATGGAAGTCCTCCACCCTGTGAATCCTCCTAGAACCCAGCAAGCGTTCTCCTGTGGCTTTTCGCACTCTCTGTACTGCAGTCCTGAACATAAGGTTCATCTCAAGACCCTAAGCTCCTGGGTTAGGTCCCCCGAATGTCTGGATAATGTCTTTTACATAATAGATTCTTACAGAACAAAGGAGAAAAGGAAAAGAGGAAGGTGAGAAGGCGGGAAAGAGGTGGGTGGGGAAGGAAAAAATGCCCCACCCCGTGAATTTCTCATCCGTCCACATCAGATGATTCAAAATGTAATTTCAAAGAGATGAACTAAAGAATGAACTCGGGGTAGAACTTAGGTATGATCTGCTATAAAAGATAGGCTTTGGATTAAAATGTTATTACTTTAGGATTGGCAGTTGTTCTAGAAGGATGACATCAGCCAGGCCTCAGTGCCCTTGAACTTGGTGTTCCCTTGGCCTAGAGGGCTCTAAATACTGGTGAGACAGCCCCTCCCTCAAGGAGTTTCGGGTACGGAGTTTGAGGGGTAACGAGATGATTATAATAGGCTACGATTCATGAGTCTGGAAGTCTGTACAGGATGTTCAGGGAAGAGGAAGGGAGACCCTGGCTCCAACCTGGTGGAGAGAGTTAGCAGCTAAGAAAGGTTTTCCAGGGAAAATAACACCTGACCTGGATCTTAGAGAAAAAGTAAGAATCCACCAGACCAAATGGGGTACGCAGACGGCTGAGGGAGGGTACCTGCCAGAGATGAGCTTTTCTTGTTACTTGTATTTCCTGCCCTGATTACCTTTCCATTCCCTTAGTCAGGAGCTTAGCATTTACAAAAACTCATATTATATGAGTTCATATATACACATTTAAAGATACCTTCCAGTGCCAATAGCCTATGATTCTGCTCTTCTGTATGTGCAGGCAGAGTTTTTTAATAGGTAACACGCTGTACTCTATAAAACTTGAGAGACGAGAGAGTGCACAATAAAAAGTTGACCTGCCTCTCAGTTCCCTTTCACAGAGGCAACCGCATGTACAGTTCTCCAAGATCTCTTTAAACTCCCGTGTCTGCCTCTTAATGGAAATATTGGCTCTATCCCCTTCTCACCTGCAACTTTGGCATCTGATGAGACACTGGAGGCTTCCAGGCTCCAGGTGCTTGCAGAATTTACGAACACTAATTAGTAACAGCAAAATGTGTGCCATGTGTCCTAGGACAAATCTCTTCTCCCACAGCGTCTTTCCAGGCAAAGGGATAGCACGGGGCTGGTTCAGAGGAAAAGCTGACACTTTATAGGGATGAAAATGAGAAGACTCCGAGAGATGGGGCGGCTTCCTTCAATTATGCGAGAGACTATAATGGAGAAGAGAGGTCAGAGGTGGCTTCTGTGATGTCAACGGGTAAACTGGAAGAGACGGGAGGAAGCTCCGGGGCCCCGCGGAGGCGGGATGTTCCAACAATCGTGGCTCGCGAAGATGGGGTGGATTTCCCCCGTGGCCTCAGTCCAGGGTCACGAGGGAGAGAATCAAGCACAAAAAATGTAGGAGACCAGATGACAAGATCAGTGCTTCTCAAAGCAAAACACATACCCCCCACCCCCCCACCCCCGTTAGTAGAATGTGATCTAACCTTAATTGGCATAAAAGCAATTTTTTAAATAAGTATTTTCATGGTTGTTACAAAAACACATCATAAAGAGAGATAACGCTGCGTGTGCTTATATGCAAGGTACTATTGTAACTGCTTTTCACTCTTTTTTTTTCCCACTGATTCTTCCTAAAAACCGTTTAAGACCAATAATATTATTGTCTCCATTTTGCCCTTGGGAAACAGAGAAACAGAGAGATTTCCATCCTGCTCCGGGTCACTATGACTAGAATCAGAACCCGGGCAATCTGGCTCCAGAGTCCAAGCAGCAACATCATCAAATCGAGGTATTTATGCTTAGGATGAAGCTAAACCAAACATAGGATTTAATCTGGAGAAAAGCTATTAAGTAACTAATAATGCAAGTCGTTCTCAGATATAGCAGATAGAGCCAAAATCATGAATACAGTCTCATCGCTGATGTCTGAAATATACTTGTCTAGATGTATCAGTAAGGTCTCCCCCAATCCATCTTCTAGAATTACAATATAACCACTAAGAGCTCCTATAATTTAGGCCATTGGGTGGTTACAGAGTATAAATCACTAGGAGTGAAGCTGCATGGCCAAAACGGACGCTGTTCCAGGGACGCTACGATGCTTTATAGTCTAATAAATAAAAAGTTGCTACATTGCACAGAAACTGTTTTTGCTAAGTCCTCTGAACCAAAACCGGAACGCAGGTGTGGACAAATTTAGCCAAGACCCTGGTCGAGTATCATCCCTTCCATCCTGCATCCCCTGCCCCCAACCTCATCCACTCCCACTACAATACGCAGAATACAGATGCCTTCTCCTGCTCAAACTCCACTTAAGAGCAGAAAACACACGCATACACTAAAGGGAGTATTTTCATGTGTTCGTGCCAACTTTCCATTTGCTATTCCTTGAGGCTATGGTCCATTTTGCTACTGGTTATGGAAACGCTGAGAATCCTAAGTTAGAGCGTTTTTGAGTCTGATGTTTTTTCCCACATCTCTCCAGGCATGGCTACCCTTCTTTCCAAGAGAAAAACAAAAAAACAAAACAAAACAAAAAAACCCACACCCCTTTGTCTTGAAATACAAATCCCAACACGCAGCACAAAGCACTGTTCTGTGTTTAACACATGGTTGCAATACACACATAAACTGGGGGAAAAGGAAAAACGTGGAAGTCTTAACAACACACACCCATACACCTTGCACACTTCAGCTTTATTACAACTTCAGACGCCCTACAACACAGTGAGAGTAATTACCTAATAACTAGGCAGCTCCCCCAAATCTGTGATGATTTAGTTATAATTAGAAAGTCAGAAATAATGAGCATGTACCTGCAAGCCCAATGCTAGCACAACGCTACGAGAAAACGCCACTGTGCAAATGAGTCTAAGTTCTCCAGGGCAGGCAAGGCATGTCTTAATTCAATCATCTGTGCAAGTCAAGGGAACCCCTAAATGCCACGTTTCCCCCCCTTGAATGGAACGCTACCATCACGAAATCCTTTCTGGTTTTTCTGAAGCCTGTCACAGAATGGGGAGCATGTGAGAAGCTACCCTCCTGGGAAGAGCTGAGAACAAGTGAACAATGAGCCTGTCACCTCCATCATCACAAAGAATTAAAAAGAAATTAAAATAAATGGATTATATGAAGCACCCTTGGTAAACACTAATTACTTCCAAGTGGATTCTTGGGTATCGGACTTCACAATCAATTACTTTTTTTCTTGGTGGGTGGGGGGGGGGGGAGGAGGTCAATTTAGCATACAATTTTATTTCTTTTTCTTTAATTAATCTTTTCAAATAATGTGGTTTATCCCTTACCCTTTGCCCTAGACATTGACAATGCAATCTTAAAAGCAAAGGATGGGACGCAAAGGTTGATTGTAGTATCTCAAGGGACCAATTCTCTCTTGCAATATCTCTTGCTTTTCAGATTTCATGAGAACTATGCAGGGCCTCCAACCAGAATAACGATCGACAGCATTTCTGATTAAGATGCCAAAGGGAAAATCAGATAGATGGTTTTCTTCATCTGACATGCCCTCATTCTGTATCAGACGCTACTCTTGCCTTTCCACTTTCATTGTCCTATTTAGAGCATTTTCATCAGTGTTTCAATATCTATTTTTGTATTGCTCATAAAAGTTATTTAGTACAATTTTAAGTCCAAATATCACGCAAGGCACGGGGATTTAAGCTTTAGAAAGACTCAATCCACTCAGAGCACAAACACACAACGGTCAATAGTACAGACCAACAATGTTAACAGAAGAATGGACAGTGTTCTGTAGGGTCACAGGATTAATCCGTTCTGCCACAGATGACAGGTAAGGATATACGGGCAGGGAAGGTTTTGCAGAAGAGGAACACCTGAGCTGTGTTTTGATAGGAAAGAGAGGGTGGAAAGATGTGTAGGGACAAGGAGAAAAACATGAAGATAAGCAGATCCCCAAGTACATATGCGGTCCCCGAGCAGACACTTCACATAGTTTGGCACATGTAAGTTACTCATGCCTTTCGCACATGAGTAGAGCTACCTGGTGAGGAAGTCTGGAGGTGATGAGGGAAGGAAGAAGGTGGAAATAAGGGCCCAGATGACAGCTCTGAGAGGGAGTGGTGTGAGAGAAGAGGTTAGGGACAGACCTCAGAGAATGCTCCCTCATATCTCTGCGGCCACACCAGACATTGCTTCCTCTCCTCGTGCATGAAGCTCGTTCCCATCATTCGGCCTCAGCATATGCCCCCTTGGTCCAGAATGCCTCCCCCTTCCTTTTGCCCAACATCACTCTGGTCTCAGGCAGCCCAGCCCCAAACCCTCTTCCTCAGTGCTCTGTGAGTTTCCCTCACAGGACATAACAAAATTGAAATATAATGCAGGGGTGTGCGTGATTATTTATTTCATGCCTGCTCCCCAAAGCCTGGCTTTGTCCTCCATATCCAGCGTGAGCTCTGCCACAGAGCAGGCTCTCAGTAAATATTTCCTGAGTAAATGAGAAAAGAGCTGTGGCCAGAGAGACTGGAGGCAACTCAGGAATTCGTAGTGTCCAGGGGGCCAAAAGGGGCAAATGTACCAAAGGGGCAAGTGTACCAGGAAGTATATATAGTCAATAATGAGGAGGTGACCCAGAGAATAAGCACAGCTAAGACAACAAAAAGGCCTACTTCTAGAAAACCTAATGGGAATGATTAAACTTCCCAAGGCAACTATCCAACCAGGTCAACTACATAAATCAAATCCCTTCAGTCATGGTTTATTATCTACGAAATGAAAGCCAAACTCCCTAGCAGGAACCCAAGGCCCTCCTCAACTCACTGACCTCCAACTCAAACCCTCGTGTCCCGACTTCTATACCTTGGACCCACCAGACTAGCTTCCTGGGTCTCTAACCTGCCACACCCTGCAGACTTCAAAGCCAAGGGAAATGCCAGTTCCTCACCCAAGCTCACCTACTCCTAACCTGTTCTGGCCCATGGTGATTATTCATCTAAAGTCCTAAAAACCAGTCTATGTCTCTCATAAACTTCACATGCTTTTTCCTTCCTCAACATATCTACAAGCCTCGCTCTTCATCATGTTCAGGTGACTCTGGGAGGCTCTCCCTAATGACCTTACTCGAAATATAAACCTGTCCCAACACATCCTATCACCCTTCCCTTCTAGATGTGTTTTCATAACCCCTACCACTATCTACATATAGTTTTACTTATACAGATAGTTTACTTATTTTCCTTGACTTTGGTCTGGTTTATCCACTGCTATATCCCCACTGCCCAAAATACAGCCTGGGACCAATTAAGGTCTCAAAAACTATTTATTGAATGTATGTCAAATAAACAGATATTTATCTCCTCTGAAATATAGTATTTACTATTCATCTTTAAAAGGGATCCACGCAGGTATGTTCTGTACATACTTCCTGTTTATAAATCAGGGCCATCCACAGCCAAAGAAGAGTAAAGATGGTTAAGACTGTCATAGTCCTAAACTTGACCCAAAGCCTGCTTATGGTCCACACTTTGTTGCCTCTCCGAAGCAAGTCTGGATCCCAGTTCAGGAACGCATCAGCTGTCGAACCTTGGGAAACCACTAAATGTTCCTGAGCCTCAATGTCTTCTTCTGGAGGACACTTAACCCCCAGAAAGAGGGCAGATATGAGACTATCTGGCACAGTAATTGGAGCACAGGCTTCAAAAATGTCGACAATCAGTGTTAGCTCACTGTTCTCGCCTTTATCCACAGAGGTAAATACCACGAACGTTCTCTTTGTCAGCCTCATGGCATCATTCGGTTGCCAAGAACATTTTTCAATCCGGTTAAACACAAAAGTCTATGTCTCACTAAATTTTCCGACTAATGTTTACCAGATGACATATCTATCTATCTATCTATATCTATCTATCTATCTATCTATCTATCTATCTAGAATCACTGCAAAACAAGATAAAAAGTAAAATATGAATGATGCTTTTATTAAAACACCCAAACCAAAACTGTTAAAATAAATCCTACTATACAGAAATTTACCCATTCATTCATTCATTTAAAAACATATAATGACTAGAGACATCTGGTTGGCTCACGAGGTAGAGCACGTGACTCTCAAATCTCAGGATCATGAGTTTGAGGCCCACGTTGGGCATAGAGGTCACTTAAAAAAGGGGGGGGGGGAATCTATCACAGGAAAGGCAAAGAATTCTCCTGAATATATAATGACTAAAGTCAAAATTCAATCACTGATGGTAAATCCATGTAGTCATTCCAAGCAAACCCTTACCTAAAAAAGCAAAAGGTGCAAATGGAAAATTCTACTAGATCTTAGAATTTTAATTCATATATATATATGGGGAAAGAATCTAACAAAATGGCATACCTTCCAATACTCACAGCAGGTTTTGTGTATTTCCTGCACATCAGGAAAATCGGTGGGTTGTCTTTACAGACAACCATATTCTTCACCCAGTTTCCCCCTTGGGGAAACTTATTTCAAGAATGTTGTATTAATAGACTATTTAACCTTTGGAGATCCAGCTAAGTTGTTGCAGGTACTGATAGTTTGTTCCTGTCCATTGCTGTATACCATTCCATGGTGTGGCCCTATTACTACACCATTCACCCACGAAGGACGTGTGGGTGGTTTTTACTTTTTTGCTCTTCTCAATAAAACGGCTATGAACATTTGTGTACAGGTTTATGGGTGAACAGAAGATTTCATTTCTCTGGGGTCAATACCCAAGAGTGCAACTGTGGAGCTGTGTGGTGAACGCACGCTATTTTACAGGAAACTGCACTGGGTTCTGGAGTGGCTATACCATTTCACATTCCCACCGGTGGTACATCGGTGATCCAGCTTTTGTGCAGTCTCAGAAGCATCTAGTATGGTTACTGTTTTGACGTTAGCCATTCTGATAGGTGTGGAGAGGTATCTCACGGCGGCTTTAATGTGCACTTCCCATATGGCTAATGATCTGACCATCTTTTCGCTTGCTTACTCGCCATCTGGATAGTCTCTGTATCGTCTATACAGTCTGTTCACGTCCCTGTCCTTTGCCCATTTTCAAATTGGATTATGTGTTCATCACTGTTGGGTTTTGAGGGTTCTTTATGTATTCCAGATGTTGTCCACTTTTTGATACGTGGTCTAGAAATATTTTCTCCTAGACTGGAGCTTGTCTTTTCAGCCTCTTAAAAAAAATCTTTTGCAAAGCAAAAGCGTTTAATTGTGGCTTGCCTTTTCATTTTCTAATGCTATCTTTTGAAAAGCAGAAGCTTTGGGGGCACTGGGTGGCTCAGTCAGTTAAGCGTCAGACTTTGGCTCGGGTCACGATCTCACGGTTTGTGGGTTCAAGCCCTGCATCAGGCTCTGTGCTGACAGCTCAGAGCCTGGAGCCTGCTTGAGATTCTGTGTCTCCCTCTCTCGCTGCCTCTTCCCCACTTGCACTCTGTCTCTCTCTCAAAAACAAACATTAAAAAATAAATTTAAAAAAACAAAAAGCAGAAGTTTTTTAATTTTAGTGAAGTCTAATATATTAATATTTTCTTTGATGGGTCATGCTTTTAAATGTCTATCTAAGAAATATTTTCTAGTGCAAGGTCACACATGAAAAGCAACCTTCTAGGAGTTCTACAGTTTTAACTCTTACGCTGAAGTCCATGATTCACTTTGAGATAATCTTTGTGTTTGGTATGAAATAGCAGTCTCAGTTCACCATTTTGCATAAGGATATCCAATCGTTTCAGCAATGTCTGTTAAAAAGATTACCCTTCCCTCATTGAAATACTCTCGCCTCTTTGTCAAAAATCAATTGATCACAAATGTAGAGGTTTATCTCTGAACTTTTTATTGTGTTCTATTGATCTTTATGTCCATCCTTAAGCCAATACCAAATTTAGTGGTAGAAGTCCTCAAATTATATTCTTTTTCAAAATCACCTTGGCTATGCTAGATCCTTTCCATTTCCAAAAGCACTTGTTCTTTCAAAAACATTTAATTCTAAAAACAAATATGTAACTACAGTCTATTCTAGAACTCAACCTTTTTCATAAGATTTCTCTCAACAGACCATACTGTACTATTAACCATGTGAAATTATCATCTTTCTCACCTTCAACTGTCTACCTAATCTTTTCAAGTAATATAAATGGATGAAACTTACTAAAATTTTCCCCCATAATAAAAGGAAAAATAGGTACAGAAAACCAAAATCTGGAATAAAATATTCAAAACATAATAATAATATTTATAATAATTATATACTAATAAAACATAATCTGTGATTATTGCTGAGTAGTATAACCAATGGCAACTAGTTTTTCTTTCCCTTTTTATATACTTACCCAAATTTTCTAAAATATGCATGTTACATTAAAGTTTATTTTTTCCTATTATAAAATACATGGACCTTCAATATTTGATTTTCCTTTTTCTTCTAACCTTTGCTTTTTGGTGGATAAATACAGTGTTAACGATCTGAGTTGTTAGCATGAATATTGTCAGAGTCCGTGACTCCTGGACTTTGCTTTTCCATTTCACAAAATCCAAGATAGAACAACAAACTTTATTAATGCTTTACTTTATTCATTTACTGCTCTGTTTCATAAATATTCAAGGATCAACCTTGCTAGATTTATCCTGATCTTGATAAAATGTGTTTTATATTTTCACATTATCCTGGAGTAATATGCAAGTAGGAAACAATAATAATCAGACAGGAGGGAAATAAGAACTCCATTTCACCAACAGTAAATGCTTTTTTCATATTTTTCAGAGTCGGTATGAATTAAACACAATGAATACAGATTTCTTCCTTAAATCACATTATTAACCAAAATGTGTTGAACAAAAATGTTAAGACCAAATGTTGGTGTAATAAAATTTCAGCAGAAGATGCCTAAGTGTTTGATGAAAACGGTGGAGTCTTTCAGTAGCTGAAGAAGTTTCTGTCTTCTTCCAGTAAGTTGTAGCCTTCCTGGGTTTCATTTCTTTACCTCAACCCCAAGATCTAGCACTTCAGATAGAAGAGCGTGTATTTATTTTTGTTTTTGTTTTTATTTTATTTATCAGTACAAATGCCTTCACCTTCTTGCCCTCTTGCCTCCCTGACCTGAATCGATTCATCCACCTCTACTTTCTCTGTCCTCTCATGGGTTTTTGAGCACTGACCCTGAAAACCACAAAGCAATGTCAATGGTGTTTAGATACATTACCCTGCCGTCAATGTCCATGGGTCACTCAACACTGAAAGGAAGTTCTTTCACTTCAATTTATAGAGTTCTCACTGTAAGTTTCAACTTCTGCTAGACCATCCAGGGACTTTATTATTTAACGAAGATCATTAAAAACCCTCTCTTAAAGCACACAGGGCCACACAGCCTGTCTAGGAGACACTCGCTCTCTCAAATTTGCAGCGATGACGTTTCAAGAATATATGCAAATAAGGGGCGCCCCCAGGTCAAGTTTTTAACATCAATGTTTCCTATCACCCGTACATGAAATAACGGTCCAGGAGAAGTCTGGTGGAAACCAATGAAACATACATTCTAAGAGATAAAATGGTATTCCACAGACTCTTCCCTGCCTTTAACACTAGGTGTGGCTCTACATTCAGATTCTAAACTTTGAACTTCTAAATGGGATTAATTCTAAATTAATTCTAAATGGGATTAATAACACAGACGAGCATGAAAGTGAGGGGGAAGAAAAGCAGGTTTTAAATAGTAATTAAACTTTATTCCCTGCCGTTGCCAGAAGTGACCTGGGGAAAGGCCATTCCACCCGAGTTCTCCTATCTGCCACCAGTCACGCGAAGAATATATATTATTTTTTAAGCCACCACTCCAGTGTTTGAAAGCATTCTGAGCCAGTGTGCTAAAGCCCACCAAATAGTAAGTTTGATCCTCGCATATATCAATTAAACTCTTCCAGAGCCACACAGCACGTACCCTAATCCGCCAGTCATTCCTCAAAGGATCAAGTGCAAATCTTGCGCCATAACTAGAGAAAACACAGAGGCCATGTCTATACTCAGGAGGTCAGTAACTTCACTTCCAAATGCAAAGGAAACACATTTTGAGATGTGGTGAAACAAAGGAGCCAGCATCTCTGAGGCCCACACTGCCTACCAAACAACGAGCACCAGGGTAGAGAATCAGCCAATGAATCTATTACCTGGAGACGAAATTTATTTTAAGTAAACCAACAACGGCATCAGCAATATAAGACTTTACCTACAGTTTATGACATCAGGAGATAAAATATACATATGCTACACACACAAATCAGTGGGGAAGCTCCTGTGTATCTTCTTACGGATTCGTTTACCAAAGCAACAGCATCACGACATCAGTTACAGGATTTATAGCAATCTCACACTAAACTCACTTCTTTTAACTGAACAAGTGTCAACGAGTACTGTGAGATTTTATGGTTCCTACCATATGCCATCATTAGAATAGGACAGTCTCTGTTGTACTTCCTCTGGCTTACAAGTTATAAAGAATGGATCAGATCTGCTTTCTTAGCTTTACTAAAAATGAGCCCCTACACTAGGATATGCTGACAAAATTATGTAAACACATACCTATCAAATTGTTTTAATTATAAGTTATTTTTAATAATTCTATTAATTAGGAAATAGCAACAGGCTATATAAATTAGTTTTTAATAGCATTTACTTATTTTTTAAGTTTATTTATTTTTGAGAGAGACAGAGAGGATAAAGTACAAGTTGGGGAGGGAGGGAGGGAGGGAGAGAGAGAGAGAGAGAGAGAGAGAGGGGCAGAGGCACAGAATCCAAAACAAACTCCAGGCTCTGAGCTGTCAGCACGGAGCCCGACATGAGGCTCAGACCCATGAACCGTGAGATCATGACCTGAGCCAAAGTCGGACGCTTAACCAACTGAGCCACCCAGGCACCCCTAAATAGCATTTAAAAGTGAGACAATTTTTTTAAAAAGACAATAACAAGCAACGTATAAATGTTTAGCACCCAGGAAACAAAAGCAAATATGTAAGTGTCAACTATATTTCAATAAAAAATTAATTAATTAATGTGAGAGTAATTAATTTTAAAAAGCAAACATAGTTTGATGAAGAGAAGATAAAAGAGAAAATTCATTTGATAAATGTTTACTGATGACCTATTATGTGCCAGGCATTGTTCCAGGTACCGGGGACATAACAGGAAGCGTATGGGTACTGTTTTGGTCATCCACCCAGCACGTATTACCTCCTTCCTAATAAAATTTTGATTTTGCTCAGGTCTTCACCTCTCCTCCAATGCATCCCTGGCCCCACTCCTAGCTCCACACATGGGCCTGACTGATCCAAAGGTAATCTCATTCCTATCACCAAAGATGAGTTCAGGAATGAGCCTACGACTCAACCTAGACCAAAGACACCAACAGAGCGCCTTCCAGGGGATTTCTGAAAAAGACTTCCCTCAATCTTATGGTACCTCAAAGAAACAGCTCTCCTCTTATCTGGACAGTGTGTTGAGATGACAGGCTGGGAACTACTACAGCCATCCGTAGGATGGCCAGAGGATCTGGAGGACAGTAGAGCCAAGATGTCCACATGGAAACGTAGCTTGAACCTCTAGATGACGTTACCCTCAATCCTACCCTCCCTTTAGGCTTCCATATTGATGTGGGCAAATCCAAATTTCATTATTTAACCACTCTTAACTAGATGGTCTTATGAAAGCATATGAGGGCAAAAGGACAGACATAGCCTCTTTACTTCAGAATGTATAATCTAGGGGGAAACATAGACCCTGATCAGAATTAGGCTCCTTAATTCTGAAAGAAGGCAGAGATGGAGCAAAAGATTAGAAGTGCTAAAATCCTCCTGGGAGAGAATCATGTTTCAGCTGTTAGCTAAAACGGTTCAATAACAGCATCTCAGAATAACAGTATGCAGGCAACTGTAGGAATTGGGGCCTTCCTGGCATTCTGCCACCCATCCAAGTCTCATCAATTTTTAAATTAAAAAACATTTTAAACAGGTTTTAGCAGGCAAAACAAGTGATGAATAAAACATTCTAGAACATTACAATAAGCAAACCTACAAAATAATCCCTTAAAAAATTGCTGTAAATCTTTACTGATAGATTCTTAACCTCAATGAATAGAAACCTGTTTTTTTTCATTTAAACATACAGCTTTATCTTTCTTACTAACCCCAAATTGTTGAAATGATCATCAATATTCTTGAGTGACGTCAAGTGATCAATTACATAATCAGCTGAACAATTTTCTCCCGGGGAACATGCTAAATCCATATAAACCCAATAGCATAAATCTACATATGGTGTATATTTTCCTTCCACAGTAGTGCAGATTAAGTTAATCCTTTAAAAATTAAACAGTAATATGAATACAGAATACTCAACACATAGGATTAGTAAAGCGGCAATTAAGGGCATACCCTGGATAATAAAAACAAAAAAGAACCGAATCTATTTAATCTAAGTTTGGAATTTCTCCAACAGAGAACAAACAAGTTCAACTGGATTCATTTATTCAATTATTTAATACATTTTTACTGAGCACCTATTATATGTGCTAGGTACTGTACTATTATGCTGGTTGGTGGGGTACACTGAATCCTTCCTTCATAAAACATTGTCTTGAGGGGGGACACAATAATATAACCTCATAAATACATGTGAATTACAATTATGGTAAGAACTTCTACAAAAGAAGAGTTTGGGAGACCTTACTTTTCTTAGGATAACTGATACTAAACCAAGACCCCTCAGAGTGAATCCATTTAAAACAAACTTTTCATAGTATATTGTAAAAAAAAAAAAAAAAAAAAAAAAAAAAAAAAGGATAATTCATGTGGTTTCCAGCCCCCCAAAAAGCCTACAATGATCCATGACTCCTGGTTTTCCTGTCCTTCTATAGTTTCATCCCACAGTGACGCAGCATTGGTCTTGTGTGACTAACATCAGTGGCGGTCACAGTATGGGACTTCTGATGTCATAAAAAGGCACTGTAGCTTCTACCTTGGCTTCTTGGAACATTTGCTCTTGAGAGGGCTGGGTACCATGCCATGAAGACATTCAAGCACCCCCATAAAAAGACCCCCATGGGGGGGGCAACTGAGGCCTCAGATAAATGGCCAGGCACACTAATGAGCCACTCCAGCCTAGTCATGGCTATAGAGCATGCAGCCTCAGAGAAGATATGATCACCACAATCTAAGAGACACCAAAAAAGACCTAGCCACGCCCTTCCTGAATTCCTAACAGACACCATAGGACATAACAAAGGATTCCTCTGTTTTAAGCCATTATGTTTTATATGATTTATTACACAACATAAATTAAATGCTTTATCTTAAAAATGATAAGAAAAATAAAAATAAGTTTAATTTCATCTAATATTTAAGAATATTTAAGAAAGTAATTCTTTTTTTAATTTTTTTAATGTTTATTTATTTTTGAGACAGAGAGAGACAGAGCATGAATGGGGGAGGGGCAGAGAGAGAGGGAGACACAGAACCGGAAGCAGGCTCCAGGCTCTGAGCCATCAGCCCAGAGCCTGACACGGGGCTCGAACTCACGAACCGTGAGATCGTGACCTGAGCTGAAGTCGGACGCTCAACCGACTGAGCCACACAGGCGCCCCAGAAAGTAATTCTTAAAACAAAAAATATGAGTCAAGTGTTGATCAGAGAGATGGATAATTCCCCCCAAATACCATATAATAAACAACATAGTACAAAACCCTATTTTCATTCTGAACTTTTACAGGGTGACAATAAAGAAAGTGATTTTATAAAAAGAATTTTCTTAGAGTCTTTTTTTTAGCTCCTTGATGTCCAAAATTAGCATCTATTAAAGGTCATTCATTGTCCATTGTATCTTCCTCAATTATGAACTCATATAACTCTACTGGACAGTTACTGGTCAATACCATTACATATGGTTCTATAATTCAACATCACTGTCATCAAGTTCATAAAGTTCTGCATAGATGGTGACATGAGTGATTTTACTTTAGAACCGACTGGCTCTGCATAGTTGTAAACATCCAACTATCAACTAGAGGTTAATACAAGACACTGACAGGATGAATGAGGATCAATGCCAGTGTTAAGGCAACAGGTTTAAGTGTGAACTAATTTAAATGTTATCAGTTCACAAATATTTTTATGTTATGACGATAACTTCCCTACTGAACATGGTAGAGAAGTCCAAAAATTAACATTTGGGTACTCATGATACCCTTTATAGGGGGAACTTAATCTAGCTTTCAAGGGGTATCAAAGAAGGCTTTCAGAGAAATGCCCTTTGTGATTCTATCTAAATGAGCAGAGTGGGTTAACTTAAAGATGAGAAAAACACCAGGCAGAGAACACAGGATACGTTGAAAGACTATTTGAAGGGAGTAAATGTTCCCTCGTGGCATGTTCAAGAATCTCAAAGACGTGTCACTGAAATATATTGTTTCTTCCTATATCTCCATACTTCCATTTTGGTCTGCTGGCAATGCGTTTTTTGTGTGTTTTTGCCGGGGGGGGTGGGGGGGGGAGGGTTGGGGGGAGGGCAATACATTTGCCCAAAAATTCTTTATTTTGTCTTTGAAGGATGTTTTCACTGTATCTAGAATTTTAGGTCGGCAGTTACTTTCCTTTAGTTTTTTAAGCACATAAGTGCATCATCTTCTGGTTCTATTGATTCTCTCATAAAGCCACCAAGTCGGTTTTACCGTCGTTACTCCGTCAAAGACAGGACTATTTGGAGTTTGTGGAGTGTCTTGAATCTGTGATGTCTTTCATCAGACTTGGAAAATTCACAGCCATTCACTCTTCAAGTATTGCTTATGCCCCTCAGGTCTCCCATTGGATGGTCTATATGGATCTCAAACTTAACATAACCAAAATAAAACTTTTGGTTTTCTCTTCAAAACCTACAATTCTCCAAGCCCTCCCCAACTAAGTAAGGAGTATCACATCTACACAATAATTGTTCAGGACAAAAACCTAAGAATGCCCCTTAATTCCTCTCTTTCCTCTACACCCCTCCTGGAATCCATCAACATATCTCTCAAAACATATTCTAAACTTACCCAGTCTTCCTCAGCTGCCCACCATCACCCACCTTGCATCAGACTCTTTGTCCGACAGCCTCCTCACTGGACTTTCTATAGTCTACTGTCCACACATCACCGCAGTCATCTTTTAAAGTATGAATCAAGCCACCTACATCTTTCCCTTCCTGAAAATCTCCATGTCTTGTCACCCTACAATCTCTCTCATGTGCTGCTCCGACAAACTCCTGTTGTCTTTCTAGCCACTATCCTTGATCAGTTGCAAATCAAACCAAACTTGATAAACCCCAACTAATCTACAAGCTTAATCACTACCACAGGCATGGATACCGATAACTGAGGGCAACCAACATGAGATGGTGAACAGCCCAGCAGAGAACTTGACTGAAGAGAAGACGAGGGGCTGTGATGTGCAGTTCTGATCCAGCGGACCTTCCTTCCTCCTCCTACAGTCTGTCATCTGCCTGCTTCTCCCAGTGAGGCCATTTGTCCAACCATTTGGACAATGGAAATAATATCAAGACTGTCTTATTATTATTATTATTATTATTATTATTCAAACAATAAGGTATTTGATTTGGATTCCTCTTCTTTTAAGACCTAAGTTTCTTTTGAAAGTAAAAATTTCAATCTAGTAATATTCCACATACCTTTTTACTAGTGTGCACAAGGAAATCAGAATCTACGTCAGCCCAAGAGTGAACATTTTACAGTAATTCAAATATCTGATAATAACCAAAACAGTGCCTCTACTGCACAGGAAACAGTCCCATAAAATACAGGAAACTGCCCCATCGCTTTTTTGTTTCACTACTACTTTTTAAGGAAACTCTATGAATGGCACTGAAAGAGAAGAGAGTCTTTCTTTACGATAATAATTGATTTACAAATGGACCAGTGAAAGTCCAGCGATTGTAAAAGTACTTTAAGGAACAATTAAAATGAACTGGAATTTAAAAGCTTTGAGAGGGCCCTAAGATCAACACCAATGTGAAATCATCAGAAGAATGGGCTATCCAGCTAGGCTCATTGGATGCTAGGAGAGTCAGCTTTAATCAGTTACCTTTGAGGTCTGAGAAACCCAGAGCAAGTTAAGTGAGCGAGAGCCAGCCAGGGTTGGACTTGGGAGCCAAGGTCAAGATTCTAAAGAGCTCTTCAACAGCTTTGAATGTGTCTGCCCTTTGAGAAGGATTTGCAGTGGATCTGTAGATAATCAAATCAACCCTGTGTAAACACTACAGCTACGCGGTTTTGAAAGAGAAATTTCTGGCAACTGTCCTGCACTCATGTTGACCAACCTTCTCTTTTCTGCCTGTACCCAAGAGCATCCTGCACACATGTAAGCCATGGAATGGGGACACTGAGAGGAGTCCTAAAGATCAGGCAGCCCAGTGCTTCCCAAACTCTGGCCTGAAATAAAGTTTTTATCAATCAGTCTATGGTGAATTTTATTTATTTATTTATTTATTTATTTATTTATTTATTTATTTATTTATTTTTAATTTTTTTTAACGTTTTATTTTATTTTTGAGACAGCGACAGAGCATGAACGGGGGAGGGTCAGAGAGAGGGAGACACAGAATCTGAAACAGGCTCCAGGCTCTGAGCTGTCAGCACAGAGCCCGACGCGGGGCTCAAACTCACGGACCACGAGATCATGACCTCAGCCGAAGTCGGCCGCTCAACCGACTGAGCCACCCAGGAGCCCCTATTTTTTATTTTTTTAATGTTTCTTTTTGAGGGGGGAGAGACAGAGAAAGGGGACAGAGGATCCCAAGTGGGGCTCTGTGCTGACAGCAGTGAGCCTGATGTGGGGCCTAAACTCACGAACAATGAGATCATGACCTGAGCAGAAGTTGGATGCTCAACCGACTGAGCCACCCAGGTGTCCTGGTGAATTTTTTTTCAAAAAAGACACATAGTGAACTCTTTATAAAGCTGAATTCGATTCATCTCTAGAGGACTGACAGTCTGAGATTACAACGTTCCTACTTTTCTGACGTTAACATGTCCTTTCTTTCACGAACTCTCTAGAAGGCAACAAAACCAAGGAGACGATGACCGTATTGGTGGGAGATGATGACTGAGTATTTCTTTTTAACTTACCTGGTTGGCGAAAATAAAAATTGGAATATCTTCTCCTGGACTATCTAGTCCCTAAAATCCAAAAGGTTTAAGATCTATCCCAATTCTTCCCTTTATAATGTCTGAGTCCTACTAGTGACTGGAAGTCTCACACCAGGCACCATATACACAGTAGCAAACTGATCAGAACGCCCTGGGCAGATGGAACCCAGGGCCAACAGCACAACACCGTGGGTGAGTCACCTCCTTCTTCCCCCTGAAGCTCTAACACCGAAAGATGAGAAAAGAGCTTACTAAAATTCCAGCACGAGCTGACAGGAAACCGTCACTGCCGTCACTGATCACAGTACCTCTTGATGACTCTGGGTGAACGTTCAACCACCACAGAAATACAGGTTCCATGGCAAGAAACGGATGAATCTGTCATACGGGATAACACGACTATAAGCCAATATATTACCCATTATTGCAGTGCAGCGTGGATTTCCACCCGAGTGAGCTAAAATGAGCATCTAAAACGGACGAGGTTCTGAATTTGGGAGAAAATGCTGTTTTTCCGACATCCATTTCCTCCTCCTGTTTTCCTTTAAAGCAGCCCTGTGGTTCCTCCACCTCTGTTACAGACAAAGATGAATCACAAGAATCATGACCTGAGCAGAAGTTGGATGTTGGAAAAGTGCTTTGAATTCCTTAGAAGCAGGTACAAAAATTACGCGGTCGACTCTTCGTGTTGGGTCTTCCTGGGATTCCCTCCGAAGGATCCTAACTGTCCCAGGATGCCGCACCACCAGGGCCCCGGAGTCTGACTGAGCGAACGGTACCTGTCTTGGCAATGACCGCTGTGCCGAAAAAGCTTGGCACTTGCAGCTGCTCCCCGGGGCCCTTGTGCTAGCATTTCAGGAGAAAGGAAAAGAAGCTGCCACAGTCAATCACCGTGGCGAAACAGTAAGCACGGGACACAGGTGCTGTTGGTGACAGCTGCACAGAACCGCACTCCCGGAACGCCAGCGACCGGCTTACAAGGAAACCTCACGCCCTGCCCAATACAGTGGCTCCCAATATTCTTCACCTCGTTACTGAAGGAAGCCCACACACACGCACTAAGAGTTACAAAAGAACTGAGGGGCGCCTGGGTGGCTCAGTCGGTTGAGCGTCTGACTTCGGCTCAGGTCATGATCTCACAGTTCATAGGTTCGGGCCCCGCGTCGGGCTCTGTGCTGACAACTGGGAGCCGGGAGCCTGCTTCGGACTCTGGGTCTCCCTCTCTCTCTCTCTGCCCCTCCCCTCCTCACACACACTCTCTCTCTCTGTCCCTCAAAACTAAATAAAAACGTTAAAAAGTTTTTTTAAATATAACCCAAGTATTCTAGTACGAAAAACACTAACCCTTCCTCCCACTAAATATTTTCTAAGCAATACGAAATGGTATTTGGCAGAAAAGACAAGAAAATGAGAGGTGAAACTTTGCATAAGAGATTTACTGGAATTCTGAATGACATTTCTCTTTGTCCAGAAGCACCTGATCACATCTAGGCAAGTCCAGAACTTTCTCTTTGCATTGTTGGTCAATATAGTGCCTCCCCACGTTTTTCTTCTAATTTTCTCTTAAACTTTTAAATCTATATTAAATGAAATACAAGGGGGAGAACAGGAAGAAAAGGAAAAGAGCTTTGCTTACACACCACAAAGGGTTAGAGACACAAGCAACTTTTATTTAATAGTAATAAAGGGGGGCATAGTTGCTTAACATGAAGAGCAAAGGTCTTTTAGAAGCTAAACATTTGGCCATTCTTGGTAACTGCCTTGTGTAAGATCAGACCGACACATTCCCTCACTATCCATCTGCCCTCCACATATACCATCTACCACTAAAGTACAGTAGGCAAGACTTAAGACTTTCACCTATGTTTCCAAGGGCTTGGAGGGATGTAGAGGTAATTTATGTAACTTGAACATTTGCTCAGGTAGCAGGTGTAACGCGGCATTTTGATTCATTCATGATCCTGTTACTGTCCTTAAAAAATTTTACCTGCATTTTAAAATTCATTTTACAGTTTCAATCAATCCTCAATTACAGATATGTTTTAAAAGGAGGATTTAGAAACTTTCAAATGCAGGCATGGGAGTCATATACAGGATAGCCAGTAATCCTTCTATCAATCATTGTATCAAATAATACCAGGCAGAAAAACATGTCTAGGACTCAACCAAAAATAAAGGCTAAATCAAAACTGCTACACGTTAAAATGAAAATTACAGTTTGTCTAAAAACCATTCTTTGCAGCCGTTCTCCAAATTGTACATAAAACTCTCTTTAAAATGAGAAACAGGTGAGGGAAGTTTACAATAAATTTAAGTATCTACTTCAAACCATTTAAAAATAAATTTCAAAACTCAGCTGAGGGGTGCCCGGGTGGCTCAGGTCAGTTAAGCGTCCGACTTCGGCTCAGGTCATGATCTCACGGTTTGTGGGTTCGAGCCCCGTGTTGAGCTCTGCACTGACAGCTCGGAGGCTGGAGCCCGCTTCGGATTCTGTGTCTCCCTCTGTCTCTCTCTCTCTCTCTCTCTCTCTCTCTCTCTCTGCCCGTCCCCCGCTCGCACTCTGTTTTTCTCTCTCTCTCAAGAATAAACATTAAAAATAAACAAAAAAAAAAAACCCTCAGCTGAAACCCATTATCAGTCATTTTAGTATTTCAATACAGAATGTTTCCGCCCCATAGGGTCCAGCAGTCAAGAGGCACAGATGCCACGAGGATCAATAATAAAAACCATCAAAAGCTCTGTGCCAAGAGGCAGGAGGCAGGAGGCAAAGGCACACCGCTCTTTGTTCCCATCACGCCCTTACCTGCAACTGCTCTCGTCACTTGTGCCTCCCGACTGTCGGAAGTTCAGGAAAATGACGATCCGCACATCTGAATTTCCGCAGAAGGAAAAAACCCAAACGGCCACCCGGCTTCCGAGGAGCTGTGGCCAAAGGACCACGGTAGCTCAACCACGACGAAAGCAACGAAAGTGTGCGGGAAGTGGCACCGAGAGGAGCAGCCACCCTCTCGTACACGAGCACAAAACCCAGCGCGCACACCTGCTCCCGTGCAGACAGGGAACATCTTCGTGCTGACGAGCCTCAGAAGCACCGCACGGGGGAAGCGCGAAAATGCACTCCTCGTGAAAAATTAAACGCGCCGTCGCTGGACGCCCCTCCTCCTGCGTGGATCCTTGTCAGAAACAACCACAAACCACAGCAGCAGCAGCAGCAGCATCTCGCTAGCATCTGAAACGGAGAAGAGTAAGGAATCCGGACTCCAAGCAGAGTTCTCCCAGGGCCTCACACGGTTTGTTTCCAGTTCTGCTTTCAGGAAAAAACACTTTGGCTCACGCATCAAGGAAATCGCAGGAGAAAACGAACGACAAAGAGCTACAGCAGCTGAGCCTCCAAGAGGCCACCACCCCAGTGCCCCCATCCTCCCCAGAATGTCACCACGGGGAAAACCCGAGGTCTGTTGCCGATGACGCTACTCTTTGCACGCCAGACCGATCAATACGCTTACTTTAAGTGGCTCACCTTAGAAATACCATAACCCATCTCCTGGTACAGGGGACTCCACCACGGGCCCAAATCCTCAGGGTTCCACAGCACAGGTGCCACTTTCTCCCCATTTAAAGTGTGGATACTTGGGGCTCAAACAATCTGCATGACTAAGCTCGGCCCCTCGTTATCGAGCACTTACAGAGGAATCGTAAAGTCGCGGCTGGAAGCACAAATGGCTGGGAACGCCATGGCAGTCCGCCAACTTAAGATGAAGATTTCATGTTTTCTGAGACTTTCATCGCTTTCATTGGATTCTGACACACGAGTGAGGTTCTGACCCAGAGGACTGGGGAAAGAGCTAGAACCAGAATGCAAACGAAAGGGACTCTGTTAGCTTGGTCTTCAAGACGCCAGAGCAAGCAACGTTTCTTCAAATCACGGGCCTTTGTGTCACCTGCAGCCCAGTCTCTAACAGTAATTATTAGAAATGCAGATTCCTGAACCCCGAGCCAGAGCCTTGGGGGACGGGCCCTGGAATCTGTACTTAACATTTCTTATGCACATTAAAATCTGCTGCATGAACAACCAACTGTTTCACACAGAGTCTCAACTGGTGAACATACACACACAATGCACCCATATTCGCTGGAAAGAATTTTAAGCGAAGCACATGACTATGTTTCACATTCTTTTTCTTTAAAGACATTTATTATTTTTGAGAGAGAGACAGAAAGCACACAAGCAGGGGAGGGGCAGAGAGAGAGAGAAGGGAGACACAGAACCCGAAGCAGGCTCCAGGCTCCGAGCTGTCAGCACAGAGCCCGACGTGGGGCTCGAACCCACAAACCGTGCGATCATGACCTGAGCTTCACTGACTGAGCCACCCAGCCCCTGGTTTCGTATTCTTCAAGAGTTGCTAAGTCTATACTGACCAAAAACTTCAATTACTGGCAGCTGTATGTGCATGGGGGGAAAAATTTTTTTTAATAATAATAAAAGGACAATACAATGAAAAGACACTGTTGATCAGATTTACAACCATGGTTCCTATTTGCCTATCACTAACTCACACTTCTCCCTCCCTGAGCAATCAGCTAATTTCTGCCCGCCGCCCACCCCCTCCTCAAAGGGAGGACTGCAATGAAAATAGCTGATACTGGTGAGGGGCACCTGGGTGGCTCAGTCACTTAAGTGTCTGACTCCTGGTTTTGGCTCAGGTCATGATTTCACAGTTCGTGAGTTTGAGCCCTGAGTGGGGCTCTGTGCTGACAGTGTGAGGTCTGCTTGGGATTCTCTCTCTCCCTCTCTCTCTCTTCCCCTTCCCTGCTCTCTCTCAAAATAAATAAATAAACTTAAAAAAAAAAAAAAAAAGGAACTCAGGCCTCTCAGGTGTGAGGAATCTGAGCACAGTATTTTTGTTCAGTGAGTTTAAAACCGTGCAACTTCTTGAATCAAGCACAACTTCGGACCCACAACTTTTCATTTAATTTAGTCATCACCACTACCATCACTGGGTTGTTTTTTTTGTTTTTTTTTTTTAATTTTTTTTTCAACGTTTTTTATTTACTTTTGAGACAGAGAGAGACAGAGCATGAACGGGGGAGGGGCAGAGAGAGAGGGAGACACAGAATCTGAAGCAGGCTCCAGGCTCCGAGCCGTCAGCCCAGAGCCTGACACGGGGCTCGAACTCACGGACCGCGAGATCGTGACCTGGCTGAAGTCGGACGCTTAACCGACTGCGCCACCCAGGCGCCCCATACCATCACTGGGTTTTGAAAGGCATGGTCTTTAGCTATTAACTTAATGAGTATTAACTTAGGTTTTGCCAATTAGGACTTGTTTGAAATATATTCAACGGTGAAAAATAATGCACCAGAAAAGCCTTTTCAAAGTTTTTGTTTGGTGGGTTTTGCTCCACAGCAATTATTATTAGGCTTTTCACATGAGACTAAGAACAAAAATCCCCTAATTCCTTACAGGTAACAAAAAAAAAAAAAACTGGAGTATAAATTATAGAACAGTCTAGGCTTTATTCAAAGAAACTGGATTCTGGATTCTGGATTCCATGCTGCAAATCCTAAAACATCAGTTGAGCCCCCCCCCCCCACCAAAAAAAAAACTTTCTCACCTCCTTTCCTTCCCCCAAACTCCTCCTAGGAATCTACAGAACACAGTTTGACACGCTGACATCTTGGAATTGACATCTTGGGTATTCGTTCATTTTTACCTCATTCCAAAAAAGGGGACTGAGACAGTCTAAGATCAGAATAAACACTGTCACTTCAAATAGACAATAAGCTCAAATAATGCCCAGAGCTCTCACGTTTATTTTGGCTCAACATATTTTACCAAACCCCTAGAATATTCTGTTGCTTCTAATTCCTGCCCTCCTATACCCAGCATTGCAGGAAACAGGGTTTTATTTTTAGAAGCAATTTTAAAAGGAGACGAACACCCTTCCCTGTGTCCTTTTTGAACTGAAGCCCTGTGCTGGGTTGATGACTGGCACCGTCGACTTGCTTAATTCTGAGGATGCGACAAAGGACCGCTTACTCCTCTCAGCGTCTTCATGGAACACTCCCTAAGGCCGTTTGACTTTCGACGACTCAGATAATAAATTCTCACAGAAATGAACCCAACAGAATATAAAGCCTTCATTCCATTGTATTATTCTGAAATGGAATACTAAATCAAGTAGCCACCCTTCCTTGGCAAAAAAAAAAAAAAAAGAGAGAGAGAGAGAAAGAAAGAAAATTTAAAAAGACAACAGAAACGTCACATCTACTCTCCAGAGATGGGGGTTAATTGCACTAAGCCACCCACAGTCTAACTTGGGTCACTTGGTGCCCAACAGTATTCACTGACAAGATAGCTATCGGGAGTCAGAGATACTGCCTGGGAGCAAGAGACTCCCAGTGGCTTTAACACGGTCCATATGAGCGCTGAATACAGTTCGACGTTAACCAATCCCCTTCTCTGGCTAATCGGGTTGGCCTGCCTATAGCTAGGTTCAAGATACTGATGAAGAAATTTGTCGGTGATGACAAATAATGAGAACGCAATAAATATATAAATGAATAAATGAAGGAAATCAGTGTCTCAGAGACCTGACTCTCCTTCAGGTGCCTCCTGTGCCCACATCTACTCTCTCAGCCTTTCAGGGCCACCAAACCACTCAGGTGCTGAGTAGGACCTAGTCAGCAATGACAATGATAGAAACCTGGTAAGTCACAGCAGCTGTTCCCGGCCTCATCAACCTGAACAGCCCCGTGAGCCAGGAAGCCTGGGAAGTCCCAAAGCTACAGGTGCCATCCACTTGCCATGATACATTCTTTTTTTTAAGTATTTATTTATTTAGAGAGAGAAAGAGAGCGTGCACAGGAGGGGCAGAGAGAGAGAGAGAGAGAGAGGGAGGGAGGGAGGGAGGGAGGGAGAGAGAGAGAGAATCCCGAGCAGGCTCCTCACTGTCAGTGCAGAGACCAAGGTGGGGCTCAAACCCACAAACTGTGAGAACATGAACTGAGCTGAAACCAAGAGTTGGAGGCTTAACCGACTCAGCCACCCAGGCACCCCACCCCATGATATATTCTTGGAAGCACGGGACTCTCCTGTCCAGATGTGATCACAGCTCAAATTTTGACCTAAGTGGGTTAATCTGATAACCTGAAATCAGGTTAATCTTGCCTTCCCCATAAAATAGTGTAGAAAACTATCCCACTTCCCTTTCCCCTTCATGGTCGCTTATAACATACTTGCTATGGTTACTAGGTAGCTAGCAGTTGTTATATAGTGAACTCGTAATTGGTATACGTTTATAAGACAGCTTCTTGCATTTGTGAATACCCAGTGCAGGAAGGTGTGGATGGTTAGACATTCACCAAAATCAAAAGTGGATGCAGGGCGCCTGGGTGGCTCAGTCGGGTAAGTGTCTGACTTTGGCTCAGGTCATGATCTCACAGTTCATGCGTTCGAGCCCCACGTTGGGCTCTGTGCTGACAGCTCAGAGCCTGGATCCTGCTTCTGATTCTGTGTCTCCCTCTCTCTGTCCCCCCTTCCCTCACACCCTGTCTCTCTCTCTCTCTCTCAAAAATAAATATTTATATATTTTTTTAAAAAGTGGACAAAGTGGCAAAAGATAAAAACCAGAGGCACGGGGATATAATTCGTAATTCCTAACCCACAACTTCTGAACTCCAGATAAGGAACTATACGGGGCCTGGAAGCTGAACTTCAACTTTATCTTAAAACACATCTGTTTTCAGCAGACCCATAGCGCTTGTGGCACCTGTGAGACATTCTTCTGCTAAAATGAGCTGTCTTTCCCTCACTGGCAAGCCCGCTCCCGGCGAACAGACAGGTGCACAAGGGTTATGCTGGTCCCACTGCAGAGCAGCAGAAACGGCTGCCTGTTAATATCAACCTTTTCTGTCCAAGGTCAAAGTCCCTCAGCCTCAGGCTCTGCTGGAACGCTTGCAGGGCTCAGCACCAGGACGCTGGCAGGAAGGACTCTGTGGGTCTCTGGTGACGGCTCAGGGAGGGAACCTCGGCTGGATCACGACTGGGGGCCACCTCGCCAGTTGCCCAGCAGGCTGGGTGGTCCTTCAGACCAACACACTGCGAGTGAGTGGGAGGGCTGCAGACGACCAGCACCTGATCCGGGAAGGGAGTGAATTTTAGTAAGGCATCATCTGCCGGTCTGTGGGGCAAACGGCCGGCAGAGCAGCTCTTGAGAGTCACGGAAGCCAACTGCTCAGGAGACAGAGAAAGGCTGGAAGGAGGAGGAAAAGGGGCAAAAAGTTGAATTCGATGAGCTTGGGACACCCCCCCCCGCCCCCGATAAAGATGAAGCTTTGTTACCAGCACACCCTCCCACACAGTGCTGTCCTGTTCAGGAACAGAGAGGAGACCGCATGTGAAAGACGGCCTTTTATGGGTCTTTTCTGCCATTTCTTCTTCTCTTTGATCACCCTTAGAAATGGTAATCACTTAAATAGATGGTTTGAAATTATAAATCAAACAACAAAACGCTAGCACCATCCCCTAGTATGAGATATTACTATGTATCTGTTTAATTCATACATGTTTAGCTGAAGTCACTTTGTATAGAAGAGTTTTATTCCCATTTTTCAGTTCATATCACATTAAATTTTTCCATGTTACCATGATCTTCAGAATCACTTTTAATGATTTTATAATTCATCCAGGAGATGGATCCCACTCTCTTGGCTTTTAAGAAGTTTCCAATTTTCACTGTTACAAATAATCCCACAACAAACATCCTGTGCATAGATGGGCTTCTTTTTTGCACTGGCTCCTTAGGACAAAGTCCCAGAAGTGGGACGCTGAATCACCAGACGGTCACACACTGATTGATCTGGGGATCGCCTGTCAAATTGCTCTCCAAGAGTTTTACACGAACTAACCGTGCAACCGAAAATGTGCAAGAGTTTATCTTTGCCAGCCCAACTACTGTTTTCATTGATTTTTTTTTTCAAGTTCAGTACCTAAAAATAGAAGCTTCTCTCTGGTTGCACATATTTAGTTCTTCTTGAGATCGACCTATTTCCACACATTTACCAGCTCGACTTCTTCCAAATTGTCTATTCATATTTTTTTTGCCATTTATCTACTATGTATCAACTTGAATATGCTCTTTACATAAAAGACATATTAATACTTGATCATACTGGCTGCAGATATGTTCTCCACTCTGGCTACATTCTGTTTTCACCTGAGATTATTTTAGGTACTCAAGTCCCATGATCACTCCTAGTCCTGGAAAGTCATCTGTCGTCCAGGGGGTTCATAAATACTACATTCTATTTTCTTCCAGCTTTTCTACTGTTGGATTGTATTGTGTTGGATTGTATTGTTGTTCTTTATTATTTAATCATATGGAATTTGGGTACATTCTATCAGGTGCCACCCTAAATAAATATTTTGCAAATTTCAAACCAGCTATGTCAACAACACTGTTGAATAATCCAGTTCAGATTGATTTGTCAGATTGATTTGTGATATGCCCTTTCATACACACACATTAAAATCATGTATGGGCTGAGGAGGGTGTGTGTGTGTGTGTGTGTGTGTTTGTGTGTTGGCGTCTACTTCTGATGAAGTTGTTTTGTAAATATTAGCCTCTCTCTCCTATGTCAAGGATAAAAATAAAAAGAGTTTTCTTTCCCACATACTTGGGAAGCTGGGTGTGTTGGGGGGGGAAGAGGGTTGCAGCAAAACTCTAAGCCAGAGAACCTATGGGGAGTTCTCTGGGAATCTCTGGGAACTGGGTCAGGGAAAACCAGGCATAGGCGTTCCAAGTGGCCACCCCTCCATTCAAGCCACGAGAGCAGTTCCCTTCCACACATGCACTCCTCGGGTCACTAAACAGGGAGAATATTTGCCTTCTGAGTTTCCCCTGATCTTTCCATACATTGGTAAGTGCTGAGTGTCTACTATGTGCCAGGTGCTCCTCTAGGTTCAGCAAAAAGAAAAAAAAACAAAAAACAATGCATGAAGAAAAGATCCAAGACTCCTGATTTGTGAAGAGTATTCCCAAAGATGTCATTTTGGCCTTAATGCAATCGCAGACACTGCCTGCTGACTGCCTACTAAGTGCCAGGCATTTTAAAATGTATTAATATATGCAGAGATCTCCTTTAATCTTGAAAGCAACCCTTGGGGTGACTGTCGTCACCATTTTAGAGTAAAAGAAACCGAGGCTTAGAAGAGCCAAATGCTTACACAGAGCTAATAAGTGACAGAAGTACACCCACACCAAGCCTGGCTGGCCTCACAGCCTCCCCCCCACATGCAGAACAGTCGTCGTGTGGGGCTCTCTGTGGGTGGACAGGCTACCTGCATGAATTCTCTAACACAAGTCTGGCAACCATTTCTTCAATAGGCAATTAATCTACAGAATCTCACATGCACATTCTAAAAGTACAAATGCACCCCACTCCCCCCCCCCGCCCCATATTACTTTCCATTCTATGTAGCATCCTAACCCCAGGGACCACTTGCTCTGTTTATGCTGTGGCACCGAGAAAACGTCCCCCACCCCATCCCCCGTGAGGGCGGACAGAGACACTCTCCAGCTAAGAGCACCACCCTCGACAGGCCCTGGTCCTGAGCAGCAGAGCTTCAACTCTCTCTGCCGGAGGCTCTCGGAGACTGATAAGACTCTGCAATAGACTGTTTACCTGATAAGAACAGTACCCGTTACTGATGGAACTAGCAAGGGACAGTATGCCTGCCGCAGACAGGACGGCTATGACCCGAGCCACGCTTCGGCTGTCCAGCAGCGCCACGGCCAACACCAAACGTGACACTCACGGCCTGGGTCACTGACACACCTCCCCCCACTGTGTGTAACAACAATGTCTGGCAAGACTGAGCTTGTACGGGATGAGATTTCACAGGTGCACCGAGAAGGTTTCTCCTAAGGCAGCACAAGAACGGTCTGTCCTAATTCCTCCTGCATCCACACACACACACACACACACACAGACACGGAGCAGGGGGGAGGGGGCCGTCGACCCCAACAGCAACCTAGGGCCACAGGGACCAGCCAAGCACACGCCCCATTTTATGCCGAAACGGGCAGCCCATGGCAATGTTTCCCTAAGGTGCTCTCTCCTGCTTGCTTTCTTCTTGGGACTGAAGGCAGCACAGCCCACGCAGAGTCAAGGGTCCCACGCTCTCACAATTACCCTCCTTTCTCCACTGCTTTCACGTGGGGCGTCTCAAAGTGTCAAGACCTACATCCCTATTCCAAACCTCTCCTTCTCGCCTCTCAGCTCAAGGGCTGGCACATAAATCCTCAGGCGTTCCCCACTCTCCTCTTTTCAGATGCTATCCTTTTAGGAGGAAGCGAATCAAATTCCCCGATGCCTGTGAAAAGCTGGCAAAGGGACGGCTGCAAGGAATGCTGACTCATTTCTCCTCCAAGAGAAAAACGAGGTGTTCGCTTGTTTTCACGGCAAGTGAAAATAGTTATCTGGAGAGCAGAAACAACAGTATTTGGTTATGGGAGGAGGGCCCTCAATAAAACCTAGAAGTGTTATTTTGATGGCGTCTCCAGATGGAAGCTTTCCTTGCGGATGGCAGGAGCCCTAAACCCATCCTGTCAAAGATCTGCATCGCTTTGTCTAAGTGATCACTGCTCAGTGCCAGTTAAATCCCGCCGCCTGCCTCTGCCTCCCCCCACCCGCTCCCCCCAGGCTCAAGGTTTTGCAACACGACTAGGCAGAATGGAGTTCGTTGATCAGCAAGATTAATTCTGAAACAAAACCCTGAAGTCTGCCTCTTACGGAGCTTCAGGGGAAACGTGTTACAAGAAAGGATTCTGCCCTCTCTCCCCACCTGATCAGCGGGCTGCTCCCACGAGCCCTGACCATCCCACAGGAACATTTCTCCTGAAGCAACATGCACGTTGCCCACACTCGATCTTTTCTGTACGTATGCTGCTGATCCGTGAAACTCCTTAGGTAAACGCAGTCTCCCTTACATCGGTTACAGGATGATTTACCCCCTGCCTTTCCAAATTGAGTGTGTTTTCTGAAAACGAAGTTTGACTCCAGGACTTAAGTCTAACAGTAGCTACTTGTACTCCGCATTACGTTTGAGTCTTGCTAACGCATAAAAGCCTTAATTACTATAGTTCAGAAAGTTGGCAGACATCCATACACATCGGGCCTGCGGAAGCCAGCATATGCCTAATGAACACCAAGTCCTAGAAAGCAGAACACCACCCCGACGGGCCCGGCTTACAAATGGGTCTGTAAACGCGTTTTACCATAGAAATGACTATGCTGGAGGGATGACGTCCCCGAGCGGTCCCCAGAGTCTGTATGTTCAGCGTGTCTGTGAAGAATCCAGCCATGCTTGACAACTGTAGGGACGACCTGCAGGCGTCCAGCCCAGGACAATGCCAAGGGCAGCGCACAGCCCCCCACACCAGACCCAGCCCTGAGGCACTGACCACCGAATCAGGGCAATGCAGGGTGAAGCTCAACCCGCGTACCGACCCCCTGGCTCAGCTCCTCCCTCTGTGACACGGAGGCACTAACACCGAATTCAGAGCTACAAGGGGCACAACGCCAAACGTGAGACGCACAGGCTGTGTCCCCGTCCCACCTCTCCCCGTGTGTAACAACAGTGCCTGCAAAGGCTGAGTGTGCACAGGATGAGATTTCACAGGGGCACCGTGTGAAGGGCAAATGCGACCACGGCACAGGGCTCGGCTCTGCACCTGGGATTGATAAAGGCTCCATAAAGGACAACTTAAAACACCACACACTGGGGCGCCTGGGTGGCTCAGGCGGTTGAGCGTCTGATTGCAGCTCAGGTCATGATCTCGTGGTTCGTGAGTTCAAGCTCCACAAGGGGGCTTACTGCTGTCAGCACACAGCCCATTTTGGATCCTCTGTTCCCCTCTCTCTTTCTTCGCCTCCCCCCCCCCCCCGTTGCACTGTCTCTCAAAAACAAACATTTTTAAAAATCACATACTGTCTACATTCCCCCATTCCCCAAAAGCCTTTGATATCAGTTTAAAGAAGGCTCTCTTGCTTCCTGGTTTCCTACTCCACCTGCGGGGTCTTTATCTTCTCCCACCAGCTTCCCCCCCCCACCCCCCAAAGGCAGCTTCGTTCAGGAAATGAGCACTGGAGACAGATCAGAAGATCTGGTTTCAACTCTCACCTCCTCATCCAGCAGGGCTCAACTTCGTCTGAGCTTGCTTCCCACCCACTCTGTCCTTTTCCGGCCAAATCTCACCCATTCTTCAAAATTCTGCAGAAAGCTCCCCCACACATGCTGAGTTAGGGGTTCCCTGCCTCATCTTCTGATGTCCTTTGCGCATGCCTCAAGAGAAATTAACACACTACATTTGAAAGTTATCGGTCTCCCTCTCTATAGGTGGTGGGCACACATTATAATTTTGTTTCTAATGTCCAATGCAGCAAATCTTCAAAACCATTTTGATAATAATGGCACAGTGGTAATAATAATGATGCGTAATGATAATAATGCATTACAATAATGGATGCATAATACTGTCCTGCCTATCCTACCTGCATGGGAGGTAGGTGAATGAGAGGAAGGAAAGGGGGCTGGGGACAGAGATACAGTCAAAATAACTACAAAGTACTCAGCCAACTATTAATTGCTGTGTGCTAGTGTCAATATCATTTCATAAAGCAGGTCAGTGCAAAAGACAAATTTGCAATTCAATGTTCCTGCCTTTAGCTACAACTGTGGTATAACTGACCCATTGTAAACGTGGGGCAGGGGGATGATGCAAAGTAGAAAAGGCTCTGGGTCCCTGCACACCTTCATTCAAGAATCCTTCCTACATTAGGGTGCCTGGGTGGCTCAGTTGGTTGAGTGTCTGACTTTGGCTCAGGTCATGATCTCACAGTTTGTGGGTTCGAGCCCTGAGTCGGGCTCTGTGCTGACAGCTCAGAGCCTGGAGCCTGCTTCGGATTCTGTGTCTTCCTCTCTCTTTTCCCCTCCCCTGCTCATGCTCTGTCTCTCTCTCTCAAAAATAAACATTAAAAAAAATTTTTTTTTAAATAATCCTTCCTATAAAAGAATTCCAACCTTAGGGACGATGCACACATCCTTACATTCCTAAGCAACTGAGGACCCTGCCTCCCAGGGAAACAGCACACTGTCCCTCACTGGCTTCTTTCTTCTCGTTCTTTGATTACGTTGATCCCTCTATCGGCCATCCAGGACGCCACAGGGCTCTCCTGCTTGGGACTTGGTGCTGCTGTAATTGTTCACTGGCGCTTTTAATAAGATAGCACAGCGGGGACCATGTGCGGCTTTGTGCTCCTCTGTGTCCTTAGTGTCCAGCCCAGACCCTGGCACACAGCAGGGCCTCAAAGGTACTTATGGAAAAAATGGACTGATGGGTGAGGAAGCGCCAAAGTGAAACTCTAAGGTTAGACTCTGTGCAGAAGCAAACGAACTGGAGTAGGAATCGTCCCTGACCTTCATTTGTCTATGTTCTCTCGTTCCCTTTCTACTTTCTTACCTACTGATCATCAAAGTCCGTTAACAAGTCCCTCACTTGTTGCTCCCACGGTACTATATCAAATGTATTTTCATTCCCGGCGCTCAGTCGGTTGAGCGTCCGACTTCGGCTCAGGTCGTGATCTCGCGGTCTGTGGGTTCGAGCCCTGCGTCGGGCTCTGGGCTGACAGCTCGGAGCCTGCGGCCTGCTTCGGATCCTGTGTCTCCCTCTCTCTCTGCCCCTGCCCCACCCGTGCTCTGTCTCTCCGTCTCTCAGAAATAAACTTTAAAAAAAAAGTATTTTCATTCTTTATTTACAAAACAAAACAAAGCTTCCAAAAGGGCTGCTCTGGAGTTTGACTTTCAAAAGTAGTATCAGTCTCTCCCTGTTCCCCACAAGACAGCCCTGGTACCTGGGGCCTCCTGGGATCAGGTTAAAGCCCTCTAGCTTCCTCTTTCCTCTACTCCACCCCTACTCCAGGAAGCGGGATACTCCAATTCCTAAGGTTGGAATTCTTTTATAGGAAGGATTCTTTAAAAAAAAAATTTTTTTTTAATGTTCATTTAGTTTTCAGAGAGACAGACAGAGCATGAGCAGGGGAGGGGAAAAGAGAGAGGAAGACACAGAATCCGAAGCAGACTCCAGGCTCTGAGCTGTCAGCACAGAGCCCGACGTGGGGCTTGAACCCACAAACTGTGATATCTTTACCTTCTCTTTCTTTTTTTTTTTTTTAAGTTTACTTACTTATTTTGAAATAGAGAGAGAGCCAGCATGAGCAGGGGTGGGGAGGAACGGGAGGGAGAGAGAGAATCCCAAGCAGGCTCCGCGCTGTCAGCACAGGGCCCCGCCCAGGGCTCGAACCCACGAACCACTGTGAGATCACGACCTGAGCCGAAATCAAGAGTCGGACGCTGAATCTACTGAGCCACCCAGGAGCCCCTGCCTTCTCTTTCAAGAGCCGACCTTGTTCCCACATGACACCTTCCAGAAAACTTATCTCCATGATCTTTATTGCCTCCAAAAAGCTCACAGACTGCGTACGACTTTAATCTTTTGGATTTTCGAAAGGGTTATTAGTTGGAAAGTGAACCTTCCGAGTTTAAGAAGGCTTGTCTTTGTCATTCAGAGCTTTTACCTTCCCAAATGTTCTCCTTGGTTCTATACCCCATGTGAGAAACCCCCAATTCCACACCCAGGGTGGCTCTCTGCGACGGCATTAATCGCTATGCATTAAAGGTAGCCTTGTCTCAGTACACAAGGCCCTGCCCTCCCAGATAAGCCAGGCAAACAGGCCACCAGCGCCCTCAGAGACATCCACACCTCCTTCAAGATTCGGTGGCTAACGTACTCGGCCGCTTGGAGGTTCTGATTCAGTGGCTGAGGACATGCGTCTGGAGCCAGAATGGCTGGTTCAGGGTCAGCTGTGCCTCCGAGAGCTGTGTGGCTCAGCAACTTTACTTGGGTCTCGGCTTCCCCGTCAGTGAAGTGGACGTGACGACAACATCCAGCCGATGCGTTCACGGTGAGGACTAAGTGCGCTGGACACGTGGGCAGTGGGCGCCCAGCCCGGCCCCGTTAGCCGTCTGGAAACGACAGGAGTCTCCTTCTGCAAGAGCGCGGGTTTGGGTTTGGGCTCTGCTTTTGCTTCCATCGCCTTCACCCGTGTGGTTTCTGAACTCCCTCATTCCACTTCCATGCGGATTAAAGTTCAGGACGTGTGTGCCACGGCAGCAGGCAATCCTCGATGCCAAATCGTGTGCTCTTTACAGGGAGAAACTCTGTTCTGGGAGCAATGAAAGTAGCCCTTTTATAAATCCTCCTCAGGCTATTTTCAGATTAGTCAGCTAGCCAATGAATGCACAATTTGATATTCTGTAAACAAATTTGTCAAAGACATTTCCCCGGATGGGCGGCAGAGTTCCAAGGGCGGGAGGCAGATGTACTCAACTGCAGACATCAGCAGCGGCAGAGAGGGGAGCGCAGCAGGGTGGGGGGGCGCAGAGGGGTGGGGGACACAGTGGGGTACGGGGGCGCAGCAGGGTGGGGGGCACAGAGAAGTGGGGGCACAGTGGGGTACGGGGGCCGCAGCAGGGTGGGGGGCACAGAGAAGTGGGGGCACAGCAGGGTGGGGGGCACAGAGAAGTGGGGGCACAGCAGGGTGGGGGGCACAGAGAAGTGGGGGGCACAGTGGGGTACAGGGGCACAGCAGGGTGGGGGACAGAGAGGAGTGGGGGACACAGTGGGGTACGGGGGCGCAGCAGGGTGGGGGGCACAGCAGGGTGGGGGGCAGAGAGAAGTGGGGAGCACAGTGGGGTACAGGGGCACAGCAGGGTGGGGGGCACAGAGAAGTGGGGGGCACAGTGGGGTACAGGGGCGCAGCAGGGTGGGGGGCGCAGAGGAGTGGGGGACACAGTGGGGTATGGGGGCGCAGCAAGGTTGGGGACACAGTGGGGTACGGTGGCACAGCAGGGTGGGGAGCGCAGAGGAGTGGGGGACACAGTGGGGTACGGGGCGCAGCAGGGTGGGGGACACAGTGGGGTATGGGGGCACAGCAGGGTGGGGGTGTGCAGAGAAGTAGGGGGCACAGTGGGGTACAGGGGCGCAGCAGGGTGGGGGGGCGCAGAGGAGTGGGGGGCACAGTGGGATATGGGGGCACAGCAGGGTGGGGGAGCGCAGAGGAGTGGGGGACACAGTGGGGTACGGGGCGCAGCAGGGTGGGGGACACAGTGGGGTACGGGGGCACAGCAGGGTGGGGGGGTGCAGAGAAGTGGGGGGCACAGTGGGGTACAGGGGCGCAGCAGGGTGGGGGGGTGCAGAGGAGTGGGGGGCACAGTGGGATATGGGGGCACAGCAGGGTGGGGGGGCACAGAGGAGTGGGGGACACAGTGGGGTACGGGGCACAGCAGGGTGGGGGACACAGTGGGGTATGGGGGCACAGCAGGGTGGGGGGGTGCAGAGAAGTGGGGGGCACAGTGGGGTACAGGGGCGCAGCAGGGTGGGGGGGCGCAGAGGAGTGGGGGGCACAGTGGGATATGGGGGCACAGCAGGGTGGGGGGGCACAGAGGAGTGGGGGACACAGTGGGGTACGGGGGCGCAGCAGGGTGGGGGACACAGTGGGGTACGGGGGTGCAGCAGGGTGGGGGAGCGCAGAGGAGTGGGGGACACAGTGGAGTACGGGGGCACAGCAGGGTGGGGGGGCAAAGAGGAGCTGGGGGTGCAGCCGCCTGCAGCTGCTGGCTGTTACTGCTCCCGCTTCCTCCACGCCGCCAGTCCTGCCTGTGGCTTCACCTGCCCTGCCAACTGCCGGCCCTGGGAGACGTCCAGTCCGGCTCTGTGCTGCTGCCCCAGGGCGCAGCAGATTCCATACACATTCCGCTCAGTGGGGGTTTCTGGCCATCTGGGATGGTGGTACATACTCAGTCACCCATTTACTCGACCGGCGTTTCGTGTGCCCGCTGCATGCGACGTGCCTGACTTTGCAAGGCAGCAGTCTCCAAACAGGGGCACGCGACGACTTTCCAGGGGTTCTCATCGAGGGGAATCGGTTTATACATCCTTATCTTGTATCTGTACTCCCCCCCCCCCCCAGGTTGTTCTGCCTGGGAACAACTTTCCTCCTCACAAGTGTCCTTTGTTCTGCTTTTTTATTATCATTATTTTTTATTTATTTATTTTGAGACAGACAGAGGGAGCATGAGCAGGCAGGGGCAGAGACAGAGAATCCCAAGCAGGCTCCACACTGTCAGCACAGAGCCCGACGCAGGGCTCGAACTCGTGAAACTGTGAGATCATGACCTGAGCCAAAATCAAGAGCTAGATGCTTAACCGACTGAGTCCCCCAAGTGCCCCATCCTTGTTCCATTTTTTAAAGAAAAGCACATCCCTCACACATCCTGAAATTCTCTATAGTGCCCTGACTGGGGCTCTAAAATCTTCCCGTGACAGCGGGACACTTCTAAATACCGGCATATCAGTAAAGACTAGAATATCGGTCAGAATCTCACCAGGAAAACAGAATCCACTGGAAGTATTTGCTGCAGAGGGAATCAATTCAGGGGACTGGCCGCACAAATACAAGACGAGCTGAGCTACTAAGAGAAACTGTGGAGGAGGACAGAGAAGCCACTGTTGGAAGGTGCCCACCAGCCTGCACTGAAGAAACAGAAGAAGCCTTGGCCAGACCACAGCCCTGGGCCAGCAACCCCAGGAGGGAGCCGGAGCTGTGAGCCCATTCAGTGGGGACTGGAACCACCAAGGGATGCCACCCAAGTCTGTGAGGGAGAGAGGCAGGAGGAGAGAGGAAGAGAGACGGAGGGAAAGAGAGAGAGAGAGGGAGAGAGGGAGAGAGGGAGAGAGAGAGAGAGAGAGAGAGAGAGAGAGAGAGAGAGAGACGAAATAAACCCAGGCTCTTCCCATTCCTACCAAATCACTTGGTAATTTTATTCTAGTAGCTAGACTGAAAAGAGTGATGGAACCACCTGTAAAATATCAATATTTACAAGAACCTAGGAATTACTTTGCAACTTTTTAAACTTACGATAAAACTTTTGTATGTTCACTTTTAAAAATGTGAGGGTATATGTGGTTTTCCCAAATTCCTTTAGGAGGTACGTGAGTAAAAAGTTCCTAAAGACCTCTGTGCTGGGAAATATGAAGATAGGCTTTCCCTCCTTCAAAGGGTTCACAGACCAAGGAGCAGAGGAGGAGGGACTGAACCAAGGATAACTAGGTTCATCCTCACTATGCCTCATAGACATGCGATCCTTACAAACACCTAAGAGGCCACATCTACTTTCCAGACTTAGAACAGGGGCTCAGGGGCTCAGTAAGCTGCCTAAAGTCAAGTCTGAAGTGATAGAACAAAGTTTACAACCAGACGTGTGGTGTTTAGCATCACTCATCGTCACGGAAATGGACATCAAAATCACAAAGAGGCAGCCCCTCGCTTCCGTTAGAATGGCTGTCACTAAAAAGACAAAACATAACAAGTGTTTTTGAGGACGTGGAGGAAAGGGGACCCTCGGGCACCCCTGGCGGGGATGTGAATTGGTGCAGCCACTATGGAAAACAGGACGAAGTTCCTCAAAACATTAAAAATGGAGTCAACTGTACTTCATTTTAAAAAGAGAGAAATTAAAACTAGACCTACCATATGACCCGGTAATTCCACTTCCGGGTGTTTAAACGAAGGAAACAAAAATACTGACCCCCAACAAGACTAATGTACCTCCATGCTCACTGCAGCATTATTTACAACAGCCAAAGCATGGAAGCATCCTAAGTGTCCACCGATAGAGGAGTGGATAAAGAAGATGTGGTCTATACGTATCCCGAAATATCATTCAGCATTAAAAAGAAGGAAATCTTGCGATCTGCGACAACATGGGTGAATCTTGAGGGCATTATGCGAAGTGATGTAAGGCAGGGAAAGACAAATTATCATATGATCCCACTTCCATGGGGCATATTTTTTTTAATCTCACAAATACAGAGAATATATTGGTGGTTGCCAGAAGCAGGGGCAAGGGGGTAGGCAAAATGGGTAAATATGGTCAAAAGGTACAAACTTCCAGGTAAGTCAGTCTTGGGAATGGAACGTACAGGGTGGTGACTGCAGTTAACAATGCTGTATTGCATATTTGAAAATTTCTAGGAGAGCAGATCTTAAAAGTTCCGATCACAAAGGAAAAAAATAACTCTGTGTGACGATGGATGTTAAATAGACTTGCTGTGGTGATCGTTTCACACAATACACAAATATGGAATCATTATGTTGTGCACCTGAAACCAATATAATGCTCTATGTCAATTACATCTTTTTCAAAAAAACTCAGAATTTCCTAACTCTACAATTTCTTGTGTAGGGCAATCGCTCCCTGATTTCAAAAGCACAGAAGCAGTATGTTATAAAATATGCCCTTGACCAGCATTTCCCAAACGATAACATACATACAAATCACCTGAGACTCTTGTTAAAAAGCACATTCTGATTCCGAAAGTCTGATGTGGAGGTCTGAGATGCTGCGTTTCAAAAACGTTCCCATGTTTAGGGACCACACTTTGAATAGCAAGCCCCTTAAACTGTGGGCAGGAAACGTTCTTGGGTGGACACCCCCTAAGAGAAAGACACTTTGATCAGGCATCCCCCAACAGGTATATACTTGTTTACTTACAAACTGTATATACACATACATATGCTATTATATACAGTTACACTGTATATAACTGTATACACTGTATATAAACTGTATACACATATTCCGACCAGCAACTAATGTGACTAGACACACTATCCAGTTAGGCCAAACTACACTGTCGCAATAACAGCTATAAATCCTCATTTGAATAATTTTCTTGGTGATCTCGAATTTCTGGGCCAATCTCTTGTCCAACAGGATTAGGTCATCACTACTTTTTTACTCAGCTAAGAAAATTCGCATACACGGAGTAGTAGAAACAGTATCAATTCTACTGTTTTCTTAATGTTCATTCACACTTTCATTTCTTAGTATAATGGTTGATTTCGGTTTTTTAACCCACTTATCTATTTTGTGAAGGTTAATTTAGTTAAAACTAGATAATGTAAAAAACTTGAAGATGGTGGCGTAGGAGGACGCTGGGCTCACCTCGTCCTGATTGCTTAGATTCCACCCACATCTGCCTAAATAACCCAGAAAACTGCCGGAAGACTAGCAGAACGGACTCTCTGGAGCCAAGCGTAGACCAGAGGCCCACGGAAGAAGATAGGAAGGGCGGAGAGGCGGTGCGCGCTCCACAGACTGGCGGGAGGGAGCCGGGGCGGAGGGGTGGCCCGCTGGCCAAGCAGAGCCCCCGAGTCTGGCTGGCAAAAGCGGAGGGGCCGGACGGAGTGTGTTCCGACAGCAAGCGGGACTTGACATCTGGAAGGTTATAAGCTAACAGCTCTGCTCGGAGAACGGGAGGGCTGGAGGACAACGGGAGGGAGAGTTGTTGAGCCCCGGACGACAGAGCTCAGCTTGGCGGGGAACAAAGGCGCTCGCCAGCGCCATCTCCCTCGCCCATCCCCCAGCCAAAATCCCAAAGGGAACCGGTTCCCGCCAGGGAACTTGCTTGCTCTGCACAAACACCCAACGCTGTGCTTCTCCGGAGCCACCCCTCCGGCAGCGGGTCTGACTCCCTCCTGCTGCCACAGGGCCCCTCCTGAAGTGGATCACCTAAGGAGAAGCGAGCTAAGCCTGCCCCTCCTGCCCCCGTGCACCTTGCCTACCCACCCCAGCTAATACGCCAGATCCCCAGCAACACAAGCCCGGCAGGGTGCAAGTAGCCCAGACGGGCCACGCCACCCCACAGGGAATCCCACCCCTAGGAGAGGGGAAGAGAAGGCACACACCAGTCTGACTGTGGCCCCAGCGGTGGGCTGGGGGCAGACATCAGGTCGGACTGCGGCCCCGCCCACCAACTCCAGTTATACACCACAGCACAGGGGAAGTGCCCTGCGGGTCCTCACCACTCCAGGGACTATCCAAAATGGCCAAACGGAAGAATTCCCCTCAGAAGAATCTCCAGGAAATAACAACAGCTAATGAACTGATCAAAAAGGATTTAAATAATATAACAGAAAGTGAATTTAGAATAATAGTCATAAAATTAATCGCTGGGATTGAAAACAGTATAGAGGACAGCGGAGAATCTCTTGCTACAGAGATCAAGGGACTCAGGAACAGCCAGGAGGAGCTAAAAAATGCTATTAATGAGCTGCAAAATAAAATGGAGACGACCACAGCTTGGATTGAAGAGGCAGAAGAGAGAATAGGTGAACTAGAAGATAAAATTATGGAAAAAGAGGAAGCTGAGAAAAAGAGAGAGAAAAAAATCCAGGAGTATGAGGGGAAAATTAGAGAACTAAGTGATGCACTAAAGAGAAATAATATACGCATAATTGGTATTCCAGAGGAGGAAGAGAGAGGGAAAGGTGCTGAAGGTGTACTTGAAGAAATCATAACTGAGAACTTCCCTGATCTGGGGAAGGAAAAAGGCATTGAAATCCAAGAGGCACAGAGAACTCCCTTCAGACATAACTTGAATCGATCTTCTGCACGACATATCATGGTGAAACTGGCAAAATACAAGGATAAAGAGAAAATTCTGAAAGCAGCTAAGGATAAACATGCTCTAACATATAAAGGGAGACCGATAAGTCTAGTGGCAGACCTATATACTGAAACTTCGCAGGCCAGAAAGGAATGGCAGGAAATCTTCAATGTGATGAACAGAAAAAATATGCAGCCGAGAATCCTTTATCCAGCAAATCTGTCATTTAGAATAGAAGGAGAGATAAAGGTCTTCCCAAACAAACAAAAACTGAAGGAATTCATCACCACTAAACCAGCCCTACAAGAGATCCTAAGGGGTTCCTATGAGACAAAGTACCAGAGACATCGCTACAAGCATGAAACCTACAGACCTCACAATGACTCTAAACCCATCTTTCTATAATAATACTGAATGTAAATGGACTAAATGTGCCAACCAAAAGACACAGGGTATCAGAATGGATAAAAAAAACAAGACCCATCTATTTGCTATCTACAAGAGACTCATTTTAGACCTGAAGACACTTTCAGATTGAAAGTGAGGGGTTGGAGAACTATTTATCATGCCACTGGAAGTCAAAAGAAAGCTGGAGTAGCCATACTTATATCAGACAAACTAGGCTTTAAATTAAAGGCTGTAACAAGAGATGAAGAAGGGCATTATATAATAATTACAGGGTCTATCCATCAAGAAGAAGTAACAATTATAAATGTCTATGTGCTGAATACGGGACGCCCCCAAATATATAAAACAATTACTCACAAACATAAGCAACCGTATTTATAAGAATGTGGTAATTTCAGGGGACTTTAATACCCCACTTACAACAATGGATAGATAGATCACCTAGACACATGGTCAATAAACAAACGAGACCCCTGAATGATACATTGGATCAGATGGACTTGACAGATATATTTAGAACTCTGCATCCCAAAGCAACAGAATATACTTTCTTCTCGAGTGCACATGGAACATTCTCCAAGATAGATCACATACTGGGTCACGAAACAGCCCTTCATAAGTATACAGGAATTGAGATCATACCATGCATACTTTCCAACCACAATGCTATGAAGCTTGAAATCAACCACAGGAAAAGTCTGGAAAACCTCCAAAACCACGGAGGTTAAAGAACACCCTACTAAAGAATGAATGGGTCAACCAGGCAATTAGAGAAGAAATTAAAAAACATATGGAAACAAACGAAGATGAAAATACAACAATCCAAATGCTTTGGGATGCAGCGAAGGCAGTCCTGAGAGGAAAATACATTGCAATCCAGGCCTATCTCAAGAAACAAGAAAAATCCCAAATACAAAATCTAACAGCACACCTAAAGGAAATACAAGCAGAGCAGCAAAGACACCCCAAACCCAGCAGAAGAAGAGAAATAATAAAGATTGGAGCAGAAATAAACAATATAGAATCTAAAAAAACTATAGAGCAGATCAATGAAACCAAGAGTTGGTTTTCTGAAAAAATAAACGAAATTGATAAACCTTTAGCCAGGCTTCTCAAAAAGAAAAGGGAGATGACCCAAATGGATAAAATCATGAACGAAAATCGAATTATTACAACCAATCCCTCTGAAATACAAGCAATTATCAGGGAATACTATGAAAAATTACATGCCAACAAACTGGACAACCTGGAAGAAATGGACAAATTCCTAAACACCCACACACTTCCAAAACTCAAACAGGAAGAAATAGAAAACTTGAACAGATCCATAACCAGTGAAAAAATTGAATCAGTTATCAAAAATCTCCCAACAAATAAGAGTTCAGGACCAGATGGCTTCCCTGGGGAATTCTACCAGACATTTAAAGCAGAGATAATACCTATTCTTCTCAAGCTATTCCAAAAAATAGAAAGGGAAGGAAAACTTCCAGACTCATTCTATGAAGCCAGTATTACTTTGATTCCTAAACCAGACAGAGACCCAGTAAAAAAAGAAAACTACCAGCCAATATCCCTGATGAATATGGATGCAAAAATTCTCAATAAGATACAAGCAAATCAAATTCAACAGCTTATAAAAAGAATTATTCACCATGATCAAGTGGGATTCATTCCTGGGCTGCAGGGCTGGTTCAACATTCACAAATCAACCAACGTGATACATCACATTAATAAAAGAAAAGATAAGAACCATATGATCCTGTCAATTGATGCAGAAAAAGCATTTGACAAAATTCAGCATCCTTTCTTAAGAAAAACCCTTGAGAAAGTCGGGATACAAGGAACATACTTAAACATCATAAAAGCCATTTATGAAAAGCCCACAGCTAATATCATCCTCAATGGGGAAAAACTGAGAGCTTTTTCCCTGAGATCAGGAACACGACAGGGATGTCCACTCTCACCGCTGTTGTTTAACATAGTGTTGGAAGTTCTAGCATCAGCAATCAGACAACAAAAGGAAATCAAAGGCATCAAAATTGGCAAAGATGAAGTCAAGCTTTCGCTTTTTGCAGATGACAGGATATTATACATGGAAAATCCGATAGACTCCACCAAAAGTCTGCTAGAACTGATACATGAATTCAGCAAAGTCGCAGGATACAAAATCAATGTACAGAAATCAGTTGCATTCTTATATACTAATAATGAAGCAACAGAAAGACAAATAAAGAAACTGATCCCATTCACAATTGCACCAAGAAGCATAAAATACCTAGCAATAAATCTAACCAAAGATGTACAAGATCTGTATGCTGAAAACTATAGAAAGCTTATGAAGGAAACTGAAGAAGACACAAAGAAATGGAAAAACATTCCATGCTCATGGGTTGGAAGAATAAATATTGTTAAAATGTCAATACTACCCAAAGCTATCTACACATTCAATGCAATCCCAATCAAAATTGTACCAGCATTCTTCTCGAAGCTAGAACAAGCAATCCTAAAATTCATATGGAACCACAAAAGGCCCCAAATAGCCAAAGTAATTTTGAAGAAGAAGACCAAAGCAGGAGGCATCACAATCCCAGACTTTAGCCTCTACTACAAAGCTGTAATCATCAAGACAGCACGGTATTGGCACAAAAACAGACACATAGGCCAATGGAACATAATAGAAACCCCAGAACTAGACCCACAAACGTATGGCCAACTAATCTTTGACAAAGCAGGAAAGAACATCCAATGGAAAAAAGACAGTCTCTTTAACAAGTGGTGCTGCGAGAACTGGACAGCAACATGCAGAAGAATGAAACTAGACCACTTTCTCACACCATTCACAAAAATAAACTCAAAATGGATAAAGGACCTGAATGTGAGACAGGAAACCATCAAAACCCTAGAGGAGAAAGCAGGAAAAGACCTCTCTGACCTCAGCCGTAGCAATTTCTTACTTGACACATCCCCAAAGGCAAGGGAATTAAAAGCAAAAAGGAACTATTGGGACCTCATGAAGGTAAAAAGCTTCTGCACAGCAAAGGAAACAATCAACAAAACTAAAAGGCAACCAACAGAATGGGAAAAGATATTTGCAAATGACATATCGGACAAAGGGCTAGTATCCAAAATCTATAAAGAACTCACCAAACTCCACACCCGAAAAACAAATAATCCAATGAAGAAATGGGCAGAAAACATGAATAGACACTCCTCTAAAGAAGACATCCAGATGGCCAAAGGCACATGAAAAGATGCTCAACGTCACTCCTCATCAGGGAAATACAAATCAAAACCACACTCAGATATCACCTCACGCCAGTCAGAGTGGCCAAAATGAACAAATCAGGAGACTATAGATGCTGGAGAGGATGTGGAGAAACAGGAACCCTCTTGCACTGTTGGTGGGAACGCAAACTGGTGCAGCCGCTCTGGAAAACAGTGTGGAGGTTCCTCAAAAAATTAAAAATACATCTACCCTATGACCCAGCAGTAGCACTGCTAGGAATTTACCCAAGGGATACAGGAGTACTGATGCACAGGGGCACTTGTACCCCAATGTTTATAGCAGCACTCTCAACAATAGCCAAATTGTAGAAAGAGCCTAAATGTCCATCAACTGATGAATGGGTAAAGAAATTGTGGTTTATATACACAATGGAGTACTACGTGGCAATGAGAAAGAATGAAATCTGGCCCTTTGTAGCAACGTGGATGGAACTGGAGAGTGTGATGCTAAGTGAAATAAGCCATACAAAGATAGATACCATATGTTTTCACTCTTACGTGGATCCTGAGAAACTTAACAGAAACCCATGGGGGAGGGGAAGGGAAAAAAAAAGAGGTTAGAGTGGGAGAGAGCCAAAGCATGAGACTCTTAAAAACTGAGAACAAACTGAGGGCTGATTGGGGGGGCGGGGGGGGTTGGGTATTGAAGAGAGCATCTTTAGGGATGAGCACTGGGTGTTGTATGGAAACCAATTTGACAATACATTTCATATATTAAAAAAAAGAATGACAGAAAAAAAATATATATGGATACACACACACACACACACACACACACACACACACACACACATAAAGATGCTCTCATGAAAATATGTAATCATGGGGCGCCTGGGTGGCTCAGTTGGTTGAGCGTCTGACTTCGGCTCAGGTCATGATCTCACGGTCCGTGAGTTCCAGCCCCGCGTCGGGCTCTGTGCTGATGGCTCAGAGCCTGGAGCCTGTTTCAGATTCTGTGTCTCCCTCTCTCTGCCCCTCCCCCGTTCATGCTCTGTCTCTCTCTGTCTCAAAAATAAATAAACGTTAAAAAATTAAAAAAAAAAAAAAAAAGAAAGAAAATATGTAATCAGGGAAATGCAAATTAAAATAACAATGAGATACCACTCAACACTACTGGAATGGCCCAAATCCAGAACACTGTTGATACTAAATACTATCAGGGATGTGGAGCAACGGAAATAGAAATTGTCTCATTCATTGCTGGTAAGAATGCAAAATAATACAGCCACTTTGGAAGACAGTTCAATGGTTTTTATACAACTAAACATACTTTAACCATATGATCCATCAGTCATGGTCCTCAGTATTTACCCAAAGGAAGTGAAAACTTATATTCACCCAAAAACTTGCTCACAGATATTTATAGCAGCTTTATTCATAACTGCCAAAAGCTGGAAGCAACCAAGATGCCCTTCAGTAGGCGAATGGATAAACTGTGGGACATCCACACAATACATTACTATTCAGCTTTAAAACGAATGGACTACCAAGCCACGAAAAAGAGGTGGAGGCCCTCATATGCACCAAGTGAAAGAAGCCAATCTGAAAAGGCTACATACCGCGTAATTCCAACCATATGCCGTTCTGGAAACAGCAAAACTATTGGTACAGTAAAAGGATCAGTGGTGGCCACACATAGAAGTGCGAGGAGAGATAAATAGGCAAAGCACAGAGGACTTTTCAGGCAGTGAAAATACTCTAAGATTACAGTGATGGATATACATCATTACACATTTGTCCAAACCCATAGAATCTACACCAAGAGTGAACCTTAAGGTTAACAATGGACTTTGGGCGATTATGACGTATCAGGGTAGGTTCATCCTTGGTAACAATGTACCCTTCTGGCAGGGGATGCTGATAATAGGAGACGCTATGTGTGTGTGAGGAAAGAGAACATTTGGGAAACATCTGTACCTGTCTCTCAATTTTACTGTAAACTGAAAGCAGTTCTTAAAACCATAAAGCTAAATAAAACTTAAACTAAAAAAAAAGTAAAACGAAATAAAAAGGAAATAAATAAAACTAGATAACGTAATCTGCAAATCTACTTAACGCTGCACACGGACCGCAAAAGGGACAAGGGTGTGGGGAGTCTCTCTTCCCCCACGCCCAGACGTGACCTCCCACTGCTGCCCCTGAGTATCTCAGTCCAGAACACTACAGTAGACCAAGTGAAGTTGTGTGTGGCTACCCTTTAAGCAAAATTACAAAAGCTTCGTTTCTGTCCCATCCTCTACCCTCAAAGGAATTTTATGGGCCTCCCCAGGGCACCCACTCTGGACACAGCCCACGAGAAAAGAGGCTCCACATATCCTGCAGGAACATAAAAAACAAGAGATCGTTTTCACAGTCAAAGTGCTGCTGCCTTCATGATCAAATGCATGTTCAAACAGTTTAACAAATGCATAATTAGTAAAAGAAAATATTTTATATGGGATTTTTTAACTTTTTTTTAACGTTTATTTGTTTAGAGAAAGAGAGAGAGCATATGTCTGAGTAGGGGAGGGGCAGACAGAGAGAGGGAGAGAGAATCCCGAGCAGGTTCCACGCTGCCAGCGTGGAGCCCAAGGCGGGGCTCAACGTGGGGCTGGAACCAGGGCTCAGACTCAAGAACCATGAGATTATGACCTGAGCCGAAATTAAGAGTCAGATGCTGAACCAGCTGAGCCAGCCAGGCGCCCCAGGAACATAAAAAACAAGAGATCGTTTTCACAGTCAACGTGCTGCTGCCTTCATGACCAAATGCATGTTCAAATGCAAAATCAGTAGAAGAAAATAATTTATATGGGATTTGTTTAACCCTTTAAAACTACACTGCACACAAACACACACTGAACTTCTCCCTCTCTCTCCCACTGTGCAAACTTCCAACTGAATCCAAATGAAGTACTATATTTGAAACGACAGAACATTTAGCATAGGTGTTAATTACAACACAAAATCAGACCTATTTCAGATAATCTGCCACTGCCTGTCCATAGATATCTGGCAGGGAAATGTTTTCCAACAGTTTAGAAATCCTCTGAATGTATGTTGCTCAAAACGAATATATTTTACAGAAGACCATTTTGATTTGTCTTTTCACGAGCCAGCGAGGACAACGCTCCCAATTACCATCCCCGCTATGTTTCTCCACTGCCTTCATTCACTTTTTCATCTAGCGGGTACTCACCGAGCGTCTCCCATGTGCCAGACGCCACTCTAGGTGCGGGAACACAGCAGAGAACAAGGCTTCCTCCCCGAGTTTACACTGCAGTCGAGACGGACGAACAAATGACCATGTAATGGAGTGATGATGTTCAGAAGGACAGAAGTCAGAATAAAGAGGGCAGAGCGTGCAGGGGTGCTACGGATGCGTGGGCAGACAGCGCCCTTCCGAGGGCCCCCTGGAGCAAGCCGCACACCACACACAGGGGGCGTCCTGCAAGCAGAGGGGACACAGGCAATCGGAGACGGGAAGACGGCAGATACGCCTGGGGAACAGCAAGGAGGCCAGCGGTCGGCACGTGAGGAGCTAGGGGGCGAAGCACTGGGGTGATGGGAGCCGGTGGAGAATTGTGAGCAGAGCAGCAATGCTGTCTGAATGAGCTTCCAAAGGCTCCCCCCGGCTGCTGTGTGGAGAAGACGCTTGGAGGGGCAGAGTACGATGTCACCGGCAGTCTGGCCCGTTGGGGAAATGGGCCCAAGGCCCAACGGTGGATCGCAGGCTCTTCCCAGGAGCTCCCTCGCCCTGCACACTTCCCATGGGCTCCTCGCCTGCACAAGCCTCTTGCAAATAAACATTCACTTCTCTACCAGATTCCCTTTCTAGAATGCGCAGTTCTAAGAAGGGCCCCCAGAACTAAAGGCACGTCATGCCCCTGCTCAGAGCCCTTTTCACCTGTACCACAGCTGCTACTCACTGTATCTCCTCGCAGACTCAAAGCGCCTGGAAGGCAAGCACTGTACTATATACATCACGTTTATCTCTGCAACCATGACAGACGCAGAGTACCTGATGCATAATGGTCACTCAAAATATATTTTCCAAATTATTTAATGCACACACGTACACACACACACGCGCGCGCGCACACACGTGTGTGTGTTGGGGGTGGGTGGGTGGGTGGGTGAAGGGTGATAATGTTTTTGAAACAAGTAGTCTCATTTCCTTACTTGTAGACCAGAACCAACCCCAGGGCTTCAGGTACATTTGGGTCATCTAAGATGACTTCCATCAATGTCAGTATCCAAATGCATGCGCTCGCACGATGGTATTTAAAAATACAATTCGGAAGCTTTCAGAATCACCAGCCCTGCATGTAAATTACACACAAGTGTTGCAGGTTTCTTATTTCTCACAGGTCCACTCCAGATTCATTTCCTCACTTTCCTCTACTCCCAGTACCAACATGAGTAAAGGAGTTTGCTGGAATAGGAATAGACCTTACCGCTAAGACACAGGAACAAACACAGCACAGAAACAACCCTCAGAGGCACCTCGCAGCTCTCACAGAACAAACAAGCTTCAGGCAAGAATAAGCTCTCATCCTTTTCAGAATATGTTTTAACTTGCAAATAAATGATCATTGCATTTAACAGCGATATTCCTCTCCTCTTTGGCAACTGATAAACCCGGCTGCACACAAAAAGGGGAAATTTACATCCAAAACTAAATGAAACCACATTAAACAGGCAACTGAATATTCTGATTACAAAAATCAAGGTAAGTTTTCTCTACCCAGTGGTCTCATATGAATAGAAAACAAGTACTTGTAATAAGGACAGGTTTGATAATGAAATTTTAACACCCAGCAGGAGGTTTAATTTTAATGTATCTGTCTGAGATTCTGCTGTAAAATGAATCAACTGGCTAAAGACCGACCTCAGGGGTGGTTCAGATATCCTCAAGAAATGCCGCACAAAGAATGAAAGTTCTCTGTAGCAAAATTAAACTTCATTTTTACAAGTCTCTTCTCCCTACCACTGCTTCGCATTTTAATGTTAAGCATACCCTCTGGGCAATTTATGTTTTTAATATTGCTCTTCTCAACAGAGGTGATCAAACCCACTGCTTTGGGGAATTCTATCCAATATTGCTAAACTCCCAGATACGCTTTCTGGGAAGAGGGTCCCTGGTGATCCTGACAGGAGTACTTAGCCCCGTGGGGTTGGCTCTGGCCAATTAGCAGAACGAGCCTCACTCCCTGAGCTTAGAGCCAAGACCAGGGCACAGCAAGAGCCACACATTCCTCCCATGTTGTACCTGGACCCCAAGGAAACAAGGGCCGGCTAATTTCCACCTGTATCCAAAAACCGGAATGGCGTCCTGTGCATGGGGGAACCTCTGCCTAATGTTAGGTTAGCATTTACATTTTCGTCTGGAGTTTGAAGACAAGTTAAAAGCACTTCCCATCCCTTCTTTGTCCAGGTAGGGACTGCCAAAACCTTCACGCAGATTTTAAGCCAGAAGGCAGGGTGCTGTCCACAGACTCTGGCCAAACGTCGCTGCCTGTGGGCATTCATCCAATGGGTCCCTGCTGGACAGAAGGGGGATGCTCTCCTGTTCTTAATGCCCGCTTCGATGACCATAAAAAGATGAATTTCTCTCCAGTTAATTTTCTGTAAACACCTGAGGTTTCTATAGAATGGAGTCCTCCTGGTGCTCTCCTTACCTCTACCCACCTCCTCGCTCTGGGATTCGCATTCCACATGCAATGTGCTGACTGCTGTCCTCTTTAAGTCCTGCTCATAAACCATGACTGCACGTCGTTTCCTGAATTTGGTGGAATGGGAAGGATGCAGGCCTCACTTAAAATTTTCTGATGCGGAAACATTTAGAAAAGGTTTCGCAGAGGGCGCAGAACTTGAACTGGGTCTTGGAAACAAATCAAGGATAGAGAGGAGAATGAAAATGGCATTCCGGAGAGAAGAGCATGGGGAACAAAACCGGGTCGAGGCAGCATGAGGCACGGTTAGAAAATAAGCAGGGAAATCTGGCTGGAGCAAAGGGTTCATACATGGAAACGAGTGAGGGAGAAACTGGGAAGAACTGATCCCGGTGGAACCGGCACAGAAGCATCCCTGAGGCAGCGCAGGGTTTTCTGAGCTTGCTCTCATTCCAACAGTCTGTGTCCCTGGCTGATGGCAGCATGACCGTTAAGCTGAGTTTCTGTTTCCTCTATGGACTCTGTATTATGCCCACTTGTTTTCCTACTAGAGGCTCTGTGTTGAGCTGGCTTTTTGGTACAGCTGTTTGCTTGTACCATATTCCTCTGTGGCTCTGGACCAAGCGGGCTTCTGTGAACTTCTGCCGTACTTTCTGCCTGTTCAGCTTTCCAAACAAGCTGATATTAGAGACAATGAATTCCTAGCTTCTCCCTTTGGGAGAGCCAGGTGTCTTATTTTACTGACTTAACACTCTCTTTGAATCTTTCAAATGACTTTCGTCAACTTTGGCAGCATATTTTCCATTTAGTTAACCATCAAAGGTCAAAAGAAGTATTTGGAAAACAAATAAAATGCTATTATCTCCAGGAATATATGCATTTATGCAGTCACCCAAAATGCATATTAATTGTGCACTATGTTACAGGGTCTGTGCTAGAGACTAGGGATACACGTGTAACATTCTCCAAAATACACTAATCAATAATCAATTTATCTTATTAATTAATAAAAACAAACTTGTTAAGGCCTTAAATGTCCCATAATAGGTAACGTAACATTTCATCCTAAAGCAGCAAAATACACACTCTTCTCAAGTGCACATGGGACATTCTCCAGGATAGATCATGTTAGGTCACAAAACAAATCTTAACAAATTGAAAAATATTTACATCATATAAAGCATCTTTTCCAACTACGATGGTATGAAACTAGAAATCAATTATAAGAAGAAACCCAGAAAAACCACAAATGCATGGAGATTAAACAACATGTTACAGAACAAACTACTGGGACATAGAATAAGCCAAAGAAGAAATCAAAAAACACCTAGAGACAAATGAAAACAGAAATAACACATACCAAACTCTGTGGGAAGCAGCAAGAGTGGTTCTAAGAAGGAAGTTCATAGCAATAGAGGCCTACCTCAAGGAACAAGAAAAATCTCAAACAATTTAACTGTATACCTAAAGGAACTATAAAAAAAAGAAAAAGAAAAAGAAAAACAAAGCCCAAGTTAGTAGAAGGAAGAAAATAATAAAGATGAGAGCAGAAATAAATGAAATAGAGACTAAAAAGACAATAGAAAAGATCAATGAAACTAAGAACTGGTTCATTGAAAAAACACACAAAATAAGTAAACCTTTAGCTAGATTCAACAAGCAGAAAACAGAGAGGGCTAAAATAAATAAAGTGAGAATGAAAGAGAAGTTATAGTTGATACCACAGAAATACAAAAAATCATAGGAGACTGCTATGAAAAATTATACATCAACCAACTGGACAACCTAAAAGAAATGGATAAATTCCTAGAAACATACCATCTTCCAAGACTGAATCATGAAGAAATAGACAATCTGAATAGACCGGTTACTAGTAAGGAGACTGAGTAAGTAATCAAAAACCTGCCAACAAACAAAAGTCCAGGGCCAGATGACTTCACTGGTGAATTTTCTCAAACATTCTGAGAAGATGGAAACTCTTGAAGAAAAAAGAAGAGAGAAGGCATCCAAACTCATTTTACAAAGCCAGCATTTCCCTGATATCAAAAACAGACAAGGACACCACAAAAAAAGAAAATTACAGACCAACATCCCCAATGAACACAGATGCAAAACCTTCCACAAAATATTCACAAACCAAATTCAATAATACATTTAGAGAATCATACACCATGATCACGTGGGATTTATTCCAGGGATAGAAGGATGGTTCAACATCTGCAAACCAATCAGTGTGATATACCACATTAACAAAATAAAAGATAAAAATAATATGGTCATCTTAATAGATGCAGAAAAAGCATTTGACAAAATCCATTCATCTATGATAAAAACCCTCAACAAACTGGGTACAGACAGAATGTACCTTAACATTATAAAGGCCATGTATGAAAAAGTCTACAGCTAATATACTCAATAGTGAAAAGCTGAAAGCTTTTCCTCTAAAATCAGAAACAAGACAAGGATGCCCACTCTCCTCACTTTTATTCAACATATTCCCAGAAGGCCTGGCCACTGCAAGTAGGAAGAAGAAGAAAGGAAAGGCATCCAAATTGGAAAGGAAGAAATAAGATTATCACTATTTGTAGATATAATACTATATATATAGGCTATCCTGAACACTCCACCAAAAAAACCGTTAAAACTAATAAATGAACCCAGTGAAACTGCAAGATACATAGTTAATTTGCAAAAATCTGCTGCATTTTGATATACTAATAATGAACTATCAGAAAAGGAAATAATCCCATTTACAATTGCATCAGAAAAAAATAGGAATAAACTTAACCAAGGATATGAAAGACCTGTACAATAAAAAACTATAAGACATTAATGAAAGAAACTGAAGAAGACACAAATAAATGGGAAGATATTCTGTGCTCATGGACTAGAGCAATTAGTATTGTTCAAATGTCCATACTACCCAAAGCAATCTATACATTTAATGCAATCCCTTTGATAGGGAATTTTGATAAATTCCAATGTCATTTTTCATAAAAAATGAACATATAATTCTAAAATTTCTATGGAACCACAAAAAGACCACAAATAGGCAAAATAATCTTGAGAAAGAAAAACAAAGCCAAAGGTATCATGCTCCCCAATTTCAAACTATACTATAAAGCTATACTAATCAAAACAGTGTGGTACTGGCATGAAAACAGACACATAGATCAATGGAACAGATGAGACAGCCTAGAAATAAACCCATGTATATATGATCATTTAATTTTCAACAAAGGAAAAAAGAATACACAACGGAGAAAAGAATCTCTTCAATGAATGGTATGAGGAAAACTAGACAGCTACATGCAAAAGAAAGACTGGACCGTTATCTTATGCCATATGTACAAATTAACTCAAAGATTTGAATGTAAGATGTGAAACCATAAAACTCTGAAGAAAACATAGGCACTTAACTCCTTGACCTTAGTCATTTTTTTGATTACTAAATGTTTTTTGATTACTAAGTAACTGATCTTAGTAATTTTTTTTATTTGATTCCAAAGGCAAGGGAAACAAATGCAGAAATAAACAAATAGGATTGCATCTAATTAAAAGCATCCACATGGTGAAGGAAACCACCAACAAATTAGGAGACAGCCTACTTACTAGAAGACATTTGCAAGTCATATATCAAATAAGGGTTTTAACATTCAAAATATACAAATAACTCCTACAACTCAGTAACAAAAAGTAAACAATCCAATTTAAAAATGTACAGAATATCTGAATGGACATTTTTCCCCAAAAAGGCATACAGTCAACAGGCATATGAAAAGATGATCAACACCACTAATCATTAGGGAAATGCAAATCAAAACCAGTCCCATGGTGGGACTGCCCTTCTCAATCAAGTGTGCCTCAGTCCCAGTGTGGTATGCCCCCTCCCCAGAAGACCAACAAAGGTCCCTGCCCACATCTCCCAGCCAGAGAGTTCTGCAGGGCCTCAGTTCTGGTGGGCGTGGTGTCAGGTCTCATTTCACATGCAGACCAGAGCACACCTAGTTAAAACTCACCACATTCAGGCCAGGGACCAAACAGTTCCCATAGAAGGCAAGGAGAGCCTCTGCAGACCACTAGCCTGAAGGATAGAGCAACCAAAACACAACAGCAGAGCACACACCAGAGACACTCCCTGAAGTGCCAGGCCCTGGGCACTACATGCCCTCTTCTTCGTTAAGCCATTGCTTTCAGGAGCAGAAGACATAACTGGCTTTTGTAACACAGAGAAGGAAGCAGAGACTAATAAAAAATGCCAAGATGGAGGAATTTATCCCAAATGAAAGAACAAAATAAGGCCAAAGCCAGAGATCTAAGCAAAATGGATATAAGTAACATACCTGATGGAGAATTTAAAGAAACAACCCTAAGGATGCTCACTGGGCTTGAGAAAAGAATAGGAGACATCAGGGAGACTCTTACAATAAAGATAGAAGAGTTAAAAAAGAATCAGAGATGAAGAAAGAGTACAATAAACAAGACTAGAAACAGGCTTGATTCAATGAACAGCAGGCTGGAAGAATCAGAGGAACGAATAAGTGATACAGAAGACAAAATAATGGAAAATAAAGAAGCCGAACAAAAGAATTATGCAACACGAGAATAGACTTGGAGAACTCAGTGTCTCCATCAAACATAATAACATTCATATTATAGGAGTCCCAGAAGAAGAAGAGAGAGAAAATGGGGCAAAAAAAATTTATTTCCAGAAATAATAGCAGAAAATTTCCCTAATTTGGGGGAGAAAACAGACATCCAGATCCAGGAGGCACAAAGAAAAAAATCTTAAAAGCTGTGAGACAGAAGAAGTCCTTAACTTACAAGGGAAAACCCATAAGGCTAGCTGGAGATTTCTCAACAGAAACTTGGCAAGCCAGAAAGGACTGGCATGCTATGTTCAAAGTGCTGAATGGGAAAAAATCTGTAGCCAAGAGTACTCTATTCAGAAGAGAAGAGGTAAAGAGTTTCCCAAACAAAGACTAAAGGAGGTCATGACCACTAAGCCAGAAATATTAAAGGGGACTCCTTGAGTGCAAAGGAGAGACCAAAAGTGACAAAGACAAGAAAGGATCAGAGAAAATCTCCAGAAACAATGACAAAACAAGTAATAAAATGGCAATAAATACCTATCTATCAATAATGACTTTGAAAGTAAGTGGACTAAACATTCCAATCAAAAGACATACAGTGTCAGAGTAGATTAACAACAAACCAGACCTATCTATGTGCTGCTGACAAGAGGCTCATTTTAGACCTAAAGACACCTGCATATTGAAAGTGAGAGGACAGAGAAACATTCATCACACAAACGGATGTCAAAAGAAAGCTGGAACAGTGATACTTGTATCAGACAAACCAGACTTTATTCTTCTCATATTGCTTTTATCTTACTTTGGTGTCAGGGTAGCACTGGCCTCATGGGAAGATTTTGAATGAGTTCCACCTATTCTGTTGTTTGTAAGATTTTGATAAAGACCGTCATTAATTATTTTTTTTTTTAATGTTTGGTAGAACTCGCCAATGAAACCATGTGGTCTTAGGCTTTTCTGGGCTGGAAGATTTTTTTATTTCTAATTTAACTTCCGCTGGTCTAAGAATATTTTCTATTTCTTGGAGTCCAGATTCAGGATTCAATCATGGTAACTTGTGAGCTTTTAAGAATTAGCTGATTTTTTTCCCTAAGTTATCTGATTTGTTTGTTAGTATATGATTGTTTAAAGTAATCTATTATCACACTATGTATTTCTGTGGTTACCTGTTGTATTCTCTCTTCCATTTCTCATTTTGGTTTTTGAGTCTTCTCTCTCTTTTTCTTAATGTAGTTAAAGCACTGCCAAAAATTTTTTTTGAAAAGCTGGTCATTTCTTTCCATATCATGTTATTGTTTATTCTGGTCTCTCTCCTATTTACTTCTGATTCTTCTTTTTTATGCCTTCCTCTACTAAGTTTCAGCTATGTTTGTTCTTTTTCCAATTGCTGTGGTGCAATGTTGTTTATTTGAACGTGTTTCTCTTAATAGAAGCATTTACAGCATTAATTTCACTCTAACATCTGCTTTTGCTGCATCGCATAGGTTTCGTAATATTGTATTTTCTTTTTCTTTTGTTTTGAGACATACTTTGATTTGCTGTTTGATTTCTTATTCGGCCTGTTGCTTGTGCGGTAGTGTGTTGTTTAATGCTTACATGTTAAATATTTACCAAAAAAATGTAAATTGATACAGCTACTATGAATAACAGTATGGAGGTTCCTCAAAAACTTAAAAATAGAACTACCACATGATCCAGCAACTCCACTACTGGGTGTCTATCCAAGGAAAAGGAGAATACTAATTCAAAAAGATATATGCTCCCCTATGTTCACTGCAGCATTATTTACTAAAGCCAAGATTTACAGACAACCCAAGCACCCATTGATAGATGAATGGATAAAGAAGAGGAATGAATAAAGAAGCCATAAAAAGAATGGAATCTTGCCATTTGCAACAACATGGTTGGATCCTGAAGGTATTATACTAAGCAAAATAATTCAGAGGAAGACAAAAACCATATGATTTCACTCATATGTGGAATCTAAGCAAAAAAACAAAGCAAAATCAGACTCATAGATACAGTGAACAGACCGGGGGTTGTCAGAGGGGAGGGGAGTGAGGGGTGGACACAAAATGGGTAAAGGGGATCAAGAAATACAAAATTCCAGTTATAAAATAATTAAGTCACAGAGATTCATGTACAGCATGGAGAATACAGTCAATAATTGTGTTAACTTTGTAGGGTGACAGGTAGGGTGACAGCTAGATGTATCAGGGTGATCATTTTGCGATGGATAAAAATATCAAACCACAATGTCGTGCACCTGAAACTCACAAAATACTGTATGTCAGTGATGCCTCGATTTTTAAGAGAGCTTGTTAAAAAAATAAAAAAGACATGTAGCAAAGGCCAAAATAAAAGAGGGTCACCATCACCAATGAAAAATTGCTACGAATCACTCCGCCTGTAATCTAGCCCTCCAACCCTCTTTGGTTCAAAATCATCTTTTTAAATATCTTTATGGGCACACTTGATTTGAGATCTTATAAAATTCTCTAGTGAATATGAGCAACATAGGTCAGGCATCCAGACCAGAGCTTTGCCAACTCTGACAACTGATATTTTAGGTCAGAAAATCCTTTGTGGGAGACTGGCCTTTGCCTGGGTTTGACTAGGCCCACTATACGTGGGTTTTTCCCAGCATAGTACTATTAACGTGTTTTCCTCATGATTTCCTCAATAACGTTTTCTTTTCTCTGGCTTGTTTTATCGTAAGAATACAGTGCACGGCACACATAACACACAAAATATAACCTAACCGTTTATGTTGTCGGTAAAGCTTCCGGTCTACTGCAGGCTATTAGTAGTTAAGTTTGGGGAAATCAAAAGTCACAGATGACTTTTCAGCTGCACTGGGGGATGACAGGCCCCCAATCCCCACAAGTTCAAGGGTCAACGGTACGTATTAGTCTCTTGCCAGACTAGACACCACTGAGTATAATTTATTTCTTTTGACTCTGACAGCTCTTACGGTAGCTAAAATTAGTTTCCGGTACAGCAACTGTTGTCATTCAGTACTATAGATATAAAACACCAATATCAAATCAATACTGACTGATCCCCAGACATACTAACCATGAGTGGCTTAGGAAGGATGGAGCCTCACCTCCATGCTTCCCATGTAACATCGCTTTAAACCACTGTTTACGTACTAGTCTATCCCATCAGGTGGTAATTTCTTGGAAAACATGAAACCAAATTGTATTTGGTAAATATCACAAAGCTCACATTTAATACATACTTCCACAGCTGAACTAAAAAAGGAGCAGGCAGCAGGAAATGCAGATCGAAGACAGAGTGTGCAAAGGAACACTCTGCTGAGGAATCTGAGCATTATCCTGCGGGGTTATATAGGGGGCTGTCAAATATACGAGGGCTGAGCCCAGCCAAGGCAGAAGGCCCAGGTAAGTAAATGCCAGTGTGTGTCCGACGAGAAGGCCTAGATGAACCTTCCCCTCCCGCTCTCCCAAGGCTGAGCGGAGCTGACAGCGGACGCCCAGGTGCAGGAGCTATACGGGGCCCGGCTGGCCTTAGGAAGCATAACTCCAAAGTGGCATCGATCTTCAGGGCAGCTGCCTGGTTTCCTCGGACAGTGCAGGTGGAGGAATCAGGCCACGTAGGGAGGGCAACGAGGCCTGCCCTGTGAGACCACCCTACCAACTGCTTATCAATTCCCTGGCATTGGCCAGAGCAGTAATGAGACCGAGGACACGGTGCAAATAATAAACAAGGAAGACAGTGACACAATCAAAAGAAGTTTTAAAAGTCTCAAGTTATCTTTAATGTCTTCTAGAATCTAACCGAGGCCTGATATCCCACTGAGTCCTTCTCCTGACTCCTTCTCGGAAGTGGGTCCTTTTGCCTTTTCTTTGGGACCAGTCACTATCACTCTTCCCTCTCAGGGCTCCTGTGCCCCCTGTCTCTTCCTTCTGGCAGAAAAAAAAAAAACCCTGTAGATTCCACCCCCATCCCCATTTCTCCAACAAGGAGAATGAAAATGCCACCAAAAAAACCTCAAATGACACTCACTCTATTTACAGAAACGCCAAACCGTTCATGCCTATTTCAATATATTCCCACTTTAGAAAGGAAGTTACCCTAGGTGAGTTTCTGGCAGGTTCCTCTTGCCATCCTAAAGACAGCCCAGTGCGATGGCTTGAACAGGATCTAAGACAGACATCAACCCTTCCACACCATTCCCATCTTAAATAATGAGAACCATAATGAATCCGGCCCTCCGTGTTTGGGCAGACAACATTTTCATTCACCAAATACTTACTAAGCCCCATTACGTGCAAGGCATTTTGTCAAATAATTCTGAAGTAAATGAGACATGGATCACCCCACCGAAGAAGCATAATGTCCAATATGGAAGAGGCATAATGTCCAATATGGAAATAACGTGTGTTCGTAAATAACCCCACCGCAAGGTAGAAGGACGAATCCCCTGCAAGGCATTGATGGGGTGCTATGGAGCTAGGAGCTTCACAGACTATCATTTCGATTACGTCTGCCTTTTAGGAAGATGATGAGTCCTAATACCCTTTTCCTATTAAAATTCATTGGTTTTGTTAAGTATGCATTTTCTTAATAAATGAAAGACTGCTTTGTTTTCTGAATGCATAACAAGAACCGCTTCTATGTGAAGCGGAAGAAGACATGAGTTCTTCTGACAAGGAGTCTATTAAAAATCCACCGTAAGTGGCATATTATTTGCACATTTATAATAGTCTGTGGAGATGAATCTGCCCAGATAATTTAATTTCTTTTAAAGAGAGAGGGAAAAAAAAGAGAACAGAACTAAAATATTGAAAAGACACATACAGCTTTTGACTCGATGGAGTCAGAAGTGTATCCGTGCATTTTGGTTGATGTTAAACCTCTCCAGTGACCCGAAATACATCTTAGAACTTACAATTGGCCAAGCGTTTCCGATCTAATTCTTTCATGCATTGCAGTCATTACAGAGAATCACTATTCCTCTAAATTAAACTCTGAGGAGAAGGATACCCTGGATTGACAGACCTCAAAACTTAGCTTCGATTTCCCCATGGTCTGCTCTCATGTGGCTTCCACATGGAAGAATGTTGGTTCATTAGCAAACGAGCTCAGATTGGCGCAGTTATGTGAATGCCTAAACAGACTCCTCGGCCAAACCACAACTTTTCAGCAGCCCTACTTCCTGTATAGGACCCTTTAATATACCCTATTTTGAGAAAGAAGAGGCGGGGGGACTATATACGCTTTTTTAAGAAGTTTAGCAAGTCTAGAAATGTCAGCTTCTCAAAGGAGACTTTTTAAATTTTTTTGTTTATTTTTTTAGAGAGAGACAGAGCATAAGTGGGGGAGGTGCAGAGAAAGAAGGAGACACAGAATCCGAAGCAGGCTCCAGGCTCCGAGCTGTCAGCACAGAGCCCGACGTGGGGCTTGAACCCACGAACCATGAGGTCGCGACCTGAGCCAAAGTCAGACGCTTAACCCACTGAGCCCTCCAGGTGCCCCTCAATTTTAAACACGGCCTTACTTGGAAGGGAAAGCAATATTTCCTTTGTGCCCAGCACTGTAACATTATTGGGTGCCCTACCTTATCATGTCATTGGATCCTTCTGGAACTACAGGACAAGTGCTATCCCATTTTAAGGGAAGGGAACTGTAATGCAATTCAGGTCACATACTCCAAAATGCCAAGATATGACCCAGAGTGTCACCACCAAATGCCACACCATCCTTCGTCATGCCTTTCTCATGACCTTTCTGGTTCAGACTGACAAACGTAACAAGCTGTCTATACATAAAAAAGCATAAAGAGAAAGCCAACATATCAGGGACTCGCCTGCAAAGCCAGGACTTGAACTGAGTACGTTCTATGCCATGAATAAAAGATTGCTTCTCCCCAGTTTCTTAAATGAAGCATTAAGTCTTGCCGTGATCTCTCACTATGTCTCTGATGCAGAAAGAATAACAGAAGGCCTACACACATCTTCTTGGTTTCCTCCAGTTGAGATGGAAAAAAAAGGCATCCCACTCCCCAGAGCCACCAGCTTCCAGTGGCCCTCCCTCATCCTACAAATGTCCACGGGGCACCCAGCAAGTGTCAGGCGTTCAGTGGCCACGGTGGCAGGAAACAGCAGTGAATGAACAAATGCCAGCCCCCATGGAGCTTACTTTCCAATGATGAGCTGGCCCTACAGGAACAAGATGAGAAGATGCTGTGGACCCCCGTGACCCCCCGACCCGCAGGCCGAGGCTGCTCTGCAACCTGCACAAGGTCAACAACCACTTCTGGGAAGGTCATCCTGCCCATCCTGGCATCGAAGCGGAGTATCCTCACCCTAAGAGCACATCAAACGCACACACGCACGCACACACGCGTGCACACAGCATTTTAAAAGGTCAGGACGGCAAGTACAATGAATAATGACTATAAAAATACGATGAAAAGCTAAACACAAAATCCTTTTCAGGCAAAAGCAAATCTTAAAAAGTCGTATTTTAAAAGCCATTTAACTCATTCTCCTATAGTTGGAACCAAACTCAACCTTCAAAAGAAGAACATGAAATGGATCTCCAACTGATCTCTCCGCACAAAGGTCCCAGGCTGCTGCCCCGGGAAGTCCCGCCAAATGGCTATGTCAGCTCGGGTTCTCAGTGCTTCCAAGAGGAAAGGGGCGGGCGGAGTCTACATTATTCTAAGATGTTCTCAAAGTGACTCATAAAACATCTGAATAACCCATCCATTTTTAATTCTTCTGTGATTTCTGTGCTAACTTGAACTGCAGTGAACTCATCTGACTTAACATGAGACTCGCAGGAGCCCTTCCAGGATTCCCGTCGTAATTCATCATTAACTGGACGTGTGTACAAGTATCACACGGCTGCCTGCTATCTGCCTCGAATAGCGAGAGTGAAGCCATCGCGTGTGCTGCTGGCATGCTTACCCATTTAATTACCAAAGACGACACAGTGCCAGTGCGATCCAGGCCCCCGCGTGTGTGCCCCGATGACCTAGTTGAATAAAATCTGGCCTCGCCTCAGACAGAACACGGGTTTCTTTCCTAGCTACGGAGGCCAGATAATAATATGTATCTAACAGTACAAGAGAGCAGCGCATGGAAAATTGTACAGTCTTGGACACACGGAGAAACAGACAACAAAGAAACCTACGTGGTGTCCATCATCTTAACGGGATCAGCCATGTGACACTTATTCGCTCTGCCTGCCCTCCCCCAATAACCAATTTCTTAAAATCCTGGGCTCTGCATCTATGGATTTAAATATTAAAATGTGTTTGGGCTCTTCTCCTGGGTTTTCTAAGGAAAAGGCAGATACGGAAGAATATTAACCTCACCTTCCCTGAAATAATGGGACTGTGAGACCCTAGAGTTTCTAATCTATTCCTCAAGATAATGCTAAAGCAGAAAACAAGACACACACACACTGCTGAGTTTCTTCCAATCCTCAAAAATCTGAGAATATTTCGGTCCTATTTGACATTTAGATATTTTCAAATCACAGGACCTTCTTTAGTGGTGAAAAAAAAAACCCAACATATTCTTCAAAAATCTCTAAGGTCTCTGGGAAACAAATTGTAACCGACAATTCCCTCACATCTCATTATGTGGTGCAAATTTATTTTTAGGATTCCTCTGGCCTTGTTCAGCAGGTGCCCTCTAATGATAGAATTATTTGCTCAATTTTAAAGCAATTCCATGTGTGAAGCTATCAGGCTTCATATTATGAGGACTGAGCCAGGCTGGTCTGAAATGCATAGAGTTTGAGAAATGAAAAACACTTTCAGGAGTCTACAAGATTTCATCCAGTGTCCAAAGGGGCAGCAGACCTAGTGGGTAAGGGCAAGGCTGGCTACGAGCCCCAGCTGCAAACCAAGGGCCATGGCACCATCTGCCTCGCAGGGTGTTTAAGGAACAAAGAAGACAAAGGAGTGTGGTCAGCTCAGCACAGCACTGGAGTAAGTGAGCACTTGCTCTGAGTCAGATATTATTGGCATTTAAACACTGTAAAGTGATTCCATTCCATTGAGCATGCATTAATACAGGGCGCTATATGCCTAATCGAACAACCTCTAGCGTATGACACCCCGCTAAGACTCCTTTTTAAAAGCTACTCTTTCTACATCTCTCTTACGTCAGAGAGTGTATGTACATCTTTATATAATCAACATAAAGGGTCTCTTATTAAAAACAATCAAGACGATTATTTGGACCACGTAGCGATAAAATGTTTTAATCCAAAAGTACGAAGATTAATGACAATGAGAATGCCAGACTGTTGTTATGGACCTTATTCTGTGCCATTTTAACATTTGTTAAGCTAGTTTTTTCACAAAGACTTCCTCAGCATTTTCTAACTGCAAATATCCTTCTCCCTACTGAAACGTAAGGAAAATGGAACACGAACTTATCAGCTCAGTATCACAGGTGCCAAATACCAGACCCCAGAACATCTTCCTATTGTTGTTCTTTCCTTGGTATTCTGACAGCAGAGAAAAAAAATCAGACTTAATATCCACAAAGCAAAACAACATCTAAGCAATTATCCGAGGGTGGGAGGGAATTGATTTATATAAGCCTCCCTTATCCGCTTTCCCATTTCCTTCTGCACCCTCCACTCATTAAAAACAAATACATCCACAAAATACCTTTCTTTAAAACATAGATCATGTAGGGGCGCCTGGGTGGCTCAGTTGGTTGAGCGTCCAACTTTGGCTCAGGTCATGATCTCATGCCTCATGAGTTCGAGCCCCGTGTCGGCCTCTGTGCTGACAGCTCGGAGCCTGGAGCCTGCTTCTGATTCTGTGTCTCCCTCTCTCTCTGCCCCTAACCCACTCGCATTCTGTCTCTGTCTCTCTCAAACATAAATAAACATTTAAAAAATATTTTAAAACATAGATCATGTATATGTGGCAGGGGTGGGGGAGAGAGGTTTCACATGTAAACAACACCAGGGCCTCTCCCCTAAATCACCTAAATGGTTCTCTGAATTGACCATGTGTTCCTCTGCTTCGGTACCCAGAGTATCAACCCCACCACATACACAAACACACACACACACACACACACACACACACACACACACACACGAAAGCAATGAGGGCCATGAGCTGGGGTATGGGAGATAAACATCAACATTCACTGGAATTAGAACTACTCTCTATGGTCTCTTTATTGTCATTCTTAATGTAAGGTGGTGTCCTTTGGGAGAGGAGGGGACAGATAAGTGATACAATAAGAAAACTAACTTGGCATTCCACAAAGAGGAGCTCCTTGAATTTCCCTCTAATCAATTCTGTCATCAGCATTAAGGATGCCGAAGCTTCTTCTTAGGCCACATGTTTTGTTTCCATGGCCTGGCATCCTTTCCTTCCATGTCCTCCCTCACAGGAGTCATCAACATTATGGCGGCTGTCACCACCACCCTGACCACTCCTGCAACCACTGCCACCTATCAGCACTGCATTAAGTTTTTTTCCCGGATCTGTTCTTTAACACATCGGTCATCAGCCACATTCTCCACCTGCTGTCCTAAAATACTGCTGCATCCTCCTTACCCTGTATTTATCAATCGCTATCTACCCATTAACATCAATGTCACAGCTTTTTGTCTCATCGGAAGATGAATTTAAAAATCGGTTAAGCAGAAAAAATAATAATAAAAAAATTGTTAGGCAGGGAAGAGCCATCCATCCATTTTGAACACCCTCAACATCTTTTTAAAGTTTATTTACTTATTTGGAGGGTGGGGGAGGAGGGCAGAGAGAAGGCAAGAGAGAATCCCAAGCAGGCTCCACACTGTCAGTACAGAGCCTGATGTGGGGCTCAAACTCAAGAAACCATGAGATCATGACCTGAGTCAAAATCAAGAATTGGCTGCCCAACTGACTGAGCCACCCAGGTGCTCCATGAACACCCTCAACATTTTGAAAGCAGCTCCCTTTCACTGGGACAAAACACTCAAGTTTAAATAGTCTTTCAGAATAAGCCCATCACAGAGGTGGTGATCTACAGAATAAAGCCCGCTTGAGTAAGGTTGGCACTCTGAAAATATACACTCTATATCACTAAGTCTCAGGAACTCACGCATAAATTTGATTTAAAACATAAAAGTTGAGGTTTTCCTTTCCTAGTTTTACCCCTAGAAAGCTCAGGCTACCCCTTCTGGCCTCCAAACCTATAGAAGCTACTGTCCTTCTAACAAGTTTCTTTCATGCTACCCAAGTGTCCAGTGAAAGCCATACCCCACACTGTTGTTTCTATCCTCTGCCCCAATGACCAGACTTAATAAAAAGTTTCCCTTCCTTAGAGTCCACCCTGAATTAAATCCCAACAAAGCAAAGCCAGCCTGGCATCTGTTCAAGTTGTGTACTGTGCAAGTTCACCATGTTTAAGAGGCCACCGATCACATCATTAGCATCTCTACGATTTCAAAAACTGTGCATCTTTGTTGCAACACCGATGGTTTAAAGATGGGTAATTTGATTATTTATATTGCAATTTTCCAGCATATGGCAAGAAAGTGTCTCGTTGTAAAAATCAGTATAGTTCGACAATTTTCCGTCACATGGAAGTAAAATGTCTGCGGAAGAGGTGCCATTGTCTAATTTGCACAAAATGCCATATGGGCCAGCAGCAGCCCTCGGAATAGCTCCTCTCAAACGTTTTAAACTTTCTGTGGTCTTGGCTGTTCACTAAAGCATCTGCTCTTGGTTTCATAAACTCTGTTTGCACTGCATTAACTTTCTCCCCCACCCCCAATCTGGGCTTTCTCTCTCAATAACCTCAGCGATCAAGCACATCCTCCCCTCAAAGCAAGCCCCTAAGTACCAACTGCATCCCCTTGTCCTACTTCTGTCAACTGATATTACTAAACACATGTTAACAATAACACGATAACCTTTTGTGCTAGATTAATTACCGCTAGGAAAAAGATATCCGTTGTAAGCACGTGCCACAAATTTAATAACGTTAACAAAACATGTTGCTTGAACTTGAGTTTCATCAATGTCTGAATAGATTCCTCACATTTTAAAAAAAAAGCAAAATTAAGCTTTCATATCAGAATTCATTTTAATTGACTTTTGTCATTAATAATATCCACCAAAAACTTATCACTGTTACTTTGAGTGCCAGGAACCCAAGCTGAATGAAATACTAAATCAAGTAGAGAGCCACAGAAACTCACCTTGACCTCCAGAAAATGAGTTTTACTGCCATTGGTGACAAGCTCCCTTAGTTGACGGTCCAGGTGTGGAAACCTTAAAAAAGCAAAAGAGAGGTGAACACTTAGGAGAAAGGACACAGAAATAGAAAAGCATAACCAGTTACTTCGTTATAATACTTCTTCTCCCTGAAAAATAAAGTTAGTTCAGGAGGGCTTGATCCATGCAGTAATTGTACCACTAACAAAACTCTTCATAAGTGGAGCTGTTTCATGAACGTAACCATTTTTCCATTGGCTGGGTCTGGGATTTTAGAGATACTTAACCTTATTTTCAGATTAATCCTCAGTGAATTACATTACTTCAATTTTCCTTCTATCTTAACCCCTCAAGTAGTTAATGATCTAAAAACTGATTCTTAAATACACCATATAAATGAAGTATCTTACAGACTTAAGACTTGGCTTTTGTCAGGGGAAGAATACCTCTGATACATGAATAATTATGTCTGTTTGGTAGTTCCTAATTTTCTTAAATGGCACCAAATTTATACTTTGTGATTCTTACTTTGTTCTTATTCAGAAAAAAAAATACAGAACTAGAGGAACTATGAATCTCACAATATTAACAGTATTAATTAAATCTAATAAAACTGTATTTAAAAAAAAAACAGCAAAAATTACTTTCCTCTCTAGATTATCCAGCAAGATTAGTTTTAGGTGGTAGAAAAAATACAAATTTTCCTCCCAGATGCTACTTCAGTAGATGCCACAGAGTGCCCGCTATTATAAGCTTCAGCCATAGAAAGTTGGTGATGTCCAACCACCGTTTACCTCAAAAATGACGTCATCATTTTTCTAAGTCAAAAAAAAAAAGGACCGGAAAACAACTAAATCTTCAAAACTACCTTTTGCTCGGCACACATCATTTTCCTAAGCAGCGTCCATGGTTTGGGTATTAACTGTTTCCACTCCAACTTAACACCTTCGTGGCACCAGAGAGGTAACAAGTGAATTGCCTCCAGCATTTGGAAGGGCCTGAGCGAACCTCCTCGATTCTTTCTTCCCACCCAGTCTATTTACTTACTGCCGACTCCCTCTCAGCTTCCTCCTTGCAACATCAAGAGTCTTTTCCAAGAGTGTGTGGCAGAGAGGACAGCTGAGGGCTAGAAGGCCAAGGGAGACAGTAAGAACGCAGATCTCTAAGAAGGGCAGGCCAAAGGGCAAGTCAGAGTAAGTGAGGAACAAGGTGGGGAGGAAAGCAGAGGGCTGCCCACTCACTGATCCAGCCCTGACATGGCAGCAAGCATCACACGAGACTGAGAAAATTAAACAGGTCCACGTCGGGATGGAATGAAGGAGACGTTCACTAGTCTAATATATTCAGCAACCCATCTATCTCAGGAGCTGCCACAACCACCACTCCCACCACTGCTACGAACACCAGCACCCAATCACCACAAGCGACCCCCGACACTAGGGACGTAATGTAGGGCACGCACGACACCATTGGAACTAAAACCCAACAGAAGAGAGGCCACGTGGATACCCCCCATACAAAAAGTTTCCCGTTCATACGATGTATTTTCTTCTGAGATGGAGCAGAAATGGTTTAACTGATTTTCCCTCCTACGGGGAGACCGGTTAATGAGCAGCCTACCATAAACTGCTTTGTTTTGTTTTGTTGCATGAACAAGCAGCCGGTTGCAAAATAAACTTTTTAACCTCTTCTTAGTACCGTTTATCTATTTCACATTCCCTTGCTTTTGAAAATTTATTATCTGAAGAAAAGATATAAGGTCAAGACCAGCATTCTTGGGGCACCTGGGTGGCTGAGTTGATTAAGCGTCTGACCCTTGATTTCGGGCTGAGTTGATTAAGTGTCTGACTTGATTTTGGCTCACATCATGATCTCAGGGTCATGAGCTCAAGCTCCATGTTGGGCTCTGCACTGATAGCACGGAGCCTGCTTGGGATTCTCTCTCTCCTTCTCTTTCTGCCAATCTCTCTCTCTCAAAATAAATAAATAAACAACCAAACATTTTTTAAAACTCAGCATTCTTACTACAGAGTCCCAGATGACATGCCAGGTGGAGCCCATTGTTTTGTTCATATCCAATCAGAATTTCAAAACACGTAAGACCAGGAGAGAAAATGCATGGAGAGTCTATCCTACATTCAGAGGCACTGTTCACTGTTCTAGCACTGACTTTCCCTTGGAAACAAGAGATAAGCAATCTACTGTGGACCACTATAATGTTGAAGGCAAACGTGTTAATGATGGCAATAGCTAAATGACAGCACCAACAATAACAGAGAAAGGGAATCATTATTATTATAATAGGTATGGCTACAGATAAAGAGCTACTGCAAGTATCACAGCCTGGAATTAATAAACCAGTTGGAACGGCACTGCCCATTATGAAAGACGGTTAGAAAACAACATTACGTTAATAAAGCGATTGAGTAAGAGTGTGAACGTAGGTAAGGAGAGCTAGCAAAGGTATGTGGAAACTATACATACATGTGTGGAAGCTGCCCAGTAATAACTAAGCAAAGCCACTCTGTGAAGTCAGAGGCTGCCTAAGAACCAACTGGTCAACCTCACACAGAGGAGCCTAGGCCACTGGTAATGATCACTGAGATCAGAGCAAGGTCTGCAGAACATCACCAGGCAGCAAAACTGGGAAGCTGACACAAAAGGAGCAGGTGTTACCTAAGGCCTTAGAGTCCTATGTTAAAGGACTCTGTATACAGCTCAACACCAAAAAATAAACAAAGTATCCAATTTAAAAACGGGCAGAGGACATGAATAGAAGATGTTTTTCTAAAGACACACGCAGATGGCCAACAGACACATAAAAAGATGCTTAACCACACTAATCATCAGGGAAATGCAAATCAAAGGCAGGATGAGATATCACCCCACACCTCTCAGAATGGCTAAAACAAAAAACACAAGAGACAACAAGTGTTGGCAAGGAAGCAGAGAAAAGGGAACTCGTGCACTGTTGGTGGGAATGCAAACTGGTACAGCCACTGTGGAAAACAGCATCGAGGTTCCCCAAAAAATTTAAAAAAGAATTACCATATGATCGAGTAACTCTACTACTGGGTATTTACCCGAAGAAAATGGGAACACTAATTTGAAAAGATATATGCATTTCTATGTTTACTGCAGCAGTATTTACAATAGCCAAGATACTGAAGCAACCCAGGGTCCATCGATAGATAATTGAGTAAAGAAAATGTGATAAGTACATATATGTGTGTACACACACACACACACACACACACACACACACACACACAGGAATATTACTCAGCCATAAAAAAGGAATAAAATCTTGCCATTTGCAACAACATGGAAGGAACTCCAGGGTATAATGCTAAGTGAAACGAGTCAATCAGAGAAAGAAATACCACGTGATTTCACTCATATGTGGAATTTAAGAAACAAACAAAAAGAATGAAAGCAAAAAGAGACAGAAAAAGACTCTTAAATACAGAGAACTTACTGGTGGTTGCCAGAGGGGAGGTTATTGAGGGGACGGTGGGATGGGTGAAACATCTGAAAGGGATTAAGAGGACATTCATTTTGGGGCACCTGGGTGGCTCAGTCAGTTAAGCGCCCAACTCTTGATTTCAGCTCAGGCCATGATCTCATCATGGTCATGAGCTCGAGCCCCATATTGCGTTCCACACCTGGTGTGGAGCCTACTTAAAATTCTCTCTCCCCCTCTCCCTGCTCATGCTCTCTTGTATGCTCTCCCTTTCTCTCTCTCTCCAAAAAAATTTTTAAAAAGAGTACATTCATCTTGATGAGCACTGAGAAATGTATAGAATTGTTGAATCATTATATTGTACACCTGAAACTGATATAACACTGTATGCTAATTATACTTGAATAAAAACTTTTAAAAAGAGAGTGAATGCTAAACTTAGTTAGAATGGTAGGTAAAAATAACAGAGAAATATTTTTTGAATTCGTATAAAAGGACAAAATGAACACAAAAGTTGCAAACAACCATACCCTCCCCACACAAAATGATTCGTTTTTAGAGTGAGCAAAGAACACAAAACCCTGGAGCACAGTTTTCAAATTAAGAAAGTACATCGATTTGATCTTGACTTTTGAGGTACAGACGGTATTTTTAAACAATAGGACATAAAGTTGAGGAGCGGGTGTACATATCTATTATCAGACAGATGCTTCTAAATTTGGTTTCAGTCAGAACAGTATTCTTGGAAAAACCAACTGTGTTCAACTCATAACTGATACAACCAAGTATTTATTGCAGTTTGGCACACAATGGAATACTACATGGCAATGAGAACGTTTGACCAAAACCACATCCAAAACTATGGAGGAACACATGAAATAACCATTAACTAAGATATACCCTATTCAAAGCACAAAAACAATCACAACAAACTGGCTGGGAAAGTAAACTCTGCACACTAGTGTGCAAAACAGGAACAGGTGGTCACACAATAATCACTGAGGGAATTTGTTACACACAGAAATTCCTGGACAGCACCCGGAGACTTACTCTTGAATTTCAAGAATTTGTTTTTTTGGAAAGCTTTCCCTGGGTACACTGGAGCACAGCCACTTCATGTGCTGGGGCAACAGATGGAAACTACCAGAGAGGCAGTCTCTCAATTCAAGAGTCTGGGCTGGACCATCAGAAGACATGTTACATTTAATCTTCATGGCAACTCTCTAAATTTCAGTATCCCAGTTTTGCAAAGAGGTGACTGAGGGGCAGGTCTGAAAGGTCAAGTGATAAAGAACAAATGTCACCTGTGACTTCCTTTTTCAAGCTCTTTGGTGGTGCCCACTGCCTAATATGGAATGTATTCTAAACTCCTTTTCAGGCACCCTCCAAAAACATGGTCCCTAACTCTACCCCAACCACACCACTCCTTCAGCCACCCATTCACAGCCACACTCTAGCTGAACCAATTGCTTAGAAGTAAGCAATTTCCTGGGCAGTGCTATTTTAAGCCTCCCCGACTCTGCCTTTGCCCTTCATCTACCTCATGTTCCAAGATGAAGCTCAACCTTCACCTCTTTATGAAGCCCTTCCTGACCACCACCGGCCCCTACCCAAGTAGAACTGACTACTTCCTTCAATGTAGCAGTCATAACAATAAAGTAAGACTTTACTTCTCCCCACTATTATATGTAGCTCATGGATATGGGCTATATAACTTTACGAGAACAGATATCAATAAATGTTTTAGGAATAAATACAGTGTTAGAGCCAAAACCAGAATTTGAACCTGGATGCAACTCAAAGCCAGTACACCACACTGTGTCTCTTGAATCTGATTTTATAAAAACAACTCCATAACTATTAACACAGTAGCCACTTAGCCACGTGTTTCTACTGGACACTTGAAATATGGCTAGTCTGAACTGGAACGTGCTGTAAGTTTAAAACACACACTTGACCTTAAAGATTCGGTATGACAAAAAGAATGTAAGATATTCAACATGTTAAAATAATATTTTGAATGTATCTGGCTAAATGTGTTAAAATTAATTTCATGTGTTTCTTTTTATCTTTTTAATGTGGCTACTGGAAAATGTAAAATACATATGTAGCTCACATTACATTTCCATTGAACAGTGCTACTCTAGGAAGTACAGCCTCTCTCTTCCTTACTAATAAATCTGTTAAGAGGATGCTAACTTTTCCCAGTGATTACAGAGCACAGACATCCAAGACCACACTGCAGTGTCACATAGCCTGGCCCTGCTGGACATAAAGAGGTTTCTCCTACATTAAAAGACTCACAGAATGTTGCTTTCAGAATTCTGTCAACTCATTGGAGTTCGCCTCCACCATCAACTGTTGGTTCTCCACGTGCAACTCCTAAGGTCTTTAATCTTCCAATATGGCTATCTCATGTATTCCGAGGCAAAGGCCAGTAGAGAAAAGTGGGGCCAGGACTAGGCAGAGGCAAAACATTTGCCTCGGGCACATAATTTAAGGGAAACTGAAAAACTCAGTAATCAAGATGAATCATCGTTTACGTAACGGCTTTGTGGTCATGTAATTCACGTACCACAAAATTCACCGTTTTAAAGGCCACAATTCAGTAGTGTTAATACATTCATAAGTTGTTTAACTATTGCCACTATCAAATTCTAGGACATTTTCATTACCCCCCCAAGAAACCCCGACCCCATCAGCAGATATACCACCTTCCTTATGCCCACCCCTCACAACCATCTATTTTCTGTGTAAATTTGCCCATTATGGATATTTGATACAAATGGAATCACAAAATATGTGGCCTTTTGTGTCTGTCTTCTGCCAGTTAAACGTTTTCAAAATTCACCCATGTTGTACCGTCTATCAGTATTTCATTCCTTTTTATGGATGAATAATATTCTATCATATGAATATGTCCTATTTATCAATTCATCAGTTAACGGGTACTGGAATTGTATCCAGTTGGGGATATTAGGTACACATTGATATACACATTTCTATGTGGCTATAAATTTTTAATTCTCTTGAGTATATGCTTAGGATGGAATTGCTGGGTCATATTGTAGCTCTATGTCTATAATTTGAGTAACTAGCAACTGTTTTCCAAAGCGGCTGCACCATTTCACTGTCCTACGAGCAGCGTATCAGGATTCCAAAGTTTTCATATCCTTTTTTTTTTTTAATTTTTTTTTAACGTGTATTTATTTTTGAGACAGAGAGAGACAGAGCATGAACGGGGGAGGGGCAGAGAGAGAGGGAGACACAGAACCGGAAGCAGGCTCCAGGCTCTGAGCCATCAGCCCAGAGCCAGACGCGGGGCTCGAACTCACGGACCGTGAGATCGTGACCTGAGCTGAAGTCGGACGCTTAACCGACTGAGCCACCCAGGCGCCCCCAAAGTTTTCATATCTTTACCAGCACTTGTTGTTACTTGTATTTTTTGTTAGCCATGTTAGTGAGTGCATAGTGATATCTCATCGTGCTTTCTTTTTCTATCTTCCTAAACCCATAATGCTGACCACCTTTTCATATGCTTATTAGCCATTAGTATGACTTCTTTGGAGAAATGTCAACTCAAGTCCTTTGCTCAACTTTTTAGTTATTTGTCTTTATGTTATCAAGTTGTAAACATTCTTTATATATTTCATATACAAGTTCCTTATTGGGTATATGTTTTGCAAAATTTTTGTCCCATTCTATGGGCTGTATTTTTTCTTCCTTAATGATACTCTCTAAAGCACAAAAGTTTTTAATTTTTATGAAGCCCAACTTATATATTTCTTCTTTTGTCACTTGTGCTTTTGATGTTGTATCCAAGAAACCATTCATTGCCTAATCCAAGATCATGAAGATTTACTCCTCTTTTCTTCCATGAGTTTTTGTTGGTCTGTTTTAGCTCTGGCATTTAGGTCAATGATCTATTTCGGGTTAATTCTTGTATGTAGTGTAAAATAGAGTCCAACTCCATTCTTTTGAATGTGGATATATAGTTATTCCAGCACCATTTGTTAAAACGACTATTCTTTTTCCACTAAATCGTCCTGACACCCTTGTTGAAAATCAATGATCACTGTAAAGGCTTATTCTGGGACTCTCAATTTTATACCACTGATCTATAAGATGGTATTAACGTCAATACCACATTATCTTTATCACTGTAACTTTGTAGTAACTTTTAAAAACAGGAAATGCAAGTCCTTGAACTTTGTTTTGCTTTTTCAAGATTGTTCTGGTTCTTCTGAGTCTCTTATATTTCCATATAAATTTCAGGATCAGCTTGTCAATTTCTGCTCAAAAGGCAACTGGGATTTTGACATGAGTTGCACTGAAGCTATGGATGGGGAGCACCGCCATCTTGACAATATTGTCTTCCAATCCATGAAGAGAGGATGTCTTTCCACTTATTTATCTTTTACTTCTTTCAGTGATGTTTTGTAGTTTTGGGTGTACAAGTTTTGAATGCCTTTTGTTAAATTTATCCCTAAGTATTTTATTTTTTGATGCTACTGTAAAGGGAATTTTATTTCATTTTCAAATTGCTCACTGCAAACATATAAAACTGATTTTTGTTTATTGATCTTATATGCTGCAACCTTGCTGAACTTATTAGCTCTAAGTGTGTGTGTGTGTGTGTGTGTGTGTGTAGTCCTTAGGATTTTCTATGTATAAGATCATGTCATCTACTCAATGACAGAGAACAAACTGAGGGTTTATGGAGGGAGGTGGGTGGAAGATGGGCTAGATGGGTGATGGGTATTAAGGAGGGCATTTATTCTGATGAGCCCTGGTGTTGAATGTGATGAATCACTGAATTCTACTCTTGAAACCATTATTGCACTGCATGTTCAATAACTAAATTTAGATGAAAGATAAACATAAAATATTTTTTAAAAATCATGTCATCTGCAAACCAAAATAGTTTTACCTCTTCCTTTCTAATCTGAATGACTTTTATTTCTTTTCCTTACCTAATTCCCTTGGCTAGAACCTCTGATAAAATATTGAATAAATGCAAAAAAATGGGAGGTGCCTGGGTGGCTCAATCGGTTGAACCTCCAACTCTTGATTTCAGCTCAGATAGTGATGCCAGGGTGATAGGATCAAGTCCTGTGTTGGGCTCTGCACTGAGCATGGAGCCTGCTTAGGATTTTCTCTCTCTCTCTCTCTCTCTCTCTCTCTCTCTCTCTCTCTCCCCTTCTCCCTCTCTCTCTCTCTCTCTCCCCCTCCATGGGCCACTCCCCTAATAGCATTCTCCTCTCTCCCTAAAATTAAAAAGAAAAAAGAAAAAAGAAGGAATCCTCATCTTGTTCCTTATCTTAGGGGGATGCATTCAGTCTCTCACCATTAAGTATTGTTAGTTATGGGGTTTTGGTAAATGCCTTTCATCAGCTCAAGGAAGTTTCCTTCTCCTCCCAGTTTTGTGAATGCTTTTATCATGAAGTGCTTTTGGCATTTGTTAGGTGCTTCTGCTATGTCTATCAAGATGATTACGAAGTTTTTGTACTTATTCTATTAATAAGGTACATTGCAGTGGTTTTCATACGTTAAGCCAATCTTGGATTCCTCAGATAAAGCCCACTTGGTCAGGGCATGTAAACCTTTCTATATGTTGCTGGCCTCAGTTTGCTAGTATTTTGTTACAGATTTGTGCATCTATATTCATAAGAAATATCAGCGTATACAGTTGACCCTTGAACAACATGGGTTTGCCCTGTGTGGGTCCACTCATATACAATTTTTTTTCAATAGAGTACAGTACTGTAAATGTATTTTCCTTACGATTTTCTTCATAAAATTTTCTGTTCTCTAGCTTATTTTATTGTACATAACACATATAAATAATAAATATACAAAATATGCGGTAGTTCTTATCAGTAAGGCTTCTAGTCAATGGTAGGCTATTTGTTAACTTTTTGGGGAGTCAAGTAATATGTGGATTTTCAACTGCATGGGGGATTAATGCCCCTCACTCCTGCACTGTTCCAGAGTCAGCTGTACTTTTCTTGTGATCTCTTTGTCTGGTTTTGGTATCAAAGTAATACTGGCCTTAAACAATGAGTTGGGAAATGGTCCTTCCTTTCCCATTTTCTGGAGGAGATTGTGCTATACCATCAAGTCTTCTTCAAATATTTAGTAGACTTTAGCAGGGGAGCCACACACGCCTGGGCTTTGCCTTGTGAGCATTTCTTTCATTACTAAATCTCTCCACTTACAATAGGTCACGTCAAAGTCTCTGTTTCTTTTTGGGTAGTTTGGTAGTCATGTGTCTTCCTAGGGATTTTCCACTTCACCTAGGTTATCGTAACTCGTTGACATAAAATTATTCATAATATGATCCTTTTTATTTCTCCAAGGCGGGTAGTGATGTTCCTTCTTTTAGTCCTGATTGCAGGAATTGAGCTTTTTCTATTTTTCTGTTGGTCAGCCAGCTAATGGTTTGTCGATTTTGTTGATTTTTTTTTCAGCGGACTAATTTTTGGTTTCACTGATTTTCTCTACTGTTCTCTATTCTCTATTTTATTTACTTCTGCTCTAGTCTTTATTATTTCCTACCTTCTACTTGTTTTGGGTTTCATTTGCTCTTTTTCTACCTCCTTAAGGCAAAAGGTTATGTTACTGATTTGTGATCTCTCCTCTTTCATTTCCGCCCATTTTATTGTGATACAACTGACATAGTACTGTGTGTTTAAAATGCACAACATAATGACTTGACTTACCTATACTGTGAACTGATTATCACAATGAGTTAACATCCATCATCTCACACAGATTAAAAAAAAAGTTTTCTTTCCTTCTGATAAAACCTCTTAGGATTCACTCTCTTAACGACTTTCATATATACCATACTGCATCGTTAACTACACTCATCATATTGTACATTATGTCCACAATACTTACTTATAACCGGAAGTCTGTACATTCTGTATATTTTGACCACCTTCATCTAATTCCCCCACCCCTCACCACCACCCCACCTCCAATAACCACAAATCGAATCTCTTTTTCTATGAATTTGGATTGTTTTTATGTTCCACAGATAAGTGAAATTATACAGTATTCGTCTTTCTCCATCTGACTTATTTCACACAACATAATGCCCTCAAGGTCCATCCATGTTGCTGCAAATGGCAGAATGTCATTTGATGCCTTAATAATATTCCTGTGTATCACAATTTCTTTATTTATTCTAATAGGCACTTAGATAGTTTCCATGTCTTAGATATTGTATGCAATGCTGCTATCAACATTGGAGTGCAGGTATCTCTCCAATATAGTGTTTTCATTTTCTTTGGAATTGTTTCCTATGTATATATTCCCAGAATTGGAACCGCTAGATCCTATGGTTTATCTATTTTTAACTTGGGGGGAAACCTCAATACTGTTTTCCATAGTAGCTGCACCAATTTACCTTCCCACCAACACTGCACATGTGTTCCCTTCTCTCCACATTCTTGCATTCATCCTTTTATTTTTTTTTTTAATGTCAGCCATTCCAAAAGGATTCAGTGATATTTCACCATGGTTTTGATTTGCCAATGAACTGTGATGCGAGGCATCTTTTCATGTGTCTGTTGGCCATGCATATATCTTCTTTGGAAAAATGTTTATTCAGGTCCTTCACCTATTTTTAAAATCGGATTATTTGATTTTTATGTTGAGTTGCATGAGTTCTTTACATATTTTACATATTAACCCCTTCTCAGATATACGGTTTGTAAAGATTTTTTTCCCATTCCAAATGTTGTCTTTTCATTTTGTTGACTCTCTTCTTTTAGAAGTATAGGCATTAACAGCTATAAATTTCCCTCTAAGCACTGATTCAGTGGCATCCCTTAGGTTTTAGTATGTTATGTTTCTGTTTTCATTCACCTCAAAATATGTTCTAATTTCCCTTATTATTTCTTCCTTGACCCAGGAGCTATTTAGGAGTGTGTTAATTTCCACATTTATGTGAGTTTCTGAATTTCCTTCTACTATTGGTTTCTTACACCATTCCACTGTGATCAGAAAGCACTTTGTATGATTTCAATAATTTTAAATTCATCAAAACTTGTTGTATGGCCTAATATATGTTCTATGGCCTAATATAGTCTATTCTGAAGAATTTCTGTATGCGATTAACAACAATGTGTATTCTGCTATGGTTGAATGCAGTGTTCTTTGGATGTCTGTTCTAGTTTATTTATAATGTTCAAATCTACTTCCTTATTGAACTTCTGCCCAGTTTCAATCCATTATTCAAAGTGGGATATTAAAATCTCCAGTGGTTATTGCTGAACTTTGTATTTCTCCCTTCAATTCTGTTCGTTTTTGCTTCATGTATTTTGGGATCTGATGTTATTTGCACATGTTTGTAATTATAATGTCTTCCTGATAAATTGACCTATCAATATATAATGACTCTCTTTACCCTTGTAATAGTATTTTTCTTAAAGTCAATTTCTCCAGTATTAGGACAGCCACTCCAGCTCTCTTTTGGTTACTTTTTGCATGGTGTGTCTTTTCAGTTTATTTGTTTCTTGAGAGAGAGTGTGTGCATGCAAGTAACAGAAGGGCAGAGAGGGAATCCCAAGCAGGCTCCACACTGTCAGCATGGAGACCGACACGCGGCTCAAAGTCATGAATCTCAAGATCATGACCTGAGCCGAAGTTGGACGCTTAACTGACCAAGCCACCCAGGCACCCCACACAGTACATCTTGTTATATTCTTTTACTTTTGAACTATTTGTGTTTAAATATAACGTGGGTCTGTTGTAGAGAGAATATAGTTAGGTCATGCTTATTTAATTCATTCTGCCCATCTCTGCTTTTTCATGGGAGTGTTTAGTCCATTTACATTTAACATAATTACTGGTAAAATTTAAATCTACCATTTTATTGTTTTCTATATATCTTAGGCCTTTTTGTTCCTCTATTCCTCCATTACTGCCTTATTTTTTATTTTAGTATCCCATTTTAATAACCTTGTTTCTTTTATTATATATTTTTTAGTTATTTTCTTAGTTGGTTACACCATCTTTTACATTTACCTATGGAGTTGCCTTTACTGATACTCTTTTTTTTCTCCTATGGATTTGAATTACTGTCTAGTTTCTTTTTGTTACAACTAGAAAGATTCCCTTTTTTTGTAGGATACGTCTGCTAGTGACAAACTGGTTTCTCTGAGATGTCTTAATTTTTTTTTATTTTGAAAGACAGTTTTGCTGCATATAGAATTCTTGATTGTTCTTTCTTTCAGCACTTTAAATGTGTCATCTTACTACTTCTGGCATCCACGATTTCAGACGAAAAGCTAGCTGTTAATCTTATTGAGGATCCCTTTAACACCATGATTCACTTCTCTCTTGCTATTTTTTTTTTTTTTTTTTGGCTTTTGATAGCTTGACTGTATAAGTGTACATCTCTGTGTTTATCCTACTTGGAATGTACTAACATTCCTGAGTATTCAGGTTGATATTTTAAATGAAATTTGTCAAGTTTTAGGCTATTGTTTCTTTTTTTTTTTTTTTAACTTTTATTTATTTTTGAGACAGAGACAGAGCATGAACGGGGGAGGGTCAGAGAGAGGAAGACACAGAATCTGAAACAGGCTCCAGGCTCTGAGCTGTCAGCACAGAGCCCGACGCAGGGCTCGAACTCACGGACCGTGAGATCGTGACCTGAGCCGAAGTAGGCCGCTTAACCGACTGAGCCACCCAGGCGCCCCGGCTATTGTTTCTTCAAGTATTCTTTCTGTCTCTTTCTCTCTCCTGCTTCTGGGACTTCCATTATGGGGGGGGGGGGAAGCCTGTGTAATTTCAATTGACTTCCAAGTCCACTAATTCTTAGTTCTGAAAATTTAAATCTGTTGTTGACCCCATCTCGTCATTTTTTTCATTTCAGTCATTGTGCTTTACAACTCCAGAATTTCTATTTTGTCCTTTATTATCTCTCTCTCTTCACTGATATTCTCTATTAGGTAAGACATAATTTTCATACTTTAATGCTTTAAATGTGAATTCCTTTCACTCTTTGAACCCATTTATAATCACTGATTTAAAATGTTTGTCTAAATCAAAACCACACTCAGATATCACCTCACGCCAGTCAGAGTGGCCAAAATAAACAAATCAGGAGACTACAGATGCTGGAGAGGAAACGGGAACCCTCTTGCACTGTTGGTGGGAATGCAAATTGGTGCAGCCACTCTGGAAAACAGTGTGGAGGTTCCACAAAAAATTAAAAATAGACCTACCCTATGACCCAGCGATAGCACTGCTAGGAATTTACCCAAGGGATACAGGAGTACTGATGCATAGGGGCACTTGTACCCCAATGTTTATAGCGGCACTCTCAACAATAGCCAAATTGTGGAAAGAGCCTAAATGTCCATCAACTGATGAATGGATAAAGAAATTGTGGTTTCTATACACAACGGAGTACTACGTGGCAATGAGAAAGAATGAAATATGGCCCTTTGTAGCAACGTGGATGGAACTGGAGAGTGTGACGCTAAGTGAAATAAGCCATACAGAAAAAGACAGATGCCATATGTTTTCACTCTTATGTGGATCCTGAGAAACTTAACAGAAACCCATGGGGGAGGGGAAAGAAAAATAAAAAAGAGGTTAGAGTGGGAGAGAGCCAAAGCATAGGAGACTGCTAAAAACTGAGAACAAACTGAAGGTTGATGGGGGGTGGGAGGGAGGGGAGGGTGGGTGATGGGTATTAAGGAGGGCACCTGTTGGGATGAGCACTGGGCATTGTATGGGAACCAATTTGACAATAAACTTCATATATTGAAAAAATAAAAAATAAAAAATAAAAAAAATTAAATGTTTGTCTACTAAGTCCAATATCTGGACTCTCAGGGACACTTCTGGATTTTCCCTGTCCCTTCTTTCTTTGTGTGTGTTGAAAACTGGATTTTCAATAAACTCAGATTTCACTCTCCATCAAAGGTTTATTGTTGTTGTTGCCTGTTGTTTTTGTTGACACTAATGCTGTGTATCCATTTCCAGGACTAATTCTATAAAGTCTGTTTTATCATATGTAGCTGCTTAAGTCTTTGTTTAGTTGCCTTTAATGGCCAACTAATGACAAAACAGAAATTCCCTGGGGCACCTGGGTGGCTCAGTCAAACCTCTGACTCTTAATTTCAGCTCAGATCATGATCACACATCATTCGTGAGTCAGAGCCCCACATCAGGCTCTGTGCAGACAGCGTGGGGCCCACTTGGAATTCTCTCTCTCCTCCTCCCTCTCTGCCCCTCCCCCACTCCCTCCCTCCCTCTCTCTCTCTCAAAATAAATAAGCATTGTTTCTAAACCAAAAATTTCTTTAAATGCGTTGAACTAATATGTCTCTCAGCCTTCATTGAGGAATTGTGTGTATGTAGTCACATTCTTTCTATGCTCTGATAGGCAGTTTACAACTCTCCCTTAGCCTTTTCTTCCCGCTTGTATAGAGAGCCTCAGTGTCACCCAGGGTAACAGATTAGGGCCTTCACAAGTCCTCGGCAAATGTATAAATTTTCACATGCGCAGGGGCCTGGTAGATTCTAAAACATATGTCAAAGCGTTTCAGATCCCACAGATACCTCCTATCCCAATTATTCTTTTTAAGGTTTTTTTGGTCAACCTCTTTCTTGTCAACCTCAACAGGTGTAGCCACCTCAGGCACCTGCAATGTTAAGTGCTGCTGAGTGTCTTTAAAAAATGCCCTAAGGCTGTTCACACAAAATGAGTTCTGAAACAGGCGAAATGTAAACAAGCTCTGAGGTGCCTGGGGGGCTCAGTCGGTGAAGTATCTGACTCTTGATTTTGGCTCAGGTCATGATCTCACAGTTCGTGGGATCGAGCCCTGCATCAGGCTCTGGGCTGACAGCACAGAGAATGCTTGGGATTTTCTTGCTCTCTCTCTCTCTCTGCCCCTCCCCTGCTAACGTGCTCGCTCCCTCCCTTTCTCTCTCACAATAAACTTTAAAAAAAAAAAAAAAAAAAAAAAAAAAACAAGCTCTGAGGATAGAGCTTTTCAACATTTGCCAGACAGGTCATATAGTGACAATTTGCCGAGAGTGGGGACTTTTGAAGAGCTCAGAACTTGTTCTTACCCCTCCAATAGCATTTAGTTTTCAAGGCTACTGTACTAGGAGTTCACTGTTCTGAAATTCAGTCTTTTCTCTTGAATAAATGCTCCTTGAATTGTTGCAACTCTCTGATTTAACCCCAGAGTTCTAAAATAGTTTATTATGCCAATATTTGCCTCCATGAAATTTTGTTCTCTGGGCTGTTTTGCAGGGGAATATTTACTGAAAGTCCTTACTCTAACATTCCAGATGTGGTTCCAAGATAAGGGTTTTTTTTTTTTTTAATAAAAATGCATGATGAATAAAATATCAAAATTTTAAGCTAAGACACAATCAGTGACAGTGCTGTGCCGCTTCATCCTGGAGGCTGACACCAGAGGAAAAAATCAATACTGATTTTTTTTTTAATTTGGTATTTTGCTCATCATGAACTTTTTGCACTAATCTTCTTTTATTCTTTTTTAACGTTTATTTATTATTGAGAGACAGAGAGACACAGAGCGTGAGCAGGGGAGGGGCAGAGAGAGGGGGAGACACAGAATCCGAAGCAGGCTCCAGGCTCCGAGCTGTCAGCACAGAGCCCGATGTGGGGCCCGAACTCATGAACTGTGAGATCATGACCTGAGCCGAAGTCAGTCGCCCAACCGACTGGGCCACCCCGGCGCCCCTGATTTTCATTTTTAAATTACATTGAGAGATCATTTATTTTTGTTGTTTGGTTTTTGATACCTCTTTAAATTCTGCACCTGAGACGAGTGTCTGACCAGCCTCTCTCTGGTCCCAACCTTAGACAAATGCAATTTTCAGACCACATCTCTGCTTTAAAAAAAAAAAAAAAAAAAAAAAAAAAAAGTTCTCCAAACTGAGATATTAGCTCTAATTCACTTTTATATTCCGTTACAATATCTTGGGTTGTTGTCAAAATGATAATCCAAAAATCTAGCAGAAAATTTTTAGTGGGAAGCCGAGGAGCAGAGGATAACGAAGTTCTAATACGCTAACTTCCAAGTCTTCTAGGAGAGGTGTATTAGCTCGCTCAGTACAAAGCTGATCAGGAGCCGCCAGTTAAACTAAAACAATACAGACCGTTGCACAGAAACACTGGTTAGAGTCTGTACAATTTAAATATAACGTGTCGCATATCTGCCATACAAATTTCCTAAGATATCAGGCAACACTAACAGAAAATGCATCAGCCTTACAAATATCAATTCCAACCAAAATTTTTTTGAGAGAGAGAGAGAGAGAGAGACAAAGAGCGAGTGAACGTATGCAAATGGAGAAGGAGCAGAGGGACAGAGGCTCCAAACCCAGCCGGGGGCCCAGTGTGGGGCTCAATCCCACAAACCCGTGAGATCGTGACCTGAGCAGAAATCAAGAGCTGGACAACTCACTGACCGAGCCACCCAGGTGCCCCCCAAAATCATTCTTGTACATGATTTTAGTTCTCGGGTTGGCATTCCCGGAAAATGAACTAATGGAAATCGAAGAATTAGGGGCAAAAAAATGTGTTTGGCTTAGTCTGTGGCAACATTTCCAACCTGAGAAGACAATTATTTGTAGGGAGCGAAAGACTGTCTTGAGAAGCTATGTTGAGTGGGTCATTTCAAACAGCTTAGTATGGAGATAATTCTGGATGATTTGAGATTACTTCTCCTATACTGCATCGAGCAGAGATAGTGTTCACGTTAGCTTTTTAGATCAGTACTTTGCAGCAACAGTCTGGTGAAGTGTGGAAATTTAACTTCCCTATTAAGTGCTCATTATTTGCTTCTGCTGTTTCATTATCATTTCTTGTAATCCACGGCTCTATACTCGATGCTTTTTCCACCGTGCTTTTGGAAAGCATTTAAAATCACGGTATCAGTATCAGCCTGTTTCTGGACAAATGTATTTCCCTTACTATAGTCTTTATAGAAGCTAACACACCCTGTTGGCTTTTCACTGCTGCGGGTGAGTCAAAGTTCCCAAAGTCAGTATCAACCTGTCATTGATAGTGGCTTCGCCCTCATCACATACACCGCTGACTTACCTTTAATGACTGTGTGTCTACACACGGCTACACATCGGCAGCCAAAGAGCAGATTCCCCTCCTCCAACCCTAGCTAACTCCAGGTGCCTTCAGGTCACTGGGTTCCCTCCAGCTCACTCTCCACCTCCACGTTCCCCAAGAAAGAGCAGTGTGGCTTCCGCTGCCAACATCCTGATTTAGCGCAGTTCTATTTGTTCCTGGGGGACCGCAGGGAACCGAGGCACAAGTGCCAACTTCCTCCTGCAACGAGCCGATGGGAACCATCAATGAGGACACACAACCTCCCTCCAACTCCCAGTTCATGTAATGGTGTAGACTGGATTCCACGTCCCCGAAAGGCCCTCGGTCGCAACTGGTCCCAAGCCACCATGCCACCCAGGGTCCCAAGAGAAACACCACCACCCGCTCGCCTGACACAGCCTCAGGTTGCTGCAGAAGAGAGTCCAAGGGGAGGCCCAAGAAACCGCTACAGCCGTCGTGGGGAGGCGCTGGCCATCGCCATCTGGCCTCCCTGATGGTCCTGCCATGTGCCAGTGGAGCTCTGGTCTGAGGGCCCTGTACTAGCCGTTCCCCAGGGAGCAAAATGCTCCTCCCCCTTATGGCTCCTCCCCCTTATGGCTCCTCCCCGATGGCGCTTTCTTCCATCTCGTTTAGGGCTCCACTCAATGTTCCCCTCAGAGAGGCCTTCCCCGACCCCCCTACTTGACACAACAATTCCTTGCCCTACATTCCTACTATGATTTACTTGTCTCTGTACCACTGCCCCTACCTGGTCTACCGAACATCTATTTAAATGTACCTATTACGCTCACTGTAAGTTCCTCAGGGGCACAGTTTTGGTCTGTTTTGCTCACTGCTCTGTAAGAAGACCTAATGCTGAGAACAGCGCGTGTCTCGAGCTTCGGGCGGATGCTGTTAAAGCAAAACCAAGCCGGACACTAAGGGCACTACAGGCGGCTTGTATTCGGTATATACTGCAAAAGCGGAAAGAGACTTCAGGAGAGAACTGAGCTCACCTGCAATCCGGGTGACCGGGTGTTTGAAAAGAAGAACGGGGTAATAAGGAGGGGGAACAAGCAGAGTCAAGGAATCGGGCAGGGTGGCTGCTGCCCGTCAAGGCAATTAGGCCATCTGTGTCTGCTAAGTGGCACCTGTCAGAGTTAGGCTCCCACACAGACTGGGAGACAGAGGCTCTACCCTCCCTCGGGATTACATGTCAAAGGAATGGCTTTCAGGTCTTTGAGAAAGACACTCCTGGGTTGTAGGATATACGTCTACATCTCGAAGGGGCAGGGAAAGGATTACGATTGTAAGTTTTTCTAATAAATACTTAACGAAAGGGAAGTCAGGGCCCCCACGATCAGGTGTCGGCCAGGACAAAAGGTAAATCCTTTCTGGCAGCCTTGGGCTTTTCCAAACCGGAACTCCAGGTGGGTGGGGCTGGGTCATCCCAGAGAGGAGGCCTTAGGCTTCTAGAAGCCAAGTCAGAGTTTTTCAAGAAGAGTCTTAGTGTGTGCGTGGGAGGGTTGGGGCTGGGGTGGGTGCACAGGGGGAAGTGTGTCCCAGGCTGCAGTTCTTATAGGCCAAGGCTGAGGTCAAGAAGGGTCCTCAGAGGAGCCTTGCTACAGTTTGGTCAAAGAGAGGGTCTGTGCAGGGGCGGGGGGGGGGGGGGGTGCTGGATGGATGGGGCACAAGGGTTGGAGGGAAAGGGGTCGAGATGTTAAGCTCTGAAGGCGCCCAAACTCAGATAGGAAGTAGCAATCGTGTCAGTAAAAAAGGGAAAATCCTCCTCTCTTCTCAGCAGCTCCCTTTCAAACATTCCTGCCATGGGCCCAATCAGGCTGCTAATGGGGACAAGTCAACAGTCCACGCGAGTCCTTCCCGACATGCATTGGTTTCCCTCAGAATATTTTCCAGGCCTGAGTTTGTTCCCTGTTTAAAATTCATATTAGAGACAGATCCTAAGGAGTTTACAAAAAGATCTCCTAATGGAGCTGATGCTATCTGTTCCTATTAACTTTCTAGTAATGAAGCATCTCTTAGTAGTTAATTTTTTTTTCCTTCCTTCTCCCTTGGCAGCCCGCCTCTGAGATGTGGAAGGGCTTTAACCCACTTTCTTCCTTTCCCCACCCCCGGCTCAGCTTTTCTCCACCTCCAACTCACACCCTCGGGGCCAGAAAAGCCCCGGTTCTGGTTCGTGCAAAATCACCAGGCAAAGAGTCGGTTCTCCGAGTACCCGCCTGATCTCAGTAGCTGCATGTGGCCCGAGGTCACAGCACCCTGCACTATTTGAGCAGGTCAACTGCAACACTGGCCCGATTTCGGGTTTTGTCTTTTCGTAAGACTGGGGATGTTAAAATAAGAAAAAGCATTTTTATAAGTTAGCTTAACATTCAAACACCATTGAGAGCCAGAGCAGACTGAGACTTTGTAGAGCGTTACATTTACATGAGGGAGGTAGGGGGGAGGCGGGAGCGTCCACCTCGTCTAAAAAGAATTCAAAACGCAAATATAAAATTAGGCAGGACCAGGCGAACGCACGGCCAGTGGCCTTCCCAGGGGCTTGGAAGAAGCCGAATGAGGGGCCCCGAAGCTTAAGGTTCATTAGCTTCCCGGTAAATCCGCCTCTGCTGGGAGAAATAAAAGACTAGAGCGGTTTATACCGCGGCATTAAAATCTCTAGAAAACCGCTAAGCATAACAGCGTTCTATTACCTCAGTCCTCTAGATGCTGTTCTTATCTCTCTCTCACAAACCTCCGTCCCTTCCGTTCCCTCTAATTTGGCCCCAGCAGTTCATTATAAAAAGTACATGTGCCCGGCTGGGGTTGCGCGTCCTTCCCCTATTTGGGCTCTAAGAATCCAGTAATGTGTCAATTACGTAATAGCCCAAACAGGGAGTTTAACAGAGTACAAAAAGCATAGTCGTGGTTCTTACATAAGCCTTCATAAACCATCCATAAGATCCGAGTATCTGTAATATCTGGAATTACATAAGGCAGACAAAAAACACTGACTCGGCAGCCAGGCCTATTTCCAACCTTAGAAACAATAAAAAGCGTCTTGCACCTAATTTGCTTCTCTATATTAAGTTTTTAATGAGACGAAGACGACCTTTAATAAGACTTGATTATCTTTTCACGTACGCATAAGGAATACCCTGACACTACGACTCAACTTCACTGTTACCTCTGCACAAAGAAATGTCCCACTTTGGACTCCTCTACACCTGTCACACGGAATTACGGGGCTCTGAAAAGCAACAGCGATTTCTGCAGGTTTAGAAAAATAACCGAGGAAGATCTCTGGATACGATACAAAAGTGCACGTGCTATAATTTTTCTTTCCAATGCCATTTTTTTTCTCTCCGAATTTTTAACCACTTACTTTTTTTTGACCTACCTTAAGCCACTGTAGCCACACGTTGAGCTACGAAGTGGCAAATTAAAAGAAACAGTGCTACCCAATGGGTCTCACCCCCACCCCCGGGGCTGCACGTCAGAATCACCGAGAGAGCTTTGACCATTACAAATGCCTCAGCACCACCCAAAACCATGATCTATAAATTGAAAACAGAAAGGAATACTTGGGGTGAGGCACAAGAGGGGGTCCCCAGACATCAGAATTTCTGATGTTTTCTACCTCTGTCTTCTTCTTACCTGAAAAAAATAACCATATATATGAGCAGAGGTTTTCTTAAGAGGGAATCTTTAAGAACAGATAGCTCATAATTACTAAGTTTCCATCAGCTATACAAATAAAATCATCCCATAGTTTGAAAGCCATAAAGGAGATCTGTGGGATCTTTTTATTTCTATCAATAAGGAGTCAAAATATTTTCACCAACTGTCTTAACAGTCTTTACAAAACCCATTTTATTTTTTAATGTTTTGCAATTCTACCTAATGAATTCAAAGAAGGAGCCCTATATTATCTCAAAGGGTACCTCAAGTTATGACCAGGCTTCCCTTCAAGTAAAGTTTTGGTCTGAAAACCTAGTTCTGACTTATCTTCAACCGTTCTCCTCAGATGCTCTGGCAATCACTTCTATAACTTCACCAATGAGCAAATATTTTTTAAAGCACTTCTAGAACGGAGAGTACAGGCGCCTTTGGTACCCTGCCAGGAGTTCTTCTTTCCATGTTTGTATTTAAAATAGATTGGTAGTAACATCACTTGTGTGCCTGAAATTCCTTCTGTGCAGAGGCTCAGAATGAGAAAAACACAAAAAACAAAACAAAAAAAAAAAAAGCACCACTTCACTGCTTTGCCATTATAAAGCTCAAAGGAAATAACACATTCATACTAAATTAAGACGAAGACATAGAACAAATTTCTCCGAAGCGGGGGGTGGGGGGGAAGGACTCGGCTCCCCTAACCCACCCTCCCTCCTGAAACAGGGGGTGCGGGCAAGGGTGCCACACGAGCTGCAAGACCGCGGCCCAAGCAGGTGACGCGAGCAGGAAAGAAGCAGCGCTGTGATGACCAGAAAAGCCAAATAAAATGCTGCGCTGCCCGGGGCCGGTTGCAATCACTCCCCAACTCCGCGCACCTGCCTGCGAGCGGGTTCCAAGAAGCCAGGCTCCCGGAGCCCAGCGCGACCCCGTCGGGCTGCGCGGAAGAGGATTCGCTCACCTGGGTGGGAAAGGGCCAAGGAAGATGTCCCAGAAGCCACCACTGCCCTCAACGAGACTCGCATCCCGGACCGGGTGCGGACGCGCTTCCTCCGCGTCTTCCTCCTCCTCCTCCTCCTCCAGCTCGAGTTCTCTATTTACCGACGGGCGTGTACTCCGCTGACCGGCCACGGAGATCCCCGAAGCGGGGACCCCGACAAACTTGCCGGGAGAGGCCAGCGGAGGCGGCGCGGCCAGGGACGCCCCCGCACCTGCGGCGCGCTCTCCGCCACCGTCGCCTCGGCGGCCGCCCACGCCCGCCGGCAGCGCCGGCTCCGCGCCCCCGCACTCACCTCGCGCCGGCACCGCCCAGGCCGCCGCCGCCGCCCCCCTCCCGGCTCCGGCCGCTCCGAGGCCACCGGGGCCCGTCGACAGCGCGCCCGGGCGCGCCCCGCCTCGGCCGCCGCTCCTCCGGCCGCGTCGCCCGGACAAAGACGGGCGGCGGGGCGGGCGGCGGCGAAGCCCGAGGCTCGGAGCGCGCCGCGCCACCCGCGCGCCTCGCTCGCGAGGTGCGGTCGGCGGTGACAGCCCCCGGGGAGGCGAGCGGGCCCGCGCGGGAGGGCGGCGCGGGGCGGCAGAGGCGCGCACCCCCTCCCGGCCGCCCCGAGACGCGCACGCCGGGGCCCGGGCGCCTCCTCCCGGCCCGGCGCCCCGCACACCGCAGCCGCGCCGCCGGGGAGCCGCAGCGCCCTCTGCCGGCCGCGGGGCCTCGGTGCGCGCGCCGTCCCGCTGCAGCTCCGCGCGGGCCCGGGGGGAGGCGGCCCTTCCGCGCCGCCGCGCTCCGCGGGCGACCCTGCGACCCCCGGGCCCCGCCCCCCGGGGCAGGAAGGACTAAGACTGAGGGGGGCGGGGGTGCGGGGGGGGCTTCGAGGAGCGGGATCTGCTGGATTTCTCTTAGGACGGACGAGGGGGCAGCTTCCCGGTCTAGGCAGCAGGAGGAATTCGGGGTCAGCGGAGGGGAAAAGCTTGGGAGGGCGGCGGCATTCCTGATGCACGAGGAACCCGAAGTTGATCTCGGGAAATGGCTGTAGGAAAAAGGCAGGCGTTTCCTTCTAGACTCAGGTTTGTGTCTGTGCCCGACACTGTTCGAGGGGTTCTGGAGAACTTGACGGATAACATCCTGACTTATGAACAAGTACACGGGCTCCTCAAAGATTGTCCCAGTCCTGCCTGAAATGCTCTTGGCCTCCCTCAGCAGTGCACCTAGAAGGTTTAGAAAGGCAATGGAGATCGGGGAGCTACTCCCTGTGGTTCAAGCGCAGAGGAATAAACGTTTCCCAGCATAAAAATGAAATGGTGTCGTTTTCCCTGTTAAGCAGTGTTTTATGCAAGTCAACTTTTTAACAAGCTGCACTACTTGGTGAGGGGAAATCATGAAGCAGCACCTTTTTTCCACGCGGCCTTTTGAAATCATTCTATCAGATCTCCCTTCTCCTCTGGAAGAATCTGGGGCAGATTTCATAGCTTTTTCTGTCGCTTTCAAGTGTTAACAAACAGGCTGATTCCCCAGTATTCCAAAGTCCAGTCCAATGGAAATCAAAACTGTAGTCTCATTCCACCTAAGCCTTCCCCATTCCCCCCGCAGCACCCGCCAGCTGGGTATGACCCCAGCTCAGAAGCCTGCGTCTAGGGAATGGAAACATCTTTTCCTTCTTTGTCCTACAATCCTCCAGCCGGCTCTGTGAAGGCTGGTTCTGCCAGGATGGCAAGGCGGGGGACGTCCCCTGAACCCTGCCCTGGTCCTCCCTTCCAGGTCAGCTTCTCTGGTGGTCCTCCTCGCACAGACCTTCTGCGGAGTCCCCAAGCTCCGGCAGGCTGACCTGGCTAGCTTCCACCACGGCCGCGCTGACCCACAGAGGACAGGTGGTGTGTTTGCCAATCCAGCTAGAAGGGCAGGTCAAGGCACTGCGCTGCACCCCCGCCCTCTTTCTCTGGTCACAGGCTCCGGTGAGTCTCTCTCCTTGAAGTTTCTAATGTGGGATTCAAGCGGCCATCTCTGGGTTTGTGCACGTCCTCGAGCCCCAAGTGAAACATGCCAGGCTCTCCCCAAGTCGTTCCCCAGAAGCATGTCTGTCTTTGAATGAAGTGGCTGCGGTCTCCCCCCGTCCCTCAAAGCACCCCGTAATTCTCACTGCCAATCTTCTCCCTGGATCACTGTCCCCTTTTCCTTAAATTTGGGCTGAAAATGGCAGAACCTTTACTCAGTAATCACAGCGTCCAGCTCTTACCCCTTCCAGTCTACCACAGCACTCACGCCAAGGTCATACGTCCCCCTGCGTGGCTGGGCATGAGGGCATCACTAGCACTGGGCCATTGCTGCCTGATGGAGGACTGATCTGACGCTCCGCCTTTGTTCCAGAACTCCCGACCACCCTGCGAATGCTCTCTCAAGATATGGCTACACTCTGAAGCTCCTCGCACCCAATCTTCCCCCCCTTCCCGCTCTCCCTTCGCAGGTGCCAGCCTTGAACAGTCTGAAGGCTGTCCTCACTTACATGCCAGCCTCCCCCTCCTGCCCGCACCACCCCGGGCAGGTGTTCTCTCAACATTTCTTTCCCACATCTAATCCTTCTTGGCATCTGCCTCTCAGAGGTCCCAAACTGGCACAGCCACCTATTGTTCCCAGCAGTTTATTCCAAGACAAGTCCCATTTTGACATGCGGTCATGCTTGTATTTAGAAGCTATGAACAGAAGAGTAGAGTGTTCTCTTGAGGGAAAAAAAAAAAAAAATGATCAGCAGGTGTCTTAGCATAGGTTTCCTCCACCCCTCTCCCAAATCAGAACCTGATAGAAGGACTTGGATGCAGAGAGATTATTTCGGTAGCTAAGCCAAGGAGCAGGAGTGTTGACATTGAAAAACCAAGCCAGGGAAGTATGAAGAGACAACAGAAAGGTGTGCCATCTCACTGTGTCATCAAGGTCACCGCTTGAGGGCAATACCAATGCGATGTCTGAGAAGCTTTCACGGTTCTCCCAGATTTGCCACCTCAAAGACGTGGGCTGAACACTTACCATCTGGCTCCTGTTGTCCGTGAACTGGAATTGTCTTTGGGGCTTGCTTTAACTCCCACACACTTTCGGGCACCCAGGGCTTTAGCAGCGATCTTGAGGCCGAAACACAGAGCGACTCATGGCAGACGTACAGAGTGAGTGCGACACTGTCAACTGGACTCCCGGCTCGCAAGGCACGTCCGTCAGAGCTGTGGGTCAGGGGAGCCGAGGAGATGTGGGCAAGGGCATCAAAAGTGCCTGCCCTTGCAGGTGTCAGGGGCATCTTCCCCGTTGCCTCGCCACGCTGAGGGGCACGTGGGTCAGCCAGGGACATCTGCCTGGTGCAATTCCACATTGCTGAAATGCCAGTGGAAAAAGACGAAGGAAGGAAGGGTAGAGCGGTGTTTGCAAGTCAGAACGACACTCGCCAGGAGACTGGTGTCCTAGTTCAGGCTGCTGCAACAATACCATACGCCGGGTGGTTTATATACAACACGCATTTATTTCTTCGGTGTCTGGTAAGGGCCCGCTTCCTAGAGAGCCACCCTTTTGCGGTCACCTCACAGGATGGGAAGGGTAAGGGAGCCCTCTGGAGTCTCTCCCAGAAGGGCTCACGGAATTCCTAGAAATGGAACCGTTTGCGCTTGAGGCTGGTACAGGCGGGCTCCAGCACCCCCACTCTGTCGGTGCTCCAGAGCTCCCCCCCTCATGACCTAATCACCCCCCAGGGGCTCCACCTCCAAATACCAGTACATCGGAAGTTAGGTTCCAACACATGACTTCGGGGGGACGTAAACATTCAGACCACCGCAATCCGTTTACCGTCCAGCAGGACGTTATTAGGGTTCGGTGCCTGCGAGGAGGGCAGGGAACCAGGATTATTGGACAAAGAGAGTAATCAGATTGAGTTGCGCCCAACAAAGCCTCAGCCAAACCCTCGGGGAGCTCTGAGCACATACAGAGTGGTGTGCTAGAGCCTCCTGGTTCCGGCCCGGAAGCACAAATTGTTCCATTCCTAGGAATTCTGTGAGCCAGTTGTTAAACACAGCCATTACCAAAGATTAAATGATAGGAGCGCCTGGGTGGCCCCGTCGGTTGAGCGTCCGACTTCGGCTCAGGTCACGATCTCGCGGTCCGTGAGTTCGAGTCCCGCGTCGGGCTCTGTGCTGACGGCTCGGAGCCTGGAGCCTGCTTCGGATCCTGTGTCTCCCTCTCTCTCTGCCCCTCCCCTGCTCATGCTCTGTCTCTCTCTCGCTCAAAAAGTAAAATGAACATTAAAAAAATTTTTTTAAGATTAAGTTATATAAACTTACAGTGTTTTCTCTATCTGTAGCTACATATATACATTATATACAATACATAATATTAAAAACGAAGTCAATAAACGCTCATCACTTCCTTTACTTTGCTCCTTGTGCAGTGTTCTTGAGTTTAATTATAGCCAGCCTATCCGTATGGTGGCACGACTATCTGATAGCGGGCTGTTAGGGATCCCTTTCCAACTCCACATTTAGTGCTATTCCTCTGGAAGCTTGAACTCATGGAGGGTGATATTGACACCACAGAAGTTGGGTTTCCCACCCAGCCCCGAGAAGCCCAACACTTAAGAGCACACTACTGCGTATATGACACGGGCAGAGTTGTCCCAGACTAGGCTAAATGGCCAGATCTTCACGTCCCCGCCCATGTCAGTCACTGGCTGTGGGACTCTCTGAGGAAGGTGGGCTCTTGGGCCAGGAGGCTCTCTCCAGGCGCTGAAGGGGCCAGCCGGAGGTAGCTGCTCGCTGCGTTCCTAGGAGCTGGGGCAACAGGGCCTTCAGGGAAGGGGAGCCCGGGCCACACTTCTCTGTATCCCCCGTAACTGATATAAGGTCAGAGTAGTTTCTTATTAATTTTAAATACTTGCTATTTCTGAAGTTGCATCCATTTTGTTTCCAATATTGTGTAGATGTGCCTTTTTTTTTTTTTTTTCGGTTCATTCTGCCTAAGGTCTGTCTCCCCTTTGTCTTTTTTTTTTTTTTTTAATTCTTTAAGTTCATTTACTTATTTTGAGAGAGACAGCGACAGCACGAGCAGGGGAGCAGCAGAGAGGGAGAGGGAGAGAGAGAATCTGTGCCACCAGCACAGAGCCCAATGCGGGGCTCAAACCCACGAAACTGCGAGATCATGACCTGAGTGGAAACCAAGAATCAGACGCTTAACCCACTGAGCCACCCGGGTGCCCCTCCCTTTTGTCTTTTGAAAGACATCGTTTGACTTTATTGATTCTACTGTATTTTATTTACAATTTTATTGATTTCTGCTCTGATTATCATTATTTCCTCTCCTCTGTGTTCTTTGGGTTTATTCTGTGGTTCTTTTTCTAACTTCTCAGTTGAAAGCTTAGCCCATTAATTTTTTTCAGTCTTTCTTTTTTCAAATAAACTCCCCACACATTTTTATATGTGGTGCTTTTGAGGTCATTAAATCATAATTTCTTAATTGCCATTTCAATCACTTTTTGACCCGTGGGTTTTTCAGAAGTGTCTTTTTACTTTCTAAACATATGAGGGGGAGGAGCCAAGATGGCAGAACAGCATGGAAGTTTTTTGTGTCTCGTGTCCATGAAATACAACCAGACCAACACTAAACCATCCTGCACACCTAGAAAACCGATCGGAGGATTAACACAACAATCTGCACAACCTGAACCACAGAATTCAGCAGGTACACGGTGTGGAGAGGTGAACTTGGGGAGCGAGAAGCCGTGGCGGGCAGGGAGCTGCTTTTGTGCGCAGAGAGAAGACGGAGAAGGGGGCGGGGAAGAATATGGGAAAAGCACCCCTTCCCAAAAGCAGCTGGAGAGAAAGTGGAAAATTACAAACAGCCACAGGGACTAAACTCAAAAAGGAGATGGGAGAAAGGAGAGGGTTTAAATTCCATTAAGACTATAAACAAGGGAAGCACAGAGTCTGCAACTCCACAGCTCGATGCCTGGTGATGCTCTGGGGGGAAGGGCGAATCCCCAGGAGCAGAGTGGGGTCCAGGAGGTTCTCAGGCCACAAGGGGAAAAGGGGTTCCACTGCTGGAAGGAGTGGTATAGACTGTTGAAGCCACCTGGTCCCAGCAGACCCCAGAAGGCGGCCACATTCGCTGGTGCTGGAACAAGGTCGTTAAGGGTGAAGCCTGGTGCCAGATGTAGGTTGTGATTTTCCATAATCCCTGAAACGCTACTGCTACACTGTCTCGCGAACTTTTGCTGGGACAGGCTGGCACCTGGCCGCAGTCTCGGGGCACCAACAGCAGCAGGGTCCAGCAAGTGTTCCTGGGTGCAGCCGACATTCGGCCATTGCTCATTCGGCCATTGCTCGGTGAGACCCTCCACAGAGGGGCGGAGGGGGTCAAAGTCACAGTCCCTCAGAAGCAGGGGGCCGGGGAAGGCAGCCGCATCTAAGACAAAACTCGGGAGGGAGGTGCTGCCGGGGGCTTGGTCACAGACGGTGTGGAAACGGGGAGTGGACGGAAGCCAAAGACTGGTGCGTGATTGCTGATCGGGGAGAATGGAGTTCCGATACTAGAGACTGGGTAGCTGGGTGACGCCATTTTCACCGCTCCCGCGCATGCGCATATGCACCTACGAGCGCCGCAACAATCCACCCCAGTAGGCTAGCAGCGCCATCTAGTGGAGGACGGAGCCATTACGCTAAGCCCCGCCCAGGTCTCACTGCCTGCTTAGTTTATGGACTATGAAGCACTTCATAGTTTGACTTCTAGGGGAAAATGAAGTAATTTCAGTCATACTTCAGTCTGTTAGCTGGTCCAACTCCAATTTTCTCTCTTTTTTAAATCTTTGTTGTTTCTTTTCTTTTTCTTGAATACAGAAAGAGAAAAAATTCATTTTTATTTTCAATTTTTATTAAAAATATTTTTCTTTAATTTTTAATTTTTTCTACTATATTTTTTACTTTTGTGTAAATTTTTTCAAATTCTATTTTACTTCCATCATTTCATTTTCATCTACTTCATTCAGTGTATTCATTTTTTCACATTTTCAAACGATTTCCTTTTTTTTTCTATTCTTCCCCTTTTTTTCTCTGATCTATCAAACCACTTTCAATACCCAGACCAAAACACACCTAGGATCTAGCATCATTTATTCGATTTTGTGTGTGTGTGTTTTTAATTTTTTAATTTTATTTTTTTATTTTAATTTTTTCTACCTCATAAATCCCTTTTCTCCCTTCAAAATGACAAAATGAAGGAATTCACCCCCAAAATAAGAGTGGGAAGAAACGACAGCCAGGGACTTAAGCAACACAGATACAAGCAAGATGTCTGAACCAGAATTTAGAATCACGATAATAAGAATACTAGCTGGAGTTGAAAATAGATTAGAATCCCTTTCTGCAGAGATAAAAGAAGTAAAAGCTAGTCAGGATGAAATAAAAAATGCTATAACTGAGCTGCAATCTCGAATGGATGCCACAGAGGCGAGGATGGATGAGGCAGAACAGAGAATCAGCGATATAGAGGACAAACTTATGGAGAATAATGAAGCAGGAAAAAAAGAGGGAGATTAGGGAAAAAGAGCACGACTTAAGAATTAGAGAAATCAGTGACTCATTAAAAAGGAACAACATCAGAATCATAGGGGTCCCAGAAGAGGAAGAGAGAGAAATAGGGGTAGAAGGGTTATGTGAGAAAATCATAGCGGAAAACTGTCCTAACCTGGGGAAAGACACGGACATCAAAATCCAGGAAGCACAGAGGACTCCCATTAGATTCAACAAAAACCGACCATCAACAAGGCACATCATAGTCAAATTCACAAAATACTCAGGCAAGGAGAGAATCATGAAAGCAGCAAGGGAAAAAAAGTCCTTAACCTACAAGGGAAGAGAGATCAGGTTTGCATCAGACCTATCCACAGAAACTTGGCAGGCCAGAAAGGAGTGGCAGGATATATTCAATGTGCTGAATCAGAAAAATATGCAGCCAAGAATTCTTTATCCAGCAAGGCTGTCATTCAAAACAGAAGGAGAGATAAAAGGTTTCCCAGACAAACAAAAATTAAAGGAGTTTGTGACCACTAAACCAGCCCTGCAAGAAGTTTTAAGGGGGACTCTCTTAGGAGAGAAAAGATGAAAAAATAAATACATAAATAAATAAAGACCAAAAGAAACAAAGATTAGAAAGGACCAGAGAACACCACCAGAAACTCCAATTCTACAAGCAACATAATGGCAATAAATTCATATCTTTCAGTACTCACTCTAAACATCAATGGACTCAATGCTCCAATCAAAAGACACAGGGTAACAGAATGGATAAGAAAACAAGATCCATCTATATGCTGTTTACAAGAGACCCACTTTAGACCTAAAGACACCTTCAGATTGAAAGTAAGGGGATGGAGAACCATCTATCATGCTAATGGTCAACAAAAGAAAGCTGGAGTAGCCATACTTATATCAGACAATCTAGACTTTAAAATAAAGACTGTATCAAGAGATGAAGAAGGGCATTATATCATAATCAAGGGGTCTATCCACCAAGAAGCCCTAACAATTATAAACATTTATGCTCCAAATGTGAAAGGACCCAAATATATAAATCAATTAATCACAAACAGAAAGAAACTCATTGATAGTAAACATAAGAAGCTTTTTTAGATATCTTTTAGAGATTCACTTCTAGTTTATTTACACCGTGGCCAGAAAACGTGGTCTGTTTGATACAGACTCTTTCAAGTTGATGGAGACTTGCTTTGTACCCTTTCCATAAATACGCCATGCTCTTCAGAACAATGTGTATCTTCTAATTTTTAGGTTCAGGTTTCTAAGTGTGCTCACCGGGCCGAGCTTTTAAATTTGCAGTCCAAATATTCTGTATCTTCTCTAATATTTTGTCTCCAACAGCTCTCAGTTACTGATGGGGAATGTTGAAATCTCCAGCTATAATGCTGAATTTGTCCATTTCTCTTTATAGCTGCTGCTTTATGTACACAGAAGCTATGTTATTAGGGACAAACAAGTACCCAAATGTTAAACAGCCCTAGTAAATCATATATTTTTACACTATGCAGTGGCTCTCTTTCTCGCTAATGCTTTTTACCTTATATTTTCTTCTGTTATAAATATTGCCAGAGAAGCTTCCTCTGGGTTAATAATAGCCATATATCTATCTTTTTCTGTCTTTTACCCTCTTGGTGTTGTATTGGGTGTGTTCCCTATAAATTTGCAATCTCTGGTTATTTCTAGTCAGCCTAACGACATCTGTCTTTTCATTTGTGAATATACCTCATTTAATTACTTATGTAATTACTATATAATTACTTTGGAATTGTATCATTTTTTATGTAATTGAACCATATAATTTGTGCTTTCTATTGGTCTTTGCTTATTTCGCATCTTCTTTTTTTCTTTTCTGTCTCCATTAGATTGAGAGAAAATCTTCATTGTTTTATATTTCCTGTTATAGAAGTTATACACTCTATTTACTTTCTTCCAGTAGTTAGCCTTAAACTATTAACATGGATAGGTAACTGGAAATTCTAATTTTTTATGTCTCTGTACTTCTAATGAACAATAAAGGACTTTTGAGCAATTAAACTCCATTTACTCCCTGCCCATATGATCTCATGCAATATGTCAGTGGATTTTTTACAATGCAAATTAGACAGTGTTATTATTATTTTATAGTCAGTGTTTGCTTACCAGTCCTTCTCGAAGCTCAGATCTTCCTTCTGGGATCCATTTCCTTCTTTCTGGAGTACATCATCAAGAATTCCTTTGTGAATGCTTACCGGCAACAAACACCTCCCAGTCTGATTCCCTGAAGACATCTTTATTTCATTTCCATGTCTGCACAGTTGTCATCCATGCCTACGATTCTAGGTTAACAATTACTTTCTCTCCCGGCTTCCATTGCTGCTTTGGTGAAGTTGGCTACCAGTCCAGGTGCTATTCCTTTGGGCGTGACCTGTCTCCTCTCCATCTGCTTTGAAGATCTTCCCATCGTCTTCATTGTTCTGCAATTCGCTTCTTCCCATCTAGGTGCGGGTTTTGTTTTATTCCTCCTGTTTGTGATTTACTGTGCCTCCTGTGTCTAAGAATTCTTGTCTTTTATCGATTTGGGGAAGTTCTGCAATACTATCTCCTCATGCTGATTTTCCCCATTCTATCCTTCTGGAATTCCAACTGAATGCACATTGTACTTTCTTATTCTAGTATCTCTTGGTCTGTTTTTCTTATTAACCATTTCTTTTTCTCTCTGCCCTCTCCTCTCTGCCTTGATCCTTTACAATTCTTTCACACCTCCACTCCACCTCCCACATTTCTCGTTAACAGTGTCTGTTCACATTAGTTTCATTCCTTAAACCTTTCTTAATGTTCTCTTTGATTCTTCTTCATTTCTTAATGTTTCTGTTTTCATTTCTTCACATTCTAGTTGGTTCTTTCAAATGTATGTGTTTTTTTTTTCATATTTTTTCATATTTTATTCTTTTCTCATATTTTTGATGCTCTGCTTAATTTTAGCAAACCTGTTAGGGATACTTCGAACTTTTTTACATTTGATCATTCCAATACCTGAAGTCCTTGGGGGGGTCTAGTAATATTATTTGTTTTTCCTGCTCACTCTCACTGGTTGTGGGTGCTTTCCTCCTATATTTGATAATTTTTTATTTAGAAATTGTATTTGGTTTCCTTCTGGACTTCTTTTATTGATGGGTGGGTCTTTTTGTAATTAGGTAGCCCTTAAAGCCTTAATTAACTAAGAGGTCTCAACATTAAAAGCCGTTGTTAAACAACAACAGAAGGGCTGATAGAACAGATTGTGGTTGCCAGAGGTAAGGGGTGGAGGGGTGGGGGAAACGGAGAAAGGGGATTGAAAGGTACCACTTCCAGTTATAAACTAAATACGTCCTGGGCATGTAATATACAGCATGGTGACTATAGTCAATAATACTGTGGTGCATATTTGAAAGGTGCTAGGAGAGTAGATCTTAAAAGTATTCATCACAAGAAAAATAAGGTTTGTAGATATGTGTGGTGATGGATGTGACCTAGACTTATTGTGGTGATCATTTCACAATCTATACAAATACTGAATTTTAAAAGACTTATTATAGAGTTAGTCACTGCTCCAGATGACTTATGCTCAAACTTTCTGGGTTCTGATAAAATGCATCTGAGATACGTCCCAGTGCACCACTCGCATCTCTTACACTTTCCATTAAGTCCAGTCGATCACAGGATTCCCTTTATGGCGGTGGCCGGCAGTCATTTCTATGAAGAGTTAATACACAGTCAGTTAGTGGAACAAGTTACGGTCTCTTCTGTGGCATCTGTTCCCTAGAAGGTCACTGGGAATCAGCATCTTCTTCCTCTAATTCTCATTCTAGATTTTCTTTACCTCTGCTGGGACTCTGACCAGGCAAGGTTGCTGGGGTAACCTGACCTTCCTCCCTAGGGTCCTGACTCTTAGTCGTTTTGCCCGGGTTAAGCCATGACCGCTACAATTGCCCACTCGTTGCTACGTTGCTGGGCATGGAAGCCCCAAAAGGTGCCCAGTGAGTCCCAGGCATACTATCTTTTTTGTCTCCACTGTATAGCAACAATTCTAGCTCTTTGTGATAACCAGGATCAGTATCTCCTGCCAGAACAGTAACTCCTCCCCTTGCCTGTTGGCCTATGGCCATGGGAATCTCAGAGTGACCAGATAGTAGTTGTAGCTTCAAGCTCAGTGGAATTATTACAGTGAGTCAGGGCCTCTAATCCCACAAAGTTCAAGGTTTCACAGGAAGCATGAGTGGGTCACTGAGAGTGTTGGTAAGAGGGTCTAGTTCTACCAAATGGTTCCTGGACCAATATACTTTGGCTATTGATTACACAGTACCACCCACCTAAACCAATAGCACACATACCACTGTGAAAAACTACAAAATCAATGTGTGTGTGTGTGTGTGTGTGTGTGTGTGTGTGTGTGTGTGTATGTGTGTGTGTGTGTGTGTAAGCTATTTTTCTGCTCAGGCTGAGCTGAGAGCTGACTCTGGATACCAGCCTGGGGGCAGTGGAGGGATGGTATGAGTGGACTTCGAGGAGAACAGCATAATTTTGTGAGGCATTTTATAGTCAGTGAAATTTTAACAGGCAATCAAGCCAGCAGAAACTTCTGTCCTCTAGCAAGAGGGACGGGGCTGCTTCTACCAGTCCCGATGGTTCTAGGAAGTCTGGAGGTTCTAAAGAGTCAATCTTGCCAATGCAAATATCTCTATCTCAGATTCCAGACCCCACTTGTTTCACATCAAGGCCCGACTTTGATATGAGAGACCCGCTGAGGCTATGCTTCAGTCTCCCTGTCACTCTGCCACAGTCCTCGTAATTATTTTTGCCCCTAACTGGTAAGCCCTAAATTTACCCCATTTCTCACGGTTGTCCTCTGCATATCAGAATCCTAGTTATTTTGATGCTAATGCATGCCAAGATTGTCATTCTCAATTTAGACTAGCAAAGGAGTCCTTATTGCTGTCTAATGAAATAGGGACCCAGTCAAAATCCCATCCTGAGGATCTGCTTACTTCTAGAACTGCATGGAATCCTCTGAAAGCAGAGTCTGGAAAGGAAGAAACAAACAAAAAAACCTTGTGTTCAGGGAGCTTATTGGACAAGTGATCCCAAGAATCAGTTTTTTGGAAGGGAGTTGTAGAATACGAAAGGATGGAAAACTAATGATGGAAGCATTACTGAGTTGGCTACTACTAAGGGTGAATGGTATTAGATCCTACTAAGTCTTTTTGAAAAGGCTTTTACGGAATGCATCTCAGATATGTCCTCCTGGAAGAAGAAAGGGAGAACCTCTTTATGCACTGGCTTCCATTTCCTTTTGGCCAAAGGTGGTCTCATGAGTTTTAATTCACCCACTCTTCCAGAGTTCCTGTAGGTACTCCATGCCACGCTATCCGATGTTCCTTCAGGAAGGAAAACAAGAGACACCCAGGGCAGAATCAAGGTGAGGTCGTGTCTGGTTATACTGAAGTAAAGCTGGTCTAAGCCTCATGAAATTGGTAGCTGCCACAACAGCTGGAGCAAACGGTGACACCAAGAGGATCCACAGATGTCCACAAGCAGATATTAGCTCTGTATTTCAAAGCAGTTTTAAGTGTTTGAGTCAGGAGCTGTTTTTGTCTTAGAATAATCAGTCCTTCATATATCTGGAATGGGAACAATCACACTGGTCTCTGTGCCCATAGAGTGGACTGGAGAAATCTCAAAATGTGATGGGAAAAGCACTGAATGTGTCAGAAATCAGCAGGTGGTGTTTCCAGCCCAATGTTGGGTCTACAACCTACACAGCAGCTCCTGTGATCCCCGTTTCTCCAACTATGAAGGGGAATAATAGCAAATGCATTACCCCTCTTCTGGAGCAGGAATCAAAGAGATTATGAATATAAAAGCGTTTTATAAGCTGTAAAGTGCCACAGCAATATAATTTGTGATGAGTGTGAACATTAACGCTTATTCTTGGTGGCCTGGCTGGTCTCTGCACCCATCCCCCCAAACCATAACTATGCTGAGCCCTGAGCTTTTGATAAGAAAATAAGATGACGTGGGATAAACGCTTGAGAGCAAGAAATAAAAAAATAATGAACCAGCTATGATGGTATCCTTTAAAGTGAAGCAGATACGTTGTGGTGGTATGCTTTGTCACATAAAATGTAACCGGGGGCAAGGATGTGGAAAAATTGGAACCCTGTGCACTGTTGGTGGGAATGGAAAATAGGGCAGCTGCTATAGAAAACAGTACGGCAACTCCTCAAAAACAACAACAACAACAAATAGAATTACCATATGATTTAGCGATTCTATTTCCAAGTATATACCCAAAGAATTGAAAGCAGGGACTGGACAAGGTCTTTGTACACCCCTGTTCATAGCAACAATATTCAAAATAATAAAAAGGCAGAAACAATCCAAGTATGAGCTGACAGATGAATAGATACACCAAATGTAGTGCATACCTATAAAAGATCATTATTCAGGCCTTTAGAAGGAAGGAAATTCTAGGGGCGCCTGGGTGGCTCAGTCGGTTAAGCGTCCAACGTCAGCTCAGGTTGTGATCTCGTGGTCTGTGTGTTCAAGCCCCGCTTTGGGCTCTGTGCTGACAGCTCAGAACGTGGAGCCTGCTTTGGATTCTGTGTCTCCCTCTCTCTGCCCCTCCCCTCATACTCTGTCTCTCAAAAATGAATAAATGTTAAAAAAATTTTTTTAAAAAGGAAGGAAATTCTGACACATGCCATAACATGGAAGAACCTGGAAAACATTATACGTGAAATCATTCAGTCACCAAAGGACAAATACTGTATGGTTCCACTTAATGGTTCCACTGTATATGGTTCCAAATACTATATGGTTCCACCCAGAGAAGTCAGACTCATAAAGACCGAAAGTGGGAATGGTGGTTGCCAAAGGCTGGGGGGAGGGGAAATGAGGTGTTGTTTTTTTGGTTTGGTTTTTGGTTTTTTTGTTTTGTTTTGTTTGTTTTTCCATGATTATTTTTATGTTTGTTTGTTTGTTTCAATATGAAATTTATTGTCCAATTGGCTTCCATACAACACCCTGTGCTCATCCCAACAGGTGCCCTCCTCCATGCCCACCATCCACCCTCCCCGCCCTCCCACCCCCCATCAACCCTCAGTCTATTCTCAGTTTTTAAGAGCCTCTTATGGTTTGGCTCCCTCCCTCTCTAACTTTTTGAGGCATTGTTATTTAATGGGGACAGAGTTTTGGTTTCGCGGGATGAAGAGAGTTCTGAGATGGATGGTGGTGACGGTTGCATAACAAGTGAGTGTACTTACTGCCATAAAACTATACACTTAAAAATGGTGAAGATGCCAAGTTTTATGTCATGCATATTTTACCACAATTTTTTTTAATGTAGCCAATGACCCAAATAGTACCAGAAGCAAAGGGACGGTCTTCATGGCAAGAGCACCCACTGCATCAAGGATCAGTGAGATCCTCTGTGTCTCCTTCCCAGGTCAAGGGACCTAAGTCTTGGTTCTTTGGCCTGGTCCTGCGAAAGGCTTGGGTGGTGTGTGCAGACACCGTCACCTCAGTGACAGGGACCCTACCTCCCTTTCTGAACACACTGCCCAGCTCCTAGGCCGGTGACCACACAAAGCCTAAGGGCATGTTTCCCATAACTCCTGGTCCCCATGCCCGAGGCTCTGGACCTCCCAGCTGCCCCTCGTCACTCTGCCATTGCTGTGCAATGCCAACCTGACTCTGGGGAAAGGGGAGTCAGGGGTGAAAGGGGTGAAAGGGGAAACCTTTCACCACAGCAGGGACAGCAGAGCCGGAAGACGAGAGGCAGACTTCCCAGTCTTCTGACAGAGTGTCCCCGTACTGGCCTGAACTCGCCCATCTTCCTCTTCCTTAGCATGGCTCATTCATTGAGCACCGGCTGTGGTTTTTAAACACTACCAACAACACCTCCCTTCAGGGTAGATCACAGAGTTGGCTGCTGTTCTTGAAACCCGCTATGATGTACACTTGGCTGCAAGGTCCAGGAGTTTAAAGACTTCGTGTTTTCTTCTAAAATTTGATAAGAATTTACTGCAGTTGATATCCTAAAACTCAGTGATTGGGTTTTGCCCCAACTATGCAACTTCTCTTCTTATGTTCTCCCTGAAAGTCCATTTTTCCTTCAATCCAGACTGTTCAAATGATACAAATGGTGCAAAAATCATAATTTCTGTCCCTAGACCCAAGATAAATTCCCCCGGGCAATTATATTTGAAATGGCTAAAACAGCAATAAAATATAAATGGCCATGATTGTCTTAATGGTATTGGAATTTCTAATGCATTATGAATCTCCTGAGAATTTGACATTCATTTAGGGTTATAACTAAAATATATCGAAAGATGTGTTTTTTGTTTCCCTTTGCTTGTTTTATGTACTTATGGTGGAATAAACTTCAATTATCATGGTAAAGCCTACTGAAAAATGTATGCATAAATTTTAACACAATCTACAGCATACAAAGAATCCTTCTCAGAGATTGTTGTTTTGTGCCAGAGGGTCAAAAACCCTGATCATAGAAGACCTTGCAAGAGGCATTTTTAGGAGAAGAATCCAGCATTTTACATTGGAACTCAGAAAGGCATTTCTCTGGAGACCAGAAAATATTAACCAAAAAAGTCAATCGTGATTATAAAATCTGCACAATGCTGGTACACAAATCACTTATACTCCTTCAGCTCGACCAGTTTGGTCCTTGAAAGTCCTTTTCTTCTTTTATGAAGCATTAATTTCTCCACAGATGGTTACTGAGCATGTATTTTTGCCACAGCACAATGGAGGACCACACGACATGGTCTCTTCTCTCATGGAATTTACACTGTAGGAAATTAAAGATTGTGCCAGGACTGTGGAGGAAATACATAGTACAGCATGACAGAATCTCAGAGGGGGTGGGGTGTCTACTGTGGATATGAGAGTGTCCTCCACTGGTCCCTTGCCCACTGAGCCTCAAGTTACAGGTCTCAGAAGAAAGGAAAAGTGAAAGGTCCCCAGGTGTAAAAGAGGTAACTGTACCTTTGTGTTCATAATTTTTTTCTAATTTCAGGGGTTCATTTTAAGCTTTAATTTTAGGGGGGGGTTAGCCTTTATTTCCCAGAACTGAATTTTTGGAGAATATTAACAAGTTTATGGCAACATATAAATAATACAGAACATATACATAACATATACATAACATATGTATGTTATATATACATACATATATATAACATACATTATGTGTGTTATATATAATCTATATAACAGATTATATATGTTATATATACATATAACATACATTATATATGTTATATATATAATCTGTTATATGTATATATAACATATATATACACATATACATATGTGTGCACAACATACATGGGGTATACATACATGTGTGTACATATACATATATATGTTGTGATATATACATAATTATAGAGAGAGACAGAGATACAACTAAAAAGAGTCTGTGCCAATTTATACTTCTACTCTCAATGTACAAGAAAACCTATTTCACTTTCTTTAATCTCCTTTAGAATATTCACAATTTTGATAAATATAAATAGTATCTAATTTATTTATTTTCTTTATCATATTTTTAAATATAACTTTGGAAAATACAAAAGAATATATGGAATATGTGCATATGTTATAAAACAAAATAGCACACATGAACCCATAACCCAGCCAATAACTTGCATGCATATACAAGCAACTCCACTGTCCCCTTCCCTCAGCCTCACTGCACCCCCCAGGTAAACTGTATCCTGAATTTTAGATCTATTATTCTCTTGTCTTTCTTTTAAAATAATTGTAATCAAATCAGTGTATATACCTAAATATTGTATCAGTGAGTTTGGGTTTTTAGTTTTATAAAAATAGTATCATACTTAATGGGGTTCTGCAACTTTCTATCTTCACTCAACATTATGTTCTTAAGATTCATCTATGTTATGGCACATCATTGAGTTCATTCATTTTCACTGTTAATAATATTCCATTCTTTTTGATTGGATCGTTTTCAGCTTTGTTATTATGATTTCATGTGAGCATATCATAAAAATCACTTCATATATCAAAAACCATTCAAGATAATTCCAAATATTTTTCCAATGCAACAGTGGAGATACTGGCTGTCCCAGGATACTTTTCCACCAGCATTATATAAGATACCCTATTTATCCTCATTCTCTCTAACACGTGACATGGTCAAATTTCATTGTTGGCAAGATAGTGTTTGTAAACTAGTATCTAACTGTGTTTCTACATGGTATTTCCCTGATTACTAATCAGGCAGATTATTTCTTCTTACAGTTATGTACCTTACATATTTTCTCTTCTGTGAAGTATCAGTTCACATCTTTTGCCCATTTTTCAATTGTATTTAATTATCTAACGTATTTGTAGAAGTTCATTGCATATTCTGGGTATGAATCCTTTGTAGATTATTTTTTGTTAATTTTTATTTTTGAGGGAGATAGGGTCAGAGCATGAGCAAGGGAAGGGCAGAGAGAGGGGGAGACACAGAATTCAAAGCAGGCTCCAGGCTCTGAGCTGTGACGCGGGGCTCAGACTCATGAACCGTGAGATCATGACCTGAGCCGAGGTCAGCCGCTTAACCGACTGAGCCCCCCAGGTGTCCCAACCCCTTCTCGATTATATGTATCACAAATATATTCTCCCAATTAATGACTTGATTTTTATTTGCTTTATGGTACTTGTTGGAGAAGTCTTAATTGTAAAGTAGTCAAATTTATCAACTCTCTTTTCATGAGTTTCTGTGTCTTGTTTTAAAAATTCCAAGGTTAGAAAGATTTTCTTCTATATCTTGTTCTAAAATATTAAAGTTCTCTGCCTTTCACATTTTAAGTACTGGAATTGATTTTTGTATGGGATGAGAATCGAGTTTCAATTTTAGCCATGTGGATACTAAGCTGTTCAACAACTATTTATTAAATAGTTCCTTCTTCCCCCAATCATCTGCAATGCCACTTCTGCTATATATCAAAGTTCCACGAGTATGTGGGCTTCTTTCTAAAGTCCCTATTTTGTTCTACTGGTCAATTTGTCTTTCCCTATACCAACAGCCAATGCATCAATGCTACAGATTTACAATAAATTTTTCTATCAGCCAGAGCAAGTCCATCTACTTTATGCTTCCTAACTATTTTTGACCCTTTTCTCTTCCACGTAAATTTTAATACCAACCTCTCAATTTCAGTGGAAATCCCATTTGGCTTTTATTTGGACTGTGGAGAGAACAAGCGACTTCATGATAGTGAGTACTCCTCTCCAAAACCATGACCATCGTTCCATTTTCTTGGGTGTTCTTTAATATCCTCCGGTAAGATCTTATGATATTCTGAATGTAGATCTTACACATCGTTTATTAGAGTTATTCCTCATATTGCAGGCTGCCAATTGCCTCCAGAAAATTTCATCCTCCTCTTCCTGGGCATAGAGCAACTCAACGATTCTATTCACGCCCAGGAGTAATGATACAGCTTCTAGGTAGCTCCTCCTTAAGGAAACATTGGTCGCCCTGAATTCAGCTTTTCCTCACTCTTGACTGCAACATTGATGCGGGAGTGGCCATCTTTGACCATTCCGGTGAGTACAGGGCTCTTGGGAATGACCTGGCAACAAAGTGGAAGGAACCTAGGTCTCTTGGTGACCTGTTGAAGCAGAGCGGTCTGACCAGCCTAGACGAGCCAAGCTAGAAACTTCTCTCTTATTTAAGCCATGCTTTTGGGGGGTATTTATTATGGTGTGCTATTGTTTTATAGACTGTTAGATTCTGTTTGGAACATTTTATTTAGGGGGCACCGGGGTGACTCAGTCAGTTGAGCGCCCGACTTTAGCTCAGGTCATGATCTCGCAGTTCATGGGTTCGAGCCCTGTGTCGGGGCTGCTGATAGCTCAGAGCTGGAGCCTGCTACGGATTCTGCATCTCCCTGTCTCTACCCCTCCCTTACTCACTCGCGCTCTCTCTCAAAAATAAATAAATGTTAAAAAAAATTAGGATACTTTATTTCGGATTTTTACATCTATCCTTAGAATGAAAATGAACAATAATTTCCCTTTATTCTAATGTTCTTTTCTTGTCTTGATGCCATAAAATGCATTAAAAATATTTCCACTCTTCCCATCCTCTGGAGGAGTTTACATCAGATGGAATGATCTGTTTCTGGAAAATTTAGTTGAACTCATCTGGATCTCCTGTTGTTCTTGTTGGGAAGAATTTTTACTATGAGTAATTGGATTTCTTTAATATTTTTCTTATTCATGGGTAATAAGTACTATTTCAATGCAGTTTTAACTTCCATTTTTTATGCTACTAAAGAGATTTGTCATCTTTCCATAGTTTATTAATTATGGGGTTCCTATTTTGCGGGCTTCCAGTTTATTTCCTTTTCCCTCTATGATCATTTAGATTAATTTTACTTCCCCTCCCACTATGGATACAATACTATCCCCTACCCCAATGATGTTGGCGCTTGGCCATATGAGTTGCTTTGCCCAAGGGATTGTTGGCAGACGTGACATAAGCAAAAAGCTCTGTGGCTCAGTCAGGAGAGCATGCAACGCTTGATCTCAGGATCATAAGTTCGAGCCCTATGTTGGGTGTAGAGATTACTAAAAATAAACAAACTTCCGAAAAAATAAAAATAAACAAAGACGGGGAGAAACGTAAAACTAAAAAAGGGGCTTGGTGTTAATACAGAAGATTTTTTTAAGTATATTTATTTAGTTTTGAGAGAGGGAGAGAGGGAGAGCGTGAGCAGGGGCGCAGGGCAGAGAGAGAAGGAGACAAAGCATCCCAAGCAGGTGCCACACTGTCAGCAGCAGAACCCAATGTGGGGCTTGAACTCACAAACCTTGAGATCATGACTTGAGCCAAGGGAAATCATTTGTCTGAGAGTGATGACAGACCTTTGGAATAGACCTGTACCCATACTGCATCCTGGAGACAAGCCCCATGAACTTGCACCCTGAAGCAGAGTCACCTAGCCCAGTCCAACTTAACCAGTCAAATCAGAGTTGATTTAGGTGATAATAAATGCTATCATTAGCCACTGAGTTTTAAGGGGATTTGTTATGCAGCATTATTAGAGGAATAGCGGACTGACACATCTATTTATCTATCAGGATGTTAGACAATTTATTATCAAATTTTATGAATTTCTTATCAATTTTTCTCACCAATTTTATTAATCTATATAATCTTTATATATAATTATAATTAATTTTATATAATTATTAGTTTATTGCTATAACTATTCCTCCTGTGCTAGAGTTTTTCTGGCATTTTTATTTAGTTTATTTATTTAATTTGAGAGAGAGAGAGAGAGAGAGAGAGCGCTTGCAAGCAGGGGAGGAGCAGAGAGAGAGAGGGAGAGAGAGAATCCCAGGCAGGCTCCTTGCTGTCAGCAGGGAACCCAACATAGGGCTCTATCACACAGACCATGAGATCATGACCTGAGCTGAAATCAAGAGTCAAACACTTAACAGACTGAGCCACCCAGGCGCCCCTGGTGTTTATTTTACATCAGGAAAATCTCATGTTTAGTTAATTTCGTACACCGTGTACAATTTTGTACATTTTCCTTTGCTAGCTTATGCTACTTTTGAACCTAAACAGTCTTTCCCAGTTCTGAGATTTAATAAATAATCAATTCCATTTTCTGTTTTTCTAAAATTTAAGAGATATATAATTCTGAAATCTATCTGGAATGAGAGAGGTATATTAATAATTCGTGGGTCCTTTTATTTTTTTCCCTGAGTTCAATGTAATGTGTCTGGGAGCCCCAAAAATTAATCCTATTTTTAATTGGAAAAATATTTAAATTGAAAACTCATTAAGATTATATAATAGTCACCCTTTTAGCTAACATGTTTGTTTTTGCTTTAAATTTTTAATTAAATTAGCATACCAATTTAACAACTCCCAATTATTCTGTGTTTAACCAAGCTGAAATTAGGCTTTCATTTGCTGTTCAATCCCTCTAGACAATTTAAATGCACCACAGTGTTCTAGTTAGTCCACATCTCTGTTCCTTATTAACCAAAATAATTTAACTGCTTCCAAAAAATTTTTACTACTTCCAGTTCCTGGATTATTGTAGGATCCTCTTGTCTGTCCAAGCTGGAAGGGAAGGGTGCCCATTTCATTGTTAGAAGGACCGGAAAAATGCTGTGTGAATAGCAGTACCATAGTGAAGGTATCCTGGTGAGTGGATGTCTGTCCCTTGGTGACCATGAATCTCCCAGATGGGAATCACCGCTCTCCCTGCAGTCCAATAGCAGCGTGTTTGTGGGATCGGCATTGCAATGTACTTTTGTTTAAATGTTTGTTCATCCCATTTGACTGTGAGACCCCCCATTGGTCGTTACTCATTTCTAGTTTTCTAGCCCCTCCCTTGGTACTTGGCTCACAGAAGATGCTCGGTAAATGTTGATTTTTTTTTAATTTTTTTTAATGTTTATTTATTTTTGAGACAGAGAGAGACAGAGCATGAACGGGGAAGGGTCAGAGAGAGAGGGAGACACAGAATCCGAAGCAGGCTCCAGGCTCCGAGCTGTCGGCACAGAGCCCGACTCAAGGCTCGAACTCATCAACCACAAGATCACGACCTGAGCCGAAGTCGGACGCTTAACCGACTGAGCCACCCAGGAGCCCCAAATGTTGGTTGATTGATCAACTGACTGGAAGTTTGCACTGCGTGACACTTGCGTGACAATGAGATGCCTATTTGATTAGCTTCTTTTCTCATTCCTTTCTCAGTTAGACCATGACTAGTATTTAATCCATTTACAATCTTGTACCAGCTCATTCTTTTATCTCTCTCGCTCCCGGCGGTTACCGGAGGGCCCAAATACCACCGCATAAGAGACAGAAAAGTGGAAATAAATTAGATTATCCCCAATTCCTTAACTAAGTTATTCCAGCAATGTGATATATTGGAAAGAGCACTGAACCAGGGCTAAGGTGACTTGAGGACCCAAGGCCAGGTGTTCTCCTTGTGCCCAGCTCCGGAAGGATCACTTGATTCCTTAGGGCTACAATTTTGCCATCTGCAACTTACAATGTGCCATTGTATTACACAATCTTCCTAGTAGTTCTCTGAAAAACTAATCAGGATTAGAGTCGTTCGTTAGGCGGCCACATTGCATAGTGAAGTACTCGGGGCTTTGGAGTCAGACGGCTCTGGCATTGATTCCAGACTGTCGGTTACCAGATTAACAAATCTTGGGTAAGTTATTTAACCTCAGTGATGCTCAGGTTTCTGTAGGAAGTATGACATCCCTCGTGCAAAGTTGCTGTGAAATTTAAATGGGATAAATCAGATGAAGTTTGGGCCAGTTCACACATGGTAGAGTCTAGATGGGCCTTCAGTTGTGTTAATGACACCCGTCCTTACACACAAGACACAGAGGATGCTCATCTTTTACCTTCCACTTATGCTCCACATCTCTCTCCGCCTCCCACACCCCAAAGACAACAGAGGTCCACTGATTTTTAATGATGTTCGTTCCTATGGTTTTGGGACCACCATTGCCGAAAAGAGAGTCTATCTTAGAAGCACTAATTTAATGGTTAAATATCAATTTCTTGATGTATTACAAACGTTAAAGAAATATTCCCTAGGTCCTCCCTATGTCCAATGAAATGAAAACTTGCCAGATATGCAGAGCTGGGAAACTGGAGCGATGAGGTTCTTTAAATTCTGAACACAGGGGCTATTGATGTGTAGGCTCATTCCAATAATTTTTTTCAATGGTAAGGAATGTTTCATACACAGTACGTAAGATTACATGATGGCACAATAAAACAGAATCACAAAATCTTCAAAATGTGGTTTACATCTCGTTCCTAGACCCTAAGGTTTTATGATAGCCCGTTTTAAAACAAAACTCACCTGCCGACAAAGCAATTCACTTGGGAATTGGCTATTCGAACCTGCAACAGCCTTCAAAAGCCCAGAAGAACATCGATGATCATTTAAACTGTTTTGTCAAAGGGGTTTTGAATTTCTTGGTTTGGGAGCATTTTCTTCGGATTTTGAGGCAGAGCTAATGCCTAGGCTGTCCAGCAGAGGGCAACAGGACCCGCAGGAAAGCACCCAGCTGTCTACTGTGTTTTAAAACAAGGCCCCGGCCCAGGGGGAGGACACCCTATTCCCACCAAGAAGTGCGCCAGCGGCCGTTGCAAAATGAAAATAGGGGTCCCTTGTCCAAAGGCCAAGAAGAAAGCTTTTCTCTCTACCTGTCATGCTGCGTTTTGTTATTTAATATCAGCTCCTTCTGGCCGAGGGACACTGGCAGGGTGGTGCAGGCCTCGGTGCCCTGACCACTGACAGTGTGCACGGGGTTTGGCCTTCCTGTCACCCTGACGCAGACCCCACTGGCCTGTCAGGCTTCACACGAACACCACAAGCACAAAGAGAACACTGTTAAGCATTTCTAGATGACTACCACGGAGACTTAAAGCCAGGTGGGAGCCCCTTCAGATTGTCAGCCCTTTGGGACTGCACTGGCCGCACACCCATCCAGTGCACTCTCTGTGCTCTGAGTCCAGCCAATGCTAACAACCCAGGGGCCCCTAAATCCAGACTGTGCCGTTACCTGGATGCTTTCCAGCTTCTGGAAGCACGGAGGCAACAGCTCCCCCATTATCCTTCCCCCAACAGGACAGAAACCTCACCACTGTCCAATCTCTCTGCCTCTCATTCCAGCCGCATTGGTCTCTTTGATGTTCCTTGAACACCCCCACGCTTACTCTCCCCTCAGGACCTTTCCCCTTAACTTCTGCTTCCCTGGACTGCTCTTGTCCCAGATTGGGGACGCTCTCCCCCTTCATTCAGAACTCAGTTCAGATGTCACCTTATCAGGAAGGCCTTCCCCAGCTAAAAGAGTAATCCCCCCACCCCACCCCCCCACCTGAGGTGGGCCTGACCCTTTAACCAGCTTTATTTTTCCTCAGCATTATCACCTACACCTGATGTATTATATATTATCTGACTAGCATATCCACAGGAGCGGGATTTTTGTGGGATTCTCGGTCCATGACTGTATCCCCAGCTCTCAGAACAGTGCCTCATGCGTATAAACACTCCAACATTGAAAGGAAAATAAATCTCTTGACAACCCACTGTCTGATGGCCGCAGTGCCCACTGACGAGACAAAAGTCAAGACCAAATAGCAACGTGGGCAGGGCCCACAGGGTGCACCTGTCAGATGAGCAGAGGGGATGGGAAAGGAGATCTCTTCACCTGTATACAGATTTGCTCTGAAAGAAGGATGCAGACTTTGCGTCGTACCTTTACATTTTCCCATTGCCAAACCTGTGACGTATTTCCAATACCCTTGGAGAGCGACTGCTTCATTCCGCTTACAGGTAAAATAAATAAGGCCCAGAGACGTAAACAGTCTTCCTTAAAGTTACACACCTCATAGTGGCAGAGCCAGATCTACAAGACCAGAACCCGAGATTCTTGACTTTCATCCCCGGGTTCTTTTCCAAGACCATGCTGTTCTGAGCATGTGGTCCCTGACCTGAGTTTTTCATTCTATCCCAGGGTCAGGAGGCTAGCCTCTCTGCCCCTAAGAACCCTTCTTAGTGGCCCACAGCACCTCGTGACTTGTTTGCAAGCCACACTCAGCTTGTTCGCAGAGACAAGTCAGCTTTGCCTTGGATTCAGTTCAGGATCAATATGTCAACAATTCTTTATTAATAAGCCCAAGTATATGATGTTTGTAAGCAACTGCAAATCGAATGTCCAGAGGAAACATAGGGGAGTGCATGATGTGTTGTGAAATATTGCAGCAGACAGGCATAGTCTAGGTTTTGTGATTCGGAGTGTTTGCTTCCTAAAGGAGCACTGATTTCCGGCCCCTGAGGAGTTCGTTGTTTAGCCCTGAGCAAAGCACTGGTTCTAGACCCATCTACTTTAGCTAATTAGCCTCAGCTACATCTCACATGGGGGTTTCCTCTGTGGCGCACTTTAATATTCAGCAGGAGAATAGACACTCTTTATTCCTTTAATTGTGTTTTCCTAATTAAATCGCAAACGGTAATTGCCTCTTACTCTTGAAAGGAAGATCTTAGATTTCATTATTGAGCGCCTATGTTCACATTTTATCTAAACTATTTTTAAAACCTTGGCACAACTGAGTAACCAAATAGACCTTACGCCACAGACATATTTTCCATAAATATAAAATTGCTTCTTTGATGGCAACCCTCACAACATGGCTGTGTTTGTTTATTCTCTCTCTCTCTCTCTCCCTCTCTGCCCCTCCCTGGCTTGCGTGCTTGCTCTCTCTCTCAATAAACAAACAAACATCTAATAGTGTTTGATGTCTGGTTATTGTAAAAAGGGTGAGAATAGTACCCTTTAGTCTAACTAGATAAAATGAAATGTACCGTACCCTTATCTATGAACCACTATGTTTCTTGTTTCCTAATATTTATTTATTTTTTATTTTTTTAAAGGTCTATTCATTTATTTTGAGAGAGAGAGAGAGAGAGAGAAAGAGAGCATAGGAAGGGCAGAGAGAGAGAGAGAATCCTAAGCAGCCTCCACACTGTCATTTCAGAACCCGACGTGGGGCTCAATGTCACAAACCATGAGATCATGACCTGAGCCAAAATCAGGAGTTGGATGCCTAACCGACTGAGCCACCCAGGCACCCCATTTCCTAATCTTTTTAAAATAGAGGAAATTTCAACTAGTCTTCTATACTTAAAGGAAGATGATGAAGATTAATTTAACACTCTTGGAATAAACAAAAATAGTATAGAATAAACTTTGACAAGTTACAGTACCATATTAATATTATTTACAGCGTAGCTGTCTCATAACATATTGGTAAAGATGATGAGATTTGTAGAATGTAGAATTTTAAAAGTGGAGGAGACCTCAAAGGTGATCTGGTTCAAATTCATTTTATTTTTTTTTAAAGGTATTTTAATTTTTTTAATGTTTATTCATTTTTGAGGGAGAGAGAGAGACAGGGCAAGCAGAGGAGGGGCAGAGAGAGAGGGAGACACAGAACTTGAAGCAGGCTCCAGGGTAGAGCCCGATGTGGGGCTCAAACTCATGAACCGTGAGATCATGACCTGAGCTGAAGTAGGATGCTAAACCGACTGAGCCACGCAGGCGCCCCTCAAATTCGTTTTAAAGAAGGATAAGCAAAAATGCAGAAACAGAAGATTGTACCTATTTAAAAGTTTTCCTTTGATAGACTAAGATTTTTTGCTCTGTTTTTTTTGTTTTTTCTTTTTTTTTTAGGTTTCAAGTTTTTATTTATATGCTAATGAGTTAGCACAGTGTAATGTTAGTTTCAGGTGTAGCATTCAGTGATTCATCATTTACATATAATAGCCAGTGTTCATCAGAACAGGTGCCCTCTTTTATATCCATCACCCACTTAACCCATCCCCTCAGTTTGTTCTTTAGAGTTAAGAGTCTCTCTTACAGCTTGCCTGCCTTTCCTCTTTTTTCTTCCTTCCTCTATATTAATCTGTTTTGTTTCTTAAACTCCCCATGTGCATGAGATCATATGGCATTTGTCTTTCTCTGACCGACCTACTTAACATTATATTTCTAGCTCCATCCACATCGTTGCAAATGGCAAGATTTCATTCTTTTTTATGGCTGAGTAATATTGCCTTGTGTGTGTTTTGTATGTGTGTGTGTGTGTGTGTGTGTGTGTATAAAATAAATGGTATAAAAAAATATATATATATATATATATATATATATATATATATATATATATATATATCACATCTTCTTTATCCATTCGTCAGTCGATGGACATTTGGGCTCTTTCCATAGTTTGACTATTGTTGATAATGCTATAAACATTGGGGTGCCATGTATCCCTTCGAATCTGTTCTTTTTGTATCCTTTGGGTAAATACCCAGCAGTGCAATTGTTGGGTCATAGAGTAGTTCTATTTTTAAGTTGCTAAGAAGCCTCCATACTGTTTTCCAGAGTGGCTGCACCAGTTTGCATTTCCAAAAGACAAAGATTTTATAATAAAGTATCATTTAAAAGGAAGTGAAACTAGCTATTTACCTCATTTGGAACACAAGAGTGAGACAACCAGCATCTCTTAGGGGCTCCAGACTATTTACAGCAGCTTCTTTAATTATCCATGATAGATCAGGCTTTCCAGATCCTCTGCCATCCCGACTGTCCTTGATAAATTTGTAACTGTCAGTATCCTCAAAATCCTAAATCCTCTGTCCCGTTTTCACCACCGTAGGGACTGTGGGCTTGGCGCCCCCTTGAGACCTTGGTGGATCCAGTTAATGCAAACCAAACATACATCCAAGACTGTGGGTTTGGCGCCCCCTTGAGACCTAGGTGGATCTAAAATACATCCATTTTTTGAACGCCTGTGTAACTGAAGGCCCTAGGCCTCGCCTGTGTAAACAGCTTTACAATCAGAGACCTCTGCTCTTTTTGTCTGCCCAGTGCTCAACTCTCCTTCTTCTACAACAGCTCCCCGGTTTTCCCTTGGGGAGTTAACCACTCTCTCCGTTGGAGAGAACCCTGCGGACTGTCAATCCAGACAGCCGGCCGTCCACTGGCCAAGAGGCCGGGCATGTGACTCAAGCTGGACCGGCTGGCCACCTCTCTGGCATTTTGACCCAGAAGGAGACACCAGCAGGAGCTGATTGTGACAGAATGGGATGCTGAAAAGACACTTCTCGTTTCCTACATTCTCCAGGTGCCTCTGGTTTGGGAGGTCCCAAACCTTGGTTCTTCTGCCTTTCCTATTCTACGAGGACCCCTATGTCTTCCCAGTAAAGTCCTTCTTTTGGTTAAAACAAAGTTTCTGTTGTGATTAACCAAAATCTCTACCTGGCCTCCGGGCTATTGGCTGTTTTGTTTCCTTATATGTTTTCTGCCCTCATTCTCTTCTATCAGAGAAGGGATTTTTGTCTGTCCCGTTCATTGCTGGATCTCCAGAACCGAGAATTCTGTCCGTAACATGAGAAGCTCTCAACAAATAGATCCTGGATGCATGACTGGTACACAATTCCCTAACTAATCCGTTTGTTGAACCCAAGTATCTTGGGATGATAAACTGAAAAAACAGTATCTCTTTTTTTAGTCTATTTCTTTATTTAAAAAAAGGGGAGCTCCGCATCAGGCTCTGAGCTGACAGGGTGGAGCCTGCTTGGGATTCTCTCTCTCTCTCTCTCTCTCTCTCTTTTTCTCTCTGCCCCTCCCTGGCTTGCGTGCATGCTCTCTCTCTCAATAAACAAACAAACAAACAAACAAACATTTAAAAAAAGAAAGGATGGAAAAAAGAGTATTTAAGGCCCAGTCCTCACTAACTAAATGCAAGTCCCGTTTTCTGCCAAATTAGCCTCAGAATCGAGCAGCAGGGCAAAGTGTGGAGCGGACCTTGTGACCCGGTGAGTGGATGGTTCAGCTCACTCTGCTGTGGGGGAGCTGAGCCCTGAGGCAGGCTGCAGCTGTTGTGGCCAGAAGCACCCCGGGCTCCCAGCCGGACCAGCCAGGGAGAAAGTGGCTCAGCAGAAATGATCCATATAGAAATGGCTTCGCGTGTCTGAACTTGCTTTGTAACCCACGCTGAATTCACGGTGGGCCCTACAGCCGGTCTTGGTCTAAGACGAATGAGGAGAAACGGTAAGAAAGGAAAGGGATGGGCTCATAGGATTGGTGTGGCCGGTGTTTGCAGACGACGAGAATCAGATGGATACTGAAGACACAGGCACAGTAAGAAGCTGCTCGCGGACTTCCCACCCCCGGATATGATACCAAACAAAATGTGAATGGGTAGTGCGGTGGATGCCTTTAAAAAACTATAGAGGTGACACAGGGTACAAGCCCTCTGTTAGAGAACGAGTGTCATTTGGCTCTTCTCCCTCGCGGAGGCCTTTACCAGAGAGGCTCACTGAGAATGGCTGATGTGAAGTGAGTCTGCTGTGTACCAGACTCGGACTGTGCTGGGTAATTGGCATGCATTTCCTTGCGTGATTGCACCATCTCCTGCCCCCACCATCTCCCATTTTACGAGTGGGGAAAGGAGGTTTGGAGTGGTGCCCAAGGCCACACAGCTAGCAAGATTTCAACTGGAGAGCAAGAGATACTAGTTCGGAGAAAGAGATTAAGGAGAGAGGCTAGTGAGTCCATGTACCAGCCCACATTATGGGCGTGACAGAGAAATTTCTGGAAAAGATCAGGCAAGGAGAAAACCAGAGTGGGGTCTAACAGGATTCAAAGTGCCCAGCTTTAGTGGGGACCCAGATGTGTCCTGAGCCCTCCCAAGGGGCTGCTCCCCATTCCCCACCTGGTTCCCTCTCTCCCAGTTGCTTCCAAATCATTCCCCCTCCACCCTCACCAATAACACCTGCCGTCCCTCTGTAGCAGATTGATCTGGCTGAGAAACTCACTGCCATGGTTTCTGCGGATGTCTCACTAAAAAAGAACGAGCAGTGTTTTTTTTCACCCTGTTCTCAGAAAGTAATCATGCCTTTGAGTCTCGGAAACTTGACTTTATTCTTAAAAGCAGGAACAGGTCTTTGTAAGAACCCTAAGTTTTGAGGAAGAGGGAGTATGACCCCTCCAGCCCCAGGAAGAGCTGGATCCTCCAAAGTGAGGGTCTCAAAATGCCGTCCCCTGAAGTTCCCCAAGACCCCTTCAGTGGTTCCAGGAGATCAAAACTACTTTCACGATAACACAAGATTCTTTGCCTTTTTTACTTTCCTGCTCTCCCCAGTGTACATGGAATTGTCCAGAGGCCACCCCGTGTGCGATATCACAGCAGATCGAATGCAGAAGCAGATGTGAGAATCCAGATATGAAAGTGACTTACAAAAACTGTAAAAAAAAAATTCTCATTCATTTTGTGGTTTGGAAAAATTAATTCTACCTAAAGAACGTTACTTGGTTCAATGTATACTGGGCTTAATAATACTTTTTGATGACTTAATAAAGATTTTGAACATTTCTCAGTTTTAATTTCTGGTAAATATTGACAGCCATACCCCCACCCCACCCCCAAACAAAAGCTCTTTGGAGTGCTCAATAACTTGTGAATGACCTGGGATGAATTCCAGGCTTGCTGGAAGCCTGAGACCTGTTTCCACACGTCCTAGATATGGCTGGACCCGCGTCAGGGTGAATGGATATCTCTAGATGCTGGAGTCTAAATCCACAAGGCTCAGCCGCACCAGTGAGGGTCCACTGTGGTTGAGCAGCCATCAATGGAGACGCCCATTGGGCACCACGGGCACCACTGCAGCCCACCTGGGGAGCACGGCTGGGCTGGACAACCACATTGCACAATGGAAGCACAATGTGTGATACAATGGCAGCCACCACCCTATGACCAGGTAAACCCTGGGATTCTGTTAAAGGACTCAGTACAGGAGGGCACTAGGAGTCCCAGTAATCACCAACATCAACTGTGCCACCAACCAGGAAGTGGGGTCTTAGAGCCGGATTTGATTTGTCATCCAACATAAAAGCCATGTTTCGTGTTCCTGAACATCATGAAACAAATTTCTATCTGCTGCACACTTCCTTTCCACATTGCTGTTATCTTCCAAACTTCCTGTCTTGCTTCATCATTTACTGAAGGCTCCACAATCTGGCTCAGTCTTCCTTTCTATTTCTGGGCTAAGGAAATGAAACATTTTTGAGAATGACCTCAAAAACCTAAGTTTTCTATCGCTGGCCTCCTCTCAGCAGCAACCTTCTCCACAGTGGCCCTTCCATTCCCTCCCTCAGCCATGACCTGGATCTACTTGTCCCCTGGAATCCTAGCTCCACACCACCCTCCTTCTCCCAGCTGGATCATCCACTTACTTCCTCTGCATCAGTTCTTCCCCTTTGTCCAGCCCTCTAGTCTCTTCACCCTTCTCCCTCACCCCTAACTACCCATCCTGTCAACACTCCCTTCCCTCCCTAGCTTCTACCCAATGTTTCACCCTGTCCAACTTCTCTTGGCATTCTCAACAAGCTCACCTCATCGTCTTTCCATCATACCCACCTGATGAAACCTAAACCCTGGATTACTCCAACTATTGGCCTTCTTGATGCTCTTAAGTGCTGAGGAAGAAATCCACACCACCTCACAGACTGTATTAGATAAACTCATGGTGTCTGACCCAAACGGGACTCACAATCTTTCCAGCCAACTCTGCCAGGTTGCTTTAATTGATTCTCCTTCCCACTCTCCATGCTGGTTACTTCAAGCCCCCTCCTCTTTCCTCAAACCACTAACCCCATCGCTGTCCTCTTCACTCTTGGGTGATGACCTGGCCTCTCACTTTTCAGAGAAAATAAAAGATAGTAGAAAGGAATCTCGTAAACTTTCTGCACCACTCTCACAGACTTAGCTCCAATCATATCCACCTCCTTCCCTCAGTTACAGTAGAGATCTTCTGATGTTTAAGATCCCATCTCTTTCTTCACAGACATGTTTCCATCAGTTACCCACTCTCTGTCCTATATCTTCAGCCTCTGCCTCCACCAACACATAGATCCCCTCAATATCTGAAAATAAAGAGAAAGGAAACCTCTCCTAAGCTACACCCTCCTCCCGCCATTATACCATCTTTCTCTTTGTCTGCACTCCTTTTCTTCCTATATATTATACTCTTCAATAAGTCATAATCTGGCTGAAGGCCAACAGATGCCTATGTTAATTACAAGTCTTTCTTAAGTTTATTTATTTATTTTGAGACAGAGAGAGCATGAGCAGGGGAGGGGACAGAGAGAGAGAGAGAGAGAGAGAATCCCAAACAGGCTCCACACTGTCAGCACAGAGCCTGATGAGGGGATTGAACTCATGAACCATGAGATCACGGCCTGAGCCGAAATCAAGAGTTGGACGCATAACCCACTGAGCCACCCAGGCTCCCCACAGGTCTTTCTTTTCAAGTAAGAGAAAGCTAATTGCCTTAGGTAGACAAGGATTCATTAAGGAAGAAATAGAGCAGGGAATCAGCAGGTACCTAGATAACCAGGGTCAGAAGAAATGCAGAAACCGGGGCAGCCCTAGGGGGTGGGTAGTAACAACTATTCAACAGCCTGGTCAGGGCCCCGCTTTCAGAGCGAATGAACTTTGGCTCTGTCTCCCATTCTTGTACCTAGGCTTAAAATCTGAAGTCCCAGGAGACTACTGAGAGTGCACACGATGGGGAAGGAAGTTTCCTAAAAGGAAATGCAGGTGTTATAATCAAAAGAAAGGTGAAAGAATAACGGATGGCAAAAATAGAAAGCAAATGCCCACCACAACTCTTTTCAGCTTTTCTAACTGACACCCTTGCCACAATGAACAACTGCTGGTTCATTGTTACAAAACTTTTTTTTTTTTTTTTTGCTGATAAATACATTTTATTTTTATTTTTTTATATTAAATATAATGTATCGTCAAGTTGGTTTCCATACAACACCCAGTGTTCATCCCAACAGGAAACGCTAGAATGGAAGCTCCCTGAGGACAGCATCTCCAGCATCTTGGATAGGACTTCCTACATAGGATGCACTTAATAACTATTTGTTAAATGTTGACCACTCATCCTCTTGAAATCCTTTCTCCCTTGGCTTCCATGATATCTTGCTTTCCTGATTTCTCTCTGAGGTAGTCTCCTAGAACCGATGTACCAAATCACCACAAACTAGGTGACTTAAAACAACAGAAATTTATTCTCTCTTAGTCTGGAAGCCAGAAATCTGACATCAAGTTGTCAACAGGGCCACGCTCCCTCTGGGCTCTAGAGGAGAATCTATTCCTGGCCTCTTACAGCTTCTGGTGGCTCCGGGAATTCCATGGCTTGTGGCCACATCACTTCCCTCTGTGCCACCACCCTCACACCATTTTCTCTGCATTCTCCAATCTCCTTCTGCCTCCTTTCTAAGGACCCTTGCAATGGCATTGGGGGTTCAAGTAGATAGTCCAGAATAATCTCAGCGCCCTTCTACCTCTGTGGCCATTCCTTAGCCTTGTTTGAAGGCTCCTTTGCCTGAACCTGAAACTTTGATTCTCCCCAGAATTCAGTTGAGCGGTGTTTTTTTTTTTTTCTTTTCCATTCCACACATTCTCCCTGGTATTTCACATTTCCCCCAAGATCTCAATTACCAACTGCACCTTGATGATTTTTAAATCAGCATCTTTAGCCCAGAAATTTTTCCTGAAAACTGAACCCTTACAACCAACTACTAGAAAACTCTGCTTGGATCTTGGATGTTTCGCAGAAACCCCAAGTGCAAACATCCAAGAGCGAGCCCATTGTCTTCCCCCAAATTTACCCTGCTCCTGTGTGCCTGTGTCAGTTAATGGCACCAGTTACGAGCAGAAGGAGCTGTCAGCCGCTGTGCCTGCCAGAACTCCTGACTCAGAGAATCTGTGTCCATAACAAAATGGTCATTATTTCAAGCCACTAAATTGAGGGTGGTTTGTTACACAACAATAGATAACTGAGACATCTCCCACTGTCTCCAAGGTAAAATCCAAACTTATTAATCTGTCCTTCATGACTCCCCACCTTCTCCCGCTTCACCTCTTGCCATTTCCCCGCAGCACTTCATCCTCCAACTCTACCAACCACTGTGAGTTCTCTGAACAAGCCACGTTCCCCCACCCCCAGGCTTTGTGTGCTTATGGCCACACTGACTGGCTGACGCATCCCCTCTCAGCCTCCACCTCTCTTCCACTTCCACACAGAGGCCAGGGTAGAAAACACTCCCATTCCCAGCCTTCTTTGCAGCCAGGGGCGGTCATCTGTGACCTTGTCTGACTCACGGAAGATGGGCCGTAGTCTGCTGGGAGCTTCTAGGAAAGCTGTTGCTTTCCTGATTGAAAGGATAGACGTTGCTAACAACATTCCCTCACCTGTTGTGTCTTTGACACAGAAATGATGCTAATGGGGCAACAGCGATCTTGTGACCGTAAGAAAAGGCCAAGAGAATAGCGGAGACACCTACAGATCATCAAGCTGCAGAACCAATGTCAGCAGCTGCCTACTCCCACTCCTTGTGATGTGACAGAAAATAAACGCCTACTGCTTCGAGCCAGCCTTAATCAGTACCTCTTCCTTGAAACCAAAATCGTTCCTAACCAACACAATGTGACTCCTTCTGCTTGGACACTCTACCCCTTCCCTCTTGGTCCTTTGGACGCTTCCTGTCTAAGCCTAGATTTCGGCATTTCCAGGAAGACTTCCCTGTCGAGCCCAGGCCTGATCACTGTCCCAGGAATTTCCCCACAGCATCCTGTGTTTCCCTTGCTCTAGCATTTATCACATTTTTTTTTTCTTTTTTGGTGTATCCCACATCCCACTATGTTCTGGGCTGAATTGTGTCTTCCCACCCACCTAAATTTATATGTTGAAATCCTAAGCCCTAGAACCTCCGAATGTGACTCTATTTGCAGATAGGCCCTTTAAAGAGTTAATTAGGGTTAAAGGAAGTCGTGTGGGTGGGCCCTGATCCAATATGACTGGTGGCCTTAGAAGAAGGAGAAATTTGGACCCAGACACAGAAAGAGAAAAGAGGTTGTGAACACACCCCAAGAAAATGGCCATCTACGAGCCAAGAAAAGAGGCTTCAGAAGAAATCAAGCCTGCTGACACCTTGATCTTGGACTTGACAATCCAGAACGGGGAGGAAATTAATCTTTGTTGTTTAAACCACCCAGTCCATGATACTTTGTTAGGGCAGCCCTAGTAAACTAATAGACTAGCCAATATGGCAGCAATGAGACATCAAGGCAGTGATGGCCAGACATCAAGGCAGCCTCCTGGTCTCTAAGATGCAAACAGCCATGTTATTATACCGCCCTGTCCATGGGTCAGGAGTCCAAGCATGGCTTAGTAGAACCTTCTGGACTGCCTCTGGAGAAATCCATGTGGTGGGAAACTGCAAGCACCTCTAGGAACTGAAGATGGCCTCCGACCAAAAGCAAAGAAGAAGCCAGGACCCTCTGGTCTGTAACCACTAGGAAGTGAATTCTACCAATAACCATGAAAGCCTGGAATAGAACTCTGAGCTCTGGATCAGAACACAGCCTGGCTGGTTCCTTGATTACAACCTTAGGGAGCAGAAGGTTCTGTTAAGCCATGCTTGGACTCCTGACCCATGGAGAAGGCGGAGTCATAAACGAGTGTTACTTTAAGCTGCTGAGTCTGTGGTAATTTGTTACACAGCATAGAAAACTAATATGTGCCTGATGGGACGAGATTTCCATTTTCTGGTAGAGGAGACGGGGAGCAGGTGATACCCATATGACTCCATGCTAGGAATGTTCATTGGAAATTCAGGAATCACGCTGAGCCTGAGAGGAGAAAGGGGAAAGAGAAATATAATGCAACTCGCTACCACCCCCGAAGTATGTTTTCCTCTCAAGGTGCGATGGGGTAAATAACAACTAGTATCGTGTAATTTGAGGAACACGAACAAGCGATTCGTCCAAAAATATTTGCCCCCCACCGACCTGTCCTGACATCTAAGATGTCCATCTGCAAGGGGAGGGGATCTTTATGTAATAAGAAGCTTTCGGAGTCCTGGTTTAAAATGCACAAGGCTGAGCCCCAGCCCACCTCTAAATCTCTAAGTCTACATTTTTACCAAGAACATCATCCGACAGGACCTCTGGGAACTATCCTTTGAGGACACTGCTTTACACACCTTGAGGAGACACATCCTGGAATGATGCGGTCAGTCTCCCGGACACGTAATTTGCCTGAACAGTCTTGAGGAGAAAGCCACCCTCCCTCCTCTGTCTCAGGGCCCGTCCAGGAGCTGCATTTGGCTCTACGTCCCCTATCGGGACTTGTTCCCAGGTTTTCAGGCTGCTGCCCAGCCCGGGCACAGTGGACATGCTGCGTCCACCCGGAACGATTCTCAGCCATGGTCTTGGTCTCCGCACTGGACTCCTTATGCCTGGGAGCGCCCCGCCTGACACACACAGATCAGTCCCTCCAGCTCCAGGAGCAGCAGCTTTGAGCGACAGGCTGCAGTTCTCGGGGTTCTAGAACCAGAGACATTGCCCCAGAGAAGGCCTGGGTGTCTGAGCCAGTAAGGAGAGTCCGTGAATGCCAGGAACTGGGAAAAACTCTCTGACTGGTCAGTTTGCCTCGATAGGCCTGGCCCCCCACTGACCTGCTTTTATCACAGCCCCGCCTAGTGACTTACAATAGCACACCCCCCGGGAGGTCCCATGCAGCTGGTGCTGCCCTGAGGGGACAACCCAGGATGCCGAGGACATCAGAGGAGTGTTAGTGACTTATCCCACCCAGACTCACCTCCTTCGTCCTCACCTTCCCTGTTGTACCTGTATTTCAGGGGTCTGTCCAGTGTTTTCTGGAGACAGAGGCGTTCCAACTGACAACTGTTTTTAGTATTTCAAACTAAACACAACGGAAATACCATCGATGCTGTCTGGCAAAGCAAACCAGACTGGGCTGAGGATTATATTTGGCACCTGCTCACGAGTCTGTTCTATTTTTCATCCAGAAAACTTGAAACTGCTTCCTCCAAATATCATGACTTGGGATTAATCAGCACTTTGGGGAGAGTCCAAAATTCTAACTGAAAGATATTTTTTTTTCTTGCTTTGAGTTATTTTGTGTAATAATAGGCATAGAGTCCTTAGGAAAATACCATTTGAAAACAGTGGTTGTGAGATGGGGGTATAGACTTAGCTTGATCTCCCCCTGGCCCCAAAGATGAAATTAACTGTGTGCTAAAGAGGAGACGAAATTTTTTGCTTCTGAAAATTAATTTACATTTTGGACAAGTGTTAATTTTGCTGATGATACGACCAAACCATATGGAAAACTTTGTGGTTCTGTTACTGATTTAAGAAAAAAATAATAGGGGCACCTGGGTGGCTGAGTCTATTGAGCGTCCAACTTTGGCTCAGGTCATGATCTCATGGTTCATGGGTTAGAGCCCCACGTGGGGCTTTGTGCTGACAGTGCAGAGCCTGCTTTGGATTCTCTGGCTCTCCCCTGCTTGAACTCTCTCCCTCTCAAAAATAAGTAAACATTAAAAATTTTTTAAAAGATAAATTTTTTAAAAGATATATATTTTTAAAAAGAAAAAAAAACCAATAATTTAAACCTTTGCGTCTTATTACTAGACCCAGAGAGTCTTCTATAGAAAATCGCCACTCAAATCAAAAATTATATGTGACAGGTATAATTCTCATTTATCGCAAGATCCAAGTCTATGGAATATTCTGTACTAACAATAAAAGCAACGGTGTCTTACGTTTTTGTTCTACTTTATAGTTCACGGAACCATTTTATGTATCCTTGTGGTAATCCAGTGAGGCAAATAGTATTTGACAAATAAGGAACCAAACAAGTGAAAAAAACGCCTCAAATTTAGACCTCTCTCCTTGTCCCACATGCTTCCACTCTTTTATATCTATTCTTGGGCTCCTGGAAATGACCCTGAGGATAGTTTCATCTGGCCCTAACTTTATTTTGTTGCCAGGAAGAAATAACAATTTTGAGACAAAGCAACACATTTATCTTCAGAAGGAGAATTCTTTTCTTTCACGTCTTTTTCAAAAAAAGTCATGTAATTTACGACTAAGTTACCCTGTTTGTGTTGTTGTTGCTTTGTTTTGCTTTGGTCTCTTTTCCTTCCTCCCGAGCCTCCCCAACCCCTACAGTCCACGGTACTCTGGAACAGAATGAACCATTGACACGTAAATGTCAGGCCACTAATGAGCAGTTCTAGTCAACAACTGCCCCGAAGTCATGAAACCTATTCACTAGAAAGGTTAACAGTATGTTTTATTGTCAAGTATCTAAAATATCACTGCCCATTCACTTCATGCCTGGTGGAGCTTACCTGGAGTGTGGTTAAGTTCTTCCAGATTGAGAAGAACAGCCTTTGGCCCCACAGGGCCTAGTGAAGTACCTGGCACACAGTAGACACTCAATAAATGTGTGGCAAATCTAACTGGGCTGGGTTGCAAAGTCCTAGGCCCTGCCAATCCAGGAATAACCAAGGAGACCAGATGAGGTATGACATATTGCCAAGTCAACCAGGCATCCCCAGCTGGTACTCCAACTTCGGCTGGTGCTCCTCACAGACCCCCAGTAAATTCTTTTGCCTAGGGTACCCCCCACAACTGCCCTGCCCTACCCACTTCCCTCTTCTCCTGACTAGACTACGAGAAGATGGGAGGCCAGAGAGGGGATGGGAGTACCCAAAGAGGTTTCCACCACCATTAAAATGGCTCATCCTGGCCTGTCTGTGTCCAGAACTGGCCTTCTGGTATCCAGACCTGAATATTCTTGCAGTGATTGTCTATCATTTATAAATATCAACGTGCATACAACCACTTTATAGGAAAACAACATACTCAACTAAAATATTTCTATTTCTGGTCGATATTGAAACCTGAATTTTTATAGAGCTATAATCAATGGTTTATACTATAAACTAGGCAGGGACTCATTTTTTACTGACTGTAATCTACATACTTGCCATATAAGTCATCACAGAGAGTTTTATTATGTCAATGTACCATTGTTTGGTTAACATTTGCTATGCATTGGTTATTTTTTTTAATATGAAATTTATTGTCAAATTGGTTTCCATAAAACACCCAGTGCTCATCCCAACAGGTGCCCTCCTTGCTATGCATTGGTTAATTAGGCTGCTTCAAGTTTTTACCACCATGAATTGTGCTATGATAGACATATTTGCATAAATTGCCTTTTTGTATTTTATTATTCCTTAGAATCTTTTTCTGCAGACTATATTCCTAGTAATAAGATTAACAGGACAAAGAACGAATGGGTACGCACACACACACATACAGCCATGTTGTTTTACAGAAGGATGAGAACAAGTTGTTGGTTTCTATTTGGCAACTTTTTTTAGGCAAGACTTTAAAATATCTTGCTTTAAAAAAGTTGAGGTCTTAGAATTTAGGGACTGAAATGGAAGACTTTTTAGAGGTCATTTAGACCAACTCCTCAAAGAGCACAAAGATGCCTTCTTCATCACAAATTTTTGTTGTCACAATCTGTTGTGATATTTAGTTTTGGTTGAGGTATATGAAGAAAATCCAGACTCATACAAATATGTAGTGATAAAATGATGAGTATTTTGATCATCTTTTCAGACAGTAATTGACATTTTCTTTGACACTACAGCAAAACATGACAAAGGATTAGTTACACTGTAGAGTTTGAAACTACTCAGTGAAATTTTCATACTGTTACATTAAAATCCATTAGTCTGTCTTACACTTTGAATGGCACTTTTACTCAGGCATGATTTTATAACATCATGCATTGGTCAGTTGGAAATTTTGGGTTCACTAGTAATAGAGATCCTTCAAATGTAGACATATTTATTGAATAATTTAAAAAATCACACTGAGGGGCGCCTGGTGGCTTAGATAGTTGAGTGATTGACTCTTGATTCTGGCTCAGGTCATGATCCCAGGGTCTTGGGATTGAGACATCTCTGTGCTGACAGTGTGGAGCATGCTTGGGGATCTCTATCTCCCCCTCTCTCTGCCCCTCCCCTGCTCTCTCTCTCTCTCTCTCTGTCTCAAAATAAAACTTTAAAAAAAATCTCTAAAATCACATTGGCCCAGGGCCAGATGGCTTCACTAGAGGATTCCATCAAACACTTAAAGAAAAATTAACACCAGTCCTTCTCAAAAAAAATAAATAAATAAAAAGGAGAGAATATTTCCAAACTAATTTTATGAGGCCAGCATTACCATAACAAGATCCAACAAAGATACTACAATAAGGAAACTACAGATCAGTATCTGTGACGAATATTGATGCAAAAATCCTCAACAAAATACTAGCAAAACAAATTCAACACACATTTAAAAGATAATATACCATGACCAAGTGGGATTTATTCCTGGAATGCAAAGATGGTAAAATCAATCACTGTAACACACCACATTATCAGAATGAAGAACAAAAACCACACAAACATCTCAATTGATACAGAAAAAGCATATGACAAAATCCAACAGCCTTTCATGATAAAAACACTCAACAAACTCTGAAGAGAGGAAGTTACCTCCACATAATAAATAACCTCCACATAATTCCGTTCCATATATGGAAATCCCACAGGTAATGTCATACTCATTGGCAAAAAACTAAAAGCTTTCTCTCTAAGATCATGAACGAGGCAAAGATGCTCATTCTTGCTGCTTCTATTCAACACAATACTAGATGTCCTTGCCAAAGCAATTAGACAAGAAAAAGAAGTAAAAATCATCCAAGGTAGAAAGGAAAAAGTAAAATCATCTGTGTTTGCAAATAATATGACCTTAACATAGGAAACCCACAATACACCTGTTAAAAGTAATAAACAGGGGCACCTGTGTGGCTCAGTCAGTTAAGCATCTGACTTTGGCTCAGGTCATGATCTCATGGCTCATGAGTTCGAGCCCTGCATCAGTCTCTGTGCTGACAGCTCAAAGCCTGGGCCCTGCTTCGGATTCTGTGTCTCCCTCTCTCTCTGACCCTCCCCCTCTCATGCTCTGACTCTCTCTGTGTCTCTCAAAAATAAACATTTTTAAAAAACTAATAAACAGATTCAGCAAAGTTGCAGGATACAAAATCAACATGCAAAAATTCCTTGGATTTCTATACACTAACATTTCTATACATTTGTACACACTAATGAACAACTCAAACAGAAATTAAGAAACAATCCCATTTACAATAGCATCAAAAAGAATAAAACATTTATGAGTAAATTTAAACAAGGACATAAAAGACTCGTACACTAAAAAGTGAAAACAATACTGGAAGAAATTTAAAAAGACATGAATAAATGGAAATACATTCTATGTTCCTGGATTAGATAACTTAATATTATTAAAATGTCTGTACTACCCAAAGCAATCTACAGTTCAATCCAATCCTTATCAAAATCTAAATGGTTTTTTTTTTTTTTGCAGAAATAGGAAAAAAATTCCTAAAATTCATATGGAATCTCAAAGGATCCCAAATAACAAAAACAATCTTGAGGGTAAAAAATAAAAGCAGGAGGACTCATACTTCCTGATTTCAAAATATTACAAAGATACAGTAATCAAAATAGTATGGAGTTGACATAAAGACAGACATATAGACTAATAGAATAGAATAGAGAGCCCAGAAATCAGCCCACATATATCTGATCTTCAACAATGCAGAAAGGATAGTTTCTTCAACAAATGATGTTGAGGAAATCGGACACTCACATGCCAAAAAATTAAAATAAATAAAGCTGGATCCTTAGCTTATATCATCCACAAAAATTAACTCAAGATTGATTAAGGAACTAAATATAAAATCTGAAACTAAAAAACTCCCAGAAGAAAACATAGGGTAAAGAAAACAAATTTAAAAAGACTCATGACATTGGACTTGGATATGAAACCAAAAGCATGAGCAATAAAAGCAAAAACAAAAACAAAAACAAAAAAAAACAAAGGTAAATGGAACTACGTCAAACTTTAAAGCTTCTGTGTGTCAAAAGCAGCAATCAACAATCAACAGAGTGAAAAGACAACTTGTTGAATGGGAGAAAATATTTGCAAACCATGTATCTGACAAGGGGTTAACAACCAGAACACATAAAAGAACTCCTACAATTCAACAACATAAAAACAAGAGACCAAATTTTAAAATGTGCAAAGGACTTGAGTAGACATTTCTCCAAAGATAATATACAAATGGCCAACAAGCCTATGAAAAAGCACTCAACATCACTCATCATCAGGAAAATGCAAATCAAAACCACAATGAGATACCTCCTCACATCCATTAGGATGGTTACTATCAAAAACATAAATGGAAAATAAGTGTTGGCCAAGAATGTGAAGACACTGGAACCCTTGTTCATGCTGGCAGGAATGCAAAATGGTGCAACCACGATGTAAAATAGTATAGTGGCTCCTCAAGAAATTAAAAACAGAATTACCATGTGATCCAGCATTCCATTTCTGGGTATACCTCCAAAAAAATTGAAATTAAGATTTTGAAAAAATATATTCATTGCAGCACTATTCACACTACAAATACTGCCCGTTGTTTGCTTTGAGATGAAAGACTCACTATCCCTTTTCAAGCATATGAAATATTCTGGGGTGCCTGGGTGGCTCAGTCGGTTGAGCATCTGACTCTTAATTTCGGATCACGTCATGATCCCAGGGCTGTGGAATCAAGCCCATGCTCAGCATGGAGCCTCCTTAAGATTCTCTTTCTCTCTTCCTCTGTCCCTCCCCTTCTCTCTGTCTCTGTCTCTGTCTCTGTCTCTCTCAAAGAAAAAAAAAGAATACGAACTATTCTGGTATTCAATTAGACTGTTAAGCTTTCTTCAAATAACACTGGTATCCCCCAGGGAAAAAAAGTAGCTGGTTGAGCTCATATCTCAAACAATTGAAGCACTTCACCATCACACTTCAGCGCACAGTAGAAAGGCTTTACATGTACTTCTGTTTCATCACAGGGAATATTAAAAAGACAGGTAGTCAAGGGCTGATGTTTAATAAATTTAACTTTTGCTGCTCCGCTGAGGACATCCTCAAGTGAAACGGGCATTTTTTGTGTCGGAAGTATATGGTAGTGAAGAAGACAATGGCTACTAGTAAGGTTGGATGCTACTGCCTCATTTCAGAGAGTGAGCTGCTTAACCGTTGGTCAGTGTTCTACGAGATCATAACCATAGTCCTTCAGAATTTATAAAGTCAGTTTTTCCATGATTCCCATGTCATGCTGACCATAAGTAACACTCATCATCACCTATCACTAACAGATCAGAAACTAAGGGATACAGACCTTGAGAAACTTCCCCCAAAGCCTTCAAGGTTATCATCTGGCAGTGTCCGTTCTTCTGACATAAAATCTCACGCTTGTTTTCGCTGGGAAACATCACCTCTCACCGCCCCTGACTTGACCCCTCAGACCCATATACGGTGCAGAGTTGTGAAGTAAGCTAGTCTGCCTCGGGGTCTCCTCAGTTCTTTTCCCACCTTTCCTGACAGTGGGGGTGCTCACCCATCCAGACATTTGCCCCACCCCTCAGCCCGCCTGCATCCTCCTCTCCTGCAGCCTCTTTTCCTCTGCCTCCGTCAAAACCGTAACAGTTCCATGCATGTGAGTTTTATAAAGCACGGTCTCATTAACCATCTCCTTTGAATTTTTTTAAAAAATGTTAAGTTTTTTAATTCCAGTAGAGTTAATTTGTTTCTCATCTCCTTTGGATTTTGATCTTCATACTACCGGCTGAAACAGTTTCTCCTTCCCACTTCCCACAAGGAAAACGATACCCTGAGGCCCGAGGTCACGTGCATTTGCCCAAGTTCACGTGGCTCAGCTGCCTTGCGTCTCCTTTCCTTAAGATCTTTCCTATCTCTAATAGACTGATTTATAAGGAGGTTTAAATGATGGATAACTCCTTTACATGTTCCTTCCAAGAACATGTATTAGTTTTATAAAAGAGAGTTTTGTTTTGTTTTGTTTTTAAAGAGAAAGAAAACAACATCTGTGTCTAAGAAATAACACCCTGATCTTAACACTCTTACACGTCCTATTGCCTGCACCTCTCCGGGAGAGTAACTACACAGAGCACTTAAGCTGAGCCGTGGACAAAGAGAACTAACGATAAGTTTGCACGCGAAGGTGAAGCGTTTTTGCAAATTTAAATAAATAAACCTAAATATTTACACTTAAAAGTGACAGCATCATCCACTGCATAGCTTTTACCTCATGATGACATCTGAACGAGGTGTGCGTCCTCCTAGGAGGCCCCAAGCCCCAAGAACAATATAAGGTGTATGTGTGGTCGGATACACGCAACCGCATTAACAGGAGCTGGTTGCACAGAATTTAACGATCACGTTCCCTTAATAACCACAGACCAATCTGTAGGATAACTAAATGCCCGATTCCTAGTAAACCGCGAAGAGTTCAAAGAAAAAAAAGCCTATGAGCCTAAACCTGGAAGGCCAGAGCCTTTGAAGTTCTTTTACAAGGCTATGGCCAGGGGAAGGAGTACTTTAAACTGAGGAAGCAGGAAGTACCTAGATAAAAAAGTTTGTGACACTTCCTAGGGGGGTGGTCTTTCTAGAAGCACTCTTCCAGGAAACCAGTCCTTTCCCACCTAGATGTTGAGGTTTCCTGAGAAAAAATAAATAACTTCTCCCTGTCGCAGCAAGGAGGGTCAGCCAGTCAGTAAAAAGCTAAAATAGAATTTGACCCACTAGATGTTATCAGCGCAAAGGAAGGGGAGGGGCGACTTTGAAGAAAGGGCATGGGGAGAGGAGGGAGTGCAGGCCAGCCATTTGGAGACCAAGAAGCAGATGGCAGGGATGAGGCAGGTGGCCAAGGGTGTTCACTCATGCCTGTGCGTGCTTCACCACTGGGCTCCGCTCTCCCGCGGAAAAGCACAGCTGGGCCCTGCAGACACTGCAGGAGACGCCTCCTCGGGGCACGGGAGAGGACTTCCAGTGAAGCCACTGAGCCCTGTGGCCCCAGCCCTCGAAGTCAAGCCACTCTCACACGATTCCATCCAGTTCAGAGCCGCACCGGAAGGACCGGGGCCAGAGTAGAGTGGTTTTGCGTGGACCACAGTGCCCCCTGGTGGAAGTGTGCTTGAACAGCAACCCTCTGGGCAGGCCCCTGTGGGCAGCAGGCTGGGCAAGGGGGGTTGGGGGTGGGGTACAGCTCCAACGCGGTTGCAAAGACGTGTGGCTTCCTTTCCAGGCACAATGTTTCCATCTTCCCAAACACCAAATTACTCAGTTAAAATACGCTAGCTGCAACTATATATACACTATGCTTCCTTTTTAAGATTACCTCCTCCTTCCCCTCGTGTTCAGCTAAAGCGGACTTCCCATGGCATTTAAGGGGTTCCACCCTTCCCCTGGATGTAGATCACTCGGACGTCTCTCTTTCTCCATGTTTTACCCGTATGCTCCTTAGATAGATATCCGTTCCCCTTGAGTCCCCAGCATGCCCCGCCTATTCCGATCCCAATAAACCCGGCTTGTCTGGTACCTTCTCTTCCCCGGCCCCCTTCTGACGAATCCTGCCAGGCCTGCGACAGAGGCGATGTCTCGCCGGGAAACCATCAAGCTTTCTTCGTGATTTTTATATATTTGTCCGAAGCTTTGAATACGTTGCTGGTATTGCAAAGGGGCCCTGTCCAGTCACTAGCGAGGTCGCCCGTGGCCAGAGGGACCATGCTGATCTTTTGCCAGCACGGGGCTCTCTTCTAAACTCTAGGCAAATGGGTGCAGCCAGGCAATGGCTCAGCTCTTCCCTGAAAGTGAGAAGAACGAGTAAACGCCTTCCCATGTAGGAGTGTTGGTTTCTGAATATACCCGAGATTCAGCATTCTTCCTGAATAGACTTAGCGCTAGTATTTTGAGAGAAGTAAAATTAGTACTCACCTTAAACCAAGAAATTTGATTTTATGTTTGTGATAGTTAAGAGATAAAAAAAAAAAGATGCTATTTTCCTCCTAATAATTTTATTTCCATACCTGTAGATATTTTTAGAGACCTTTTCCATAGAAGAAATGAGACAAAGGTGGAGTTTCTCCGAGGTGTGAAGGAATGGTTAATAATGCCTGCCAAATTCGGAAACATTTGGAGGTTTCACAAAAGAAACCTTGCAATGTGCTTTTGATAACTGTAAAATAAAGTAGGAAACAGACCTTTATAAATACATAGGATAGAAAAACAAGTCACTGTAGTCTAAATACAAGATACAAGATAATTTTTTTAAACTTCCAGTGTAAAATATACCTCGGAACAACAACAACAAAAAATGTACTGAATTAACCCAAACAATTCTCGTCTTAGATGTCAGAGCCATGCGACTTCTGGCAGAGGGTCAGGGCGTGCAGGAAAATGTTAGCATCTGCGAGATGGGTTATAAGGTCTGTGAAAGAACCAATGGCCGCCTCAAATGTATTTTGCCCCGAAAAATGTTTGTTTTTTGGAGAATTTCTGGAAACTACATTAGATCATTCTAAAAAATAATTCCTGGGCGTTGCCCTGTGGACAGCCAGCATAAACACTGCACCCCCTGGATCAAAGAAACTACCCCATCAAAGAAAAACTAGGCAATACCAGGAATTCAATCTTCTCAGGCTATTAAATAAATGCCACCAAAAGAAGAGGGAAGCATAGAATGTTTGGAAAGGAGGTGGCAAATTTGTTTTTAATGCTAAGAATTAAAAAGAATTTTTAAAAATAACAATAATAGTAGTGAACTAACTAGTATTTATTGAGCATTTTGGATGTCCCAGAACCATTGGCAAGGACCTTTACCTGTACTGTTTCATTTTAGTCTCACAAAAGTGCTCTATGGTAGGTACTACTTTTTTTTTATGTGTAATTTTTATTTCTTCTGAGAGAGAGAGAGAGAGAGAGCAAGCGGGAGAGGGACAGAGAGAGAGAGGGAGAAAGAACCCCAAGCAGGCTCTGTGTGCTCACAGAGTCCTGATGCAGGGCTCGAACTCATGAACCATGAGAGCATGGCCTGAGCTGAAGTCAAGAGTCAGACACGTAACCAACTGAGCCACCCAGGTGCCCCTCCGGTCGGTCCTACGATAGCCCCACTTGACAGTTGAGAAAACTGAAGCACAGAGAGGTCACTACCTTGTCTAAGACCACAGAGGTGGTCTCCATCACGGCCTGCAATCAGCTGGGCCACGTTACCTCCTTTCTGGGCCGTCGAGGGTGCTGGCGCTTGTAAGCACTTGCTAAGAAGCACTCTTAAGGTGTTAACTCATTTAATGCTCACAACACTAGCCAATGAAAGCGGCAAGGTTGTAATCCCATATTACAGATGGGACACTAGGGCACAGAGAGGCCCAGTAAGCTGCCCAAGGCCACCCAGCTAGTTGAGGGCCACAGTGGAATTGAGACCCAGGCAATCTGAGCTCAGAAGCCCAAATCGTAATCACTTCCTAACACTACCTCTCGTGTAGAAAAAGAAATTGTGTTCAAAGAATTGCGTTTCGGAATTGCACCCCGTAGAAATAAGTCAACGACTGAAAGCACAGGAAGAATGCTTTCTTCGTTCACATTCATTTCGAACTCAGGAAGGACTGAAGAAAAACGTGGCAGGGAATGCCCACAAGATGAGGTTTTGCATTATCAGCTACTGGTAATGCCAGCCCAAGTGACGTGGTGAAAGATTCGGGGCGGGGGGGGGGGGGCGGTCATGAAGTCAAAGAAGTGCCAGGCCGTTGGTAAGAGAGAAGCAAACCGGGACCTGAGCTTCTGTGCCGACCAGGGCCCCCAAATTAATTACTGAGTGGAATAGAAACAGTAAAATAATCAGGTGGTAATACCTAATTCCTCCCACCACAAAAGAAAAAAAAAGAAGAAATTTACTCCAGGGCACTTGACTTCATCTTCCTTCGAGAGAAGAGTGTATCTGACCCTATGATTTACTACATGTGTCTGTCCTTCAACAGCTGCATCCATTACAGATGTGACCTTGAGAGAGGTGTTGGAAGAATGAACAGGAGGGCATTGTAGACAGTGAAAGCTAATTTTTTCGATAAACGCATATTCATGAAGTCCTCACAAGTCATCTCGGCTCTTGGCTGAACTGGGAGCCAGCTGTTGGTGCCAGCGATCGGGGCCAGTGGTTCCGGGTGGCGGTTGTGAGAACGGTTTCCTTCAGCTTGAAGGAACTGGCCCCTCCTTCCCACCTCCTATCTTACAACAGAAAATGAAGACCATCCCCAGAAGTTGCTTTGCTACAGTTGTGCACTTGTGGGTGATGTATTACACTATCAGCTGAATGCCAGTGGATCAATCAGGATAGAATGGGTTAGGCTACTAGAGCAATCATGTTCCCCCCTCCCAAATACACACAGACAGACACACACACACCCCCACCCACCCCTCAGTGGCTTAGCACAGCAAAGGTCTATTTGTAGCTCATACTACATGTGCAGTATGGATTACAGGATGTGGTGATGGGGGTGTTCTTCTTAGTGTAACCATCCAGGGGCCCAGCCTGCTGGGTTGCTGGAGGATCCCTCCAGGGAAATGCGTCCGTGACGCTAGCAGAATGGGAACAGAATTGTGCACAAACTCTTAACGTCGCCTCCTGGGAGTGGCATACAACCTCCACCCACATTTCATTGGCCAGCACAGGTCCCGCGATGTGCCTAACTTTAAAAGAGATAACAAATTTACCACGGGCCCAGAAAGGGAGAGGACTGGACTGTTTATTTAGGTACAGCCCACCTGCCCACCAGGTCCAGGTCAGAATCAGCACCTCGTGACTACCAAAAAGGGTCCCCTTGAACTTTGAGATCTCAGACTAAAGGCCTGTGATAGGTTCAGTGGGTTGGTGTCTACACAGAATAGACTGGTAGTCGCCAATGAAGAGAGAGAGAGAGAGAGAGAGACAAGGACAACGGAAACATACTGTGCAGCTCTAGGTTGAAGAACTTGCACCTGAACCCTGGGGGTGCCAGAAGTTTGTGGGCCCTGAGGTCTCAGAGGGAGTGGCCGAGGGGGACTTCAGGCTGAGGAGAAACTTGAATCTATTTTGCAAACAACCCTGTGACACTTAATAAAACATGATTCTTAATGATAATAGCAATGATAATAATAATAATAATAATAATAATAATAATAATAAAACGTGGTCCTTAATGAAAATAACCAGGTGAAAGGCAAAAACTCAGCCCTGGCAGAAGTTAGCATTTGGCTGACGACGACTGAATGACTTCGGCCTCCATCCTTGACTCGCTGAATTTCCCACAGCCCTGGTGTTCTCTGTGCCAGAACGCTGGGGCAAAACGAACTTTCACTCCTGATAAAGTTTAACTAGCACTTTTTGTGAAGTTAAACACCCGGCAGGCCCAGGAAGATGGGGAGAAAAATGAGAGCTCGTCACGAGAGGGACAGACTCGTGACACCGTCCATCCCCGAAAGGAGGAAGTCGTCCGTCGGGCCTGGATTTCTGACCACTGGGAACACGGTTGTCTCCGATGAAACTCTTGAGTTATGCACTATCTATGCCGATCTCTTTTGCCTTCTATAACCCCACGAGAAAGGATAAAGCACACTTTTAGACCTCAAAACGAGGATTCAGTCTGACTGATGACAATGCCAAACAGGTTGACGGCTGAAAGGGTAAGGTGATCAGCTCAGGCCGACTTCCTGTGGCTCAGGGCTCTCTGCTCTGCGGCCAGGAGCCAATGTTTGCTTCTCTCCTCGCTCTAATCTCTCTCACCACTCCCGTGCTCCTCAGACCTCCACTATCAGCATCACCTCTGACCTTCTTCGAAATAGAGCCTCAGGCTCCGCCCGGACACCCTAAACCACAATCTGCATTTTAACAGTCCCCAGAAGATACGTAGGCGCTTTGAAGTTTGAGAAGCTTTGTTCTCCAGAGTTTTAAACCATTCCCGAGAGAAGCCTTCGCTACTTACTGTTCTCTGTCGAACAGAAGAAAGAGGAGGGGCCGACTTTCCCCAGCCTGCCTTCTTTCCCATCTTGTTGTCAAATGGTCAAATTAACCCCAAACACTCAGTTAAGGATTCTCCTGCCTCAGAGCCTTTAAAAACCCGTGAAAGGCAAATACCCATGTGATTTCACGTATATGCGGAGTCTTAAAAACAAACAAGTGTATAAATAAGCAAACAAAAAGCAGAATCAGACCCATGAATACAGAGAACAAACGGATGGTTGCCAGAGGGAGACCGGGATGGGCAAAACCGGTGAAGTGGGGGGGGGGGGGGGGGGGTACAGGCTTCCACTTAGGGAGTGAATAAGTCACAAGGATAAAGGCACAGCATAGGGAATATAGTTACTGATATTGTAATAACGTTACATGGTGACGGATGGTAGCTACGTTTGCAAGCACGGCATAATGTATACAGTTGTTCAATCGCTATGTTGTACAGCTGAAACCAATGTAACGTTATGCATCAACTGTACTCAAATTAAAAGTATAGTTGTATTTGCGTGAGTAGAACAGCATGAACAGAACTGCACTTAACTGTAGACAACTTCACCTCAGTATGCCCCCGTAGAAACGAATAGTAGGATTTTTCCCTTTAAATATGTTGCCTCCATAAACAGCGTGCTTACTTCTCCCATTAGGCGCACACATCTGGCCATCTTATTTGGAACTTTATTCTCTCCCTCCACCAACATTTGCCAAGTACAAACAAGCATAAGTGACAGTTTACATAACACGTATTTCTATCTACAGGGATTCAATGGAATGTTGTCTTTTTTTTTTTTTTAATTGCATTGTTTGTTTTGCTTGAGACTAGCTGGGCAGTCTGGACTATGTCCTGCTTCACTGTTATACCCATCTGGTCTGGTCTCGTATCCATGTCTGAAGGCTGAGAGACACCACCGGGAAAGAAAGCTCAAGTGGCCCATTCTCCATGTTTAAAAAGTTAGGAACTGTCACGCTTCACTTTAAAATATTAATGCTCGGTGCCAGCGCAGTTTAAATTGAAAATAAGGTTTTAGCGTGCTAAGGAAAGCGTTGGCATGCTGTGCGTGTCCGTTACATCTCCACCTGCTTTGGGACTTTAAATGAAGCAAGAAAATAGATGCTGTGCTCAAACTCAAGAAGCCTGCATTTAAAAAGGTGTTTTGCCTGTCTTTGCCATTTGCTTCCAAATGCAAGACTCCACTTTCTGCCCTCAAGAGATGAAGTTGGTCCGGTCGATGCACATGTGTATTTCAACATTACCGGTGGCGACCCAGAAACTGTGTTGCCTGGTGGATTTCCATGACATACTGTTCTCGAAAGCCTTTAAATAATCCCTAGTAAAACTGAGAGACTACTTGCAGGTGACAATAGGGCTGGAAGTGATATGACGTTTGTACGTGATGAGCCACTCATTTTTGTGAAATAAAGAATCTTGTGAAAAGAGGAATTATGACTCGTATTTACAACAACTTTTCGTAAACATCCCCAAATTCCAGGCACAAGACAAAAGGCATGACTCATATCACAGTAGGCATTACAGCCAGGGAAGTGGCCCTTGTGAAGATTGCTTCCCTAATGCCTGAGAATGGCTCTGAGGAGATCTGTAGGAAGCTGATAATAGGTACTTCGTCGAGCATCACCAGTCAAAATCTGCTTTTTGATCAAGAGCATTTCCTCAGCTAAAAATGTCCTGTTTCCAGACCTTAATGTGATTTTTTTTTTTTTTAGTGGATTACCATTGAAAAGCCTGAAAACTGGAAAAAAAAAAAACCCAGTATGAATGATCATCATTCTTCCACTTGTGCTGTCACTGGAATCCTGGCGATGAGACGATCCCGACGGAGTTCTCCTGCATACTGTGGTTTTCAGGGGGCTGGAGGGTGCTCTCCCCCTAAATCTCTCCTCAAGGGCTTGTCAGCTGGCCAAGACCTCACCTGCCGGAGGCGTTCCTGTGAATAAAGGCGACAGGTGCACACAGCACTTGGCTTCAGAAGTCACGTTCAGAGGCCCTACTCGGTGGAGGGGATGAGGAATGTGCATTTTTACAAGTGTTCCAGATGGTTCTGGGGAGGTGATCCTCCTATAGGTTTAGAGAAACACTGGATAAAACCTAGATAATTCTTCATCTTAAAAAAAAAATGTGTATCAAACCCCAGAATATAAGTGGTGATGAGAATGGGGAGCAACTGGAACCCTTGTTCACTGTGGGTGAAAATGTAAAATAGGACACATGGAAAGTGGGAGGGTGGTTCCTCGAAAAGTTGAATGCCAAATTACCGTATGATCCAGCAATCCCACTTCTGGGTATAGACCCAAAGAATCGAAAGCAGGGTCTCAAAGAGATATTTGTATGCTCACGTTCATAGTGTTATTTGCAATAGCCAAGAGGTGGAATCAACCCAACTGTCCACTGACGGGATGAACCGATAAACAAAAGATCACACACACACACACAGACACACCGGAATTTTATTCAGCTTTAAAAAGTTTGGAAATTCTGATTCATGTGACAACGTAGGGCGTTGTGCTAAATGAAATAAGCCAGACACAAAAGGATAAATATTATAAGATGCTACTTTTACATAGGTACCTAGAGGAGTCACAATCAGAGACAGGAAGTAGAACGGTGGTTGCCAGGAGCTAGAGGGGAGGGGGAAATCGGGAATCATTGTTTTCAGTTCTGCAAAATGGATGGTGGTGATGATCACACCACAATGTGGGTGTACTTATTACCACAACTGCACACTTACAAATGCTAAAGATGATAAGCTTAATGGTGTGTGTATTTTACCACAATTAAGTATTATAATTAAAAATATTCCAAGCCCCTGAGAGAGAAAGAACATTATGCAAATAATAAATCACTGACTCCGTGAGTTTGTATTTCGGGTGGGTCGAAACGCACTTAAGGACTCCAGGATTTAGAGAGCATCAAGAAATTAGTACACGGCACAGCCAGGATCTGAATCCAGAGTCCCCTGGCCCCGAAACCCCCACGCCCATCCCCTCCGCCCCCTCTGGCTCATTTCTGTTTAGACGTAGAGGAGGATGAGAGTCATCTTTGGGGCCCATGTCTGAGGCCTATGTTCGGATCACTGAAACACAGGGCAGAGGTTGCAAAAGTGGGAAACTGGGAGGAGAATATTACGGAGAAGAGGATTTGTTGGAAATGTTGGCCTGGCACTGGAGAGGGTGGGTTTGGGAACTGTTGTTGGGCTAATTAAAAGTAGAAACAGAAAGTAAATGAGCTCAGCAGAGATGAGGGGGGACAAAAGCAGCACTGGGGAGAGAGAAGCCAAGAGTCAGAGCCAGAACCTGCAGAAATGACAGCACTGTGTTTAGGAAGCAGACCAGGAAGCAGGGTCCAGTGATGGGGAGAGAAAAGAGGTAGGGGGAGCCTCACGGCCAGATTCTTCCACGGCAAACCACAACTCCAGGGGCTAGTTGTGCAAACTGGTATTTGTGTACAGTTATCACAGGCTCCACATGTATGGAATCTTCACGACGGCTATGCAAGATCACATAGAGAAGTGCTGTTATTTTAATGTTATTTATTTATTTATTTATTAAATGTTTATTTTTGAGAGATAGTGAGAGAGACTGAGTGTGAGCGGGGGAGGGGCAGAGAGAGAGAGGGAGACCCAGAATCCAAAGCAGGCTCCAGGCTCTGAGCTGTCGGCACAGAGCCTGACGTGGGGCTCAAACTCACGGACCGCGAGATCGTGACCTGAGCCGAAGTCGGTCGCTCAATCGACCAAGCCGCCCAGGCGCACCTGTTCTTTTCATTGTATAGACAAGCAAAGTGAACCACAACAATATTGGCCAGTTTCTCAAGGTCATAGGCCAACACCCAAGGCCAAATCTTCTAAGTTCAGAAGCCCTTTTCTTTGCATTATGAAGAGGCCGGGGCACAACAGCCAGGTGCTGGTAATAATGGGATGTGTCACTGGCAGGAACAAAAATGTTGATAAGGAAAACAAACTGGGGGCTCCTGGGTGGCTCAGTCGGTTGAGCGTCTGACTTTGGCTCAGGTCATGATCTCGCGGTCCGTGAGTTCGAGCCCCGCGTCGGGCTCTGTGCTGACGGCTCAGAGCCTGGAGCCTGCCTCGGATTCTGTGTCTCCCTCTGTCTCTGACCCTCCCCCATTCATGCTCTGTCTCTCTCTGTCTCTCAAAAATAAATAAACGTTAAAAAAATTTTTTTAAAAAGAAAAACTGTAAGTCAATCTGCTTTTCACATCAACACACACCAACAATTCGCATTATGCACCTCTGCAAAAAATCTTTTTGTACGACAGGCTATAAACAGCTGCCACCGGTGTTGGTGACTTTTACTAATTCAGGTGAGCTGCACATGAGCACACTTGAATTACTTAACCTTCCATAATCACTGTATTCTCTATGGAAGTTAATTTGGAGGATTCCCAGTTATTCCAACTTACGTGGACTCATCAACATGCAGCCATTCTGACGATAAACTGGTAACAGCATGGCCTCGCTCAAGTTCGCTTTGGGCCAGTTTTTGTCTCCAGCCCTGTACCATGGCATGCGGCTGTGTTTCAACAGCAGACTCAAAATAAACAACGACAGGACACTGACTGTGAAGACGAAAAGCCAGAACTTGCGTCCCTTCAATTTCATCATTTTACATGACCACGCGGAATTTTTCTTTGTGCTTAAAACGCGGAAGAGTGAAAAAGTGCAGTGCAATATTTTTTGTCCGATACATGCACATTTTAGTTCAGAACCCAAAGAGTTTACTACAGTTGGGTATCTTTGAAATTAAAATATACTATTTTTAATAGAGAGAATAACGATTGCTACTTATTACTGACCAGTAGAGGAAGTAATTTTGTCCGGTAGAGAACACCAATGTTGGTGGCAAATGCTCCAAACCACCGCACTGCCCAAGCTAGACCGCAGCACGACCCTCCCACCCTCCCCATGCCTCCATGCCCAGGCCCCGAGGTGGGGGGTGGTAGGGATGCCTGGCTGCACTGAAAGGTGGGGGCCGCGGTCAGGCTCTGCTCTTTTCCCCTCTGCTCCTCTAGTCAGTCTGCAGAGACCCCCAGCAAGGAGGCCCTCTAGCTGCCAGGGCTCCCAGGCATCTGCCCCTGATATGTCACCAGCCGCCTTTTACCAGAAGGACACAGTGCAGAAGGCTTTGGGAAGTGAAAAATAGCTGCTTCTCTCAAACAGCCCAGAGATCCATACTCTGGGATGGTTAAAAATAACCCCAAGGTCCAGGGGGAGACGTGGATCTCAGAGAAGCATTTGTCCCAGGGAGCACACACAGACAGCAGTCCATTTCCTCAGATGTAGCTTAAAATAGTAATGGAGCAAGCCAGCAGTTTTAAATTCATCACTGAAAATTTTCCATATGCGGGCCGCCTGGGTGGCTCAGCCAGTTAAGCATCCGACTTCAGCTCAGGTCATGATCTCACAGTCCATGAGTTCAAGCCCTGCATCGGGCTCGTGCCCACAGCTCAGAGCCTGAAGCCTGCTTCGGATTCTGTGTCTCCTCCTCTCTCTGCCCCTCCCCCACTCATGCTCTCTCTCTCTCTCTCTCTCTCTCTCTCTCTCTTAAAAGATGAATAAATATTAAAAAAATTTTTTTCATATGCTGTCACAAACACCTTTTTTGGTCTTAGACAAAATTGACACTTATGTTCCCATACTATACTTTGCTTAAGTTCTATAATTACCTATAACACACACACACACACACACACACACACACACACACAACGCACATACACAAATACCCTTATATATACCCACTGATGTACATACATATATCCACATACACAATATTAATACTACATTGTTCAGATGTATATAAACACATGTTTAATAACTATATATTTATATGTGCATATTAATCTGGTCTCATGTATATCTACATACATGTCTATTTATATCTATAAAATCAAGCAGATGATGGTTGGGAATAGTCTTTGGAAGAAAATCCGATATGTAAACGCAATGTATTTTTATTATACATCATTGGGTAAATTTGCAGAAATGCAGAAAAGGATCCACTTTTCTCCTAGAAGTTAAAAATGTTGGGGCACCTGGGTGGCTCAGTCGGTTAAGCGTCCGACTTCAGCTCAGGTCAAGATCTCGCGGTCCGTGAGTCCGTGAGTTCGAGCCCCGCGTGGGGCTCTGGGCTGATGGCTCAGAGCCTGGAGCCTGCCTCTGATTCTGTGTCTCCCTCTCTCTCTGCCCCTCCCCCGTTCATGCTCTGTCTCTCTCTGTCTCAAAAATAAATAAATGTTAAAAAAAAAAATTTAAAAAAATGTTTTTTTTAAAAGGTTCATTTTCAAAAAAAATTAGAAGAAAATAATTCCTAGTAACAGAGGACATACAGATGAATATAAGTCATGAAAAAGAATGTATTTTGATATTATCATCAACTGAGTAGTAAACTGTCAAAGGTATGGGGTAAGTATAGACCAAGTAAAGGTGCAAACACTGCCTAGTGACCACCGAGGGAATGTTCTAGTAGTGCACGTGGATCAAAAGTTTCTAGATAAGTTCCGCATCCCCAAGGACGGTTCTGAACCTGGTAATCCCTGACCAGTCAGCCAGTCCTGGGTTTGCAGGACAAATCTAGTTCAGACTTTGAATCCCAAAACAGGATTGGAGTTGCTTTAGGGAATCCTAGAGAGAGGGCAATTTAGTCTCTGTAGAATCTCTTCAGGTTTTTAAACTGATTTCATACCATAAATCCTAATTCAGCCCAAATCTGTGCTGGCTCCCATAAGATGCCCCCCAGTGGGCTTCTAGAACCTCCCCGATGCCCCAAAGCCTTGAACCTTGATCAAAGCCAGAGAAAACGGTAGTCGGTTCAGGCAGCCTGGTCTTGCCTAGTGAAAATTACAGAGTGTTGGCTTCAGAGCTATCTCACAATTCATGTCAAGCCTCCCTGTGGTCTTTCACTGGACCTAGTACCAACCTCGGCAGGATGCTTAATTCCTTCATGACATCTTATTGCAGATAATAGTCCCAGAGGGGGTAGGGAAAATGCACACTGCTCTGCCAGCTCTCCACTGTGAGGCGACAGAAGCCAGGAGATGGATCTGACAGTGGAATTCTGCTGCTTTCTCCCTAACTCTGGAAAGGTTTTCTTCCAAATCTTTGAGAGTTTCCTGTGCCTGTTAGGTAGGTTACGTATTTGGCTCAATGTGACTTTTTTCTTAGGCACATATACAGGACTCCTAGAGGAAACGGTACAGACATAAATATACTAACTTCTTGTTGAGGCTATAGGTTCTGTGAACAATAACAGCTGCCAGTATGAACAGCACAACTGAGACAAGTTACCCTTTTTGTATTAATATTACAAACATAATCATTATGTTTACTCCGTATCTGCTTCCAAGGTGTTCAAAAGACTTTTCAGATGATTTGTAAGAGGTTCTCAACCCGCTGGCTGTACCAAGATTGTTTTGGGGGAACTTGGTCCAAGGCAGCTGGAGATTTAGTCTCCTTTCCACATCTTCCTCCAAAGTCGCCGTCTTGCAAAACCAGGACCAATAAGCGGAAATCTTTAACTGGTGCCTGTCAGAGGCCACGTTGCCTTTAATGACAAGACAAAGAGAGATAAAGAGATTCCCACAGCTGGGGTTGCCCTTGGTAGCTGGGCCTACATTTTGCTTTGATTTCCAGAAGCAAGGCTTCCATCATCTGGTCCTCCCTAATGTGACTGATGGTCTCCTTTCTGGATATATCTCCCACGATAATGACAAGTTTTAGTCTGAATATAACTCATCTCTCCATCTGCCTTGTCATGGCTTTAGACCCAGATTTTCTTCCCTTTTACTTCTTTCCTATTCCCCATGGTAGAGTGCTCTGCTGAGAACAGATGCTCAATAAAGAGTAAATTCTTAAATTCACCCCACTGTAATTTTTCATTTCTGTGATTTTGATGACCTGAAATCCTTTCTTGGTTTGTACAAGAAGGGTAGGCAGAGAGAAAGTGAAACTGTTTCAGGTCTCTGGGAGCTGGGGCAAAGAGCTAAGTTGGGCCTAAGAACAGCAAAATCAGGCACATGATGTGTACCTTTCACTTTTATTTGAGCTCCTGCACCCTTTGACTATTTAAGGAAGAGCTGTCAGGTGACAATGAATTAGTACAGGCAAGTCCTATAAAAGGAACCTTAGAGACCACCTAGTCATGCCATTTACCTCCACTGAATATCCTCCAGTGGTAGTCACTGTTAATCGTAGAAATCTATGCATTTTGAGGAAGCTTTACTTAAAGACTACATGTTAGGCCACAAAATAGGCCTCAATCAATTCAAGATTAAAATCATACCAAGCATCTTTTCTGACCACAATGGCTAAAACTAGAAATTAATTATAAGAAGAAAACTGAAAAAAACACAAATATGCAGGGACAAACAACATGCTACTAAACAATCAATGAGTAAATGAAGAAATCAAAGAGGAAATCAAAATATAATTCAAGACAAATGAAAATGGAAACACAACTTTCCAAAATCTATGGGACATGACAAAGGCAGTTCTAAGAAGAAAGTTCAAAGTGGCACAGGCCTACCTCAAAAAAACAAGAAAAATCCAAATAAACAATTTAACCTTGCACCTAAAGGAACTACAAAAAGAACAAATAAAACCTAAAGTTAGTAGAAGGAAGGAAATAATAAAGATAAGAGCGGAAGTAAATGAAATAGAAACCAAAAACAAAACAAAAAAAAAAACAACAATAGAAAAGATCAATGAATCTAAAAGCTGGCTTTTTAAAAAGATAACCAAAATTGATAAACCTCTTGCCAGACTCATAAAGAGAGAGAGAGAGAGAAAGAGAGAGAACCCAAATAAATAAGATCAGAAATGAAAGGAAGAAGTTACCCACAGAAATACAAAGAATCTTAAGAGACTATGAATATTATGAATAATGTATGCTAAAAAATTAGAAAACATAGAAGAAAGGGATAAATTCCTAAAAAATACCTTCTAATACTGAATCACAAAGAAACAGAAAATCTGAATAGATTGATTATATGTAACAAAATTGAACCTATTTTAATTTTTAAACTCTCCAAAAAGAAAAGTCCAGGACCAGAGAGCATCACAGGCAAGTTCTACCAAGTTTTTAAGAAGAGCTAACACCTATCTTTCTCAAGTTATTGCAAAAAATTGAAGAGGGAGGAACACTTTGAAACTCATTTTACAAGGCCAGCATTACCCTGATACTGAACCCAGACAGACACCGCACAGAAGAAAATTATAGGCCGATATCCTTAATGAATACAGATGCAAAAATCCTCAAAATATTAGTGAAACAAATTCAACAATATATTAAAAGTATCATACACTATGATCTAGTGGGATCTATTCCAGGGAAGCAAGAATCTTGGTTCAACATCTGCAAATCAATCAACATGATATACCACATTAACAAAATAAAGAATAAAAATAATATGATCACTTCAATAGATGCAGAAAAAGCATTTGACAAAATTTAACATCCATTTATGATAAAAACTCTCATCAAGGTAAATATAGAAGCAACATACCTCAACATAAGAGAGGCCAGATGTGACAAACCCACAGCTAACATCATACTCAACAGTGAAAAGTTGAAGTCTTTTCCTCTCAAATCAGTAACAACACAAGGATGTCCACTCTCACCACTTTCATTTAACATAGTATTGAAAGTCCTAGCCACAGCAATTAGGCAAGAAAAGGAAATACAAGTCATTGGAAAAGAAAAATTGGAAATTGGAAAAGAAAAAGTAAAATTGTCACTATTCGCAGATGGCATAATATTATATATAGAAAACCATAAGGACTTCACTTCAAAACTGTTAGAACTAATAAATAAATTCAATAAAATCACAAGATACAAAATTAATACCCAGAAAGAGTAATTTTTCTATATGCTTATAATGCACTATCAGAAAGAAAAATCAAGGCTATAATCCCATTTACAATTGCATCAAAAAGAATAAAACACCTAGGAATAAAGTTAATCAAGATGAAAGACCTGTATTCTAAAAACCATAAGACATTGATTAAAGAAATAGAAGATGACACAAATAAATGGAAAGACATTCCATGCTCATAGACTGGAAGAATTAATATTATTAGAATGTCCATACTATCCAAAGAAATATACAGATTCAATGCAATCCCAATCAAAATTCCACTGGCATTTTTCATAGAACTAGAACAAAGAGTCCTAAAGTTTATGTAGAAACACAAAAGATCCCAAAAAACCAAAGTAATCTTGAGAAAGAAGAACAAAGCTGGAGGTATCATGCTCCCTGATTTCAAACTATACTTCAGAGCTATAGTCATCAAAACAGTATGGTACTGGCATGAAAATATACATATAGATCAATGGAACAGAATAGAGAGCCCGGACATAAACCCACATATATATGTCAGTTAATCTATAACAAGCTGCAAGAATATACAATGGGGAAAAGACGGTCCCTTCAATAAATGATGTTGGGAAAATAGGACAGCTACATGCAAAAGAATGAACCTGGACCAATATCTTACACAATATACAAAAATAAATTCAATGTGGATTAAAGACTCGATGTAAAACCTGAAACCATAAAACTCCTAGAAGAAAACGTAGGCAGTAAGCTCTTTGACATCAGTCTTAGCAATATTTTGAGGGGTCAGTCTCCTCAGGCAAGGGCAACAAAAGCTAAAATAAACAAATAATATTACATCAAACTACAAAGTTTTGCACAGCGGAGGAAACCATCAACAAAGTGAAAAGGCACACTACTAAATGGAAGAAGATATTTGCAAATTATACATCCAACAAGGGGCTCATGTTTAGAATATATTTTAAAACTTACACAACTCTTATCACAATGAGCACTAAATAATCTACAGATTATTGCTGAATCACTAGATTCTACACCCGAAGCTAATATAACACTGTATGTTAACTATACTGGAATTAAAATTTAAAACTTAATAAAAAAAAACAAAAAACTAAGCTGAGAAATCCATGGCCGCGTATTGTGACATTTCTCCTTAGCCAAGTAACCAAGTGAGTAATAACAGAATGATGAACACCTACGGGGAAAGATGTCTCATAATTAACAAGCCACTCTGCCATATTAAAATAACAAAAGTAAGGCAAACATATTTGGGATTTTCAAAATTGCCATAAAATAAACAGAAATAATTCTGACCAAAAAAAAAAAAAAAAAAAAAAAAAAAAGGATACAACTTAATATCAAAAAAGCAAACAACCTGATTATTAGATGGGCAGCAGATATGAATAGACATGTTTTGCAAAGAAGATACAGATGGCCAACAGGCACATGGAAAGATGCTCAACATTACTAACGGTCAAGGAAATGCACATGGAAACCACAATGAGGTGTCACACCTGTCAGATTAGCTAGAATCAAAAAGACAAAAAATAACAAATATTGGTGAGCATGAGGAGAAAAGGGAACTCTTATGCACAGTTGGTGGGAAAATAAATTGGTGCAGCTGCTGTGAAAACAGTATGGAGGTTCCTCAAAAAATTAAAAATAGACTATCAGCAATTTCACTCCTGGGTATTTATCCAAAGAAAACATAAACACCAATTTGAAGAGATCTATACACACCTGAGTTCACTTAAGATTTATGGCCAAGATTTGGAAGCAACCTAAGTGTCTGTCAACAGATGAATGGATAGGGGCACCTGGGTGGCTCAGTCAGTTATGCATCTGACTCTTGATTTCTGCTCAGGTCATGATCTCACAGTTTATGGGATAGAGACCCACGTCAGGCCCTGTGTTGACAGCATGGAGACTGCTTAGGATTCTTTCTCCTTCTCTCTCTGCCCCGCCCCCACTTTCTTTCTTTCTTCCTTTCTTTTTTTCTTTCTTGCTTCCTTTCTTTCTATCTCTCTCTCTCTTTCTTTCTCTCTTTGTCTCTTTCTTTCTCAAAATAAATAAACTTTAAAAAATAGATGAATGAGGGGTGCCTGGGGGCTCAGTTGGTTGAGTGTCCAACTTCGGCTCAGGTCATGATCTCACGGCTGGTGAGTTCGAGTCCCACATAGGGCTCTGTGCTGACAGCTCAGGGTCTGGAGCCTGCTTCAGATTCTGTGTCTCCCTCTCTCTCTTCTCCTTCCCCACTCATGCTCTGTCTCTCTCTCTCTCTCTCTCTCTCTCTCAAAAACAAATAAACATTAAAAAAATTTTTAAATAGATGAATGGATATAGAAGATATGATAGGAATATTATTCATCCATTAATATAAATGAAATCTTGCCATTTGCAATAACATGGATGGACCTAGAGGGTATTAGGCTAAGTGAAATAAGCCAGACAGAGAAAGACAAAAGACAAATACCATATGATTTCCCTTATATGTGGAATCTAAAAAACAAACAAACAAACAAAAAAACAAATACATAAAACAGACATAGACTCATAAATACAGGAAAAAAACTGTTGAGTACAGAGTGGGTAATGGTTGGGGGGCAGGCAAAACAAGTGAAGCAGATTAAGAGATACAAACTTGCAGTTATAAAATAAATAAGTCGCTGGGATGTAATATACAGCACAAAGAACATGGTCAATAATATTGTAATAACTTTGATGGTGATAGATGGTAACTACACTTATTGTGGGTATCATTTTATAATGTATAAAATTATCAAGTCACTACGATACACAGCTGAAATTAATAGGATATTATACATCAATTATACTCCAATTAAAAAAAAAAAAATCTTGGGGCGCCTGGGTGGCTCAGTCGGTTGAGCGTCCGACTTCGGCTCAGGTCGTGATCTCGCGGTCCATGAGTTCGACCCCCACGTCGGGCTCTGTGCTGACAGCTCAGAGCCTGGAGCCTGCTTCAGATTCTGTGTCTCCCTCTCTCTCTGACCCTCCCCCGTTCATGCTCTGTCTCTTCTCTGTCTCAAAAATAAACATTTAAAAAAAAATTAAAAAAAAATCTTGACAAAACTGGAAGAGGACTTCAACTCTCTCCATTTGACCTCCATCTGTACCTTCTTTATTTTTTTTAAGTTTATTTATTTATTTTGAGAGAGACAGAGACAGAGTGAGCGGGGTAGGGGCAGAGAGAGACTCCCAAGCAGGATCCATGCTGCCAGCCCAGAGCCCAACATGCGGCTCGAATACACAAAATCGTGAGATCATGACCTGAGCCAAAACCAAGGGTTGGATGTTTAACTGACTGAGCCACCCAGGCAACCCTGTACTTTGTAATTGATTAAGTTCTTTCCAGCTTCTCTCTTAACTCAGGCAATAGACCCTGGGAGCAAAGCATCCACGATGGGAACTGAAAATGCCCCCTCGAGCAATATGACTGCCTCCATGTGACTGACCCCAGGACAAGGACTAACCTGACCTTCACTGCCCACCTACATGTACACACTGTCCCACATTTTCCTTACGTAAACCTGGAAGGACTTTCAGCACTTTGGAGACGGTCTTCGAGACGTCAACGCACTGTCTTCCTGGTGTTGGCCTCACTGAAATAAATTCCTTTCTTGTTTCACCACCGCTCATCTCTCTGCTTTTGGATTTTGTCAGCGGTGAGTGGCTGGACCTGGTCTGTTTGCCCCCCCCCCCCCAGAGCCAGGTGCTCTTCACCCCTGCACCCTGTTTGTAAGACAACAACAACTACAACAGAAGCTCTAGGAGAGCCGGGCCCTTGTCTGTCCATCCTCCACGCTGCTGCGTCCCTAAGTCCTGGCACAGTGTTTGTGCCCACTATATAGTAGGAGCTCAATAAATGCTGGGGAGAAAAAAAAGAAAATAAAAAGGTAGATAGAGAAAGAGACGCCAGGGATGGGCAATTAGAAAGAAGGCCATGTGACGACACAGCAAGAAGGCATCCATCCATAAGCCATAGAAATGGGTCTCAGAAGAAACCAGTGACCCCACTGGCACCCTGATCTTGGACTTCCAGCCCCAGACAAGAAAAGAAATGTCCGTTGCTTAAGCCCCCCAGTTTGTGGTATTCTGTTAGGGCCACCTAGACCCACTAGGCCAGTGTTGGGACTTGAGTTGTCCCCTAGGAAGGAACATCCTGTTGGGTGAGGCAGCTCCCTTCACTTGAGGCACTTATTTCCCAGGCAGGGTGTGAGCAGGCAGCCCAGCGGCCGGGGCTGGGTCCTGCAGGGTCTGAGCTGTACCCCACGGCATCCTCCACAGCAAAGCCCCGTGACAGTGCAGTGACCCACGAGGACCGGGATGGCTATAAGGGAAATAGAGCAAGGAGGAGGACAGTATTAAATCAACTTGGTGACTTGCCATCAAATACAGGCTTTAAAATCTTAAATAAATCTGGATTGATAGAGCAGCGTGTCAGAATCTGAATCTTAAAGAGCATCGTGTCGAACCCCTTATCTAAACGATAGGGGCCAAGAGGCTCAGAGAAGTCGAGATTCTCTCAAGATCTAGAGGCAACGTGAAAACCAAGGTGGACCCAAGATTCCGGCTTCCTGATGTTTTCTAAGACATCCTGTCTAGCTAAAATTGGTTTTATAGTCACTGCACCTACGTGGCTCTAAATATAATTTAAAGCTTCCAGCTTGGAAACAAAGCCAAACGTAAACCATACTGTGTGTAAACTTGGCAGGGTCACGGCTATGACTGTGTCCCAGTGAGGAAGCCTCCCAAGACCTCGGGACTCATGGCACAGTATGATCTGACCGACCCAAAACAGCAGAAAACGTGGGCGTGAACCATTTTTTTGCTTCCAGGTGGGAACAGGATAGAACACATCTCTCTCCCCTTATTTCCTTCCCTCCCTCCTCCTATTATTCCCCCTCCTCCGCTCCTCCTTCCCTTTGTTCTCCCTCTCAATTCTGTCACGTTATCTGCACATCTTGAGTAATAGAATCTCATTGTTTAATCTAAGGGACCAGAGTTTTAGTCCAGAGATGATAAAGCTCAAGAGTTAAATAGCTATCAGCCCTCCATAATAAATGTTACTTTTCTTTTTTGCTGTCGTATTTGTGCCACATCTCCTTTACAAGTCAATTTTTTTTCTCCTATACAGGTTTTCCCAGAACAACTAAGAAATCCTTATTGAGGCAGTGCATCCCAAATCCTACTATTAAAGACTTTGGGCTTCTTTTAGACGTCCTGACAGAATTTTCTCCAGAATGCCGTTAGGGTGTCCAGAGTGGACTCAGTTGCCTGAAAGCAACAGAAACTCCGGACCCAAGTGACTGAAACAGTAATGAATGAATCTTCTCACACAAAACTAATGACAGAGGGGGAGTAACTCTCTCAATGAAAAGGGTATGTTGCTAGATGAGATACGAAGAGCAATGCTGGAAAAAAATGAAAGAACTGATAAGTTGGGGGCAAATGCTTGGGCCAAAGTTGAGGCAAAGCCTGAATCCAGAGAAGGAATGCTCAGCCACTTTGCTCCAGGGCACAAGAACTTGGGTTCTGCGGCCTCCCCTAGGGAGAGGGAGAAATCAACGCCCAGGCAGGGGTCTTACTGGGGTGCTTCCTATGGCTGATACCCCCAAAAGTCCCCTGTCAAGGAAAGTGTGAACCAGAAACAAACCTTCCCATCCCCTACGATCCTAGGGGACCTTGGAGAAGGTTGCTGGGCTCTGACTACAGAAAAGGAAAGAAAAAGAAGAAAGAGAAAGAAACTGTCCTGGAGGGGTCTTGACTGCTGCCCCATCCTTGTTGCCTGCGGCAGATTTGCAGGCCTAGTTCCCTTCTGGAATCTCAAGCCAGGAATTGGGTTTAAGGTGTCACTGACCAGTAGAGCCCCCAGGTATCTGGCAAAAAGCAAATATAAATCCTCTATGGAGGAAGTACCTCTATCCCGACCACCCAGAAGCCCTGGATACCATTTTTCTAAGGCCCACGGTCCCTGCAGAGATAAATGGCAAATCGGGAAACAAGGTTCCAGGAGAAAAGGCCAGCAGAAGCAAGGAAGAGCAGACACAGACCTGCACAAACTTTTAGAAATCTATCAGATACAAATTGTAAACCAACTATACTGCTGAGTTTCAAGACATAAGCCAAGTCCACAGGAAAGGCTGTTCCACTGTTGCAGCTGAACTCCACAGTTCAGCACCTCAACAATTATGTCAGGCATCTTAATACTTCCTGTCTTTCTACCTTGGCCTCCAGCCTGAGCAACCTGTTTGTCCTCCACCAGCTCTCCTCATGATCACAAGATGGCTGCAGCTGCTCCCGGTTTCACAACCACACAACCTCCAGAGGCAAAAAAGAGAGGGTATGTTTCCACGTACCTCTTTTTAAGACTGAATCTTTGCAGCTGGCTTCAAACACTTCATGGGCCAGGATTTCATCACACACGCATGACTAAGGGAATTACAGGGAAGGAGAATAACTGCATTAGATCAATAATGAGTCAGTTGCTGGGACGAGGGATGGTGGGCCCCCCCTAGAGCTGCTGTGGAGGAGGATAAATCCATACACAAAACGCAAGCTTTAACAGCAAGGTTAAAAAAATGTGGTGGGGAGGGGTGTGGACAGAGGTAGGAACATATCTTCAGCAGCCTCCCCTTCCCAGGTTTTCAAATGTGCAGTCTGCTGATAACATTTTCCAACTCTAGGACTTTTGGCCTCTAATCATCTGACAGTTGCTCAGCTATAGATTATTACCTCTGCTCCCCGCCCCCCCCCCCCCCCCCCCCGCAAAAGAAGCTACTTTAGCACATGTAGGACGAGTGCATGGCTTTTGCCACCCTTGGGCTGATCGTTAACATTTAATATGAGGGGCGATTGGCTGGCTCAGTAAGTGAAGCACATGACTCTTGATCTCAGGGTCGTGAGTTCGAGACTCACACCGGATGCACAGATTACTTTAAAAAAAGTTGCGAAACATTTAATATGATACTCCACTAGTTCTGTTTTCCAGATTCTATGTTATGTTTTGTGAGGAAATGACACTTTGCATAATCTACTGCCAAGGCACGGAATTTGCTGACAGGTTTCAATTCTGTATGAATCTGCAGTAAGAAGGTACTGTCGGGTATTGAGTTTTGACGATTGAAAGGTTAAAATATACATCTGAAAGCTGAGAAAGAGTTAAAAATCAACGTGCGGAAGTTAAAGAAAGGGAAGGGGCACTTCGTGGCCTTTCTGGGGTTGCCAGCGTAGTACAGAGATTGACGTTTCAGAGGTGTAGCTCGTTAACCTTCTTGGGCCCCAGCTTGGCCACAGGGAACAGTTACGGAGTTTCATGCAGAATGCCACTTCTCAGAGGTCCGGGAGGATCACACGTCCCCAGGGCCCACATCCACACTGATCCACTGAGCCTCCCCTGGCGACAGTCCTGTAAATATTAGAGTGACCACACACCCCGGTTCTTGCTGTGCACCTGTCGTCTGGCATCCCTGTCACTCTAAGCAATGCCCGTGTTTGGAAGAGAAAATATATGGTCATCTTCCCCAGAATCGTGACATTTTCTACATCCTATAACTCTGTTTGCACATTATTCCTGATCCCCATCTCCACTACTGACCTACCCCACACAACTTCCTGCGGGCGGTGGGCACCTCCGTGGGGAAGCCAGGGTATGGAGATTAGACAGCCCCCGGGATCCTTGCCCCAAACTCAGGGCTACACTTACTTTTCTGGGCCCTGCTTTTAAAGTGTTATCATTTCTACTTGCGTTATCATTGCTTCCTCCGACAGACCCCTTTTATTACTACAGATAGATTTGCCTTGGAATTCAAAATGCCTGCCTGCACACCTCCCCCACACTCCTCTCCCTTTACGTTTATCTGCTATACATTATTAACCCTATATATCAGATTTGCCAACCAGAAAAGTTCAGCTCCCCAGTGAAATAATAACTATTTTCCAGGGATTCTGACTTTGCGGGAAAGTTAAATTTGAACACTTCTAGTAACCCTTTCAATTCCAAAATGTTCTGGCCCTAAATGCCTAAAAGAACACAGGGCACTACCCCACAAGGTACCATATACAGCTACGGACTGAAGTGTGTTCCCCTCAGATTCGTACGTGAAGCCCTAACCCCCAATGTCACGAGTTGCAGATAGGGTCTTTAAGGGAGTAATTACAGTTAAAGTCATAGGGATGAGACCCTACTCCAATATGACTGGTGTCCTTGTAAAAAGAGGAAGAAACACGAGCAACGTTGCCACTCAGGGGAAAGACCATGTGAGGACAGGGTGAGAACAGGGTGTCTACAAGCCACGCACAGGGGTCTCAGCAGAAACCAAACCTGCTGATACTTTGACCTTGACCTTGCAGCCTTCAGAACTGTGAGAAAACAGATGTCTGCCGTGCAAGCCTTCCAGTCTGTGGGATTTTGTTACAGCAGCCTGAGCAGACTGATATACACACAAAAGAAGGGTGAGATCTACTTCTTTCTTACTTACAGCTTACTATCCAGTCACGGTGCTCAGACATAGAAAGAAACAAAGTACAGCAAATACTTCAAGTGTTTTGTAATTTCCCTGGTGGATGACTTTCATCTTCTTTAAAGAATTCTTTAGCCCCTATCTTGGTCTGATCTATGCAAAACTGCTGTATGTCAATTTTGTGTCTTTGAATGTTGTCACTGTCAGTCAACTAAGTGCCTTGGGATTGCATGGATAGCTCCCAATATGCTAACCTCGGATTCCCCCGACTTTGGTTGTTTTTAACCCAAGTTAGTTAAAATATAGTGTAATATTAGTTTCAGGAGTAGAATTTAGTGATTCATCACTTACATATAACATCCAGTGCTCGGCAATCAAAAAGAATGAAATCTTGCCATTTGCAACTACATGGATGGAATGAGAAGGTATTATGCTAAGCGAAATTGGTCAGTCAGAGAAAGACAAATATATGACTTCACTCATATGAGGACTTTAAGACACAGAACAGAGGAACACAAGGGAAGGGAAGCAAAAATCATGTAAAAACAGGAAGGGGCACAAAACCTAAGAGACTCTTAAACATGGAGAACAAACAGAGGGTCACTGGAGGGGTTGTGGGAGGGGGGATGGGCTCAATGGGTAAGGGGCACTAAGGAATCTATTCCTGAAATCATTGTTGCACTATATGCTAATTTGGATGTAAATTAAAAAAATAAAATTAAAATTAAAAAAATAACACCCAGTGCTCATCACAACAAATGCCCTCCTTAATGCCCATCATACATTTAGCCCATCCCCACTACCACCTCCCCTCTAGAAACTCTCAATTTGTTCTCTGTATTTAAGAGTCTCTTATGGCTTGTCTTCCTCTGTTTTTTTTAATCTTATTTTTCCTTCCCTTCCCTATTTTCATCTGTTTTGTTTCTTAAATTCCACATAATAAGTGAAATCCTATGATATTTGTCTTTCTCTAACTTATTTTGCTTAGCATCATATTTAGATCACATCTTCTTTCTCCATTCATCAGTTGATGGGCATTTGGGCTCTTTCCATACTTTGGCTATTGTTGATATTGCTGCTATAAACATTGGGGTACATGTGCCCCTTCAAATCAGCATTTTTTTTATCCTTTGGAAAAACGCCTAGTAATGCAATTGCTGGGCCATAGGGTAGTTCTATTTTTTTTATTTTTTGAGGACCCTGCATACTGTTTCCCAGAGTGGCTATACCAGTTTGCATTACCACCAAGAGTGCAAAAGTGTTCCCCTTTCTCTGCATTCTTGCCAACATCTGTTGTTGCCTGAGTTGTTAATTTTAGCCATTCTGACTGGTGTGAGGTGGTATCTCATTGTGGTTTTGATTTCTATTTCCCTGATGATGAGTGATGTTGAGCATCTTTTCATGTGTCTGTTAGCCATATGGATGTCTTCTTTGGAAAACTGGGTCCATTCATGTCTTCTGCCCATTTCTTCACTGTATTATTTGTTTTTTGGGTGTTGAGTTTGGTAAGTTTTGTATAGATTTTGGATACTAGCCTTTTATCTGATATGTCATTTGCAAATATCTTTTCCCATTCCGTTGGTGGCCTTTTAGTTTTGTTGATTGTTTCCTTCATCATGCAGAAGTTTTTATCTTAATGAGGTCCCAATAGTTCATTTTTGCTTTTGTCTCCATTGCCTCTGGAGACATGTCTAGTAAGAAGTTGCTGCAGCCAAGGTCAAAGAAGTTGCTGCCTGTTTTCACCTCTCGGATTTTGATGGCTTCCTGTCTTACATTTAAGTCTTTCCTCCATTTTGAATCTATTTTGTGCATGTTGCTGTCCAGTTCCCCCAGCACCATTTGCTGAAGAGGCGGTCTTTTTTCCATTGCATACTCTTTCCTGCTTTGTTGAAGATTGGTTGGCCATATATTTGTAGGTCCATTTCTTGGTTCTGTTCCATTGATCTATGTGTCTTTTTTTGTGTTGGTACCATACTGTCTTGATGACTACAGCTTTGTAGTCTTTTCTGGCTCCATACAAATCTTAGAATTATTTGTTCTAGCTTGTGAAGAATACTGGTGTTATTTTGATAGGAACTGCATCAAATGTGTAGGTTGTTTGGGGTAGTATATTTATTTTAACAATATTTGTCCTTCCAATCCATGAACATGAAATGTGTTCCCATATCTTTGTGTCTTCTTCAATTTCTTTCACAAGCTTCCTATAGTTTTCAGTGTACAGACCTTTTGCTTCTTCGGTTAGGTTTATTCTGAGGTTTCTTATGGTTTTGGGTACGATTGCAAATGGGATCAATTCCTTAAGTTCTCTTTCTGCTGCTTCATTATTGGTGTATAGAAATGCAACTGATTTCTGTACATTGATCTTATATCCTGCAACTTTGCTGAATTCATGTATCAGTTCAAGCAGTGTTTCAGTGGAGTCTCTTGGGTTTTCCACATAGACTATACGATTCCCCCTTAAAACCCTGTCCACATGAAATGACTCAATCCCTGTAGATCCTGCTCTGTGGGGGCTGCTAGGAGTCCTGCCCAGACCTCCTTCAAGTGTGAAGCCCTTGTTCCCCAGCTGCTGGCATGTTGGCAGTTCAGGCTTTCTCCTTCAGAAGGGAGCTTCCTCACTCAAGGTACATCCCACCTCAGGGGCAGCCTCAGCTCCCTTCCCCTTCTACTCCCATGGCCTTCCAATAGGCTAGGTACACATCCACGCAGGCCCTTGCCTTAGATGGTCCCTTTGTGGGAATGTTCTCCAGCTACCCACATGCCAAACTTCCTCCCTTCCTCCAAGTCTCTGGTCCTATGTCTCTTCTCAGTGAGGCCTGCCCCCATCCACCTGCACAATCCTACAATCTGCCCCACTCCACTCCACCCCAGTAGGCCCAGCTCTCCTTCCTGCCCTATTGTTTCCCCCCACTTCTAACCTACTATATACATTTCATGTTTGCTGCTCCCTCCAGTCGCAAGGCAAGGGTCTATTTTGTTCACAGATGTATTCCAAGCACATAGTGGGTACACAGGAAACCTTTGTCAAATTTGTTTGATAAACTTTTCATCAGCTTAAGTAGGGATATGACTTCACTCTTCATAGGATCCAACTCCCTGACATCAAAAAAAGCCTTAATGAAGAAAATGCAGTCTTCTTTACACAATGGAGAACTTATGCTGCCTCAAACAATTCTGAGTCTCAGGGTCAAATGCCATAAAAGCAGCACCATAATACCTAGCATATTTGACAACTATGACAAGTCATTTTTTCATATTTTCTTAACTGTAAACAAAATTATTTTCAGTAATTACCAAAACTAATTTTATTTTTATACTTAATTATATATTTTTTGCTTGATTCCTTTAGTTTTACAACAACTAGCTAAAGGCTTTTAAAGGAGTCAACATGGCAGAGAAGTAGGGGGGCCCAAAGTTCCCTTACCCCTCAAACACAGCAGTACTGAGGCCAGAAGACTTGGAATTCCAGGAATCCGGGCTACAGAGTGACAGAAATGTCTCCAGGGGCCCACAGGGACAATGTGGCAAAGCCATAGGTGCATGATTGCAAACTGTGAGAGATAAAACAGACAGTGTGAGAATGGAGACGAGGGATCCCCTTCTTTGAAGAGACAAAAGGAAGAGAAAGAGAGGTTGTGGAAGTGAGGATTGTATTTGGACAAGAGAAAAACCACAGACCAGGGATCGAAAAAAAATGGAAGAAGATCCAATCTCTCTCTAACTGCGAGGCTTTCTCCGGACTGGGGCCACTACACTGTTCACGCACCTGGGGAGGAGGGGAGCCAGCACCTGGCTTGGCAGTTAGCTTCCAGGTGCAGTCGGAGAGAGCAATTCTCTCCCTTGAGTGCTGTGGGAAGAAGGCAAATTTCCTTAGTGGGACAAAGACCCCACTAAAAAGGAGAACTATAGACCAATTTCCCTGATGAACATGGATGCAAAAATTCTCAATGAGATACTAGCAAATCGAATTCAACAGTATATCAAAAGAATTATTCACCACGATCAAGTGGGATTCATTCCTGGGCTGCAGAGCTGGTTCAATATTCGCAAACCAGTCGATGTGATACATCACATTAATAGAAGAAAGGATAAATACCATATTTATCTATTGACCATCCTGTCAATAGATGCAGAAAAAGCATTTAACAAAATACGGAATCCTTTCTTAATAAAAACCCTCAAGAAAGTCGGGATAGAAGGATCATACTTAAACATCATAAAAGCCATTTATGAAAAGCCCACAGCTAATATCATTCTCAATGGGGAAAAACTGAGAACCTTCCCCTGAGATCAGGAACACGACAGGGATTTCCACTCTCAACACTGTTGTTTAACATAGTGTTGGAAGTCCTAGCCTCAGCAATCAGACAACAAAATGAAATGAAAGGCATCCAAATTGACAAAGAAGAAATCAAACTTTCACTTTTCGCAGATGACATGATACTCTACATGGAAAACCCAAAAGATTCCTCCAAAAAACTGCTAGAACTGATACATGAATTCAGCAAAGTTGCAGGATACAAAATCAACGTACAGAAATCAGTTGCATTTCCATATACCAATAATGAAGCAGCAGAAAGAGAAACCAAGAAATCAATCCCATTTATAGTTGCACCAAGAACCATAAAATACCTAGGAATAGCTTAGCCAAAGATGTAAGAGATCTGTATGCTGAAAACTATGGAAAACTTATGAAGGAAATTGAAGAAGACACAAAGAAATGGAAAAACATTCCATGCTCATGGATTGGAAGAAGAAACATTGTTAAAATGTCAATATTACCCAAAGCAATCCCAATCAAAATTTCACCATCATTCTTCTCAAATCTAGAATAAACAATCCTAAAATTTGTATAGAACCACAAAAGACCCCGAATAGCCAAATTTATGTTGAAAAAGAAAACCAAAGCAGGCAGCATCACAATCCTGGACTTCAGCCTCTACTACAAAGCTATAATCATTAAGACAGTATGGTACCTGCACAAGAACAGACATATAGACCAATGGAATAGAATAGAGAACCGGAACTGGACCCACAAATGTACAGCCAACTAATCTTTGACAAAGCAGGAAAGAGCATCCAATGGAAAAAAAGACAGTCTCTTTAGTAAATGGTGCTGGGAGAACTGGATGGCAACATGCAGAAGAATGAAACTGGACCACTTTCTTACACCATTCACAAAAATAAACTCAAAATAAAAGACTGAAGATAAAAGACTGAAATGTGAGACAGGAAACCATCAAAACCCTAGAGGAGAAAACAGGCAACAACCTCTTTGACCTCAGCCGCAGCAATTTCTTGCTCAACACATCTCTGAAGGCAAGAGAAATAAAAGCAAAAATGAACTATTGGGAACCTCATCAAGATAAAAAGCTTCTGCACTGCAAAGGAAAAAAATCAACAAGACTAAAAGGCAACTGATGGAATGGGAGAAGATATTTGCAAATGACATATCGGATAAAGGATTAGCATCCAAAATCTATAAAGAACTTACCAAACCCAACTCCCAAAAAACAAATAATCCAGTGAAGAAATGGGCAGAAAACATGAATAGACACTTTTCCAAAGAAAACATCCAGATGGCCAACAGACACATGAAAAGATGCTCAACGTCCCTCATCATCAGGGAAATACAAATCAAAACCACATTGAGATACCACCTCACACTGGTAAGAGGGGCTAAAATCAACAACTCAGGGAAGAACAGATGCTGGCATGGATGTGGAGAAACAGGAACCCTCTTGCACTGTTGGGGGGAATGCAAACTGGTGCAGCCGCTCTGGAAAACAGTGTTGAGGTTCCTCAAAAAATTAAAAATAGAACTACCCTATGACCCAGAAATTGCACTGCTGGGGATTTATCCAAAGGATACAGGAGTGCTGATTCATAGGGGCACATGTACCCCAATGTTTATAGCAGTGCTTTCAACAATAGCCAAATTATGGAAAGAGCCTAAATGTCCATCAACTGATGAATGGATAAGCAAGATGTGGTTTATATATACAATGGAATACTACTTGACAATGAGAAAGAATGAAATCCTGCCATTTGCAACAACATGGATGGAACTGGAGGGTATTATGCTAAGTGAAATAAGTCAGTCAGAGAAAGACAGACATCATATGTTTTCACTCATATATGGAACTTGAGAAACTTAACAGAAGACCATGGGGAAAGGGAAGGGGGAAAAATAGTTTCAAACATAGAGGGAGGCAAACCATAAGAGACTCTTAAATATTGAGAACAAACTGAGGGTTGATGGGGAAGAGGGGCAAGGGAGAGAGGAGATGGGTGTTGGGCATTGAGGAGGGCATTTGTTGGGATGACACTGGGTGTTGTGTGTGAGTGATCAATCATGGGAATCTACCCCCAAAACCAAGAGCACACTGTATACACTGTATGTTAGCTAACTTGACAATAAATTATATATAAAAAAAATTAAAAAATAAAATATAAAACTAGCAAAAAAAAAAAGAATAAATTTCCATTTAAAGATAGATTTCAAACTCTGTAAATACACCATGGATGAACCAAACAAAAATATTAAGTCCAGCCCACATTCAGGAGAGAAGAAGTGGGCTCCACAGGTCAAAGGGAGGCATATTGAAGAATTTGTGGACATAGTTTTACCACATACTGAAATTATTTAGAACCAACACACAGATGTGGGAGAGAAAAGTATTTTATCACTGATGTTGTTTAGAACCCCTGACCCAAGTCGAGAACAAAAAGTAACCATCTTTTAGTCATTTTTATTATATCTTTACATCCTTCACATTGTACCCCCCCGTCTACACTTGGGGCAGAAGACTCCCCCTTCACTGCTCTTGGGAAACCATGGGATAGAAGGAAAACATTGATGTAGAAGGTGTAGGACGTTATGGTTGAACCGCGTCCTCCAAAAAGGCATGTTGAAGTCCTAACTCCCAGTACCTCAGAATGTAACCTTATTTGGAAATAGGGTCACTGCGGAGGTCATGGTGGAGTAGGTGCCCCCCTAATCCAATACGGCTGGTGTCCTTATAAGAAGAAGAGGCACAGAAACACAGACACACAGGGGAAACACCACTTGATGTTCTTGTAGTGATACGTCTGGAAGCCACAATGCCAAGGATTTCCAGTAAGCACCAGAAGCTAAGACAAAGGCACTCTCTGGAAGGAATCAACCCTGCTGACACCTTGATTTCAGATTTCTAGCTTCTAGAATTGTGAGGAAATAAATTTTTGTTGTTGTAAGTCATCCAGTTTGTAGTCCTTTGTTATGACAGCCCTAGGAAATTGACACATAGCTCTTCGGGAAAATCTGCACGGTCGCCATTTTGTCCCTTTGGCTACTTAGCATGTGAACACCATTCCTTTGAAACTGAAGAGAAGCTATTCCCTTTTCCCACCCCCAGCAATTACATCACAGACACCTCACCCAAGCACGGCAAGTCAGAGTCTCCCTGTGGAGATTTTGAATCTTGAAAGAGGGACTAAGCAACCAAATTGTGACTCTCGGCAGTGGCTCTGGCAGGTAGAGAAGTCCTGCAGCAAATGTGCCAAGACAGCTACACCAGCCTCAGTTCTCAGCAGGCCATTCCTATGCCAAGTTCTTGGTTATGTCTTTTCCATGACTCTCCAGCCTTTCTATTGATTCCATGAGCTACCTAATACCCCTCTAGAAAATTCCAACTCTGCTTAAGTGAACCCAGAGTCAACTTTGTAACCACAAACCCTAACTATTACACCCTAGAAGTTGGCTTTTAAGCCAGATGCCTGTTGTAGTTTCGTTTCTTATATTTACCTATTTCTCGCCTACTGTAAACCTTCTGCATTCATCTATACATGCATTTATCCATCAAACATGTACTGGTTGCCTTTAATTGTCAAAGTACTAGGTGTCTGGAAAACATTGCCTATTAAGAATGACACATACCCTTAAAGAACCACAGCCTAGTCCAGGGCAGAACAGTCAAGAAAACAGATGGTTATGACACAGAGTGGTGACTGCTATGATAAACAGAAAATGTACCTAACTGATATGCTATGGGAGAAGGGAAGGAAGGCTTCCTGTGGCCAACTGATTCCAAAACTGTGTCCTGAAGGATACATTACATGCCTAGGCAAGGTAGAACAGGGAAGGGGACAGACATTCCACTAGTGGAAGAAATTTAGCAGGTCAGAATATTAAGTTACTGAACCAGAGTTCGGTGTGTCTGTGCATAAAATTCTAGGTAGGGGTTGGCAAAAGTTGAAGCTATAAAAGAAGTAGGTTGAAGTCGATGCTGCATGTCTCGCTTAGGGATTCAGACTTTATCCGGACAGCAACCTATAACCACCAAAGCAGGGAGAAAGCAGCCCGTTTTATATCTGAAATTGATTTTTCCAGCAACAGTGCCAAGAATTAATTGGAATGGGGCAGGTACTGGAAGGTAAGAAGACCAGATGTGAAAGTGTTAAGAGTCATCTGGGAGGTTTCAAAGAGGCAAAGGTCAGGACGGGGATGGTAGTAGATAGCAAAGATGGGAAGGATAGGACAGATGGGAGATGAATGGATGTATTCTGAATTCTCTGCTTGCAGGAAGGCACTTCTAGAAGGACACAGGCCATCCACCTTGTTCACTATGGCCCAACACAGTGTCTCGCACACAGAGGCACTGAGGACATTTTTATCTGTCTTCGAGCGTAATGCTTCTTTTCTTGGCCATGTCCAGTCTACTGCGGGGCCCATCAGAGGCACTCTTTGTTTCTGTTACAGTGTTTTTTACCTCTGGCATTTCCTTCTACTGCTTTCTTAAAGTTTCCATCTTGCTGCTTACCTGACTCAACTGTTCTTGCAAGTTGTCCACTTTTCCCAAAATAGCTCTTAAAATATTTATCATAGCTATTTTAGCTGCTTGCCCCATAATTCCCAAATCTCTGCCGTACCGCCACCTGGTGCGGATGCTACTCGGATTGTGGTTTTGCTTGCCTGTTACCTTGCGTTGCAATTTTTTGCTGGAAGCCAGACATGACATGTCAGGTAATAGGACCTGAGGTATGTGGCCCCTTAGTCTCAGCTTCTGTTCTAATGTAACCAGGGTGCTGAGCCGTCTTTAATCTCTGAAGCTGCAGGTGCCAGAGGCCTCAAGTAACTAGGGCCTGCGCCTTTCAGTTACAACCCGCTGCTATTTCACCGAGGTTTGCAGGTACTGCTAAAGTGTGGGCATGTGATCTTATAATTAAATATGTCTTTAAGTGGGCTTGTCTTCCTGGGCTATGACTTTCACAAGTATTTATTAGCTCTTTTTCCCCCCCTTCCCTCAGGTGAGACAGGAAGGCTGGAGGGGGCTGGAGGCAGGGAAATGCCCTTCCCCAGGTAGGACAGTCCTTTCCCTTAGCAAGTAGGCCTTTGTTACAAGAATGCTCCAGGCATATTTTTTAATGTAAATATTCCCCTTCCTGTGCCAGAGCCACATGGGGATCACTCTGGGCTCTTCATCGTGAAAACCCTGGTGAGGTTCCTGGAGGTAAGACCCCAAAAAAGAAGGCAGACTCCAGGAGTTTCTTACCCTCAGGCTGGTCCACACTCAGCCTCCAGTGGTTTATCAAAACTGTCATCTAAGTGTTCCCACCAGCGTGGGGCTGCAGCACCTTCTGGACAGGTAAGGAGATCTTGGCTGTGACTCTGGTTTGGCCTCTCTCTCCAGATCATGGGATGCAGCTCTGCCCTGGGACCTCAGTCTCTGATGGGTTCAAGGGAATGTATTGATTTTCAGCTTGTTCAGCTTTTTTTGCTCTGAGGACGGGATTAATGACCTGCAAGTTCTTTACACAGTGGAACCGAGATCAGAACTGCCTCAGTACATGCTGTTGAATGAATAAAGCACAGTAAGCAGGTCTGAATGAACACTTCTGGAGAGAAGGTATCAGAGAGGAGTCAGGGAGGACACCAGGGTCTGGCTGGGGTGAGAAGTAAGATAGGGAACACAGTGGGATAGCAGATATTTGGGGAAGGACAATTAAAAAGAAAAAAAAAACCATTAATGGAGAGTTCTGCTTAGTTATGTTTTGCATACTTGCAAATCTTGCTCTGATGACCTGAAGGTTTTCCTTATGGAGGGGCGGGGGGCAGGGGCCGGGGGGAGGGGGATAGAAATAAAATAAACCATAATCCAATGGTTCAGGATTGGTGTGAACGTGGCGACACAAGTTATGTCTCCTTTCGTTTAAAGATATGCAGGGGTGCGGCTCCCATCAGTGTCAGCCACGGTGGTGTGAGTGCCCTGTTTTCATAACCTCAGAGAGTGCAAGGGCCTGGAGGTCACAGTAGCAGCGACTGAGTGACATGGGAGCCACCTAGGAGTGGCAAGATAAGAGAGTACACTTTACCTTCCTGGGGCACCGGGATGGGTAAGAGACTCTCCTGCTTAAAACCCCTTCTTAAACCTCTTAACTGCCTTCTTACACTTCTCCTTAAAAACTCCATTCATTTTTTGTTACAAATAGTAATAATAATAATAATAATAATAATAATAATGGAAGAATTGGCAGCCGGCATTCCAAGGAGGATCCTTTCCCTATCTTTGTGAGCACAGTGCTTTATCAAAGAGCAAACACAGAAAGTGAAGAATAACACAATGATTCCTTCCTGCTTCTTTCGAAACTAGAGGGCTTGTATGTTCTTTGAGCCTCCACTGTTGTGTGACCCTGGTTTTAAAGAGGCTGGGCCACACAATCCGAAAGTTCACACTGGCTCCTGTGTTCATTTCAGAACAGTCATTTCTCCGTTGTCAAGGCACCTGTCTAGAGAAAGAACTCTTGCTTGTCAGGAGTTGGCTTCCGTCCGGTCTTATCTTGGGCCACCTGGGACAGGCCACGGATGTCAGTTTGTCACGTGGTTGCTGACTAAACTTTGAAGCTTGTAGTGCCACTTGGAAAAGAATCAACCTTTGAGAAGTTCCAAGGGTTTCTTTCTTTTTTTTTTTTTTTTTACTCAAGCTTTGTAACAAATATAGATGATTTTGCATGTATTTTTTTTATCATTTCCCTCTCTCATTTCTTTTTAGATAAGCACTTCTTCTGATTATAAATTAACATATGTTCATTGCTACAAATATGGAGAATACAGAAAATTATACTGTCTATGGTATTCAATACTCAATAAAAATTGTTAGTAATCCCATCACTCAAAGATAATTGCTATCAACATTTGTTATTTTGGGGGGGCTTTTTTCTCTGCATTCATACGTATACTCATACTTTTTTAAGAAAATTGCAATATACTTTTCATTCGCTCTTTGTCTCACTTAATGCCACAGTATGAAAAATTTTCCATGTAACTATTCTGTGAAAACACAGTATAATAGCCTTTTATGTAATTAAATATTCTGTGAAAACACAGTACAATAGCCTTTCTCAATATGCAATTATATATGCACTATTCCTCTATTATTTTACTCATACAGCAGTTATAGTTACATAGTGTTGTATATTGAGGACTTTTCAAATTATAAACAACCTTGTAAAAAATCCAAGTGGCTAAACTTTTCGATTATTACTTTACTAATAGGACTTGTTGGGAAAACAATGTGGATCGAAAACATTAATGACTTTAGTGCATATTGTTAAATTACTTTTCTGAAAAAACTTTTGCCGGCTGACTTTTCACCGGCAGTATACTACAGCGTGTTCATTCCAAATAAATTTTATCTTAAAAACAAAACCTTTGCCTATTTTGAATGTGGAAGATGACACCTAAATCATTATCCGAATGCACGTTTATTTGATTACTAGTGAGACTGAACATTTTTCCCTCTTTTTCTGGTAAAGAGTAACATTTCAGATAAAATTATAATTAGTTTTGAAGTTACACATTTTAGACTGGTGTTATGAATACAACCTTTTCATTTCTGCCATTATCACATAGTATGTTAGAATACCGTTGGTAACCACTGTTTGCTAAACACTCTGGTACGTACATCTTTTAAGGGATTCAGCGAGAATGCACGTAGTCATAAACTTAGTCCCTTATAGGGACTATATATATATATATAGTTATTCTCTGTGGTTCACAAGGGCAGATTTTGTATACAATTCTATAACTTGGGAGCACTGGACAAAATCATCTCCTTTCATCCATTTAACAAAGATTTATTGAGTTCCAACCACTACTGTAGATATGGACAGTCTTGCTCGAGTCAGCCATGGTTTTGTGCTTACAATTCTAGTGCAGGGAAAAGACAAAAAATAAAAGGGGGGGGACATACAAATAAATAAAATAATATAGAATGTGAAGTCTTAAACAAGAAGCCGTTGAGCTAGAGAACAGCAGAAGAGAACACATTTGCTAGTTTGGCAAGATGCTCAGAAAAGACTTCTCTAAGGCGACGTTCAAGTTGACACCTAAAGGAGAAGCGTGGCAACCCTGATGGTGGGAGGGAGTTCAGGGGTGAGTGGTGGATAGTAGCCGGGTTGTTTGGGGTCTTTCAGGCCACAGCAAGGAGGTTGACCTTTATTCAGAATACAATGGGGAAGCCACGGAAGGGTTTCAGGCAAGAGAATGATGTGATCCTACATCTATATGAAGATGATCATGCTTTGCTGTTGTTGGAGAATAAAGAGTAGAAGCAGAGCACCCAAGTAAGAAACTGTGGCAGGACTGCAGACAAGAGACTATGGTGGCCTGGGGTAAGGAACTGCACACGGAAGGAGGGGGACCAATCCTATGAACATGGTCTATATTGTGGAATCACATGTGCATGCATTTAACTGACTCAGCTGACTCCAAATCCTTCCGCTAACCAACCTCACTGTAAATGGGACGGAATCCTCTTAAGAAAGGAAGATGACTATTGTTCTGCGGAGTCACAGAAGGAAATGCCAACTTGAAGCCATGACCAGGTTCTTCTCTGTAATTTCTCAAACACAGTAGTATGTATGTCTTATTAAACAAGATTTCGACTCAAATCCAAACATCACTGAATACCCACCAAGTGTCAGACCCTGTTCTGGGAGCTTTCACATACATCCTATCTCACTTGCTGTGGTCGAAAATAAAGCCATACTTAAGGTACCACACAAATAGAGCAAATTTATGCTTCTATCCTGATTATGAGAGGTCCATTCACCATTCCCTGAGCCCTCCCTTCCTTGGAAAGTAAGACCCCTTCAGTGCTCACCTTATCCAATGAGTCAATCTTGTTTATTTCTGTTATTCAGAAAAGAAATTGAGAAGTCTGAGCTGACTGCCTAAGGTTCTCACTTCTGCTTTTGTGAGACTGGTTCAGAAAACAGGAAGTCCAGCTCCCATGTCTAAAGGTTGGAGGCTTAACCCACTGCAGATAGTGCTGCACAGACTGGAGGGAGAGAGGTTACTGATGGTTACTCCACACTATAGGAGACTGGGTTCCCAATTACAACTCTAGTGACAAATATTTTCATGTACAGATAATCAACTATTTCTCTTAAGGAACCCCAAGGTCCAAGATGGTGGGTCAGGACAGGATGTAACATCATCACTTTGTGAGCAACTGACCTTCCCCTTAAGACCAGACAGGCCCTGGTGTTGACCTGGCTTACCAGCCCAGCCCTTTCACTCCACCACCATCATCACCACCACTGCCGTCATGATGGTGGATTTCTTCTTGAGGGCCATTATTGTATATTTCTGGCCACTTAACTTAGGTAGGACCATCCCAGCACATCAGAAGGGTTATAACCCATCAGAAGGGTTATAACCTTCCCTTTGGTTTGAAACCCTAAAGGGAAAGAGCCAGGATTTCTGATTTGCTAGGGAAATCCTTGGTCCCTTTGCAAGATTTACAAGACGAGAATATCTGTTTGGGACATTTAAAACTATGCAGTGGCTTTTTTAAATACTCAGGTGGAAGTTCTGGGTGTCAAGTTCAAGAGTAGCAGGTGAGCTTGAGATTTGGAAGTGATGGCTGCATTGGTAGTTGAATCACAGTGAGGTTGTGATTGACTCCAGAGAGGAAGACAGCTGAGAAGGAACCTGAGGAATAGTACCATTTGGGAAGCAAGCCCAGCGAGGAAGCAAAGGAGCTCTTCAAGTAGGAGAAAAATAGAGACGTGTCATGGACCCCAAAGGGAGAAAACATTTCAAGGAGAAAGAATTTGTTCAACAGCGTTCAAGGTAACAGAGGTCAAGAAAGCCAGGGACTGAAGTCAGGTTATGAATTTCTCACACAGATAAAGGTCTGTTTTGGCATATTATTGATTAAGGTCATATGATCAGATTAACATTCCCTTTCAACAATTTGTGCTTGGAGTTGTATAATTAGACTCTTATCAGCACACTATTGACCATCACTTGCTAAGTAGTAATTGGTATAACTAAGGTCTTTTCATCACATCTTACTCTGCTGATTTTATCAGAAGCAAAAAAGCTTCTTTCCTCTTGACATCAATGAAATCTAGTAACTACTATATGGTGTTTTGTCTTTGCCACTTGACTATGGCACTGCCCCTGTATAGCATGGGTTCTTTTGAGTTCGGTATGTCTATTCACATGTGAGGTAATGATTCAATTCCCCTACACTTTTTCCTGGAATGCTCTGGAAACATTTTGAACACCATGATAGGACACTGTCTTCACTTAGCTTGGGCATCTCATTTATATATCTAGTCCACTTCTTTTCTTTTTAGTCTGAAATATTAAAGTATTTCTACTCAGCACCAATGTACCATAAACAGAAATACAAATACAGGGGATATCAAGTGGCAATACAATTTCAGGATATGCTTACATGAGAATTTCTGGATCCTGAACTGAAACCATGAAAATTCAAAGTCCTCCTGGGGACCTGTTGACTCATGTTTCAGAAACACTGCCAGGGAGACTATGCCCAGTGGATGGGCACTCCTCTCTCATGCCTACCCTTTATTTTTGATTTCTGTCTTTAAGGGAAGAGGGTTTGAATTAGAACCTGTGAGGAGTAACAATAGCAGTGGGTGAATGACAATCTCTGGCCTGCGATGACATCCAGAGACTTCGGTTTAGAATCATTTTTACTCCTTTCATATATTTTTATCTTTTCCTAAAAAAATAAATGGATGTTTCTTTGATAATTAACTGTGGCGTGTTAACTTTCTTTGTTGCATCGACAGCCCCTAGTACAGTGACAGATTCCAATTGATAGTTGGTTAAGGCCTCTTTAATACATACTCAAGCATTTAATATTATTTGGCAAGGGGAACGTTGCATAATGATCATTATCACATAGATATACACAGAAGAGAGTAAATTAAAAAGGCCTGTCTTTCTCCAAGTGGAAGAGTAGGAACACCAAAGCATGCAAGTATATTCGATACTAACTGTTCCTGCCCATAAGAAAGAGCATCTCTTAAATGCCTTTTCCTTTCTCTTGATCTTTGTGAGAAACCATGGCCTTGGCGACACGGAGGTCATTAGAGCTATTTGCTGATATTTCTTCCTCTTTCTGAGCACATGAAATTTTTCATTTTCAATTTTTTCAATTTTTCATGTGGCCCTGTGGCTTGTTTTGGCCCGTCAAATGTGAGCAGAAGTGGTATGTATCATTTCTATGGGGGAACCTTTAAAAGCTGGTGTCAGATTCACCACATTCTGTTTTCTCTGCTTTGATGCCAGTGATAGTATTCAGATGATGGCTCCATTCGTCTGTGTCTGTGAGTGAAAACGATAAGAGAGTAAAGCTCTCCAGTGACGCAATGGACAGGTAGATCAAGAGGTAAATAAACCTTGGCTGTTTTAAGATACTGAGATTTGGGGCATGACCTTGGCCTTCTTGATTTTACAGGGGCCAAGCACCTGAAGTGATCATTTGACTCCTATCTCAACAAGAGGGTCTAAGCCGGCTAAAACATTTAGAAAGTGGATGTACCTAGCACAAAAATAAATGTTATTGCGGCCCCTGGGTGGCTCAGTCAGTTGAGCGTCCAACTCTTGATTTTGACTCAGGTCATGATCTCGCCACTTGTGGGAATGAGCCCTGCATCGGGTTCGGCGCTGACAGTGAGGAGCCTGCTTGGGATTCTCTGTCTTCCTCTCTCTATCTGCCCTTCCCCCATGCACATGCACACATTCTCTGTCTCAAAATAAATAAACTTAAAAAAATAGATGTTATTTTAGTGAGAATAAGATTATGCCATGCTTTACAATTCTCAAAAGCATTCTTCATTAATTATTTCATTTCTTTTCCCTTGTGGTCTTGGGAAGTGGTCAGATCTCTCCACCTCTCCCTTCCAGACCAACACTCGTTGGTCAGTCGACTGCTCTCACTGCCCATCCCACTTCTAATGTGCCCCTAATTCAGCACTTGGTACAGTGTCCTGCCGTTTTAAAATAAGATCCGTCTTCCTAGGAAACTGTGTCCTGTTCATTTTTGTATACCTTCTTTCCAACCGACAGCCAAGCTCTACTGTTTCAGACGCATAACAAGTGCTTTAAAAACGCTCATTTGAAGAAGTTGAGAAGTAAGGTAAGTGGCAAGTCCAAAGTTATAAGCAGCACTTCAGTAGCAAAGTTACAAGTTGGATTCTAAGACTTCTGACTCAACCTTCCATGATTTCACTATCATTTATTGAGCACTGAGGAAGAGAAAGCAGCTCAGACATCTAGGTACTGACCTTGATGTTGCTATGAGCTCGTCTGGACCATGTTCTGTGGAATAAAAACAATTTCACAGGATAACATCAGACAAGGCCATTCTTTGACCATGGTCGAGACAAAAAAGACTGCTCCACAGTCTTGTTGGAACACAGAACGTGAACATGGTCTAAACCACAAAAATGACAAAAAATGTCTACCGTAAGCTACTTCTTTATCAGTTATGGCTTTAACCTCCACTTATGTTCACTCCTTCTTACTAAGAATTAAGACACCCAATCATAGAATTACCCCTACTTCCTGACAGCATCCAATACGGGGGGGGGGGGGGGGGGGGGAATGGGGCTTGCTTTCTTGAACCCTTCCCACACATCACTTATGCCCAAATCCCATGACAAATTCTAACACTTCTACTGAAATACCCCATTGCTCCCCATTTATGTATTCCTCCTCCTTACAAGAAGTCATAAACCTAACTTCAGGTGTGGTCCTGGCGGGCTTGTTGGAAGGCACTGATACAGTCCCTCCTTTGTCCCAAGGCTACGCTGTATACACGTGCTGAGGGTTCATTAGAACAATCCTGTAGGGCTGTTATGCCCACTTGACAACGAAAGGTTCATAGAGATTAAATAATTTGCCCAAGGTCACACCGCCAGGAAGAGCCAGAGACCACATTTCAGACCCTTTGCCAGGAGCACTCTCTTTCCCTGCACGGGCGCCCCCTACCCCGTCCCTCTTTTCTGCGTTTCTTAGGGCACTTGCCCTGCCGACCCGGACGCTACAGGGAACTGCATCCCACACACGTTACTTTTGCAACAGATCTCCGTGTGCTTCTGCGAAAAACGATGCTCAGACCCAGAAATGTTCTTCCACTGCAGAGCCCTAAAGCGAGACCTCTGCGCTGCCCTACAAACAGCTCGGGCTGGCGGACGGCTGCGCGGCGCCAGGTTTAGCCTGGGGCCTCTGGGGGCGGGTTCACGGGAGCGACGTCGAGCGGACCAATCCCCGCGAGGGAGCCAGACACCGGGCCCAATCGCAGAAGAGCCAGGCAGGACAGGGACAGCCACGCCGGCGGCGACCCCGGCAGCCCGCGGCCCCGCCCTCTCGGCCGGCTGCGGTGCTCCGCGGGCGGGGGCTAAGCCTCTGTCTGGAGCCGACCGGCAGCGGGCCCACAGGCCCACCCACCGACCCGCGGACAGGCTGCCCACCGCGCAGGGAGCAGCCGCCCGTGCTCCCTGGGGCCGAGTCCGCAGGGCCACCGAGGAGCCGAGCGGGGGCTGCGCAGTGACCTGTCGCCGTCGTCACTCTGGACGCCGGAGTGCGCTCGGTTGGTTTGCTTTAAAATGAGAGCTTGAGTTTCCCCGACAGGTGCATTTGGTCGAATTCAACGGAAATTCCCCTCCCCGTCCCAGCGCGGCGGCCGGCGCAGACCCGGCCCCCGACCCAGGCGGCGGTCAGTGTCCCCGGCGCGTCCCGGGCCGCCCCAGCCTCGGGAGCACTTGCTGCTCGGCAGGCGCCCGGAGAGCGCAGGGCACCCCCTCCCCCCCAAAGAAGACAGCCCCCGGGGATTCCGGCCCCGAAAATGATCAGACCTGCGCCTAGCCTGGCAGGAAGACTGTAACCGTGGGGTGAGTTTAAACGAGAAAAAAATCCCTTTATGATCGGCAGCTGCTTTTTAAAGGCCCCCTTCCTGTCCTTGTTAACGAGCAGCAAAATAACAATAACAAACAGTTGCGCAATTATCGCGTTCCCGGAGGAACCTCATTGTTTGCCTTTTGAAAACCGGTTGGCAGTATATACAATGTGGGGACTGTGGTGAGATGATTCCAAACGAAAATGGGTGACAACTTACTAAGATTATTTTAAGGCGGTTTGAGCCCTGAAAGGTCATACTTACTCTTAAAAATAGTTAAGTACGTAGTCACCGGTTTACTGCGTACCCGATTCCAAAGTGAAAATTAATCTCTTACGAACTGCTTACTGCTTTCTGTTCCCCAGTTACTCCACAAAACTCCTCTAACTTCCCCGTTCTTTTTAACAGAATTCAACTACCTACCCAGGCAACATGAAGATTTTCTTTGTAGAACCTGCCATTTGCCTGAGTGCATTTGCTCTGACTTTGACTGCCCCACTGACAACACAGTATGTGTATAGGAGAATATGGGAAGAAACCAGCAACTACAGTTTTGTGTCGGATAGCAATATTTCTGAGTGTGGAAAAAATACAAGCAGCCCAATTTTTGCATTCCAGGAGGTAAGACATTAAAATATCCCTAAAATGTAATAAAAGGGGAATGTGTAAAGGCGTTTTTGATGAAAGAGGGCATTGCACTCATCATACGTTGATCTCTCAAGGGTCACCTTAAATGCTCCGAAATCCCAGGTCAAGAGCCTTTATTCAGTTCTCCTGTTTGAAGTTTCCTGACACCTTTAATCTGCCTCTTCTTTTTTTTATTTTTTTTATTTTTTAATGTTTATTTTTGAGAGAGAGACACAGAGTATGAGCAGGGAAGGGCAGAAATACAGGGAGACACAGAATCCCAAGCAGGCCCCAGGCTCTGAACTGTCAGCACAGAGCTTGACCCCGGGCTGGAACCCATGATCTGTGAGATCATGACCTGAGCTGAAGTCAGTTACCCCAACCGACTGAGCCACCCAGGTGTCCCTAATCTGCCTCTTCTAAGTAAAAGCCCCTTCTTCTGTGACATTGGTGCTTCTCCTTTCTTAGAAAATTTCCGCCTAGTCTCACCTCCCCAGGGGCTCTTTCCTCCTCCTCCCCCACCCCCATCCCAAAGCCTGAAAGTTGGACCACAGCCAACTGGAATGAGTACTCGGTGGTCCCAGCGGCCGGGGGAAACAGTGTTTCTGCCTTTCCCTGGCTTGCTTCCTTCCACCACCCCTCCTTCTGCCTGTACATGACCCAGTTTTCAGTGACCCCCTAAGTAGCCCATCACTGAAGACTGTGGACCTTGGGGCCAGTGTCCTTCATGGACTTGTAGGGGGCAGGCGGCAGCATTTGTCATTCATCATTCGGTGTTAGCAGATCAGCTTTGACTCCCAAGTGCCCAGGGGCAGCCGTGGGAGGCTGTCTGCGGAGGGGAGCACTCACTTTGGTTCTGAGGACACTGAAAATGTTGAGCCAGATATTACACAGCCTTACCTTCTCCCTCTCTGGCCTCCTCCCCCAATTTTTTATTTGTCTCAAACAGGAGGTACATCACCATCCGCCGGCTCCCTCAGACAGTTTTTAGCAAAGTCTACCAATGTCCAGATGCGAAGGAGATAGCATTTAGATTTGGAATTGTTCCCCCAGACGGCGGTTCTACACCTTGAACTCTTCCCCTAGGGGATATTTTGTGATGGCAAAGAGTGGCACCGCCTCACCTCTCAAAGGACAAGAAGAGTTTGGAGGAATTCAAGTCACTTGCCTAGCCGGCTCTCAGATTTTCTCCTCAGGAGAAGGGGATTCAGGTGTGACTGGGCGAGGAGTCTGAGGCCTAGAAGAAATGGCCAAGGGCCCAGAAGGAAGGCTGTGGCACTTCTGGAGGTGGCTCCCCAGGTGTCAGGTAGAACCTTGCTGGGCTGAGGCCTGGCCTTTGGACACAGCTTCTGCCGTTCCTCATTTCCATGGGAGAAATTTTCTTGGAACTGATAATTGCTGGGAAGCCATGCAGACATCAGGGTTCTGGCCTAGAGTGGGGTCGTAAAAATAGAAGGGCCAAGGGTCTCACCTGGTGGTTTTGTCTCCTGACTTTAAGAATGTTCCTTGGGGTGCCTGGGTGGCTCGGCCGGTTGAGCGTCCGACTTCGGCTCAGGTCATGATCTCACGGTCCGTGAGTTCGAGCCCCGCGTCAGGCTCTGTGCCGACAGCTGGGAGCCTGGAGCGTGCTTCGGATTCTGTGTCTCCCTCTCTCTCTGCCCCTCCCCTGTTCATGCTCTGTCTCTCTCTGTCTCAAAAATAAATAAACGTTAAAAAAAAAATTTTTTTTTAATAAAAAAAAGAATGTTCCTATATATATATTATATATCTTATATATAATAAATATATAAATAAATATATATATTTTATAAATATTATATATTTATATTAATAAATATATGAATATATAATTCTATATATTTATATATTATATATATAAACTCCCAGGGAGTGAAAAGGTTCAGTAGGCTCATCAGTTTCTATATTGGATTCCATGCTTTCCTACAGCAGACACCTGGGAGCAGTGGGAGGGACAGAGGGGGAGAGGACTTGAATGTGTGGACAAGTCTGCTGCCCTTGCCCTCCCAGAGTGAGGGGAGACAGGCCGTGGTTCAGTCACCTTGGTGGCCTCTGTGACTGTGCAGGTGATGAGTACTGGCCGCCTCTGGCCTTACCCAGCTGCTGAGAGGCCCCCACTGCCCAGAGCAGTGGTCTCATTTTGAAAATTTCTGCCCAGTGTTTAATTGTTGTTTCATTAATTGTTTTTTAATGAGATTAATATTCAAGAAAACATAGTGCCCTAGATCCCTTCTCTTAAAGTTGGTACTCTAGAGCTACAGATGCTTTTTCTCAGATTGGGGAACTAGAAAGCATGACTGTCCCCACCCACAATTGGGACAGGGCGGGCAGGCCACTCGCTTTTTGCTCCTTAGGTCACAGGAGCATTTTTGCTTCCCAGGAGGCACCCCCATCTCCTTCAGCATTTCCCTCTGGCCCCTTTTCTGGATACTGTTCCTGCTCAATATAAGAATATTCTCTTACCCTTATTTTTATTTTTTTAATGTTTCTTTATTTTTGAGAGAGAGACACACGCAAAGTGCAAGTGAGGGAGGGGCAGAGAGAGGGAAACAGAGAATCCGAAGCAGGCTCCAGGCTCCGAGCTGTTGGCCCAGAGCCTGACGTGGGGCTCGAATTCACAAACAGTGAGATGGTGATCTGAGCTGAAGGCGGACACTTCACTGACTGAGCCACCCAGGCGCCCCTCTCTTACCTTTAAATCCAAGGACAAATGTTCCCTGTTTCAGGACCTTCCTTCTCAATTCCCAGCTCTGCTGGGGGTGGGTGCTGGGCACTTGCTGACTTAAAGAAATTGAGGGGTTTGAGAATTGTTCTTGTAACCCTAAAAATAAAATGTCATAGGACACACAGAGTCAGTCCTGAATAAAACAAAGGATTTTTTTCAGTTCAAATTTTTCTTTGCCACCCCCCCAAAAGACCAATTATTTGTAAGAAGAGTGCATAATACAATAGTGTATTGAACTTCTTACTGTGATACCATATTTATTTATCCTTCTATATAACAAATACACAGACACAGACACATGTATTGGAATGCAAGATAATAATACGAATTTCAGGGTATAGATAGAAGAATAAACTAAGCTATTTCACTTATACTTAACATTTTGAAACTCTATATGAATGAAAAGTCTTATTTTTCAACCTAGTAGGGTCAAATATATATAGACATATAAATATAAATACATATAAATATTCATCTAACCTACTTTCCAAATCTTTGAGTTTTCTGAGTCTTGTGACTATAAGATGCACCTACATACTTCTCTTGAGCAAGATTCATCTCTAAAGGGCCTCTTAACAAAATGGCAAGGCTGTGGGAAGGACACTCTCGGCTAAAGCAGAAGAGGTAGGGAATTCTAAGCATGTTTGTTGACTTGTGTGGAGGAAGGAATTTTGAAGCCCCTTGCCATCCTCTCCTTCCCAGGTGAAACGACTGGTTTTGAGGTGCTAAACTGGCCACTTTGGTCTCTTCTCTTCAAGTGCTATCAAGACAGGGACCCTGCTAGTTGAGGGGGCAAGTTGGTGGCAACCAGATCGTGAAATTGTTCTTATTCAGTAATTTACTTATAACCCTTTTAATAACTAACACAGTCCCTTATTACCAGCAGATAGAGAATGTCTTCTACTCAATTGTAATTACTATATATACTACAGCCTATGGAATTGTGACTCTTTGAAAATTGATATTCCTTTCCTTAATGTAATTTACACTTGTCTCAGTACATTGTGCTTCTGTTCGGTCTTTTTTTTTTTTTAGTTTTATTTCAAAGTTTATTCTGAGAGAGAGTGTGTGAGTGTGCGTGCACGAGTGAACGGGTGGGAGAGAGAGAGGACCCCAAGCAGGCTCCACGCTGTCCGTGCAGAGTCAGGCACAGGGCTCGAACTCATGAACTGAACCGTGAGATCATAACCTGAGCTGAAGTCAAGAGTCGGATGCTTGAGCCACCCTGTTCAGTCTTGTAGAAGACATAGCCCTTTTTACTCTGATTTCTTCCATTTGCCCTTATCTAATTATGATTCTCCAGAGTTTAAAAGGAACAGATTGCAGATGAGGAGAGAAGTCTGCGTAAGAGGTTGGGTTAGAAAGAAGACCAGATATGGGGGAGGGGTGGGAATGGGAAGAGGAATCCCAAACTGGAATAGCTGGTTGAGAAGCGGATTAGAAAATGATTGTTTGATTTACTTCTTTATTCGGTAAATATTTACTTGATGGCTTTTATAACCGTGGAGCTACAACGGTGTGCACAAGAAGCCTGCCCTAGGGGCGCCTGGGTGGCTCAGTCGGTTGAGCGTCCGAGTTCGACTCAGGTCACGATCTCGCGGTCCGTGAGTTCGAGCCCCGCGTCGGGCTCTGGGCTGATGGCTCGGGGCCTGGAGCCTGCTTCCGATTCTGTGTCTCCCTCTCTCTCTGCCCCTCCCCTGTTCATGCTGTGTCTCTCTCTGTCTCAAAAATAATAAAATAAACATTTAAAAAAAAATTTTTTAAAAAGAAGCCTGCCCTAGTAAAAATGAAACTACCAGAGTTGATTAAGCATGAACTTATAGTAGGGTCTCTGCGGTGTGCCTTATGTTGCCATGCTGACTTTAAATCTCACACTCACAACAGCCTGCAAGACAGGGACTCTTCATACCCCCCTCTTGTCAGATGAAGCTATAGGGATAAATAATTCGGTCGGCATCACACGCAGCTAGCGCGTCACCTGTTTTATTTGCTTATTCACTGGTACAACCAGTATCTGTGGGGCACCCTGTGAAGCACTTGGTTGGAATCCGTGACGATGTGGCAAGGAAGACCGCGTGCCCGCCCTCCCAGAGCTTAGTGGTAGTGGAGAGGGCACACGGTGAGCAGCTCCATTAAAGTAACCCACCCTGTGGGGGTGGGGCAAGTCTCTAAAGAAAACTGTAGCCAGATAAGGGCATGGAGCCCTGGGTGGGGGTTGATGGGGTTGCTCTGGATGGCTCACAGAAGGCTTCTGAGGAAGTGACTTTCGAATTGAGGAAGTGAGCCGTGTGGTCATCGCCAAAGGAACAGCACGTACAAAACAAGCGAATGAGCGTGGAGTGTCTGAGGAATGCATGTGGCTGAGGGGAGCCGAGAGGCAGACCTGAAATCACAGAAGTCATGATATCGCCGCCCGCACTGTGGCAAGGAATTCGGATTTATTCCACTGTCAGGAAAGCCACCGAGGGATTTTGGGTGGAGGAGTAACATGAGCTGGTTGGTGTGTGTTTTCAAAAATCACTCTAATTGCTACGTAAAGAACGGGCTCCTTCTGAATCTATATCCATCTGACTCCAGAGCTCTTAATCGCTACACAAAAAAGTGCAACTGAAGAATGATAATGGCCAGATGAGAAGGTTCAACGGGAGAGATTACATCTGTTTGGGCATTTCAGGCAAATCCAAGTTGGACTTGACTAAGGCCTGTGCCTGTAACGGCGCATTTGGGGAGGGAGTGGAGATCATGCTGAAGAGTGGGGTCGGACCGCCTCTGGGTGGCCTAACATAACGGACACGGAAAGCGTGAGCTTTCTGTGGCAGGCAGAGGGCTAATAAGCAGGTGCGAGACGTGCCACTAGTGTGTTTTGGCAAGCCGCTCCCACCATTGGGGTGTGTGATCCACCAAGTGACGAGGCTGGGTCATAGACCGAGTTGAAGAGAGGGAAAGCAAGGTGCCCGGGGAGTCCTGGTGAGCGCTAGGAGCCCTGTGCTTCCGGTGGCAGTGATGGGACCGGAAAGAGGCAGAGGTCACGAGAAGCACCGGGTGCTGGCAGGCATGGGTGAAGGGAAAGGCCAGAAACAGAGATGACTGGAGCTTTGAGTCTTAGTGACGACAACACTTCCTGGTAACGGGAAGTTACTTGCGTTATATGGATATATAAAAATCAACACGGGCTCACTCTTTTAAAAGATCATTAATTTCAGTACTTGATTTTTCTGTGTGGTTCATCAGTTGTTCTAGGGTGCTTTCTAAATATTACATGAATCCGTCTGTTTTTAAAAATGAGTTTAGTAATCCCTGTTATAAAAATGGCACATACTCTGTATAAAACTTGGAAAATACAGAGAGAGGTGGCAAACAGAAATCACCCCAAATGCTCTCCCCCAAACAACCAGTGCAGCGCCTGTAACATCTTGCAGCCTGTGTGTGCCCCCGGGTGTGTTGGCTTGGAGAAGCTGGATTTACCTTCCTCCTCAGTTCATGGCGTGCTACCATCCGTCTTCGTCAGTGCAAAGCTTCTCTTGGGGTTTTATCTTATTTTTTAGTAAGGGAAGAAAGAAACTGGAAGAAACGTATTTGTGGAGACACATGTGAAAAAAGCAACTGAGTGCCTCCTAAATAAAGGTCTATCGAGTACGACATTTACACGTGATATTCATTGCCTTTTAAGTAGACACAAGGATCTGTCACGGGAAAGGGTGTTGCTCTTGCTTGACAACAGTGGTCATGATCTCCGTGCTAGCTGTTCACAGAAGAAAGAAATATCCTTATATGGCCAGTCCCAGAAGTCTTGGGGTCTGTGGATCCTCTATATAAGACAGACACACCGCAATACCCAATTTTCTTTTTATGAAAGTCCCCACCACGGTACTTGAATATTCTGACTGAGCTTTGATTCCTGCGTCACCTCTTGTTATTTGCTTTGTGAACTGGATGAAGATTCAGGCTGTGTCAAACCCATGCTGCAGAGATTCCTTGTTGGCGACGTACTGGAAAAAAGAAAAGCACGCACTGTGATATTTTCATGCATGTTGTCTATATCTCTATAAACACATCGTCTTCTTTTTGTTTCTTTGCAGGAAGTTCAGAAGAAGGTGTCTCTCTTTAATCTGCAGATGGACATAAGTGGGCTAATTCCTGGTCTAGTGTCTACGTTCATACTTCTGTCTCATAGTGATCATCGAGGACGGAAATTCCCTTTGATTTTGTCTTCCGTTGGCGCTCTTGCAACCAGTGTTTGGCTCTGTGTGCTCTCCTACTTTGCTTTTCCAGTCCAGCTTCTGATTGCATCTACCTTCATCGGTGCACTGTGTGGCAATTATACCACATTTTTAGGGGCCTGTTTTGCCTACGTAGTTGATCAATGTGTAGAACAGAAACAAAGAACAATTCGAATAGCTATAATTGACTTCATACTTGGACTTGTCACTGGATTAACGGGACTGTCTTCTGGCTATTTTATCAGAGAACTAGGTTTTGTGTGGTCCTTTTTCATTATTAGTATGGCTCTTGCTGTTAACTTGATTTATATTTTATTTTTTCTTGGCGATTCATTGAAAGAATCTTCGTCTCCGAATGTTGCCATATCATGTAGTGAAGGCTTTAAAAACCTATTTTACCGAACTTACATGCTTTTTAAAAATGCTTCCGGTAAGCGACGGTATTTTCTCTGTTTGTTACTTTTTACAATGATCACTTATTTTTTCGTGACAATTGGCATTTCCCCCATTTTTATCCTTTATGAATTGGATTCCCCACTCTGCTGGAATGAAGTCTTTATAGGTTATGGATCGGCTCTGGGTAGCATTACCTTTTTCAGTAGTTTCCTAGGAATATGGCTTTTTTCTTACTGTATGGAAGACATTCACATGGCCTTCATTGGAATCTTTACCACCATGGCAGGAATGGTCATGACTGCTTTTGCCAGAACGACATTAATGATGTTTTTAGGTAAGATACAAAATGTAGCCTTAGAACTAACCATGTATTTGATGTTTATATAAAATGAATTTAGTCTGCTGGGTGAGAAACTTTTAGTTTAGTTTAACATTCTCTATTTAACGCATTCTAGTTCAATTAAGGCACTTTGCCAGGAAGTGAAAGCCAATTGGTTTAAAAAACATTAATGATTAACCACAATTTTCTAAATTTGCATACTTGCCAAAAAATTGTTTTGAGAAGCATTCTTCTTGTGAGTCAATTCTTCAATAGAGCTTTTTGCCAACTTGAATATTTCTTAAAGTGCTGCTAAGAAGACTACTTTCCATAAAACTTTTTAAAAATTATTTTTTAAGATTTTATTTTTAAGTAATCTCCACATCCAACGTGGGGCTCACTCACAACCCCAAGATCAAGAGTCATACGCTCCACTGGCTGAGCCACCAGGCGCCCCATAAGAAGTAAAGATCATTACATAAAATAAACTCAAAAGATTTATAAAATTCACATTTGTTGAATATATTCAAGAAGAAAATTCTTTAAGACAGGGTTTTGCAAATTGGTCATTCCGTCAATTGGCTTTTGATAAATCATTTTTTGGCAAACTGGACTACCTCCTCAACTACCTACCCCACAGGTGGTTTCTGTAGGGCTTGAGTGAGATGCTGCCTTTGAAAGAGCTAAGGGATCTGTCAAGTGGGACCTTAGGAAAGGTCCGATTTCATCTTTTTCTACAAAGCCACTGCCAACCTCTTGCTACCTTGCAGGGAAGCAGGGTGACCAAAGAGAATCAGGTTTAATGTCCATCTATATGGCACCAGGTGATCTTAAGCAAATTCCGTAAGTACTCAGGGCCTTCATTTATTCAAATGTAAAATGGGCACAGTAGTACCTAATTCAGAGGGTTACAAGAATATTAGAAGAGATCACTGTAAAGCACTTAGCACAAGGCCTTGTGTTCAGTAAATGTCGGTTCTCCCTGTCTCCCTTAGAATTGCCAAGGTCAAGTAAGTTGATATATGTGTGAAAACTTTAACATCATCTGCAAAAATAATCTATTACTGTTTTGTCAAAGAACTAGAAATGCTACTATTAGGGGTCATAATTTAAGAGGAGAGGTGATCTGGGCTCATAAAATGATTCAGCACAAAGATGAACAAGCAGAAAGATAACCACTTTCTCGATAAGTGAGTCAATATACTAAAAGCATGCTGACACTAAGAATGTCAAGTCTAAGGAAGCAAAACCAGAAAATACATGAAGAAAGCTAAATCACAACTTGCTGAACGAGAGGTCACTGTAATAATCAGGGAAATAGCACATCAGTCCCAATCGCAGTTCTAATCCCAAGGACCTAAAACCTCCATGAACTCTTATTCTTACTCCCGGAATAACAAAGTAAAGTAACCTTTAGCTGACCCATCTATAGTGTATCTTAAGTCATGAGACAGAAGTCTACAATTAATTAATTCAGTCCTTGGATGCAATGAGGTAGGATGCTTATAGAAAAGGACATAGTCAGAAAGAAAGTATTTCACATTTAAAATTGGCCATTCGTCTTCTGACTTGGCCAGTGATTTCCCACCATTTCTCTTACAGTCAGGTTGCCATTCCTTTTCACGATCGTGCCGCTCTCTGTTCTACGGTCCATGATGTCAAAAGTGGTTCGTTCTACTGAACAAGGTGAGTTTAATTTGCTTAATGAATATAATGAGTTTACAATCTGTTTCAGCTGAAATCTATGGACAACCAATGTTTGATTCTTCTGAATATTCTACAACACTTTTTTTGTTCAGAACGCCTTTTGAATTAAGTGGTAAGCAAATTCTGTGTTCGGTAGAGGTTTATGTTCAGGCAGGGGTGCCCTGCCCAGGGTCTCCCGCTTTAGAAGGCTTGCATCTAGCCAGGCCTTGCCTCAAGAGGAGAGGAGTGCTCAGGGCCCAGGCAGATGCCCACCCGGGAGCTCACAACACCTCCCCCTTCTAGACTATACTCTGGGTATCCGGGACCCATAATTCCCAGCCAAACAGTTTTGGGTTCGTGTCTTTGAGTGCCTGGGTGGTCCTCTTCCTCAGACCCTTTCTCCTGAGGGTAGACCGTGTGTTCCCCTCTAGACCAAAGGGGTAGCCGAGCCATCACTCTTCATAGAACTAGCCCAACCTTGGCATTGCAGAGTGGGGTGTGTACAGCCATGTGTAAATGATCCTTTCTGAGCAGGATGGAGCGAGAGATAGAACACAGCGTGGGCGGACTGCACCCTGCAGCTGGGGACTGAGGGCCAAGGGCCAGCTAGCTCGGCCAGTGCTGCCATGTTCCTCCACAGAACTCCAAAGAGTCTGAGAATTCGGAGTCTGTGTCTGACCTTCCAAATCATCGTGAAGGTATAGAAGGCATATTTCTCAGAGCGGGTAGTTGAAACATAGCTTACTGAACAGTTTGTTCATTAGAACTGTAACTCACAAATACTTACAATATAATATATAGGCTTCTAAGTGTATTCTTACACTGGACCCCACAAATGTTAGGGCTGGGCCTGAATTAGAATCCTAGCAAAAACAGGATCCCACTCAGCTGGTTCCATAGCGACTTTCATGAAGTCCAAGCAGTATGGCGGAGTGGGCAGTGGAGAAGGCACCCAGAGAAGGTGGCCCAAAGAGGGAGCAGAGACAACACACTACAAGCTTTCTCTCCACCTTCATCTCGTTGACCAAGTGCAACAGAAAGTCAGATTAGCAAGGAGATCCACGTCATTCGATAGGAGCAAATCTATCAGCCTCCCAAGCACAGAGCAGGACACAGGAGATCAAACAGCTGAAGTGGGAGGGCAGAGAATAACCAATACAAAAGGACAACAAAATTAAATTTCTAGTTAGAACTAGTTACTAGTTAGATATTAGGCATATCTGTACCATGTGAATATTGTTAGATTTTGGAGCTTTCTTTTGTTTCATGCCTCAGCCTGGTGCAGACATTCATATTAATTGTTGATGGACCATTCATATCTAGGCTGCTGTATTTATAGCAGTTTAGTCAACACTAAACTGCTAATTCAGTGCCTTTAAAAATATATTTCTTGATTCTCTTCGACCCATGTCACTGTATATGCACACAGCTGCTTATAGATTATGTAATGATGACTGACTGGAAAACCACTTAGGAATATAAAAATTTGTAACTGTAATATGTAAAAATATACCTGCTTCTTTGGGTTACAATGGTTTCTTAGGTATGACACCAAAAGCACAACAACAAAAGAAAAATAGATAAATTAGACTTTATCCAAATTAAGAGCTTTTGCACTTTAAAGGACACCATCCAGAGAGTGAAAAGACAAGCTACAGAGTGTGAGAACATATGAGTAAATCACATGTCTAATAAGGAACTTGGGAGGTGGGGGAGGGGAATGGATGAAATAGGTAAGGAGGATTAAGAATACACTTATCTGGATGGGCACTGAGTAGTATATGGAACCTACTGGATCACTGTATTGTACACCTGGGACTATTATGACACTGTGTGTTAACTACACTGGAATTAAAAAAAAAAGAAAAAACCAAAAGACAACCCAACTATATAGGCAACAGATTTGAATAGACATCTCTCCAAAAAGCTGTACAAATGGCCAAGAATTATATGAATAAATGCTCAACATCATTAGCCTTCAGGGAAATGCAAACCAAAACCACAGTGAGACCCACTGGGATGGCTGAAATGGAAAGACCACAACAAGAGATGGTCAGGATGTGGAGAACCTGGAACCCTTCTACACCGCTGGTGGGAACATAAAACGATGCACCCGTTTTGCCAAAACAGTTTGGTAGCTCCTCGGAAAGTTAAATAAAATTCCCTTAGGACTCAGCAATTCCATTCCTAGAAATAGAATGGAATTGAAATCCCAAAAGAAATGAAAACATATGCCCACAAAAAACCCTGCACACAAATGTTCACAGCAGCATTATTTATAGTAGCCAAAAAGTAAAGACAAATGTAAATGTCCATGAACTGATGAATGGATCGATGCCATGTGGTATATCGGCCCAATGAAATATTATTTGGCAAGAAAAATAAAGTACTGATGATACCCACTACCCCATGGATGAACCTTGAAATCATTGTGGAAAATGAAGAAGCCCGACACAAAAAGGTCACACATTGTCGTATAAATACTCCATTTATGTGAAACGTTCAGAAAAGGCAAACCCGTGGAGACAGAAATCAGGTAAGTGCTGTCCAGGGCTGGAGAGAGAGGGAGTACTTGCTAAGGGGTACGGTTTCTTCTGGGGCGAGGCTGCGCAGCTCCGTTAACTGTGCAGTTTAAAGGGGTGAGTTCTAGGGCGTGTGAATTATACCTCAGTAGAGCTGTTCAGGAGAAAAAGAAACATCTACCTGCTTCACAACTTGGAGCTAAAAGACACTTCTCAGAGTGCCTGGCTTGTTTTGGTTTTTATTTGGTGTAGTCTACTTTACAAAGGCTATTTAAAGTGACACTTTAAAGTGTTTTGTTTTTTGGATTTTCACTGAGGATGCCTTTTGCTGATGTCAGAGTTTCCCTACTGAGTATATTCTGGTCCTGCATTACTTTTTTAAAAACGGGATATCTTCGTGAAAATGTTATGTGCTTTAAGGTGATCGGAGGAGAAAGGAAGTGCCACAGAGGTTTTCATGAGTCTCTCAGTATCCCCATCATCTTGAATGAGAAAGGAGAGGAAACTGGATTGTTTCGGAATCTCTGTGCTCCATACGGCCGTGAAACTCCCAGCTAAAGCCACCCTGGACTACCTCTTGCCTCGCTGCTCCCTGCGCACTCTTTGTGATTACTTGGAACACTGGAAAAACACACTCGACTTTTGAAACCTACCGGATTAAGAAAAAGTATAGATACGAAACAATGGGCTGATGACTTAATCCAGTTTATCTCTGGTGACTGTGACACAAGTTGAACTGCTCGAGAAAGTTGAGCGACAAGTGAACCCTACCGTGTCACAGGATGGCTGTTTATGCCAGACACACGTACCACCTGGCCAGCTTTCTGTCAAGAATCGAGTTAGGTCATTGCAAAACAGGACTACCTCTGTCCAGTCTGTCCTCCATGGCACTGTGCCTGGATGTAGCAAGGGATCAGAAATATAAGAAGATAATCGCACAGACAGGTAGGAGAACTTCCTCCCAAGTGAACTGACTTCATGTTTTATTATAAATCATGGAGGCAGCAGGTCTGTGTACTACTTGCTGATTGGTAACTGGGCTGTTGAATGAAGCTTTTTTTCATTCATTCGACAAATACGGGTTAAACATCTTCCATGTGCCAGGACAGACAGGCCCTGGGACACAGCAGTAAACAGAGTAGATGTGCACTTGGCATGAACAGAGCTTTCGTTTTAGTCAAAAGAAGACATGTACGTGAAAACACAGTATTCTTCAGAGATATGTTTATGTTTTATGAACATGTGACCTGTCATTCAGTGAAGAATTAGAAGCCACGTACGAGAAGATGTATACCGGGGTAAAAAGTCTCAGTAGATAAAAACCCATATGCCACACGGTCTACAAGACTAAGACCACGGGGAAAATTAAAACACGGACAGCGTAAGCCATAATCTGGTTACGAAAGGTGACCCTCATGCTTGCCTTTTCCTTCTCACCAGTCCATCAAATACAGTTATTTACATGATTTGCATTGTTTGTAGAAAAAATACATCACAACTTCTCATGGAAAAGTAAACTTGGCAAAGCAGGGAACAAGCACAACGGCTTAATGATAGAGTCCGCCAAAGCCACGTAGGGACTTCTACCGGGGACATCAAGAAGAGCGGGAAAACCAGGACAAAGTTTTTCATCTGGTGATGCCAAATAGGGCAAAGAGGAAGACAAGTACATCGAGATGACCCGCCTGTCCTTTAGAGGTTTAACTGCTCAGTCAGCGTGGTCTTGGATTGCAGACAGAACGAAACATTGGCAGAATTTGTGCCCCCTTTTCTCGGATTATGAACTTGGACTGACCACGCAGCCACCCTACGCTCCTCGAACGATGCTCCAGGGCCTGCCCTCGACCAACCGTGGTAGGTGGGCAGGGGTGCCGGGCAGTGGCGGGATCCCCGCTCACTCAGTCTTGTGAGCCACCTCAGCGTGGAAGCCGTTTCAGGCAGGGAAGGCAGAAAAGACTCACTTCGCATCAAACCATGGCATAACTAGAGCACAGACAGTTACTTGAGGAGTCACACAAAGGAACCTTGTGGCTGCTCAATTTGCCGGCACTTTGGAGGGAGGGATCCAGTCCACGCTGCAGAAAGCATATGCCATCCTCTGTCTTTGTCTGCAGCTGTCACTTTTGGCAGATCTGAGAAGCAGATGAAGAGGATTGCTTTAACTCAGAAGGCTCCTCGGGTGGGACCTTTGCTCGTAGGAGCCACCTGCACATAGGAGGTGTGTCACAGATGTCCCCAGCTTGGGGACTGAGAGTGGGAAATAAGCTTGAACGTCAGGGCTATGTAGTTGTGGCTATGCCTGCGGCTGTTCAGGGACAGGAGACTGTGGGTTTCAAATGTGTCCGCTGTCGTTGCCTTTTACCTTTGCCCTACCGACATCGGAACTATTGTGTTTTCACCTTCCGTCACATCAAGTCCAGGTAGACCTCATGATCTCAGTTTCTCCACCTGCAAAAATGGGTTACTGACTTCTCAGGGATTTGGAGGAAATAGCTTTCATTCACCAAGCAGTGCCCCGTGTTTGTTTTTTCCAGGGAGTAAGTTTTCTCCCTTTGTTCTGTTCGTTGTTTTGTCACGAAGCCATTTCTTTTTCTCCTTCCACACCCTGACCCCAAACAGGTACCCTGTTTGCTTGCATCGCCTTCTTAGAAACGCTTGGTGGTGTCACTGCAGTTTCTACTTTTAATGGAATTTATTCAGCCACTGTCGCCTGGTACCCAGGCTTCACCTTTCTGCTGTCTGCCGTTCTCTTACTAATTCCAGCCATCAGTCTATGGTAGGTAATTATTTTCAACCGTTTTGTCAGAGGATAGCTGGATTAAATGAATTCCCTAACCTCACTAGTAAAATTACATAGATCTGTTAAAGTTGTTTAAAAAAAAAAAAAATTCAACTGGGTAGCTTTTAAAGATCTAATTGGCTCCACTGGTTGATTCACGAACCAGGCGGCCTCCCATCTAAGTAGAGCGGGGCTCTGAGGAGCTGTGCCAACTGGAAGGTTTTCATAGGAAAGAGGGTGGGTCGTGAAGTTATTAGCAGAGGAGAAGAAATAATTATTTCAGGCAGAGTCACCTTCCCTTAGGGAGAAGGGCAGGGGTCTTATTAGGGTGGATGACCTCATCGTTCTCTGGGGGATGGAAAGGGCCCAAGTAGCAGGCTCACCGGTGCTGATCAGAGAACTCCTGGCTTGACTGGTGAAGACGAGCCTCGGGGGTTGGCTGGGAGTGCAGGTAAGTTACATGTGAAGTCCAGGTTTGATGAGGTGGCCTAATGGAAACCACGTGGGGCCTGTGGTTTTCTTTTGAACGAAGTTTTGCCCCAGAATGTACTTTTCTCAGTAACTTTTAGACATGAGGACATCTATTGATAATGTTGAAGACTTAAGAAGAAAGAGACAATGACAAGGCTCACCATTACTAAGAGAAAGAAAGATTGGGTCAGACTCTGAATAGCCACCCCCTGTCTCTTTAGATATGAACCGATTAAATCAGCATCCAAGAATATGCATGTGTATGCGTATGTGTGTGTATGTATATATATTCATATTCAACTATGATTTCCTAGAGTATAATATCCCCTGGGGGGTCAAAGATTCCTATAAGAAAACAGACTAATATGGAGTCTTGGGCTGATGACAAGAGCAAATAGTGTGCACTGAATATCAAGAATTTTCTTTGAAGAATGTTGGCTTATTTAGTGACTCCCTTTTTAAAAAAAGTGGTTTTTTTAACGTTTATTTATTATTGAGGGACAGAGAGACACAGAGCGTGAGCAGGGGAGGGGTTGGGAGAGGGGGAGACACAGAATCCGAAGCAGGCTCCAGACTCCATGCTGTCAGCACAGAGCCCAACGCGGGCCTTGAACCCACGGACTGTGAGATCATGACCTGAGCCAAAGTCAGTTGCCCAACCAGCTGAGCCACCCAGGTGCCCCCAATGACTCCCTTTTTAAATGTAAATATCCAAATAAATACAAAGTACCAAATTCTATTTATGAATAGTACATAGAATAAAAAGACCAGAGTCATACACATAACAAGTATTTCTTTCTTCCTTTGCCTTTCAGTTAACAAAAAGTGTAATCTAACTAGACAAGCGGTTGCCGAAATGGCCAAGCAAAGAGAGTGAACACGTTCTATGGGGCCAACGCACTGGGCCGAGAGCTCTTTGCCCTTTCCTTGCGGGGCTTTGCCCAGTCTGCACGGCTGAGAGCACAGTGCAGTGACAGTGCAGTGACAGTGCAGTGACAGGGGTCAGTAGGAGGTGGAGCACAGCACATCTCTGCTTTCTCCTGAGCACTGGTGGGGGGGGGGGGCGCGGGGTGAGTAAGGAAAGTACCTACGTGCACAGGCCTTACCCGTTCTACCAAGACTGTGACCTCCTTGAAGGGCTGCCCTACGTCTTAATCATAGTAGGACCTCATTACATAATGTCTCTCTATGTAATTTTCATACCTAGATCTGTGTAAGACAGACTACAGTACTATTTACAGTTCCTCTGTGATTCTGATGAAAAGTGATTTTTACTAGATGTCTTTTTAAAAAGAGACTCCACCTGTTGAACCAGCAAAATTAAAAATACATGCTGTGCTATATAGTAAATGATGAGACAGTCTTCCGCATTGCTTGCAGGAGTGTTATTTGGCAGGATCATCTTTGGAAAGCAATTCATAAACATGTATCAAAAGCTTTTTTAAGAAGTTCGTAGTATTTGACCCAGTGATTCCTTTTAGAAGCACATCCTAAGGAAATGATCGGTAATATCAAAAATTTATGTACAGTTAACTCTGAACAGCACAGGTCTGAACTGCATGGATTCACTTACATGCAGATTTTTTTTCTATATATGCAGAACTATAATATACTTTCTCTTATGACTTTAATGCCATTTTCTTTTCTCTGGCTTTATTATAAAAATACAGCATATAATCCTTATGACATGCCAAATATGTGTTGATAGACTGTTTTTTGTTACTGGTAAAGCTTCTGGTCAATGGTAGACTATTAGTAGTTAAGTTTTTAGGGAGTCAAAAGTTATATGCGCATTTCCAACTACATGGGGCGTTCAAAGGTCAACTGATACAAAGTTTATGAAGACAAAAACATTTTTTAAATGACCAAAAGAGAATGATTAAATAAATGATCGTGCATCCATACCATATCACGAAAAATAAAAAGAATTAGGGAGTAGAAAATGGGTAATTTGTATTCTTCATATATTCATACATATCTGTTAATGAACATATACACAGCTAGATAAAAGATAGTTTTGCTTTCAATAATGCTTCTAATGTAAATGTAGATGGTCTCCTGAGATTTTTTAACCCTATACCGTTCAATATTTTTAAAAAGTTAAATGCTTATTTTTTATTAAAGTTTATTTATTTGAGAGAGGCAGAGACAGTGCGAGTGGGGGAGAGGCAGAGAGAGAGGGAGAGAATCCCAAGCAGGCTCTGCACTGCCAGCACCTGAGCCGAAACCAAGAGTCGGACTGAGCTACCCCAAGCACCCCCAAATTAACATGTTTTTTAAGTTCCAGGTGTCTTCTTGTCCCAGCTTCAGTTATAGGTATTGGACATGAACTTCAGCCACACCTACAGTTATAACTACTTTTTTGTGGACTATAGAAACTAAACAGTGGGATGGATGGACATTTCAGGGATCCGGAAGAGAAAAGAACTGTAGATTGTTTATTATTTTCAGAATGCTCTGCCTAGCAAGTCAGCTGCACTCGAAGTGCCAGTATGTTCCTTCTGTGTATAATTTGCACAATTTATTGCAAGCCATGTAACCAGGGGGAAGTTGGAATATAGATTATTTATTTATGTATTGCTTTGGTCACAATTGCAGAATGTCTTGTTTGCTTTTGCAGCATCGTCAAGTGCACCAGCTGGAACGAGGGAAGCTATGTACTTCTTACACAAGAGGAACCCAGTGAAGACACTTCAGACAGCTGATCGTGATTTAAAAAAAATAATTGGACACACACATTATACACTCGGACTTCCGAGGACTGTAAACTAGTTCCATAATCAATAGTTCATAAATAATCAATGCTACATGCCCTTTCTTCTCAACTGAACAGTGAGAGAAACGGCCCCTGGCTCTAGCTTCTTACAGTACCATGCACTTTGAGCACTTTATGAATATTCTGCGATGGAGTCCCATAGATAGAACAAATCTCAAAACACTTCCCACTTCTGGATTTGGGAAAGAAACGGAAACGTCACAGTCTAAAGGGATTAAGAAACTTAACACAATCAAAAGCAATAATCTCCCTGACATACTCCAGCCTCTCACCCTGGGACCAAGGAGAACTCTATACCTCAGTTTCTTCATCTGCAAAATGGGTTTCTGACCTCTCAAAGATTTTGAAGGCATCACTGTTCAAAATTATGATGAATCATTCTCTGATAGGAAAATAACGGTAGAAGCTTCAAACAATTCTAGTACAGTCACACCTCTGCTTGGATAATGCTTTGTTTTACAGAGCCCATCAAGGTTCTAGGGACCGTGAAAGTTTCTAAGAGATGCAAAAACCTTAAAATGGAAGCACTTTAGAGGAGACATATTTTCACTTTTCCTAATACGTGTCATCAGTGACAGGTATGTTAGTGTTTATATAGGTGACACAGGGGTGACTGGAAAAATACTGTAAATAAAATTTTTTATAAAGAAACGTAAACACTGAGCAAGCAGCCAATCATGAGGTAATGTTACAGAGCCAATATTCATTCCTTATTTTTATCCAGGGATATCCATATCTTACTGCCTTAAACTTATCCTGAGACCCACCCTGGTCCCTGAGAACACATTCTCTCATGCCTCCTATCTTTCTATACACTGTTCCATTTGCCTTTCCTCCTTTGAGACATTGGACCTTTCAACTGTCAGCCAAATCCTGCTTCCTCTGTGTAGCCTCCTTGGCATTTCTTCCCTACTCCTATGCTCCCCCCGCCCCTGCAGGGCACCCACAGCACTGGGTGCATACTTCCTCGCATTTTCCACCGTCTCCTAATGTTTGTTTTCCTTACTTGACAATGGGCACCTTGAGGACAGGGACAGTCTTGGATTCCTCATTATATCCTCAATAAATGTTTGTTGAACTAAATACAAAATTTTGCTTTTCCTTGTAAAAATAATTTAAAGTTACATATTTAAGTAGCCACATGCCACAGCCATTAAGTCAACCTTGCAAATCAACTGAAAAAATATGCCAGCACTTTTTAAATTGGTTTATGGTATTTTCACTGGTCCTTCAATATCTCTGGTTTTTTTTTTTCATTGTTTTAAATGTTTATTTATTATTGAGAGAGAGAGAGAGACAGAGCTCAAGCAGGGGAGGGGCAGAATCCGAAGCAGGCTCCAGGCTCCGAGCTGTCAGCACAGAGCCCGACACAAGGATCAAACCCACGAACCGTGAGATCATGACCCAAGCCGAAGTCGGATGCCTAACCAACTCAGACACCCAGATGCCCCAGTATCTCTGATTTTCTAAGTTACGATACGTAATATCGCAAATGCCTTCAAGTACAACTAGATGACTGACTTCTCTGTGATCTCTTGAACACAGACAGTTTTCCATTTGACAGCACTGCTTACAGCTTCTCCCTGTAGGGTAATCAACGACCGCTGGACTAGCGAACAGCACTCGGTGTAAAAGATTAGAAATTTTTATTTCCAAGACCATTCGTTTTAAGTCTACCGAATGCCTTCTGGGCCAGAAGCCCACGTAAGAACCGGGTGATTTCCATAGTTACTTAGTTTTGTTTTTCTTCCTGTTCAATAATTTTCCCAAACCAAAAAGGACTTCATGGTTTACAGAGGGATCTTCTATATCAACTTACTGTATACTCCCTTAATAACCCTGCAAAGTAGATACTCCTTTTCCTCAGTACACTCAAGGAGGGTAAGTCTCGGAGAGACCTGACCCTGGTTATTCGGCTCCCTCCAGGCATCAGCATCACACACAGATGGACTTGGCGTGGTTCAGATTCTTCATGGCTAAGGTGCCCACGTTACAGGCTGTAAACCCAGTATCAACACTTGTACAAGGCAGAGTATGAAGTACCCCCCAACTGTACCCGCCTAGACTGCCTACAGTACTGCCCTGTTTAATGGTAGACATAAAGGCCTCTAAAGACCCTTTCAGCTCAGCTTTCCAAGCTTTTACAATTTTCATCCCAAGTGAAGAGAGCACAAATGGTATTGTTTCATACAGTTAAGACACGAAAAGATGGGTTTCATCTTTGAGCAAAAACTATTGGGAGATCCAGTAAGTACATCAGGGCGCTGGATTGAGATGGCTCAGGGTAGAAACAGAGCATGAAGGAGTTTAGCCATCTTTAAAGTATCTATCCTAAGATACAATTAGTAAATGTGATACGGAAGAGACTAGAAAAATAAATGCACAAGCTGATGGGGTTACGGTCGAGACAGAAGTGAGGAAAAAAATGTTACCGCTTAATCTCCCATAATGTGACCTAATTATCTGATTATCTGAAGAAAGAATATTGGTGGAATGATTTGTCTCTGTGGAGTCCATACAAAAGGAACAAAGAGGAAAGACATGTTCCTTTTTATCCAGCACGGTACAAGAGGGGCTAGATATACCCAGATCTCGAAGAAATGGTTACTCTTATCGCTACACAGCGGGTATTTCTATGAGGCTGGACTATTCAATAAGATCATTTACATCCTGCATCGCACAGCCTCAAGAAACCCCTTTTCTCCACTCCTACACTCACCAAATAATCCCTCAATGTCCAAAAATCCTGCTGATGAGAATAAGGTGTCCTAGGTTCAGTTCTCTTTTAATGAAATGCCTGCATATCAGAACCACCCAAGGAATTTTTTTTTTTTAATCCCTGGAGGTTCTGATCCAGTCAGTCTGGAGTGAGGTCTCAGAATCTGTTTTTTTTTTTTTTTTTAAATAAAAAAACAGATTCCCTATCTGTTCCCTATCATCCTCTGAAGGTGACCAATTCTTTTTTTTTTTAATTCTTTTTTTAATGTTTGTTTATTTTTGAGAGAGAGAGAGAGAGAGAAATAGAGTGTGAGTGGGGGAGAGGCAGAGAGAGAGGGAGGGAGACACAGAATCTGAAGCAGGCTCCAGGCTCTGAGCTGTCAGCACAGAGCCCGATGTGGGGCTCGAACTCACGAACCGTGAGATCATGACCTGAGCCGAAGTCAGACGCTTAACCGGCTGAGCCACCCAGGCGCCCCTCAGAATCTGTTTTTAAAACTTTTCACGTGACTGATACACATCCAGATCTGGAAACTACTGGCCAAGTGAATTCTTCTCAGCCCTCTTCTAAATGCACATTAGAATAATCAGTGTGGGATGGGCAGTAAAATAAATACAAGTAAGCCTTTTCATGGGCCAGTGGTTTTCAGTCTTAGCTGCCATGGAGAATCACCTAGGGGGCTTTCAACATTGCCAATCCCCAGGCCAACTAAATCGGAAAATTTCTAGGAGGGGAGGGCGGACATTAGTATTTTTTCAAATCGCCTAATGTTATCCAGGTGATTCCAGTATGTCCAGTATGTGGCCAAGGTTGAGAATCACTGCTTTCGATGAAGGGTCAGCAAACTCTTTTTATCAATGGCCAGAGAATAAGTATTTTAGGCTTTGTGGGTTATACAGTCTGTCACAATTACTTACCTGCCATTGAAGCACAAAGCAACCATAGACCATATACTAACGAATGTGCACAGCGGTCCTCCAAAAAACAAAACAAGCAGCCAGCTGAATTTGGCAGGACTTTGCTGAAGCCCTGCTCTAGACAGAGAACACACACATTGTGGTTACTGGAGAGCTATGTCCTTCACTGTAAATATCGGCATTTTAAATCACAGAATGCATAAAATAATGTAAATATATAACTCTTGGTACAGTTCCTGACTCAGTGGGGGCTTGAAAAAGCAGTCTCATTTGATTAGCTCAAGATAGTCCCGGGAGCCAGAATGTTCTGGTTGTGCTCACAGGAATAAGTTTCTGGACCTACATAGCTTCAGATGGTTACTTAGGGACCGCTTTCTTGGGGATGATATACAGCTAGAATATGATCAAGATGGGACCTAGCCCAAATGGTTTCACTGCCAAATATTTAAGGAACAAATAAATCAACTCTACACAAGTGTTTCCAGAAGACAGAAGCAAGGAACACTTCCCAACTCATTTTATGAAGTCAGCATTATCCTGATGCAAAACCAGACCAAGAAATTACAGATCTTCCTTGAGTTATACCCCAAGAAAGCCATCGTAAGTTGAAAGTATCCTAAGTCGAAAATCCTAACCTATCAAACATCACAGCTTACTTAGCCCAGCCCACTTAACTGTTCTCAGGGCTCTTATATTAACCTACAGTTGGACGAAGTCATCTAACACAAAGCCTGTTTTATAATAAAGTGTTGAATATCTCATGTAATGTACTGAATACTGTACTGAAAGTGGAAAACAGAATGGTTGTCAGTGTGTCGGCCGTTTACTCTCACGGTCGCACAGCTACCTGGGAGCTGCCAATGCCCAGCATCGCGAGAGGATCCTACTACATATCACAGCCTAGGGAAAGGTCAAAATTCCAAGTGCAGTTTCTATGGAACGTGTATCCCTTTCACACCATCATAAAGTCAAAAAATCATAAGTCTAATATCCTAAGGTGGGGACTGTCTGTGCATGAAAAGTGAACTACTGTTAAATAAAGAAGACAAGGTAGGGGACACTCTTTATTTAACACTTCATGAAAATAGGACTCCATCTGGAGAATACCAAACTAGGCCAGAAGGCAGGAAGCTTTTACCAGAAAAAAGAGTATGGAACAAGGAAGTAAGTAGAAAGCTCAGAGATGGCTTGGCATTTGGGGACGGGTTGACCGGATATGCTGCATTTCTGGTCAAATGGGGCATTTACAGAGACACATTGCAACACTACAGACTAATATCTCTCATGAATGTAAAAAAGTCACAATAAAATATGAACAAATCAAGCAATATATGAAAAAGATAATACGTCTGTCCAAGTGGAATTTATCTAGAGAACGCAAGTCTGGCTCAGCATCTGAAAATTACTTAATGCACTATACTAACAGATTAAGGGGGGGGGGGTGGGGAACACATGACTATCTCAATAGATACAAAAGAAAATAGTAACTAAATTCAAAATTCCATTCATGATAAAAATTCTCAAAAAACTAGAATCAAGCTGATAAAGGGCATCTACCTACCAAAGAAACACACACTCACACACACACACACACACACACAACACACACGCAAAACTGTACAGCTAACACAATACATAACAGTAAAAAGACTGGACACTTGTCCCATAAGATTGGGAATAGGGCAAGGATATCCATCAACTTTATGTAGATTTTGCCTCAATAACCTTCAATTAAAAAGCCTATATTGATGCTGTGAAGCCAGCACTAATATATGCTTGAAGCCCTTGATAAAGGTATAATAGTTACCTAGCTTATCTTGGGAAAGCCAGTTAGGTGGACAGTGAACAGATTTATACAACCAAACCAAAAATACCAGGGCTCCTGTCTCTCAAAAGTATTTGACTTCCTCCTTCTACACCTGCTGTGCTCAGAGTGTGATCCCTGGATTCTCATCATCACCTCAGAATTTGTGGGAAATGCAAATTCTCAGGCTTCAGCTCAAACCTCCAGAATCACACACTCTGGGGGGGTTGGGGGAGGCGTTGCAGTCTGTGTTTCTAAAAGCCCTCCCATGAGCCCGATGCACGAAAAAGCTTAAGAAACACTGCTTTACACAATACTAACAACCTCTGGCCTCTCAGCTTCATTTAGTGCGGGCCTGTGTTAAATGCAATTTTGCAAACAATTAAAACCGCATCCATCTTCTTGAGTTAAACGTGTCTAGAAGTATCTTGTATAAGGGGATCATACTAAGACTCGAAAAGCACATTCAACCTCTATTCTTTCGCACGTTCCTGAAATTCTTGGCATATAAAAATTAGCAGTCCCCAAATTTCTCCTCCGCGCTAGATTTCTTTGGATTTGGCCTCCAGGGGGCATGCTAGGCTCTTAACACTAGCTCCGGGTTTGGGAATAGAGCACAGTGACAAGTAATTGGTTTTCTCTGGTAAACTGACCCCCTCAGGTGAAAATGTCTTAAGAAAGAAACGCCCTCTGTCTAAGTGCAGAAATTGCTTCCTTGCTAAATCACATTCCTACTTAATTCTCAGGGCTCTAATCAGTGCTCCGATTTTCATACATTAGATCTGGTAAGGCAGTGACTTCAACAACCGGGCCAACTCTGGAGCCTCACACTGGGTTTTGCTACAGTACTGTGCCTGTAAGACTACATTCTTTAGGCTTCGATAGGTTGGCTTGTGGATTTGAACTTGGTATTTACCTACTTTAAACTTTCCAGTACAGCCAGAAGCAGCCACTCCACCATCCTGACTTTTCCACATTCTGGTTGCCCAGAGCTTTGCTATGAATTGGGCATATGATTTCATGTGACCAGAGAACCACCGGAAAGACAGCTAGACTTCCTACCCAGATTCACTGCCTAACCTATCCCAGTCAGATAACTAACCCCTGCTTCCCACAAGTCTCTGGGGATGTGCTCCCCATAACACCAACTATCTGATGCCAATTTCCACAGCATCCAGAGATCCTGACCGGAAACAACAAAATGTACTGTTTATCTTAAGCACAGTGAATTTACTGGAATGATAGCGATGTGGGGAACAAAGGTAAAAGATAAAAATTAAGTTTCCTTACAACTTACAGCCCGTTGACAAGTCCTTGAGACCCAGAGTGACATTCCTCTGGGAGCTCAGTTGCCTCCTTGATGACACTTTGCTAAGGACAAAAGGCAATCTTAGCTTCACGTTATCCCAACCTCCAGGATCCTGTTAAGTCTACTTTAACAAATAAAAATTCCTTTGGAAACTTCCTTTCTCTCTACCCCCCCGCCCCCCCCCCCCACCGCAAATGTAAACAATCATCCTCCAAGCATATAGCCCACTGATACACATCTGAAGGGTGTCATGACTGAGTTTTTACTAAACAGTAATAAATTGCCTTTTCCTGACAAAGCTAGTCTCCTCAGGATCCTGGAAACCTTGTTTCCAAAATACCTTGGAGACTTGTGCTATCCCTAACTCCCTCCCAATCTGAAGGTATATAATCAGTCACTCTTCACAACCCCAGCACAGCTTTCTGCCCACGGTCCTGTCCCCATGCTTTGATAAAACCACCTTTTTGCACCGAAGACATCTCAAGAATTCTTTCTTGGCCATTGGCTCCGAACCCCAACATTTTCTACATCAGTAGTAGCTTCAATAAAAAGCCAAAGAACAGGTAAGAAAATAATAGGGAGCCAATGGAGCTCCAGAGATAAAGCAGCAGCGACACAGCAATAATCACGCGGCACCAAAGGGCGTTATTTCTGCCAGTGATGAGCCACCTCACTGTCTTTCTCACGCCCTTGTTCTCTGGAGTCCAAGTCCAGGCAAGAGGTTTGATTGGTTGACTCAGGTCACAGACCTGCCCCACGAGGCACCAGGAGCAGAGAGGCAGAGAGGCATGCCTTTACAGAATTCTACAGAGGCAGGTATGCGTGATCTTCCCCCAAGGAAACACGCAATAGAGGAAAGGTGATTTGCCCTAAAGAATTCTGAATGTTCAGAAAGTGAGAGTGGATGCCAGACAGCCAAAGTAAGACAAATGAATTCTACAAAGCGGAAGGTGAAATGAAGGGTATGGTGGGATAAAGCTAGTCTTGCCTATCTTTGCCCAAAGCTAAACCCTGTTACAGAATATTTAAAAAACAAAAAATCACCTTATTTTGAAAATGGCTAAAAACAAAGTAAAGAAGAAAGCGTATTTTCCCTGCCTTTTCTAGATCAACTCTACCCTCAGGTAACCAAGTGGTAGATCACAGTAAGTTTCCTTCCAAGGGAGTAGTCCGGATAAAAAAGTGAAGAGGGAATGAATGACAGATTTAGAAGTTTGCAACCCCTAATAAATAAATGAGCGCATGCATTGGGCATCGGTGGCCACCAATAACACAAAATGAGAGCCCACTAGCCATTAGGTGTCTTTTTATGGAACACTATTAATCGATCTCTTCCAAAATAATGAGCCTGAATGTGAGTAAATCTGTAGATCCAACTAGCAATTTATAGGAAATGCAGAGGTGAGAAGAACATGTGAAATTGTATCACAAGGACACAAACAACAAAAGCTAGACTGTGAGAAGTTCTACAGAACAACTTGGTCTTTTTAACAAATAGCAAGTGAAAGAAAAGAGAAATAGATGGAGGGTGAACCCATGAATCAAAAGACAACTGCCACAAAAGCCAATCACAATGTGAGTTACTTGGATCCTGATTCAAACAAAACAGTTGCAAAAAAAGAAGTTTATAACACTTATTGGACTATCAGAAATCTGAATACTGACTAGACACTGAATTATAAGGAATTATTGTCCACTTAGGTATAATACTGCGGTTATGGTTAGCTTTATATAATGAAATAGTTCAGCATGGAATTGATGAACGAAATTTCTTTCCAAAAATATTGAGGGGGAAAGTGGATAAAAAAATGTCAATGAAATAAGGCTGTTCATGAGTATATTATGGAACATGAGATTGTATGGTCTTTTTCTACCTACGTTTGGATGTCTGAAATTTTCAAGAAAAAGTTTAAAAAGAAAAACAATACAGCATTTCTTGTGCCTTACCAGTTCCTTTTATCTTCTCAAATTTTCCTAATATACTGCCTACTTGGAAGCCACAGCATATAATGGACCAAGACTATGGCTGCCCTTACTTGTATTGATCTCATGACTTTCTCATGTGATCAGGCAAAACATCAAAACATCAGTAGTATTAAGTTCAGGAGTGTTTCCCCTATGACTGACACAATATTTCTTTGGTCATAACTTCTCTAATAACTATGATTATGATAACTATGGTAACTGAAGTATCTCAAGTACATTCAAAACTGTGAAATAACATTAAACTAGGAATGCTAAAAATTAAATCCAGTACTTGAACCCCCATGGAATTTTTTTTTTAATGTTTATTTTTGAGACAGAGAGAGACAGAGCATGAACGGGGGAGGGTCAGAGAGAGGGAGACACAGAATCTGAAACGGGCTCCAGGCTCCAAGCTGTCAGCACAGAGCCTGACGCGGGGCTCGAACTCACGGACCGCGAGATCATGACCTGAGCCGAAGTCGACCGCTTAACCGACTGAGCCACCCAGGCACCCCTGGAATTTTCTTTTCAAATAAAAGGTCTATGTATTCACTAGAATGGTTAGGTTTAGGGCATCAGAGAGTGATGATAGAAAGGGATTATAAAATATAGTACATATAATTATATAAAATATAATACAGAAAACAAACAAATAAAAAGGGTGGTCTAAGTCTTAGGTTAAAATCAATCCATCTCACCAAAAGTAAAACAGCCTAGGTGAAGTTGAAGCAGAATTTCACCTGGTCCTTCACTGACCCAAAGCCATACCCTCTGCGACCTCTATTCTGTCACAGAGATGAACAACATAGACTCTTCCTGTCTCCACTAGTCCAAGACGCTAAAGAAAAGCAAAATGACAAAGTACGACTGGCAAAGCAGATCTACTGGCTCCAGAAATAAACTCAAGATCTGAAAGCAAACTCTAAGTTTTCTAAACTTGATTTATCTTTAAAAGAGGGGCGCCGGTTGGTTAAGCATCAGACTTCGGCTCAGGTCATGATCTCATGGTTCCTGAGTTCAAGCCCCGCATCGGGCCCTGTGCTGACAGCTCGGAGCCAGGATCCTGCTTCAGATTCTGTCTCTATCTCTCTGCCCCTCCCCTGCTCGTGCTCTCTTGCTCTCTAATATAAAACATTATACATATACACATATATATATTATATACATACATATGTATATATATGTATACGTATATATATATGTACATACACGTATATATAAAGTCCCTTTTACTTTTTCCAATCAAAAAAAAAACTGCTGAAATTCAATTCAAAAACTAACAGTATATTCTTATTCTTTAACATAAGGATCTATAATAAAACAAACTAAACATATACATTCTTAAACATTCATTGTACATGAAGGAATCTAAATTTGTTTTTGAAATCATGAGCTAAACAGGTCAAAAAAGTGTCACAACATTCTTAGTTTTGCTTTATTCAAATAGCAAGTCAAAATTTAGTTAATATATAGATTTTAGGTGCTTGATAAAAAAAATTTAATCGATGGTAAATTTCAGCGGAAGATGATACACAACACAGTGTTTTTTTTTTTTTTAATTTTTTTTTTTTTAATGTTTATTTATTTTTGAGACAGAGAGAGACAGAGCATGAACAGGGCAGGGTCAGAGAGAGGGAGACACAGAATCCGAAACAGGCTCCAGGTTCTGAGCTGTCAGCACAGAGCCCGACGTGGGGCTCGAACTCACGGACTGTGAGATTGTGACCTGAGCCGAAGTCAGCCGCTCAACCGACTGAGCCACCCAGGCGCCCCCAGTCTGTTTTTCAAAACTTCATCATCTATTCGTCCAGATCACCTTTTACATTCTTGCATGTCTGCGTTTGAAGGAGTAACGAAACACAGGCGAGCACTGGGTTGTACAGTGGTCGTGTGTACTCCTGAAAGAGGGATAACACTGCAAAGGGCACAATTAAGGAAACATGGTACACCTATCAACTGTATTTTGCACAGAGGGTAGGAAAGAGCCATCCCGTGGCGTGTATGCCAAATAGTGCTTAATTTTTTGCCAACCGCCCCCAACACTTCCAGACAATAAAACCCACAAATTCCTTTATCCTCATATATATTGAGAGGCTTAATAAAGAATTAGATTGCACCTCGTTAGGCATGCTTCCATCTTTTAATGTGAATTTATCATTTTAATGTGAATAAAATGAATTTCAATTAGCCACCAACCTATGAAGTTCCTCTTGAACCCAAAGATAGTTCACAAGCAAAAAAAAAAAAAAAAAGACCAGGAAAATACTAAACTAATTCTTCCATAAAGTCATAGCCTCTGAAAGAAAAAATGCCTAACTAGAGTTGGACACCTAGACAGGTAACTCAGACAGCCCTGCAATGGACTCTAATGCAGGAACCCAAATAATTCAACTCCAAGCACATAAAGATTGCAGGAATTAAGAAATGGCAAGCTTTTCAGCAGTGAGGTAGGCCAGAAGAATTAACCAATTAATGCCAATGACTCTTGCTAATACAAAGGCAAAAGTGAACATAGAGGAAAGCAAGCATACAAATCAAAGGTTCTCAAGCCTGGAGAGCTTTTCAAAAGTACATTTCCTAGGATCCATTCTGGTCTTATTGGAATTTCTGAGATTCAGACCCAGTACCAAAATTCCTTCACAAGATCCCCAGGTGATTTTTTGTGTATCCAGCAATCAGGATCACTGGTATTCTTTACAAAGAAGGTGAAAGACGAAAAGGAGAGAGAGGGGAAGTGAAAAGACCTTCAGAAAGTATTCCCATTTGTTTAAAGCATCAGCTTTCCATTTAAACTATGCTCATTAATTTCATAGTACCCTCTCCTGGTCGGGAAGGGTATGTAGTATTCTTAGAACTACGGTAAAGAAGAAATTTCCCATTTTCTTAGTTGAAAGAATATATCTAGAAGCAATTAGTGAACCTTCATTAATTCTGTATTTCCTCATAATTTAAGTGTAAAATGGTTTGGCAAATATTGTGGTAGCAAAGGTGTTTCTAAACCTAACCTCAACAGTCAGGAGTAATTTTAGAGGTTTGTTGTTGTTGTTGTTGTTTAATGTTTATTTTATTTGAGAAAGAGCATGCAAGCAGGGGAGGGGCAGAGTGAGAGGGGGAGAGAGGATCTAAAGTGGGTTCCGCGTTGACAGCAGCCAGCCCAATGTGGGGCTCAAACTCATGAACCGTGAGATTATGACCTAAGCTGAAGTCAGACACTCAACTGACTAAGCCACCCAGGCACCCCAAGAGCAATTTTAAAAAATGTGTCATCTGCTTTATTTCGAGGTTTGTCATCGCTGACACTACTGACATATTGAACCAAATGATTTGGGATATTGCAGGGAGCAAACTCTGAATATAAGCAGTTTTATAATATTCAGTAATAACTTTTCTTGTGACATAGAAGGCTACTGCTTCAATATAAATTATGAGTTTTTAAAATCATCTTCATTTGGTACTTTTATTATCAAAATATATTTCTTATTAGTGAAAGATGACTCATTTACTAATTAAATCTAAAATTCTTTAATTTTTGTATACCAAGTTCATAAAGAATACCTCATAAGAAAGAACAACCATAGTGAAGGTTTATTTTTAAATAAATTATTATGGGATTTGTTCATGGATACATAGTATGTGTGTACATGAATATTCTGATTATTTTTCAATTTAAGCATCTTGTGATATATAAGTCTATGTGGTACAACAGTTTAATCAGCATATCCTGGTTGCTTTATTTAATTTTTCACGTTAAACACAAGACCGAAATCAAAACCTTTGAACTTGTACTTTTCAACCTCAAAGAATAGCTATAATTCTAAAATAGCATCAATACAGCCAATATTATTCTTCTGAATATTAATGAGCTATACTGAAACAAGGTAAAATATAAATACCTTGCTTTGTACTTAATTTGAAGTGTTGCCACTAAAATCAATTACAGATGTTTATTCTGAAAGACATTACTATGAAGGTTGCAGACTCAAATGCTGATAATGGTTTCAGAACCAAATTTATAGAATACCCAAACAACAGGTTGCACTGTAGACCTGTAGACAGTTTTAAAATACTCATTAGCAACATTTTTTTAAAGACATAGAAGGCTACTGTTTTCATATAAATTGGGAGTTTTAAAATCATCTCCCTTTAGTGCTTTCAACTGTCACATGGCAATAAACCAAAGACCCAAATAATTTCAAATGATCACAGATACTATTTAGGCAAGAATTCTCAGATGTCAGTACTTTTAATGTCGTGTACATCAAATTATAGTAAAAAGAGGACTATAAACAAGATGCAGCCCCTCTATTTTCATGCACAGCACAAGAGATTACAGTAAACCCAGTTTATATTCCACCATCAAGTGTGGCTCTCCCATTAGTTCACTTTGTGACGGGTCTGAAAACAAACAAAAACAAACATATTAAAGATTCTCAGAAAAAGATAAATTCAATGATTCCACTCACATGAAAATCTAGAACAGGCAAAACTAACATGAAAGAAGACAGACGAGCAGTTGCCTGGGGCCAAAGGTGAGGGACTGACCGCAAAAGGAGCAAGCAAACTTTCTGGGGTGATAAACATTTTATATCTTGACTGGGGGACACTTACACAGCAGTACACATTTGCTAAAATTCACAGAATATACACTTAAAATGAGAGCATTCTATTGTATGTCAATTATACCTCAATACAGTTGACTGTAAAACAAACAAACAAAAACAACAACAACAGACTGAAAACGTTCTTCTTTTTCAAAGCTCTGAAGTTTTCCAGAGGCTTCCCAGAAACAATCTTTAATCAAGAAATTGAGCAGTCTCTTAATCTAGTTTGCAAAAACGCTTTATTTCTATTGCTTTGTACTTACATACAAACATAAATCAGAATCCTAGACCAACAAAATTTTTAAAATCTTCACTCATTTTTAGAGATGAGTCAGACAAAAGACTTATTTTAACCATACAATACACCTAGAAGAGCTTTTAAAATTAATACTAACAGTAAGTTGCAAAATAACAAAGCCTTTTTCCATTTCTGTCCCCTACTCCACAAACAGGATAAAAAACCCAATGAACTAGACTGTAAAATCAGTTTGTAAAAATAAATAACCACCCACATTAAAATAATGATTACAGGTCTGGATGTTTCCTCGCTGGATCTCCTAAGAGACTAGAGGTTACTGTGTCACATCGGTTCGGTCATCTATATACTCTCTGCACTCATCGCACCATAAAGCAGCCTTAACAACAACTGACGCTGCTGTAATTATTAATAACAGAGTAAACTGCTATGTATGTAACAGGCATTCAAAATCTAAACTTATAAAAAAAAAATGCCTGCACATGAGTACAAAGGATAGGCAAAGATGTTTGCCTACAGCACTGTTTCATGTGAGTGAGTGAAAAAAGATAAGCAACCATCAATAAATGCACTGAGGTATCACGCATACCGTTAAGATAGACCCAGTATACCTGTTGTGTTAAAAAAACAAAACAAAACACTAAGCAATGCCAAATATTTCTGGTTATATATATATATCTGTATGAAGACATACAGGAAAAAGTCTGGAAGGAAATACACTAAATATAAATAGCAAGTAAATGAAGAATAAAAGAGAAATGGGTTTGGGGGTAATCATGGAGGACTTGAGTTTCAGCTGTAATGTTTTAAATTGTTAAAGAATACGTTAATTTGTATAATGACAACTTTCTTTTAAACCGTTTTAAGCTTTGAGTTTAATAAAGTACATGCTTATTAAATAAGTCACTTCCACCAGAAAACAGCACGCCACATAAGCAGGGCGATGGCCTGTGACTCCAACGCCTGCTGTGAGACCATGAGGGAGGACTGAGCCTCTCCATCAGGCTGTTTAACCACCGTCCAGTGAGGGAACCAGAGTAAACAGAAATCCCTTTCAGCATTAAAAGTCTTGTTTTGACTTTACTACTGCCCTCCTCATATTCCCTTCCCTTCCTCGTAAAATGTGCAGAATTTTCTTGGCCAAGTACTCCCTGATGAGCAAGCAAAACTTCATCACTTCCAACACTGAACTCAAAACCCTCCAGTCACATAGGTCTTCTTAACACACTCTTATGTGTGTTGAGACAATTCTCCATGCGTCTCTCATGCTTCTGTAAGCCTTGGATACACTTCCTGCCTTTGTTCTAGGCTCTCTGTCCAAAGTTGTTACTAAAGTGAACAGACTAAGAAGAAGACAAAGTGTCTCCTCTGGAGCACAGAACAGGAAGCCTTACTGCCTATTGTAAAAGATTCAGATGCCCTTACCTGGGGGTTCCTCTACCTGTAATAAAATACATAACATATGCAGCATCACCTGACCTTCTTCTGGCTGCTCCGTGGGAGCTGGGGCTCAGGGAACCAACCAGAAAGCTGACACTCCAGCTACTACTACTACTGCTCGTAGTAATAAACTGCGGTCTCTAGGAATCTTGTCTTCTGCCCGGATTCATGAAACCATGGCAGGCTAACCTGTTAGCTTCTAGACAGGACAACATCAGAGTTCTTCAGCTGTTCTCTCAGGTTACAGACCCTGAACACACTGCTTCTACCTCTACCGTATCAACTAATTCACACATCTTCTAGGAATCAGGTTATGTGTCATATTCCCAAAAGTGCCCCTCTCTCCTACTCAACAACAAACTATACCCCTATCCCTTTTTATTCCTAGAATTTATCACAATTTGCAATTATATGTCTGTGTTTAACTGTTGAACGTTTACCTCCTGCCTTAGAAAGCACAGTTTGTTTTTTTACCATTGTAGATTCAGACCCTAGCTCAGTGCCTGATACATAGTAAATATATAACTGAGTAAATGCTCAATAAGCATCTCTCACTTTCTTTACACAAACTTACAGGAGGTGATTTTTAAGGAAATGTGTTCTTATAACTAATTTAAAATGCAAGATAGAAACATACAGACATGAACTATCACCTCGCTAATTTAAAATGAGGTGTAAGTTCAATGTAAAAAGCTTAGGGATTCCAGGTTTTCCTGCATTCAAAAAGTTCCCTCAGGGAAGATTCTCGAAGGGCAGGCTCACTAGACTTCTGTTGTGTCCACAGCATTTCCTCACCGGACATTAGCAGCCAAGCAAAACTAGTATAATTTAATCCTGTTGGGTTTTTTCTGTTTCTCCTGAACCGCCGGGGCAAAACGAGCAGAAACAACACTAGACAGAATTATATTTGTTTATCTTCCTCAGAAGCAAAAAAATAGGGGATGCTGCATGTATTGTTCTTACTTAAAAGTCATTTATCTCATACATGATACAATTATCCAAGGAATTTTGTTAAAAATGACAGATTCTTCTTTCCTATTCACCACCTATAGTAGCACAAAAATTCTTTGGGGGTGGGAGGCAATTTTTAAGGAAAAATTTTCTTATTTTTTTCTAGTTCTTTTAAAAACTAGTCGTGTCCCACAAATATTTTAAATACTGAAACAACAATCATTGTTCAAGCTACCCTAACAATACTATGTTAGACTCACACATTAGTCTATGTCTGCAGGACATGAAATGAAAGACTATCATTAGTTGATTGACAGTAACTATAACCTTGAAACTCCACAAAGAACTTTCACCTTTAAAAACCAGTTAAAGAACAGTTATTACCATTAAATTTTGTCTCATTGCAATGAATAAACACAAGTGAATCCAATGAGCTGTAAGGGCCATATGGATGAGGACAGGACGCTGTGGGTTTTGTTTGCTACCATTGCCTTGTACATTATTAGGGCTCCATAAAAAGGTGCTGAATGACACTTACCATTAAGAATATCTTCAAATCCAATAGTCTCATCATTACCCCTCAAAATATCCAGTGAAAGGTTTGAGCTTGGAAGAAATGGAAGACGCTGAACCTTCAGGAAAAATATGAAAGGGCAAGATTAGAGAAAACCAAAGGGGGGGGGGGGGGGGGGGACAATAAATAATCTAACTTCTTGCTCTTCATTCTTTATTTGTAAAATTCACAAAACTAAATAAACAGTTTAACCAGTGGGGGAAAAAAAACCAAACAGCAGTTCATATTTTACACCCAAACCAAATTTTTTAAAATTCCTCAAAACTTTACTCAAAATATGTAAAGACCCTGAAAATTAGAGTTTTTATTAACACTTAATAATCCCATCAGGTTTGCACATATTTTGGGGCTTTGCTTCTGTCATACACATGACGACGTGCAAAAATCCCAGAGCCTAATGCCATAGTCTAGTTCCAAATAAAGGTGGGATGATCAAACTCCTGAAGAAATTCCAGCTTAGTAAGGGTACTACTCTACTTAGCAAACTGATGACTTCACTCTGTATGTTGTTTCATATTGCTCATAGTAAAAATGTAAGTTATGGCCCTTTAAAACAGTACTGGTAACCAGAAAGGAAGGTCAAAGTCACTTGTGAGGTCTTTGAAAAACACAGTAACATCAGGCACTGGGGTGGCTGAGTAGGCTAAGCCCCCCGCTCTTGATTTTGGCTCAGATCATAATCTTATGGTTCATGAGTTCGAGCCCCACATTGGGCTCCGTGCTGGCAGTGCAGAGCCTGCTTGGATTCTCCCTCCCTCCCTCTCCCACTCTCGCTCTCAAAATAAATGAATGAACTTTAAAACAAAACAAAACAAACCACAATACCATTCTGAACTAGCAGTATCTACTTTTTTCAAGTACCGTATTTTTTTTAACTTTTTTTTTTTAAGGTTTATTTATTTTGAGACAGAGAGAGAGCAGGAGAAGGGCAGAGAGAGAGCGAGAGACAGAGAATCCCAAGCAGGCTCCGTGCTGTCAGCACAGAGCCTGACACAGGGCTTGAACTCACAAACCGTGCAATCGTGACCTGAGCTGAAATCAAGAGTCGAATGCTTAACCGACTGAGCCACCCAGGCGCCCCTTCAAGTAAAGTATCAAGCATAGGATCTGCACCCTGGTTTGTAAGCGTAGCAGGGAAAGCACGGGTTGTAGAGCCAGTGGTATCTGGATCCAGACTGTTTTAGGACTCACCATTACTTTGGCTTCGTAGAAGTACCTGCTCTGTCTCACTCTCGGTTTCCTCATCTGGGAAACAGGATTCTATCACCTTCCTCTCAAACTGGCGGAACGGTGTGGTGTAAAATATGTATATAGTATAGTCGTTGGCACATACTTGGTATTCGATGAACTTTTATATAAGCAAACCAAATTTTCAAGTTTTGTGTTCTCTGTTAGTCGTAAGATTAGTTTGGATATTAACACAAGAATACCAAGAGTGATGGTCCGTGACCATACGATACCAGTATTTTAAAGTAATCATGACTTTGAAATCTCAGGGCGTTAAGATTATCTCCCCCAAGAAAATATAACCGACTAACACTATTTTTAATTACTAATGGCTTATAGAATTTAGGATGAAAAAATCTCTAGGTTGACAAATGTATGTATGTATGTATTTTTTGTTTGTTTGTTTTTGTTTTTTAAAGGAAAGTAGGGAAGACAGAGGAAGAGACAAAAATGGAGCTTTAAGTTAAATCAGAGAGTAAGGGGCCTGGTAGGTACAGTTTGATCAGACACAGTCCTGAGAAAGCACCAAAAGCAGGAAGGAGCAGGCAGTTGTTACATATCCCAATAAGCAAGAACCACAACAGCACAAGGATAAGGGAAAAAGGCGGGGCGGGGGACAGAACTCTGGACGACGATTTTTGGATTAAATGGAATTAAAAGTTTAGGCCCAAAATATGAGCAATATGTAACTGGAATCTGAGTAGCAGGAAAATAAAAGGGAAACGAACAATTCTGTGCCAAACATATGTTGTATTTAATCTTCAGAGTTACCCTAATAACCTGACAGTGTTGTTCCTGTTAACTCCATTTCACATTAAAAACAAACACAAGATCTGGGGCTCAGAAAGGTCTCTAACTTGTTTAAGTTCTTAAGACTGGTAGGCAGTGGAGCCAAGATTCACATCCAGGTTACTGTTAGAGCCACACATGCTCTTTCGGAGCTTGATCCTTGGAAAAAAGTTCTAAAACAGCTTCCAGGACGACTCAGCCAACACAGTTGCTGGCATTAACAGAATTTATTGAAAAAGACACAGTAGTAGGAAGAACACGTGCAAAAGCCAAAAGGCCAGAAAAAAAACTAGGACGCTGAAAGTAGTTTCAGGAGGCTACGAAGTACACTGAAGAACAAGGAGAGGCCAGTTCAGGAGCACAGCCACGTTACAGAGTCAGAGTATGATTCTGAGGGCAAAGTGAGGGGAGTGCCACAATCAACTCTGTATTTTACAAAAATTACGTGGCTACAGCATGTACAATGGACTGGAGGGCAGCAGGGGTGGGTGTCGTCGCACTGATCCAGACGAAGCACAGTAGGGGATCAAAAGCAATGCAGAAGCGATGGTGTCAACATGTAATTGACTGGACGGGGGGAGGCAGGGTGGCGGGTGGGGACAGGTGCCGCTTGAGATAACCAAGGTTAATGCTGCAATCTCTGCCTTAGGTGGCAACCTAGTCACACGTGACACAGAGTATGTGCGGCATAAGGAGTTCTTCTGTACTCACACATGTGAAATGTGAAGTGCCCGTGGGACTTACAACTGGAGAAGCCTACAGGTTTACAGCTCATGAGAATTAAAACTTGGGAGTCATCAACATATACATGATACCTAAAGTCACAGGAGTAGGTAGGAAATAACAGGATGAGAAGAGGACTGGAGACGGGAACTAACAAACCCGGTATTGCAAGATGCAGAAGAAAAAAGCAAAAGGAACCTACACAGAAATACCTGAGAAGGCGATTTCAGACAGGAAGGAGTATCAGGAAAAGTGTGGTGTCCTAAAAGCCAGGGGAAGAAGGAAGGAGTCATCGGTATTACACACCACAGGGAGACCAAGCAAAAGGAGGGTATCCAGACGTCCACACTGTTCAGGAGCAGTTTCACTGGTGATGGAAGCCAGGAAACGGTGGGTTGAGTGGACAAGAGGCAAAGGCACATACGCAGCAAACAGAGGCAAGTCTAAGACACTAACCTGGCAAAAGCACATTTAGTGAGCGAGAAGCTGCTATAAAGGGACTGATACAACATTTGGGTTGTTTTTAAAGACAGAAAAGGTCGGGATGCACATAAACACTGCTGAGGAGTCTGAGCAAGTAGACGGAGAGGATGAAGACATCAGCTACAGAAAGGATCCACGAAAAGGGAATTCTCTGACGTGGTGTGAGAGGGCAGAACCTAGAACACAGGTCGAGGACAGTTCTTACACCTGGAAGGACATTTCTGAAGATCTTATTCTTTAGCAACAGGGGTACCCAGCTATATGCAAACTGCCTGCCACGCACCACACGTGGATATTTCTAGAGGCATTTCAAATTCAATGTAACCCTCCAAAAAGAAAAACATGAAAGCAGATGCAGGTAAGTTTTGGCACTGAGCTCTTAAATTTGAAGTCTTCTGCTTAATGTCTTCTTTTTTTTCTGTATAAAGTAGGACTCGGGGTCCTATCCTAAAAGGGGACAAAGTAGAATAGGCTGTAGAGAAGAGAAGGTAAGGTTTATAGGGCTATGACTAGGGAAGAGTCCTTCCGGTCCATAGCAACACCCAGATGGAATGTATCATAGCTGACATGCACAAACTCACCTGCTGCACTGCCTTGAATTCCATTTGTAATTTGAGTGGAGCAAACAGACCCTGGATGTTTCTCAGTGTGGAAAAATTCATTTTATCTTGGTTGAGCTGGAACTACACAGGACAACAATGGAAGTTGAAAGGTTACACTCAACACTCTGCTTTCAAAACTTCATTGATACATGTATAACACAACACTTAGACAAAGCATTTTACTATCCATAACTGAAATAAAAACAAAACACTTTTGTCAATAAAATAAAGTTTAGAGTACGTACGTCTGTTTTATCCAGCATGCAGGTATAGGGTACTTCACTAACATAAAATTACCCCTAAAACTTGGATTTACAAAACTTTAGATAAAGAATGTTTTTCACATTGCAAAAATACATTTACAAAACATTTCAGTGCTTTTGATTAGAATTACCGCAAAACTGGTAAAACACAGAAAGGTATAAATAACCTGAGATCCAGAAATAGTTACATACAAGTGACAAAAATGGTGAATTTCTCAGTATGAAAATATACAATTCAAAGGATTTCACAAAAGAAATAATCACACCCATTATACCACCCTGTTAATTAGGCTATAATGTTTAAACTCCACTCTTTGGAGTAGTAGATTCCTGGGGGGTAGGGATCCAAAACTCTAAAGTCTGTCCAGTTTGCACTGGGTGCTAATAAGGAATTTTTTTTTTTTTCTGGAATCATATTTTTACTAAACATTGATATTACTTGTAAAAAACTTTTACAATTTAATGTACTCCAGGCAAAATGAATCAACTCCATTCATGGATTCTAATCATACAGTTTCCTAAAATGGCTCTTAGGGGTAGCGGATATGATTTGCAGACAGACTGCTACAAAGGTCTGTGTAAGTTAACTATAGTAAGGTAAAGTGACCTGTGTGATCATTTTTTATTATACTACATTCTCTTGATAAGATTTTAAGTCATGGCAGGGGCAGGCTAAGGAATTAGTGCCCACTGAGACACAACCTGGGGCCATATACATGAAGTCTAAAGGATATTAAGCAATATGGTTTTTTAACTACTGTAGCTGGAGTGCAAAATTTTAACAGACGGTCCTTAGAGAAAATATGCAACATTTCATTATGGGTATATAATCTGAAGTTCTCACTGAAGGGTTTCCTTTAAATACTGAATTAAGTAAATACAGTTTTATGTAAAAGATTCAATTTTATAAACTTTGACGAATGTATCCACCTTATGATATGCTGTCAAACTGCAATTATCAGTCAACATATACTTAACCACTAACAACACATGCAAAATTAGAATTAGGCTCCGTGGCAAAGTATGACAACCAGTCTACCACGGAGAAGGTTGTACGATCGAACTGGGAAAACATCACATACAGATCAGGACTTCTCAACCCCTGGAGCTACTGACATCTTGGGCTACATAATTATCTGTCGTGGTGCACGGGGACAGTCCTGTACACTGTAAGAGGTTTAGCAGCATCCCTGGCCTCCGTCCAACTGACGCCACTACCGAAGATCCTTCTTCCCCAACCACTTGTGACAATTAGACCTTTTCAAACGTCCCCTGGAGGAGGCAAAATCATTCCTAGTTGAGAACCACTGGTATGAATAACGATGGCCATCTTCCCTATCGTTACTATAGCTCCCAATCATGGAGAGCTACTTTAAGTCAGCACGTGCCAAGTCATGGGCTATTACTAACTCCATTATACAGATGAAGAAACTAAGACTTAAAGAGAAATTAAGAAACTTGCCCAAGTTCACTTAGCTGCTAAGTATGGTACCAAGAATTCAAACCTAGATAGTTCAATTACACAACCTGTGCTGAAGGATTTATAACAGAAAGTGCCAGAGAATTTCAAGAGACTCCCACTACCTGGCTAAGTGATTAAGGAGACTACACAGAGGTGGCAGATAGAAGCTGAGTCTCAAAACAACTGTATGATTTTTTAACTCTTCATCTGGGCCAGTCTCACTCAGATTTGTCCAAGTTTCTCTTAACATGTATTGCCCAGAAGTGAACCAATATTCCAAATAATACTTGGGAAAGTGAGACTGTCTCCTCCCTTGATCTGAGTGAGCCCCATCTTATTAATAATAACATTGCACCATCTTCCTGAAGTAATAAGACACCTCTTTATTCTTGCTCTGAACGTGTGTTTAGAAACCCTGTAAGCTGCCTTACAACATCCATCCAGGCTATACCTGCTTTGGGAGTGACTGATCTAAAACTATTCAAATGTCTGCTCTCTGAAGCCTTCCACTAGCCATATGCACAAGTGGTCGCTCCGTCTTCGTCCTCTATAGCATTTTATATAGCCCCTATCCACTGCCTGTCCTCCCGTTAAATTCTCAGCCCCTCCAGGATGGGGATTATGTCATATTCATCTATGTACCTACTATACCACATAAGAGGATATGTCCCTCAGTACCTTGGAGGTGCAGGGCTTGAGAAAGAGGTCAAGGCTAGAGATGAGGATTTGGAGATCGATAGCAAAAATGGCAGAGGAAAAATATGAAAGAAAACAGGATCATCAAATGAGGAAATATTATGAGAGGAATGGTGGATTGGCTGTCAGAAATGTCCATAAAGGGGCACCTGGCTCAGCTGGTAGAGCATGCGACTCTTAATCTCAGGGTCATGAGTTCAAGCCCCAGGCTGGGCGTGGAGCCTAGTTAAAATTTAAAAAAGAAAAAAAAAGAAACATCCATAAAAAAGACAAAAGAAGGAATGTGTAGAGCTTTAGTGAAGCAGTATAATGATAATTTGAAGCCTACTCTACAAGGATACTGAAAATAAGTCCTCATATTCTTCATGGTCAAATGCTCAAAATCAAAAATGTCCTAATAAATGAAACCACATAAGTATTACTAAAACTATTCTTCTACTAGAGAAGAAAAGTAAAAATACAAGTAACATACTTACATTTTTTTCTGATAATTCAAGAGGATGACTAGGCAAAAGTTCATTTTTCACACAAGGCAGGCTGAAAATAAACATTTAAAAGGTAGATGATAAATCACTCAATCCCTAAAGCTCAAAATCACATCTATCAATACGTTTATCTATAACAGAATGCCACAAGGGACTTTTGGGGGACGATGACACTCTGCGTCCTGACTGTGACAGTGGTTACAGAAACTGATACATGTGTTAAAATTCATATAACTATGAATTGTAACATAATGAATTATAATGAGTTATATAACATTAAGAGGAAAAAAGTCAAATCTACTATGTAACTATTTTAAAATGTACCAATTATAGATACTAGTAGTCAATTAACTAGGGAGAGCCCTTCAAAAAACAGTGTTTGAACGATGCCCTATTATCTAGAAGAAATTTAATAAAGTATGTTTAAAACTACTATTATTTGATGACGTGCTTCCTTTACTATACAAAATATCTACACCCCTTCTGTTTAGGTCCAATACATATTCAATATTTAACGTATCTTTAATAATACATGTTGAACAATGTGTTTCACATTTACTGAACACCTAGTATGTAAGGTCACACGCTGCTAGAACCAGACCACTGGTCTTTATCACTCTAGATATATAAAGATAACTATTCTTATTGCCAAAACAGGATTTGAAAGCTGAAAGAAGCCACAGAAATCCTGCAACAACCATTTATTGAATACTGTCTTTGTACAGAAGTATCCTACAAGTGGAATTTGAAAATGGTTCTGTCCACAGCAATCTTATAGTCTAACCAGGAAGAAAAAGGAGCATTTATGTGAAAATAAATAAATAACAAATCATCAGAACTTGGTTACTGACTGGCTTGTGAATTTGATTACACTATGCCATAAATCAAATTATATTCTCTAATTCCAAAGACTATAAACTGCATCTTTCACTATAAAATGGAAAGACAATAATAACAAGGCATCCTATCTGTCCCCAGACACCAGTATTAGAACAACATTCTGTTATAGCAAGACCTAAATATCTTAAAGTTACATATAGAATTCAAAATTCAGATGCTACTCTTATTGGATTAAGCAGAAAGGCAACCTGCCAAGAAGTACTAGAAATCGAGACCTAAACATATAGAAACATGGAAGAAATCAAGGGTACAACTGTGCACTGAGGGTAGAGAAGAAAAATAACAACGGCTAACACTTACTGGGAACTTACTAATGTCAGGGACTGTTCTATTTTTCATGTACTAACTCATTTATTCCTCAAAATAAGATTTATACTATTAACAGCCCTATTTCACATATAAAGACTCTGAGAAATAGAGCAATTAAGTAACCTGCTCAAAGTCATACATCTAGTAAAGAGCGGATCAAAACCCAGGCGGCCTAGTCCAGAGTTAATGCTGTATCTGCTGTGTTCTAGTGTCTCCCAGAGAATTACTCCAGTAGGAAATAAGATAAGGACACAATGGCTTTCCAAGTTAGCAGTAGCAAAAAGGAGAATCCTAGCAAATCATGCTCCTGGGTGACAGCTCCTAGAAGGAGGCCCTAACCTGGGAACCCACTACCGTTAAAACATTTCTTCATTACAGAAAACATCCACTGAATGGATAAAGAAGATGTGGTACACAAACACACACACTCACACACACTGGAGTATTACTCGGCAATCAAAAAGAATGAAATCTGGCCATGGATCACTAGTGATGGAACTAGGGGGTATTACAGTAAGCAAAGTCAGTCAGAGAGAGATAAATATCACAGGACTTCACTTATATGAGGACTCTAAGATACAAAACAGATGAACACAAGGGAAGAGAAGCAAAAATAATATAAAAACAGGGAGGGGGACAAAACATAAGAGACTCTTATTTTTTTTTTTTTAACATTTATTTATTTTTGAGACAGAGAGAGATAGAGCATGAACGGGGGAGGGTCAGAGAGAGAGGGAGACACAGAATCTGAAACAGGCCCCAGGCTCTGAGCTGTCAGCACAGAGCCCGACGTGGGGCTCGAACTCATGAACTGCAAGATCGTGCCCTGAGCTGAAGTCGGACGCTTAGCCCACTGAGCCACCCAGGCGCCCCAAGAGACTCTTAAATATGGAGAACAAACAGAGGGTTACTGGAGAGGTTGTGGGAGGGGGGATGGGCTAAATGGGAAGGGGCATTAAGGAATCTACTCCTGAAATCACTGTTGCACTATATGCTAGCTAACTTGGATATAAATTAAAGAAGTAAATTAAATAAAAATTAAAGAAAAACAAAAAACATCCATGCCCACACTCACCCAGTCTAAGGTATATTACTTGCTATGTCCCAAATTAAATATATATTTATGGCCTATCAAAATATTTAAAGAATACTGTGAAAAAGAATTCACGGAAACATTTTATTACAACAAAGTCAAAGTCACAATTCCGCCCCTCCCCCCCCACCCATATACCCTTTTCGAAGAAGATCATGACTTTCAAAAGGTCCACTTGCTGAAAGTTCAGTAACTGGAATACTGTCCTTTAGCTGAGATCCAAGTCCTCTGGCATTCTACAACACAACCAAAAACACCATTAAATACAAAAAACTTTTTAAAACTTACACTGAACATTTATGTAAAAAACTCTGTTTAAGCACTAAACAAAAAAATAAAGTCTCTGCCCTCAAAGAGCCCATAGTCTAGACAATTATGATGAGACTTAGCATTACGGTAGGGTGATTATACATGGTACACTAAATAATATCAAACTTGGGAGTAGATAGGATCCCGGAGTTGATCTCTGAATACTGTCATATTGAAAGGCATTCTCGGACAAAAGAACACGGGTAAAAGAAAGAGACATAGGGGCGCCTGGGTGGCTCAGTCGGTTAAGCGTCCGACTTCCGCTCAGGTCACGATCTCGCGGTATGTGAGTTCGAGCCCCGCGTCGGGCTCTGAGCTGACTGCTCAGAGCCTGGAGCCTGCTTCCGATTCTGTGTCTCCCTCTCTCTCTGCCCCTCCCCCGTTCATGCTCTGTCTCTCTCTGTCTCAAAAATAAATAAACGTTAAAAAAAAAAAAAAGAGACATAAATGAATACGCTACAAGTAGTTTGAGATGACCAGCTAACTCCATGTCTCAGTGAGGCAGAGGTAAAGGCAGGCTGGCAAAATGAAAAAAAGGCTCGAACATGCGAAGAAATTCAGGTTTTATTCTGAAATTGAGAGAGCCTCTGAAGGTTCTGGCATGATCAGAATTACTTTCATCGGAAAGATTCTTCCCCTAGGTTGGAATGATTAGCACAGAATGAAAAAAAGTCGAGGGCAGAATCCTGGAAACCACTATTCCTTAAAAAATACAAAAGCACAAGGAAACGGGGTTAAGAATGAATAGAATGGCTAGAAGAATGAAGTCACAGAAGCTAAGAAAAAAAGGGACATTGAGAAAGTATTTGGTTTCTGAAAGAGGGTACACCCTACGAAAAATAAATCTAATTGGCATAATGCAAACAAAACCGAAGACTCACAGTACATTGGGCACTACTGTATTATCACATCTATGCTATAAAACATTTAATCACATCTATGCTATAAAACATTTAATCAAAAAAATTCAATAACTATATTTAAATATAAAAACCATTTAATAATCAGCAGGTGATTTATTAAACACCCATTATGCGTCAGGTGTTCTGGTAGATGCTGAATGTACACTTTCCCCAGGGTTGAGTCTAATGAAGATACATTAGACAAGCAAATAAAATGCAATAAATGTTACAACAGGGAACACACAAGAGCTACCTTTTAATCACGTGTTGCTCACATACAATAACCCTGTAATTCTGCAGAAAAATGTACAACAGCTACAGGTAGCTTGGTGAGCAGCCTCACACTACTCTAGGAGAAACTACTCTGAGAAACCAGCGTTTTATGTCGACTGTTGGGTTCACCCGTGTATTTTATTTGGTCAGGTACTTTATCCTGTCCAGGGTTTCTTCAATCTACCGCCCTACTTCAAGACCTCACACCTGGGTAACCTTAACAGCACTCTGCTGGGTACTGCTGTCTCTAGACTCTTCCACCTTCCAATTCTGCATCTCAAGGTTTTCCTAACACATATAATCTTCCCCACCAACCTGTTAAAAAAAAAAAAAAAAAAAAAAAAAAAAAAAAAAAAAACACCAAAAAAAAAAAAAAACCTTTCACCGATTCACCAATGTCCAGTCTGAAAAACAAAGCCCAATATCCTCATCCTGGAACTCAAGAACCTACACAACAGGTTCCCCAACACAGAAGTCAAGGTTGATCAGGAAACGAATCTGGAATCTATGCAGTGTGGCCTGTCTCTAACCTACTACGTGACTATGATCAAGGCATACAATGTCTCTGGCCCCATTTACTTATCCTCCCAGGCACCTGAACTCTTGCCAGGACCAGAGTGGTATGATTCTACCTTACCAAATGTATCTCCTGGTACTTTCCCACCAGGAAAGGAACACTCTCCTCCTCCCACATTGCTTTATTGTAAAGGAACAGAAGGAAAGTTTCTTCTATGCACAAAGAAAAGGAGAATTCTGATCTCTGGGTTCTACTATTATCGTTTCCCCCAATTTCCTTCTGTACAACATCAGGATAGGCACCCGATGTTTCTGCTAAAGCAGCAGACAAAACCAAATCTATGAAAAGTATCACTAGTTACACCGCAGAGAGTTTATACAACATCTTCACAATAATCAGCAATATTACCAACACACGCTTTCTAGATTTAGATGGCCTAGTATCAGAATCAGGGGCCAGGGCGGTTCAGGAGTCTTTCCCAAGCATCACTACTTTTACGTTACAAGGAGGGAAAGGGAGTGGAGGGGGGAGGGGATGCACTAAAGACACAGACACACGGGGAGTAACAACTGCCTTGATTTTTACCCCCTCCAACGTCTGGCACACTACAAGCCCCCAGAAATGTCTGTAAAGGTAAGAGATGAAAAGGAGACTTTCAGCTGTGGGTCTGCTCGCAAAGCAGTTCCGAGGTCGGGGGTGGGCGAGGAGTTCGAGGGCTCTGGGCCCCCAAGGGTCGCCCCTCTGGGGCCCCTCAGCGCCGCATCACAGGCTGCACTCTCGGATGTGCCAGCTCGGCGCCAACCACGAGGAAGGAGCCGGGGGGTACTGGGGACTTGGGGACGAGGGGGCGCACACCGAGAGAAGAGAACCAAGCGAAGGGGATGAAGCCCAAGCGCTACTCGCGGGACCCGCGCCGAGCCCAGCCCGGACGACAGCCACGAAACCCCCAACCCCGTGACTCGACAGATCATGGCGCCCGAGGCCGGCCTCATCCTCCCGCCGCCGCCGCCACCCCGGGACGAGCCAGGGGGAGGCGGCCTGTTCCTGCCGGGCCAGGGTCCCGAACCCGCCGGGAACTCAGGTCGCCCGGGGGCTCACTCACCATCTTCAACTTGCTCAGTGAACAGCCTCTCAGCCCCGTTACCGTCAGCCGGCCCCACTGCTCACTTCCGTTTCCGGGGTTGCCCCCCCCACATCCGCCGGAAGTGCGTCCGTCCGGGCGAGGAAGGAAGGAGGGCGCGGGGCGCCGGGAGGGAGCCGCGCGGGGCCGAGGCTCCCACGCCTGAAGTCCCGAGGGACCCGGGGCCAAGGGCGCAGTAAGGGTGTGGGCTGGGGGGAGGGTGGGGTCGGGACGAGATGTGCCGGAGGGGAGGGAAGACGCGGTCCTCCGCTTAATGATAAACATCCACCGTTGGTACGGTATTTGAAGATGTGCAGTGCGCTTTGGTAGATGCATCCCCTTAGTGAATACAAAACCTCGTCGAAGAGGAGACTACATTTTTCGTGAGGGCAAACGAGGCACAGGTGCAATGAATAATTTGCAGCGTTTCAGCTAGAAAAAGGCAAAAGTAGAACACGAGGCTTTGCCAGTTTATTCTTTAAAACCATAGAACGAAGGTCTGCTATGTTCAGAACTCTGTGCGGAGGCTAAGAATATAGAAATGAATCGGGCTGATGTGGTTCCTAGGCAAGAGGAGCAGCGGAACTGCTGGGGGTGGGGCGGGTGACCTGGAGCGAAGGAGGGATGATAATTGCCAACATATATTGGGGCTCTTCTCGCGATAGAATTCTAAGCCCTTTACGTGAATTATCCCCTTTAATCTCTTCAATAATCTTATGAAGTAGGCTCTATTGTTATCTCAACTTTATAGTCAAGGAAAGCAAGACAAAAGAGTTCAAATATGTCCAAGGACCCAATCATCCGTTTTCAAAGCATTATACTGTGTTGCCTTCCAAATATAACGCGATAAAATGGACTCCTACTCTGTTACCATATAATGGGGATAACTTAAAGAATCCTTGGGCTGATAAAGGTAGGAGAGTATGGGAAAGAACATTAGTGGCAAATTTGCTTGCGCAAAAACTGAGCTGGGAAAGGAGGTCTGTGTGGCTAAAGTTCAGAGAGTATGGAGAGAGTAGTGGGAGATGAGGCTGTAAATAGATGGAGGCAAGTTTATTTTGGAGGCCTCTGTGCCAATTAAGGGTGAGGCTTTATCTTTAAAAACCATTGGAGGATTTCTGGGCGCCTGGGTGGCTCAGACGGTTAAGCGTCGGAGGGATCTCACAGTCCGTGAGTTCAAGCCCCGCGTGGGGCTCTGTGCTGACAGCTCAGAGCCTGGAGCCTGCTTCCAATTCTGTGTCTCCCTCTCTCTGCCCCTCCCCTGCTCATGCTCTGTCTCTCTCTGTCTCAAAAATAAATAAAAACATTAAAAAAAAATTTTTTAAGCCATTGGAGGACTTCTGTCACCTCTAAGGGAGGTGATAAAGTCATATACGTTATGTATACCCACTTGCCATGGTCCTACAACCTTGAAGTTCCAGGTTTTGAATATTCTGCACTGCTGCCTTTATGTGTCTTCTTCTGTCTCTTCCATGTTTGCCTTGAGATTTGAGTTTGAATGTTTCATTTGCATTTTTTCCTTTCACTCAGTTCCACCTAAGGAGAAATTTTAAAACTGCAGCTCTTAAAAAGAAATTGTTTTAATGTTGTTGATTGCTCACAGTTCAGTCATTACATTTTTGTTGAGCATTTGATTCTGGAGCCAAAGAGAAGAGCCATTTCCCTATACTTGAGATACTTTTATTTTACTGGGGGGTATAAGTATGGTGAATAAATGTAAATGCGTTGTAGAGAAAGGAGCTGGATCAGAGAGTGGCTGGGAACAGGGAAAACCGGCTTTTGAGGAAGAGGAAATGTGGAAAGGCAGAGATTTGCAAAAGGGCATGTTGTAATAAGAACAATGAAGAATATTCCCATGCAGTTGGGAGTTCAGGGGGAGCAGGTGGAACAACATGAAATGAAATTGGAGGGATTGGTTGAGGATAAAATAAAGGGCCCTGTATGGTATCCTGGGGTTTTAGGCTTTGTCTTGCAGGGAATAGGCAATAATGGAGGTCTTTTCACAAGACACTTGACATTAAAAAGAATTATTCTGGTGGCAGCCTGAGGACTGTACTGGAATTAGGAGAAACTAGGAACCAGGGTACCATTTGGAGTGTTGCAGTAGAGTCCACAGGGGAAGGAAGGGATGAGAGATTGAAAAGTAGTTCAGGTTTAAAAGTAGCTTTAAAATCGCTTTAAAAAGATGATGAAGTGTCAAAAATAAGTCTCCGGTGACTGATAGGATAATATCAGGAGGGCAGCAAGGAGAAAAATCGCCTTACCTTGAGCCGTTCACACACCTATATTTATATCCTTTTAGAAGGTTTGTTACAGCATTAACTAATACAAGTCAGTGTTCAGTATGCTCAAGTAGCTTGAAGAATTCAATTAGACTGGACATTAGAATGGTTTAATGTTTACTTAGACTTTATGTAATATCGTTTGGAGGACAGACTATTAGTAATTGTTAACGTCTGCTGAGTAGCTGGCCCTGTTCTCAGTTCTTTACATACATTGTTTCAGTTAATCCTCAATTACTCTGTGAGGTAGGTACTACTATTATCCCCGTTTTCCGTAAGAAACAGGCTCATTGCGTACATTGTGAGAGAACAAGTACTCTGTTTCACATTTTGTTGTCTTCCCTGACTTTACTCTTCAGGCTCTCTGGCAAAAATATTTGTTTAGTGCGCACTGTTGGACATAGCAGAAGAAACCCATCTAGAGTGCAGCCTGCTGAACATGGGTGAGCACAGGTGAACGGATACGGCTCGGGTTGGTGTAAAAGCACGCGAAGTTGAAATGTGCCCTTGGCTTTGGCTGAGTCCTCATCCCTTCAAAAGAAAGGATGGTATAAAGCAAGCACATGCATTTCAAAGAAGAGGTAGTCAGTTGAGTGATAAAGTCAATGATCAAGCAGTAAAGTGGGGAGCAGGAGGCCGTGCTGACATTTTTCTTACCCTGTGAGTTAGGGAAAGTGGGAGAAAGATGAGACTCCACGGGATAGACTTGAGGAAAGTGGCATCATTTATGAGAAAGCTAGGTTTTAGTTGGGGCCAAGATGTGGGAAGAGAACTTGTGGCCAAGTAAACAATACTGGGAAATGTAGTCACAATAAACTGGGGAAGTCTAATTGTATGTTCCAAGGGACATGGTGGCAGGGGTTTATGAAGGAAAGACCAGTGAGTAGCAGGTTCAGGGGCCAAACAGGTGATGGTACCAGAGGAATACATGGGGTAGAGAAGTCAAGGTCCTTTCCCTTATGACCTGATACAACCTATACACCCTTGGCCATAACCTTTAGCTGTTAATCTATTAATTGTGTTCATCTATTTTCAGATCTCTCTGTTCCTTCTCTCTGACAGGCTTCTGCAGTCAGGGGCTGTGCCTTACACATTATTGTATCTGTGTCTGGCACACAGCACCAGTAAATGCTTATTGAATGAAAAGTGTAGGAAAGAACAGATGAATGGATCGTTGCGCCTAGTAGGCAAGACTAGACTAACATGGTTGGGAAATAGGTGGGGGTAGACAAGTGTGGTCCAAGATAACTTATTTGGAGAAGTTTCCAGAAGCATCTTCTTGGGCCTGAAACCCAACCTTAAAGCTCAGCACTGTAAGCCAAGGCCCGTAATCCTTGCCTGGCTCCAATGATCCCCTTTCCCCCAGGGCTAGATTCAACAAAATCTGGCACCTCACCAAAAAGTCAACAGTTCTGACATCCGCTGACCTTAAGAGCCACGGATGTGTGTGTGTGTGTGTGATATGCCCACCTTTCCCCCTCCCCCTTCCAGCTACAAATTCTGGCCAGTCCTGGTTGGTCTTTTGTCCTCCCAGTCTCTGACAGTTCTTAGCCACATGGATTCTTTTGAGCTCTGAAAGCAGAATGGGGGGATTGGCGATGAGGGTTGGTGACAAGTGACTTTTCCCTCAGAGTTTAGAGTAGGAGAAGCACAAGAGCTCCATTGTTTGAGAGACACAGGAGGGAAAAATAGTGTAAAAATTTTGTAAAACATGTACTCCGGCTGCGTCAGTTTCAGAAATGGCGCTCCCCTATGAGGTTGGGGAGGGAGTTTTTGTGAAGGGGTGGTCCAAATCTCAATGATAAGAAAGTTACGATGCTTCAGAGGACCTGAAAAGAATCTATATAAATCATAAATAGTACACCCAACTCTTCCTTTAAATGATCCAAATTCTTGTAGTGGTGGGGAAGATTCAGTGTGCTTAATTTCAGACAAATGACACCGACACATCTCTCTTTGCAAGTCCCGTCGTAAGTGTTACGGGACGGAGAAATACGTTACACCAACTGTATTTGACCATTTTCTTTAACCCTAAGAGATGAAAGTTTCATATTTCTTCTGAAATACTTGCTGGCTATGATTTCAGATGGAGATGCTCTTGGAAGAGTGTCCTCTGAATATGAAAGGCTGGGTTTTGAGAATAAGGACTAGAGTGGACTCTGGAATCCAGGTGTCTCTTTTTGCTATTTTCCATCTGCGTTGCATCAGACAGCAGAGGTTAGCATTTCATTTTTCATGCTCTCATCGCCCTACTTCGGGTCTGTGCTTTTGAAAAAGTGGTGGATATTTTTATCATAGAGAGTCTTTATTTGTCTGTGGAGCGTACAGTTTGTAGGTTATATGCAACGAAGTTTAAACTCTAGACTTGTTTCTGTTACCCTTCATTTGCCAGCCCACACGTAGAAGCACAGAGTCGTGTTAATATCAGCTAAAGAAAAATTTAATTCGGAAGGCATATCTGCCAAAAGCATTATACAGCTGCATATAGACCCTCATAGAATATACATGTACAATGGTATTTTCAATTCGGATGATAGTTTTGGATACTAGGGTCCGTATTCTTCTCCACTGGCATGAATACTTGAGGGGAAGTGTTTGTATTTTTGAAAATCAAAATTTTGCTCCTTGAAGCCCATTCAAAACTGGAGGAGAGAAAATTTGCCTATATTCATTCAAAACATAGTAGAAGACTACCTCAAAAACAGCTTACACTCATCTTTTTCAGAATCAGAAAGCTGATTTCGAATTTAAAAGCTGAGACAGCAGCCTAAGTCATTCTGATCGTATGATTGGTCTGTCTGAGGTTTTCCGTTTTTAATTATGGAAGGAATGCACAGTCATTGTAGAAAATTAGAAAACGCCAAAGGACAAAAAGAAGGGAATGGAGAGCAGAAATGACCACCAGGAACATACTGGCTTGCAGATATTCTTTTATATGACAGAATATATCTATTTATCTTTTTTACAAAAATAGATTGACCCCGTCTTCTAAGTGAGTTGGGAAGTTTTCTCTTGGCTTTTGTCATGACCATGTTTTTATTTTACAAAAGATGTCATTCTGAAGCTTTAGAAAACATCCTTTCTTTACTTAAAGAATGGTGAACTACACGTAGGCTATTTACTCAGTATTTTTCATTCTGTCAGCATGGTTGGATGCCAAATGGCTGTTCTGAATAATTTTCAAAGGTATGTTTTTTTGATACTTTGCCAGGGAAATCATAACTCTTAAAGTGCTCCATAACCCTAACCATACAATTGGATTTATGGATAGATATTACGTTCCATGTTTTGTTGTTTTCTCACTGTTTTAGTATCTGGGATTGATGCCAAAGGCTATTCAGCCTCACTCTATTTATTAAATCAGAGTGTGCAACTAAGTTTACACAATAGAGTCTAGAAGGAAAAAAAAAAGACCTCTTTTTTTTTTTTAGTCGTTGTAGTTAGAGGTGTTTACATCAGTGAGGAAGGAAAGCATTATTTCTCAGATACCTCAGTGAAATTGCCTGACAAATAGGGTATTATGGTTAACAGAATTAATTGCCTGATGCCTGGGTCATAAGAAGAGCTCCTGCCTTGTTCCAAACCATCTTCCATGGTGCTGCTAAAGATGTTTTGTCCCCTCAAATTCAAACCTGTTACTTCCCTCCTTAAAGCCCTTCAATAGCTCCCTGTTGTCTGCCCTCCAGGATTAATTCCAGACTCTTCAGAATGGCAAACAGGCCTTCTGTGATCTGACTGCCAACCTCGTTCTTAAATCCTTTACTCTGGTCATATTAAATTACTTGGAATTCTCGGAAAATGTCACACGTTTCATGCCCCTGTACTTTTACTCCTGTCCTCCCCTTTTTGTGGAAGACTCTGTTGCATGGTCTCAAGGTCAAGCCTCACTTCCTCTCTGAAGCCTTTCCTGGCTTGTGCTGTCCTGCTTTCCCCCTTCCAAAGAGAATAGATTTGTGCCCCATTGCATGTACTTCCAGGAATGGTATCACAGCATCGGTAACACATAGTTCCATTTCTTGTTTTCAAATGTGCCTCTCCTTGTTACACTGTAAGTTCCATTCCCATCCTTTTGGAGCTGACGGTATCCTTTTGTAGCCCTTTCATTAGGGCACATCCTGATAGCCTTTCAGCTGGCCTGCCTGCCTCTCTCCTCACCTGTTCCCCAGTCCATTCTCCACACCATGACCACAGTAAGTAGACTTAAGAAACAATGGCTGCGGGTTTCAAAGGTCTGATGAAATTAGCCCCCGGGCACAGTTAGCACTGAGTCTGATTTATTTCCTTCAGTAAATATTAAGACCGCCTTGACCCTAGCACCCTGCTGAGAGATTCCAGCAAACTGTGGGAGAGGAGTGAGGAGTTCAGTAGAAAAAGTAAGGGCTGTGAGAAACTAGGTGAAGAATCAGGTGTGGACAGCCATACAAAGCACAGATCTAAAAAGGTATAGGTAGCCAGAGTTCAGAACTTGCACAAGTAGGGCTCTCGGGAGTACCAGGACTAGGTCTTGGGTCAGAATGGTAATGAAGTAAAAAACGAACAAACAAAAAAAAAACTGTGCGGAGGAGGGGGAATGGGTTAAATAGGTGATGGGGATTAAGGAGTGCACTTGTCATGACGAGCACAGGGTTTGGTATAGAAGTGTTAAATTATGATATTGTACATCTGAAATTAATATAACACTATGTTAAGCAACTGGAATTAAAATGTAAAAATTAAAAAACAAAGCAAGACAACAAAACACTGTCCAGTGACCATAAGTAATTGCAAAATTCTTTGGAGCTGAGAGGGATCTTACAGGGTGGGGAAAATAACAAAGAGCGACGTAAGTCAACGTCTTGTCAAAATATATTCCAAGAGAACCTGAAGTTTGAAAATAGTGTAGTTTCTGTATGACTAATTGCAATACAAAATAATTTCTTCCTTTACCATTATATTTATTAAAGGATTGTTCTGAGACATCCTTTTTTTAAATAGATGCACAAAGTGATTCAGAATGTGTAAGTGCACATTGCTGTCAACAAATTTCTGTTGATCTGATGAATGAGAAGTCATGGCTTATTGTTACTTCAGTTTGATTCTTCCTGATTGCTAGTAAGATAAAGCATTTTTTTTTCACATTTATTTATTGTTTAAATATGCTTTCCTGGAAATGCCTATTCACTCATCCTTTGCTCATTTTTCTATGGAATTTTTCATCTTCCTATAAGTTTGTGGGTGCTCATATATTATAGACATTGACCTTTGCCTCATCACAAATATTTCTCATAATCTGTAATATTTTTCTTCTGTTCTGGTATCTTTGACCTATACATTTTTAATAAACGTTTCTTTTCCTTTGCAACTTCCTGGCTGTTTCAGTTGACAATATTTCCCTAGCCCCTAGTTTATGAATTTATTCTCAAATTTTATTCTAAAATGCTATTTTTCATACTTTGTTTCTAAATCATGTGGAATTTATTTTTAAACATGGAGTAAGCGAGGGGTTTAAGTTTATTTTCCTCTAGAGGCTATATTAAAATCCCATTTACACTAAGATACATTTTGAGACTCTCCATTCTAATGATCTCATTAGTTTTCCAAACAGAAAAACTAGCTAACATTTTTTTATGCCTGTATTTTAGCCCATTTAATCCTGGCCGCAACATTATAGGTCAGTTCTAGTATTCCCCATGAACTTTAAAATGCTTTTATCTAATTAAAAGGAAACCATTAGGATTATGGTTGGAATTACATTAAATTTGTACGTGATTATGGGAAAACTTTACATGCCGTATATCCTTCAATAATATTTTACGATTTTCCTCATATGCCTTAAGCCTGTCGTGTTGAATTTAGCCTTAGTCTTCTGTACTTTTATCACTATCACAAATGGAATATGTTTTTCCATTTTTATTTCTATCTGGCTGTTCCCATCAGCATTCTTACCAGTAACATAAGGATGGTGTGCGTATTAGTCAGGTTAGGGTAAATCATGCCGCAGGGACAACCTGGAGTTCTCAGTGGCTTGTAACAACTTCCTGCTCTTACTACATGGTGGGCACAAGATGGCAGTGGCTCAGGTTCATCTCGTCTCTACTCTGGGACCCAGGCTAACGGAGTAGCTGCTAAGCACACTGCAGCCTTGTAGTGGCGGGAGGGAAACCAAGGTAAAGCATCTCCCGGCTCATAAAGCTTCTACAAAGAAGTGTCCCACATCCCCAGCCTCACATTTTATAAGCCAGAGCAGGACATATACTCATCCCTGGCATTAAAGTATCAGAGATCCATCCATAATCCTTTTGTAAGAAAGGGCCCTCTGAGTCACAGTGCCACTGGGATAGAAATGAATATTCCAACATGAAGGACAGCAAATATTTTGATCAGTCATAACAGTCTGTCACAGTGTTATGTGTTTAAGTGAGCAAGATTGAGTAGTCTTAGAAAATACTACGTGCGTGATAGACATCACTGTTCAACAACATCCTGTTCTTCTCTACTTCTAAGTATGCAAGAAGATAATACTTTCTTATCTCTTAGATATGGCTGTGTGACAAATCCTGGCCATGGCAATGAGAGTGGTAATGATATTTTTCACTTCTGCATGGAAGCATTGAGGAGTCATAGCGTGATTCTCCATAATATCTTCCCTGTCTTGATTATGGAAGTGTCTGTTGATATGGAAGTACCAAAAGACTTCAAAGTAGCTAGACTGCTGGGCAGTAATGTAGAAGACAGTTGCCCTGGATGCTATCCATGTGAAGGGTCTTTGTGGTTTTAAATCACTGAGATTTAAGGGGTTTGGGGGTTTTCTTTTTGGTTTCACTACAGCATGACCTAGCCTATTCTGACTGATGCAATACATATTTTAACCAAAAAAAACGCCATATGCACGTGTGTATGTATGTACATACATCTGTTCATTTATGCATATTGTTACATAGGACAAAGTCTTTTTCTTTATGGGTCCACTGATTTGCAGCATCATGATATTTTTCTTGCATCCACCTCGTTCATTACGCATCCTCTACAGTTTGCATTTTTGATTTCTCTACCGTGGGTCAAGAGCTACACTTGTAGAAAAATGTAAATATAGAATCTTAAAACTTCCCTCTCATGTTTTATAACTGTCACACCAAAACCAACAGCATTGTTCGAAGTTGCCTTTATTGAGTCTTTCTAAAGCAGACAACTTAGTTTTCATAAAACAGTTAATTCTTTTCACATGATTATGAGATTCAGTAATATTTATTTAAATCACTTAGTTTTAATAACAGTACAACTGTCAAAAAAGTTTAGGAGGGAGCACAACTGGATAATAGTAAGCATGCAACTCAACTGGTGGATGTGGAATACGTGGTTATCTCACGAGGTGAGGGCATTTATCCTTCCATACGTAATAGTCTGTACATATTGACAATTGTCAATGACTATAGTCATATTGACTACTGTGCAATTGAGAACTTGTGTAGATCCCACATTTATATAGAAGTGAATCAGCAGACCTTCTACCATACAGAGAACAACGTGCACACACACATACATTTGTATTTCTATCTACATATGTGTAGGTCTCTGTGTTATATTTATCTTGTGTCCAGCCACATTGCCAATTATCTTGTTAATTCTAGTAGGCCCTTTTTAAAACCATATCTTGGGGGCTATAAATATGTAATCCTATTATCATGAAAACAATAATTTCTCCTTTTCCAAATTTATATTATTTCCTTTCCTTATCTTACTGCACTTGCTACAACCTCCAAAATAATGTTGAATAAATAATGATAGTGGGTATTCCTGTCTTTTTCTTGATTCAGTAAATTTTATAGTATTCTACATGAAGTTTCTTAAGTATTTTTTGTTAGATTTATTACTAGATATTTTATTTTTGAGCTATTATAAATGGTATATTTTCAAATTAAAATTTCTAGCCACTTTTTGCTGGTATAAAGAAATGCAATTAGCTTTCATTTATTGATCCTATTTCTAGAAATCTTGATAAAATGTTTTATTATAATTTGTGGTAGATTCTATGAGTGTTTTACATAAACAATTATTTAATTTGTAAATAGTGACAGTTTAGTCTCTTTCTCTCCCATCCTTGTACTCCTTTGCTATTTTTCTTGATGCTCTGTGATGGCTAAAACTCCAGCATAAAGTAACTAGGAATGATAATAGTTTGTCTCTTTGTATTAGTTTGTGGGGTTTTTTTGTTGTTTTTATTTTTTTTAAGAGAGAGAGAGTGTGTGTGTGCACGAGCAGGAGAGAGGGGCAGGAGAGAGAGAGGGAATCTTAAGTGCGGAGCCCTGCAGGGCTTGATCCCAGGACTCTGGGATCATGACCTGAGCAGAAATCAAGAGTTGGTTGCTCACCACCCAGGTGCCCCTTAGTCTTTATTTTTAAAGGAAATGCTTTTAACTTTTTTTTTAGTGGAGTATTATGTTTGTTGGAGGTGTTTTTGCAGATACCCTTTATTAGGTAGGCTAAGGATGTTCTTTTCCTTTTTGACTACAAGTTTTTTATTCGTTTTTATTGTAAATGGCTTGTGACATTTTTTGGAATGTTCTTCTACCTCTTTTGAAATGACCATACGGTTTTTCTCTTTTAATCTGTTAATGGGGTAAATTGCATTAGTAAATCTCTAATGGTGTAACAACCTTCTACTCCTGGAGGAGACTCAGTTGGTCATTATCTTTGTATATATATCACTTGATACAGTTGCTAAAATTTTATAGATTTTTGCATCCATGATGAAGAGTGAAGTTGGAGTATAGTTTTTTCTTGTCCAGTTTTTGTATAAAGTTATAGTAGCCCCATAAAATCAGTTAGAGGACGTTCTTCCTTTTATACTCCCTAAAAGAGTTAATGATTGGAATTATCTCTTCCTTGAATCTTGGTAAACTTGCCTGTAAAACTTCCTGGACCTGGTGTTTTCTTTGTGGGAAAATTTTTATTAATGGTTATAGGCTGGGTGGTAATCAAATTGTTTAACAACCGATTAGAATGGTCATATCAATCAATCGGAACTGACCCTGGCCCTGGGCAAACAGAATGGCTGTGCGATTGCAGTAAAACTAAATATCAAGCCCGATATTTTAAATGTGAGATTTTAAATTTCTTAAGCCGGTTTTGTAAATTTATGTTTTCAGAACTTTGCCTATTGTACTTGTGTTAAATTTATTGAGAAATTGCTTGTAATAGTTTAACTGTGTAACTGCTGTTGTATTTATTATTTCCTTTTCCATTCTTAAAGTTGTATCTGTTCTCTCTCTCCATCAGTTGCTAAAGTTTTGTCAATTTTCTTATTTTCTTCTCATTGAATCAACATTTTCTTTGTTCATCCTTTCTACTGAATGTTTGTTTCATTAATTTTCGCTTTTTATTATTTTCTGCATTCTATTTAGATTTTTTATTCTTTTTGTAATCTGAACTGTTCTTTTTTTATTAATGTAAATATTATAAGGCGACTCACTTCCTCCATCTACCACTTTAGCTGTATCTCACAAGCTGTCCTCAGAATTGTTACTGTTGGTTCTAATTTTCTTATTTCTTTTTGCTTTTTTGACCCATGAACAATTTAGAATTATGCTTAAATGTCCAAGGTTTTTTGGTTATTTTTTGTTATTAATTGCACTGTGGTCAGAGAATGTGTTCTACATGATAGAGATTCTTTGACATTTGTTGACACTTACTTTATAGGCTAGTAAACTGTCAATTTTTAGAACTGTTCCTATTGTGTTATTGTGCATGGACATTATTGTGTTCTTGTGTATGGGCATCTGTGTATGTTTATTAGACCTGGTTTGTTTATTGTGATGGTCCAACCATTCATATTATTACTGATTTTTTTTTCTTGTCAATTTCTGGCCAAGATTCGTTAAAGTCTACCTCAATTATAGTGTATTTATCAATTTCTTTTTCTTGTTTTGTCATTTTTTTGCTTGACATTTTTGAAGCTATCTTGTTAGAATTGCTTATGTTTTTTACTGATTTGGACCTTCCTTAGTAGGTAATAAACCCCTGTCTCTAGTAATGCTGTTTGCTTTTACTTGTAACTCTTCATGAACTTGTTTTACATATGTCTCATGTAAAGAACATGTAGCAAGATTTTGCTTTTTATCTAATCCGATAAGAAATTTGGCTTCCTTACCCTTATTTTAATTATTTGAATTTCATTTTTACCACTTTATATTATGCATTTTATTGTTCTGCCTTCTCTATATTCTTTTCTTCTTTAATTTTTTTATTGTTTTGTGTTTTTCTTAATCTGTTTTTACCTTTAGTAGTTTGGAGCTTATACTTTGTTTTTTTAATATTGTACGTGGTGTCCTATAATTTTAATAATTTTTTTAAAGTTTATTTATTTTGAGAGAGAGAAAGAGGGAGGGGCAGAGAGAGAGGGAGAGAGAATCCCAAGCAGGCTCCACACTGTCAGCACAGAGCCTGATGTGGGGTTCATACCCACTAACTGTGAGATCATGACCTGAGTCAAAATCAAGAGTCAGATGCTTAACTGACTGAGCCACCCAGGCACCCCTGTGGTATCCTATAATTTTAACATACATATGTGTATGCATAATTTAATAAAGTATGGAACTAATAATGTGTGTCATTTAATAAGCCTTGAGGTTAGTGTTTTACTCCCTGAACAAAGTACAGACCTTTGAATGCCTTATTCCTTTTTTCTGAGTTTATTTATTTATTTTGAGAGAGAGACTGGGGAAGGGGCAGAGAGAACGGGAGAGAGAGAATCCCAAGCATGCTCTGTGCTGTGAGGCAGAGCCTGATGTGGGACCTGATGTCTTGAACCATGATATCATGACTTGAGCCAAAAGCACGAATCAGATGCTTAATTGACTGAGCCACCCAGGTGCCCCCTGAATGCCTTATTCCTGATTATCTCCTCTCAATTTACATGCCATTTTTACCAGCATGTTAGTTCTATAAAATTTTATGACCTTATAATTAAAACATTAGTATTGTTGTTTACCACAGCGATTGTTTAGATTTACCCATGTGTTTATTATTTTCTTTGCTATCTGCTTTGGATCTGAGACCTTCTTTCTGGGATGAGTTTTCTTCATCCTGGAGTACGTCCTATAGAAATTCCTCTAGTGAGTAATAGTAAACTTTCATATTGTGTTTGTTGGAAAATGTTTTCATTTTGCCCTCATAAAGATAGTTTTTCTGGGCAGAGAATCTAGGCTGTCAATTATTTTCTCTCTGCATTTTGAAGATATTATTCCACTGCCTTCTAGCATCCACTATTGCTGTTGATAAGTATACCATAAGTCTGTTTTTTCTCTTGTGGGTAATCTGTATTTTTCTCCCTGACTGCTTTAAGACTTTTTCTTTGTCTGCATTTGACTACAGTGTGTCTTGATGTGAATGCCTTTTTATTTCTCCTACCTTGAATTTTTGGGGTATATGGATTCTTTCATGATAGAACACTTTTTAGAGAACCACTTAAAAAGGTCACCTTTTACTTTTGCCTGTCCTTACCCTTTGCCACCACCACCTCCTTTGAATGCAGTCATGGGATTATGAAGTGACATAAACAAGAATCGGGAAATGGAACCCATGTCCTTGATAACCTCACTGAGCACTAGATTGCCTACCTCCAGACTTCATGCTATAGGAGAAAAATAATTGCCCTTTTAGCTTAATGTATCCTCTTTAGTCAGATATTCTGGGGCCCCAAAATAATCTTAAAACATAATACTTTATCTTTTCCTGTGAAATGCAACAGAACATTGTAACAAAGTGCCCAATGGTTTTCAAATGACTACTGATCATTTTGTATCATGTACATGAAGAAATCTGTGTTTTGTTTTTGCACATATGCCTAAATTAATGACTAGTAAGAAAAGATTAACCACTTATTAAAGACAACTTACAGGATTTCTCCTTCCACTGAAAATTTATTTGGAAATCTGTATATATTGAGATTACTTGTTAAACTTAGTGTTGTGACTTATATTGTCATTTAAACAGAAGTCTTAAGTCTTACAAGTAAAAGGAGTATCATTATAAAGTTATTTCTGTTGCTGACATTCCCATGTCATGCCATTAACTCTTAAGGAGATTTGTTTTAGTGGGGAACGCTGTGAAAATGAGTTTGTCTCATTAGGACAAAAGTCATGCAAATGCAGGAAAGTAATTTTATATAGTTAAGAGATATGGAGAGCCTGGTTTATGGATATGTACAAAAACTGCTCCTTTGTTTGAATGCCCTAGTGTAGCAACCATTGAAAGATTGGAAATACTGTTACAAGATCTAAGTACCTGACTCCAAATGCTTATTTACATTTTGTCTTTATAAATCTGCACACTATATTTCAAGTGATCCACACTTAATGTTTGAAAAATAACATCCTAACTACTCCCTCCAAACAGAATTTAATAATTGAACAGTTTAGATTCACAAAATTCTTCTGTGTGTATTAACTCATTGTTATTGATGACATTTATCAATACTTCCCATTCCTTTGTTAACAAATAGCTATTTTATTCCTTCATTCACCAAATATTTACCTATTACAGTGTCTACTATGTGGGCTTGTCAGGTCACAATGCCTGTCAGATATGGTTCCTGTCCTTAACGAGTTCCAGTCCTGGGGGGAAGCACCTATCTGTCAAATAACCAAAGAAGCAAAAACTTGTAGCTTCAGCGAGTGCCACAAAAAGACAAATAAGTGGTCCTAATAAAGGAGATTTGAACTCGTCAGCAAGGTCAGAAAAGGCTTTTTGGTTGTGATAAGTAGAAATTAACTGAGGACTAAAGGATGAGTTAACTGAGTAAAGAAGGGAGGAAGTAAGGATAAACATAGGCAAGGTACTATGATAAGAGGTAGCCTGGTATATATGAGGGAATAAAAGAAGGCCAGTGTGGCTGGAGCAGGAAATGAGGATATTACAAATGGGTACAGGCGGGAACATGCAGGGTCTTACACATGGAGGGGCCACAATAGGATGTGGCATAGAACAGTAAGGAGGCTAAAACAAGGGATGAGAGTAGTTTGAAAATGGAGGGAAGGTGGGTCTGAGAGCTATTTAGAAGTCGGTGATTACCAGTTTGATTGACTGGCTGTAGGGAATAAGGCAGCAGAAGGTGTCAAGAATGCCACAAGTTTCTAACTTGTGCAATTTAATGAATGTAGTGGCATTTACTTAGGTATGGAACATTTAAGGGCACCAGGTTTGGCGGTGGGGGCAGGGCGTGCAGAATCGTGCATCCTGCATTAGACATGTTGGGTGTGAGATATCCAGAAAGAAATCCCAAGTAGACAACTGGATATACAGGCTTTTGGTGGCCAGAGGAGATCTCTAAATGAGAGATATAAGTGGTAGTCTAAGTGCAGGGCACAGGGGAGATCCTTCCAAGAGACAGAAGAAGAAACAGGACCTAAAAGGGAGAATACCTGTCCCCTGATAGTACTTCTCAGAGTTCTCCACTGAAGAACTTCTAAAAGCAGAGGAAAGTGTGTATGAATAAGAGGCAATCTGGTCAAGACCCAAAGCTTCTGTCTACAGGCATGAAATTTGGGCACACTTTACATTTCAGGAGTACCTAATATACCCTTGTTGGATTTCTTAGAATAACAGAAAACAAAACTTTCAGGTATTTACCCTTAAGTGAAATTGCTACCTTTCTAAAGGTATTTCTCTTCTGGCCATGTACATCCTGTGATGTAACCCTAAACTCTTCTGGCCGGGAGCATGGTTGCCCCATTTCAAGAATCATGAAAGGACAGTTCCTTCTTAGGAAGCCAGCAAGTTGTAAACCCAGAGAGGATGAGGGGCTGTCAGAGTGTCCTATCAGAATAGGAGCACAATGCTGACAGCACGTGGCTCTCATGGTTCCTAACCAGTGCGCAGCCCATCAGCAAACATCAAACAAATATCAAACAAGAGTTCATAGTTACCAAATACCTATCAAGGTACCAGGTGGTGTTGCCTTCCACTACACCATACCCATGTCAGACTTAGCTAGAGTTTTTGGGACCCAGCAATGCAGTTTAAGGCATGTGAAATACACAAGTATTGTGTCATTAAGTTTGGTCTGTACTCACTGAGACAAATCATGGATTCTTAGGGAGAAGAAGACGAATCAAGATTAATCGGATCTAGCTCGAGAGAGTTGCAGGTGTAAGTGGGAAGGAGGAGGAGAGAGTAGGGTAGAGAGAGACACACAAAAAAGGAGAAACTGTAGAATGGGAAGGAAACGTAAATAGTCCCCACGGGGGTGCCTGAGTGGCTCACCAGTCAATTAAGCGGGCCGGCTCTTGATTTCAGCTCCGGTAATGACCTCACGGTTTGTGAGATTCAGCCCAGCATCAGGAGCCTGCTTGGGATTCTCTTTCTCTCCCAGCCCTCCCTCTGCCCCCATGTGCGCATGCATGCACATGCTCTCTCTTGCTCTCTCAAATAAACTAAAAAGAGAGAGAAGAAAAGGAAGGCAATCTGGCAAAGACTTCCAAATTCTCCCTCCCAATCAGCTCAGGTGTCTTTTTGAAAGTAGGCACATCTTTTCAAGAAGGTACAATCCACAAGTGAGCTTGGAGACAGACGTGCCATTGGGCGATCTGTGGAAAGCTCTCATGATCATCTACTGCTAACTGCATTCTGGGAATACCAAATGCAGTTATTAAGGTGAGTTTGCTGAGACAGAATGCGATTGTGTCCTGCAGTGGGACCCATACTGCCACTGTGCCAGGGAAGCTTGGAAAGCATAGGTTAACCTCCTTTCCATAGCACAGAGACACGCTCTCAGAGAACTTAAGGAGCTGGATTACTGCAGAAGTTTGTTTCTCTAGTTGAACACTGCTGGATTTTCCCCTCGTTCAGTGTAGGAAATCCCACTTCAAGTTCTGCATAAAAAGAAGAGTTCCAACGGCCAGGACAGTCACTGTGGACTCCATAGTGTTCCTATAACAGAGATATGGAGATAGAGAAACCCGCAGTTTGCTTGGGGTTTGCAAGCTGATTCTACAGTTGACCAGATTCCCTGCAATCCCCATGACAGATGCATGAGTAAGGATTCCACCGGTCCGTCTACCTCACGATCCTTGATTGATGTAGCCCAGCCTTCTTAATGGGTCAAAATGTCACACCCACTTTGAAACAATTAAAGCAGTCCTATCTTAAGACAGGAGAAACAGGAGCCCAGTTGAACATTCCCCCTCGCAGCCATTTCTGTCGTGCAGAAGATTGCAGCTTGACCTGCCGGTGAGGAGAGCGGCTGCAGTGCGGGGTTTGGATTTCCTTCTATTTCCACTATGGCCCTGATCATTAAAATGGGGGATCTCCGCAGAGTTAAAGGTTATTTTACACAGGAAGCACATTCAGTATTAGCACAACAAATGTTTTCCTTTCTCCAGCTATGGAAGAACTCTACTCACAGAGAGTCGTGATAAAGCAGAGTATCAGCCCTTTCCGCTCGGATACCAATAAGTCTTGCCCTTCAAAATTGCTGACCTAAAAAGGATACTTGAGAAGGAGCAGATCTTTTTTTTTTCTCTCTCTCTCTCTTAAAGAAAGCAACACCAGACACAGCCCGATTTCCTTGTACACTTAGATGCACACAAAAAAGAAAAGTGAGTCACTCTGAGTTTCTAACTTTAGTTTATAGAAACAAAGCACTGAATCATGTAACTTGTCAGTTAGGACAGAGACATAGTTTTATCTAGATAACGTTCATATTAAAGGAACCTGAGATTCTATTTTTGTGGTAGAGTGATAGGACGGGAGCTACAACTGTCTACTCGCCAATGACTTTGCGGATGAGGATATGTTACTCTAGAGAGTTTTCCAGTAGAGCTACCATAGGACCAGCTCAGCACAGTCTACCTTCATTCAGAATCAGCCATCCTCAGGTCAAAGCTGCTTCACATCCAGAACTGAACACAAGTATGCAGCTAACATTGGGAAAAGCACTGTAGACTCAGTCCAGATACTAATGTTAATCACCTGTGGATGGAGTGAAGGGTTTTAAAAAAATCACTTATTCAGTCAGCTGGAGAGCGAATGAAAATGTGTATGTAAAACATACTGAGCAGATATGATCGGAACTCAAGTCTTCCTGCAAATTGAAACAACACTCTTAGAAACCTGAAATAATGGAATGAGTCTACCTAAAATAATTAGTCCTATTTCCCGAATCCTTCCTTCTAAAACAAGCCCCCCCCCACCATGTCTCTGATACTTTTAAACTCACCATTATTATCTCTAATACATACAAAGTACCTTCTCAGCTCCTCTATTGGGTATGTAATTATAAAATGTCAATCAACCATGACAAGCAATTATTGATAACACTACTATGAAATAATTTTTAAAACAGGAATAACACTCAAGCTGCCACATTTCGCCACTCTGCCTCAGGTCCCTACCACTGCCCATTAAAGTAAATCAAGCAAAACAAAGTAATTTGCTGATTCAATGCATTCCAAAGCCATGAGTTGGGGAGGATCTGGTGTTTGGAATATTTGCACTACTGTTCTCCCAACCATAAGAGGTTTTATTGTTTGTTTGTTTTCTGTGAGATTTCCTGAAGTCATGGTATATCATTTATCACACACTGCAATTAAATCCAGTCCCACATAGAGTTTTCAAGAATGATTGATTCAACAAAACCCTGCCAGCATGAATTCTGTCATGTCTATATTTATCAGGGTCACTCTCTTTGCTTCATGACCTTCCTCCTCACAGCATGAGCCTGTAGACCGCTTACAGATGAGCATTCTGCTAAGAACTTCCACATCATTCCATGAGACTATCACAGAAAGGAACCAAGTTCAAAAGAGAGGTAGTGTTAGACTTCCCTCAACAACTGCCTAACATCCTTAGGGTAATTGATTTAAGGTGTTGGATGCATACCCTTACGTATAAGAACAGTTGTTGCTTCATGCCAAGTCCTGTGCTGAGCTGCTCACATGTGTTCAATTCTCACAACCACCTTTCAAGGTAAATACCATTACTACTTGCCATTTTACAAATGAGCAAATCTGGTCCCCATGGACTTGCACAGATCTCACAAGTAAGTGACACGATCAGCCAGTCAAACTCGAGCGCTCAAGCTCTTAGCCATTTACTATACGAACTGGGCAGAAAACTCAGCAACGATGCCATAAATACACAAAAATCACTATCTGGCCATACGTAAAACAAATATCTGTTGAAAGCTCTCAGGGGCGCCTGGGTGGCTCAGTCGGTTAAGGGTCCGACTTCGGCTCAGGTCACGATCTTGCGCTCTGTGAGTTCGAGCCCCGCATCGGGCTCTGTGCTGATGGCTCAGAGCCTGGAGTCTGCTTCCGATTCTGTCTCCCTCTCTCTCTGCCCCTCCCCCGTTCATGCTCTGTCTCTCTCTGTCTCAAAAACAAATAAATGTTAGAAAAAAACAAAAACCACGTACAAGATGAATAAAAAGAGCCGTTGTTTCCCTTTCAATAGTGTTTTGGTAGGACTTGATAGGGCTCCTGAGATAGCTGTAGAATGCAGAGGACCAGAAATTACACCAGCCAAAGCTGTTTTGGGTGATTACAATGGTCGCATAAAGAGGGGAACCACCACTCCTCAAACTCATGTCTTACAGGCCACCATTAACTAAACTGGGGATGTATTTCCATCTTGTCCTATTCTGATGTGTTAGCCTATAACTGACTTAACTAACCACTGGCTTCAAGAAAACCCAAATCGGTGGGTACTTAGGGGAAAAAAGACTTTCAGTCTTGAAAAGCCCGTTTCTTCCCTTCTTTATGAAAAGTAGCATTGGAATCAGCTCAACATGAAGAGTGGATGGAGCTCAGAAACAGTTATTTACATTTAATGATATGGCAGCCGGCACAGCCAGCCCCCACTCAGTGTTGCGCTGATTAGTTACTGCCCATTCACAAAATAAGGCTAGGCCCAAGGTGTCGTCTCTTCCTCCCACAATTTTAAATATAATCGAAAGACATCCTCAGAAAAGCCATTGGCTTGAGTCCCATGCTGTCTTCAATCAAATCTCAGCATCCTTTTCGAAACACAAAGTGTATCTTTTTAGCATCAATAACTAAATTTTCCAGCTCTGTGAATATGAGGGGTAGGAAGCCTTTGTCTTGATGGGGGAGGGGAATACAAGCTTCTCCTCCTTCCATAGCCATCAGAATCCCTTAAAGTGAAAGTACTTGTTATTTGTCCTTAGCAAATAAAACAAACAAGGATCCTTTGATTCTTAGGAAGCCCTTTCTTGTTAAGGTAACATTCTGTCTGACTTTTATGTTTCAGCGTTCATTGTATATTTAAGTATTTTAAAAAGTTTTGTTTCAAACCATTACACTTTTTCATAACTGAAGATAAACATGGGCAGGCTTTGTTAAAGATTAAAAATAAATTTCACACAAAACTGCAAAATGTGACAAAGATAATACCACGTGGGGTCAGTATGTTCCAAAACACGATTCTCAGGGGGCCCCTCTAAACACACTGCATCGTTAGAATTCTTGTTCTGAAAAGTTTCAGGAAGCCCCTGACTCCAACCCACCCTTTCCTGAAACTGGTGAAAGTATTAAAAAAAAAAAAAAAAAATTACCACTGAAGTGAAAAACAAAAAAAAAAAAAAATTTCACCGCATCAGGCAGGCATGTTTTGTCTCTTTTTAGACTGTTAACCATGTTCAAAAATGCATGAATGCTAACTCTGTGATAGCCTTCAAACAGAGAACACACTGGGATAATATTATAAAAAGAAATGTATTTACATCTCTCAATAGAAATGTTATCAAATGACTGCCATTAAGTCAACTTGAGAATAATTAAGTAGATCTTATTACTAAATGGAAAACATCATTTCTCTGGGCGCCTGGGTGACTCAGTCTGTTGAGCATCCTACTCTTGACTTCGGCTCAGGTCATGATCCCAGAGTCGTGGGATCGAGCCCAGTGTTGGGCCCCGTGCTGAGCATGGAGCCTGCTTAAGATTCTCTCTCTCTCTCTCTCTCTCTCTTTCTCTCTCCCTGTCTCTCTTGAAAAAAGAAAAAAGAAGAAAAAGGAAACATAATTTCTCTTTAAGCTATTACAGCCTGGTTGTAATCTCTTATAAATAAGAGATTATAGTTAATCTCTTATATAAATAAGTGTTCCCTCTTGGAAACACAAAACAGAGATAGATACAGGCTTCCCTTTGTGCCTGATTTTTCAAGCTTATTCCACCGAATCTTTGCATGTTTACTTGCTCTTCCATTTTACCCTTTCTTCCTATTCCAATACATTTCCTCCTCCCACCTTTGGGGGAGCCCTCTCCCCTCTTGGATTTGGGACTGGGGTGTCTGAAATACTAATGCAGTTCTTGGAACAGACGGTAGGTGGAGTTGAAAAGCCATGCCTCTGAGCCAGCCATCATTTCCGGAAGTCCCAAGTCGAAGTGCGGCAAACTCTGATATAATGGGCTAAGGGAGAGGAGGCTGCCTGGGAGAGAGGTGGGGAGCAGACCGGAATCAGAACACATGGGTGTCTACCCCTCCCTGAGATACCCATGCTTATGAATAGGACCCAGCCTCCTCGCTTTCGAATGAAAACGATTCCACCCCAACTTAGGAATTCTACCCCAGTTGAAGAAAGTCAGTATTTCAGACCCAACTGACACTTTGCACAAGGATTATACATATTCAAGGCCAATGATATTACATCTAATATGCCGGCGCCGTTTGCTAAAACTATGCAAAGATGTACACATGCGAATTCAATAAAGTCTAAAAAGTTTAGAATTATAAGAGTCCTTTTACAGATTCTATCCTAGCCTCGGGTTCTTGGAAGGAAATATTTTCCATAAGGAATAATGAAATACAAAGGTTTTCTAGGGTTTCTCTAAGTGAAAGGCTAGAAAATGGATCACCCAAAGATGTAAAACGCAGCTGAAACTATTATGGTACTTTGCTCAGAATGGAGTGTGATAGGCTATCGGGAAGGAATGCAATTTGTTCTCCCTGGAATGAAGTGGGGTTTATTAGTTATTCTTTCCCAGGACCAGAAATTGACAACTGGTTGGCCTAGATGAAATTGTTGCTATTTGGACAGGGTTGTGGGAATTTGCAAAAAGACCTAGAAAGTTGCAAGTTTAAGTACATAGTGGTTCTGGCATCAGGCCACTGCAGTCTGTGAAAAGTAGGACCAAAAACAAATTAATTCAGGGTGAAATCCTCATAAAAACTGGAATTATATGATCTTGGAATTACAGATCATGTGTTCTGCCTTCTCTTTAAAAGCAAAATTCCGGGACACCTGGGTGGCTCAGTCGGTTGAGCGTCCGACTTCAGCTCGGGTCATGATCTCACAGTCTGTGAGTTTGAGTCCCGCGTCGGGCTCTGTGCTCACAGCTCAGAGCCTGGAGCCTGTTTCAGATTCTGTGTCTTCCTCTCTCTCTGCCCCTCCCCCACTCATGCCCTGTCTCTCTCTCTCTCTCTGTCAAAAATAAATAAACATTAAAAAAATTTTTTTTAAATAAATAAATAAATAAATAAAAGCAACATTCCCCAGAAGAACATCTCTGAAGGATGACCTTCCAGACATTTCTGGAACACTTTGAGGAAAGGGTGCTAACAGCTTTTCAGAATGCCCCATTCCATTCTTGAACCCTTGATTTCAGCATTTCTTAAACTGTGGTGGGGAACCTGGAATACACAGACATACTCTTAGAGGTCTAGCAGTTGTATACGAGACCGATAAATTTTGTCTTTTCATTTGGACAATGAGCTAGAAAGAACTAATATGTAAGCATGTTATGGTAACCACTTTTTACAAATTAGACTTGTTGATTCTTGACCGGTTTCAGGTTTACAGCGAAATTGAGCAAAAAATATTATAGAGTTCCCACATGCCCCCTGACCTCTGTACCTCCAATTTCCCCATTATTACTGTCTTGTATTAGTGTGGTGCTTTTGCTGAAATTGAGGAACCAATATCAATGCATTATTTTTTTAAGGTTGTTTATTTAAGTAATCTCTACACGCGGTGTGGGGCTCAAACTCACAACCCCCCAAGATCAAGAGTTGCATGCTCTTTTGACTGAGCCAGCCAGGCACCCCTTGTTACCGTAATTTTTAAACTCTATGCCCAATGTGGGGCTCGAACTCACGACCCTGAGATCAAGAGTCATATGCTCTACCGGCTCACTATTCATTGAAGTTCATGCTTTATATTAGAGTTCATGCTTTGTGTTGTACATTCTATGAACTTTGATAAATGTAGTGACATCTTTTTATCTGAGGACCACCAGAATATATTTTTCAGTGCTGACTTTTGCTTGTGGGTTATGAGAGTAGTTCTACTTTAATTGTTTGGGATTAGTAAGGAAAGAACAGTGTCAGACTCGACAGGCAACAAATGGTGTCAATTTTCGTGAAAGAGAGTGACATAACATCATGCCTCCTAAATGACTCTCTGGTTTAGAAAAAGAAATATGTTTGGTTTGGGTTATCACAATTTATGCAGTGGTCGACACCCGCCCACGACAAAAGCCATTGGTTCCATATTCATGTTCTGAATGGTGATTTTGTTTCAGCAAAATAAAATAATCTGTCACATTAAAATCAGTTCATTTAAATATTGTTGCCTTGCTTTGCATTTAATTTATACATTTGCAAATGTAGTTTATAACTTGAATTTGGAAATTTGCATAACTGGAAGCATAATGACTTTATGCCTAGCTTTATGCCTAGCTTTATGCCAACAATTAACATGATAGAAAAAATATTTGTAGGAGCTCCTAAGTGGCTCAGTCGGTTAAGCATCCGACTTCAGCTCAGGTCATGATCTCAGGGTTCTGAGTTTGAGCCCCGTGTTGGGCTCTGTGCTGACAGCTGAGAGCCTGGAGCCTGCTTCAGATTCTGTGTCTCCCTCTCTCTGCCCCTCCCCTGCTCACACTCTGTCTCTCTCTCAAAAATCAATAAACATTAAAAAAAAAAAACTTTTAAAAAAAGGAAAAATATTTGTAAATCCTGGGAATTTGCAAGAGTATTTTTTCTCTATCAGAAGGTCCGTACATGATTCAGGTTTAAGAAACTCTTTTCTAAGCGTTAGTTTTTCCCTATAGGGAGCACAGAACTGCCTCCTTGTGATTTGCACCCACTTATCCTGCTTCTGCCCTCTGAAATCTAATGCTTCTACACAACAGCCCTCTAAGTATTTAAGTAGAACAATTGCTCAGTTTGTAGCTTTCTTTTTTATAGTTTAAGGGGCTGCAACAGGTTAACACAGATTGAATATATGTAGAATTCCTGGAGCGCGAGTTATAACCCTACTCCTCCCCCTTCCACCGATTGTCCCAGATGAGGGTATTGAGAGCTGAGGCTAAGATCCGCTTCTCTCATTTACCAGCTCTCTCGAAAGTGAAAACAAGCTTAGCCTGAGCTGATTTGTTCTTAGTGAGTTCATATCAACTCTTAAGGGTGCTTCCTTTTCTGAATGCTCATGGTCATGTTCAGGGTGGATTAAGCTGAAGGCTGATAGTTTCTGTAATAGAGCCTTCTCCTATTTGAAAACCAGGACAATGTTTTCCTATAACTGGTGTTCTTCTGGAAACTCCATCATTGTCTATGATTTCTCAGGGAGAGCCGAGAGAGTAACTCTTCAAGCAAAACCTCATGTTATTTTTCCCACCTGGAATGAAGGGTGAGCAGGGCTTGCTGGAAAATACTGAGTCACTGACACCTAAAAGCATTAGGAAGTTACTGCCTGGGGTCCTTGAAGCTCTAGATGAAGGTACGACTTTGGGGTTGGGGTCAAGGTAAGCAGGACGTAAAGGCTCCGTGAAATTGGGAGAGGTGTTAGCTGGTTGCTAAAACAAAATAAGGACTCTGACAAGAATCCGTTCTTCTTCTAGCATGGAAGATGACAGTGCGTCTCAGGTCAAAAGGAGAGTCAACAGAAAAACCAAAGAAAAGGTTGAAGTCAGTGACCTCAAGAACTGAGAGCAAGTTGGCATGAGATTTGAGGAAAGGTTTCTTCAAATAGGAAGTTAAGGAATGAGCACATAGGAGAGCCTATCCTGAAGCACCATATATATGGATGCCCATATGAAGGTGTGAGTGTGTGTGTGTGTGTGTGTGTGTGCACGCACATGTGTGTGTGTGCACGCGCACGTATGTGTGACACAGAGCAGAAGTGGAGGTGAGGCAATTTTGCAAGCAGTCTAACCTACACAGCCTACCCCTAAAAGGATAGGAAAAAGAGGGAATTGAGCATTCCAACCTGCTACCTTTCAGTCATGTGATTTGGACTAATGTTTACATTTACTGATAAGACCATTAAGAGGAAACTACAAACTCTGATTATTCAAAGCCAGAGGCAACTCCTGTTGGAATCGGTGGTGATGAGGAAGGCTGTATAGGAAAGCCAATGTTTCCCAAGCCAACCTTTGCTAGTGTAGGTGTAATTCTTGGATATACTCCTGGTTGCATAAAGACAAGCCTAGGTATTCTGCAGGTAACAAAGGGGCGTAGACCGTGAGACAAGCAAGACTGGATAAGAGTCTTCGTTCCACCATTTACTAGCCTCATGACCTTAACAAATTTACTTCACTTCTCTGTTGCACATTTGATCTCTGGTAAAATAGGATGTCAATGGTGATACTTAGCTACAGGGCTGTTGAGAGAATTAAATGAGTTCATGTATATGCGAAGTACTTAAAGAGGAGCCCACGGAAAGTGTTACATTGTGTAAGAATTATTAGTTTACTTTGGCCTTCCCCGCACAGGAAGCTGGGAAGGGGGCTCTGTGGCCAAGGGAAAAGGAATTACTGCACGTGGCTTCAACCAGTCATGACTATCCCCTGGTATTATCACAGGGGTGAGGACTCCTTCCCTGGCAGCTGTATAAAATCTGAGTTGTGTCAGCAAGGAAAAAGAAGGAAGGTGGTAATGGCTCTTGGAGTAGCTACCGAGCCCGTCTGCCACACACCTGATTTACAGGTGAAGCACAGGGACGCACGAAGCCTCCCCAAGATGGCACATGTCCTTGGCAGTTAAGCACAGCAAAATACAGGTCTCCTGATTCACAGTTACTTTTTTGGTACAAGATGATTGGATAGCTACATGCTTCCTAACTCTCATGGCCCTGGTACCAAGTTTTGATACACAATGTACAGGTCCTAGAAATTCTGGACAACAAAATACAGCCATCGCCTGAACATACACCAGCGACTTAACGGTACGTCCGATTCGGAGCGCCCTCCATAGGTTACTCGGTCATGATTCTTCATCTGAGATATTCTGCTTGGCTCATTTGCTGAGAGATCTTCCAATATTTTTAAGAACAGAGAACACTTCCATTCCCGGGCATACACTCCCTGCTTTTAGAGTTTAGACAGAAAAGAACCAGCTATTTATCGAACAACACACTCCCTCCATTTTGAAGCAATGTAAATATCCAGTATCAGAGGGATAGTTAAATCCTGATTCCATTATGAAATATGATGCAGAAATTCATCTCATCAGTTTAAAAACTGTGTAGCAACAAGGAAGTGTTGGTGTTGCAATTAATGTTAAGTAAACAGAGCAGTATAGCAGACGCTCTGGGTCCGCCCATGTCACTCAGGACTCTCAGCTGTTCCAGCCAAGTTCCCGCTGCCAGATTGAGCATCTCTGAACCTGGGGGCTCTTTCCCAGCCACCCCCATCTGGGAACACACACCCAGCCGAGGAATTAGCTCTCCTTCCCCACCACCCCGCACCAATCCTCAAACAATGACTCTGGGGAGTTGATGTAAAAATGGCCCTGCTCCTTCACCCTAGAGAGTAGAATGATTTTGAGGCGTGTGTTTTGTATCATGGCCCCAAATGTTCTGGAGAACAAGCTTCTATCACCTCACAAGTTCACTTTTTATTGGCTGTTACCCTTCCCTTTAGTGCTTCCCCACTAGCCTGTATTGCCTGTATTTCCCAAAGAATTCCTGTTTCTCAGGGTCTGCTTCTGGGAAAATCCCAAGCTAAGATGTGCAGAATAAGGAAGTGAAGACCATCCCTCTTTGCCATTAGAGATGATGTGTATACACACAGGCCAGTTTGAAAAGGAAATACACGGTGGCAGGCATTGGATGGGGATGGTGAGAGCACATTCGATTTTTTTCCCTCTATTTTCTAAACTTTCTGTAAAGCTGTTATATGAGTTTTTAAATGTTTTTTGTTTCATATTTTAAAACAACTCTATGCCCCCAATCCGCATGCCCGGAAGCCTGGAAACAAGAAGGGAGAAATAGCTGTGGAAAAATGGGCTGCCCCCAGAACAGTCTGCTGTTGGGGAAACCAGGAGGCACTGAGGTTTCAGGAGCAGGTCAAAGGTGGAAAGACATAGCCTTCTAGAAACCAGACCTCAATCTGGTCCACATCTAACATCTACATAAACCCAAAGTTTATATTGTTTAGCACCCTAAGTACAAAAATGTCTGTTTTTTCAAAAAGCAAACTGTAGAATGGCAAACACATAATGCATTCATTCTTGTTTTTCTTCCTCTAAATTCCAAATAAGCACTTTCTGTGGAAAATTCTTTCACAGATAAGTGAAATCATTTCTGTTTTAAAGTTGTGATCTACAGTTTATATGATCAGAGCTGCTTTTCTTTTACTAAGCTATCTTCCATGTAAAACCTATTTTTAATCTGAACAGGTGAATTTGATTATCTTGCTTCTAGAAAAAATGTTAATAGGCTGTAGAAACTAACATTTATTTTTTCATTGTTTTCTTCTTTAGAACATTTGATTGAAATTCACACACACACACACACACACACACACACACACACACGATTCTATTGCAAAGGGAATTTCGGTCCCAAACTGAGAGCTAAACAAATTATAGATGCAAAGCCAAAGTATTTGGGACATGTGGTCTCTGAGAAAATATTGTACCCAACAGTGTCACTTTTGAAATGGAAAGGAGTGGATAGCTACTGCATCCAAGAGGGTAAGTGATTTTATTTGAAAGGCTAATTAACCCAACTTACAAGTTTTTCTTCTTCTCTAGACAAAGAGGGTGGCGTAACTTTCTACCAGTAAAATAAGGAAGGAAAATGTGCTCTTTACCTCCTATTATCTTTTTCTCATGGGAAGACTGATAAAGGCTGCATAGTATAGTAGTGAGAGACCATCGAGTTTCAAATCCTGATTCAGCCACTTTTTGTCTGGGAGACCTTGGGTGAGTTTCTCAACTCCTCGGTGCCTCAGTTTCTTTCTCTTTAAAATTGGCATTACACCCAAAAGAAACTGAGCAACTCTATGCCAATCAGCGGAAGAATGAATGGGAAAATTACATGGCAGAGAAAAAGGGCAGCTTCTTGTGAAAACATCACTGAATGTGAGGGATAGGATGCCGAGGGAACAAAAGAGTGTGCCACGCTTTATAAAGTCCAAAAATGAAGAAAACTCAGCAGTAAAGTATCAGGCAAACAATAGAATAAGAAATACAAAATTCTGGATACAAAGTTACATGCGGGGAGAGCAAGAGAATGAAATGGGAGGAACACAGGGATGGACCTAAGTCAATGTTAATATTCTCCTTCTTGGGTTGGGCGGGAAGTTCATTGGCAAGTTCGTTTTATTACTTATAATACGAGTAAAGGTTTTGACGCAACATGGATAGACCTTGAGGGTATTATGCTAAACCAAGTAAGTCAGACAGAGAAAGACAAATACCATAGGATTTCACTTATCAGTGGAATCTAAAAAACAAAGCAAAACAAAGCAAAGGAATAAACAAACAAAGAGCAGAATCAGATCCAACAATAGAGAACCAACTGATGGCTGGCAGAGGAGAGGGTGATGGGAGAGGATGGGCAAAGTGAGTGAAGGACAGGGGGAGAAACAGGCTTCCGGTTGTGGGATGAATAAGTTACCGGGAGAAAAGGCACAGCACAGGGAATATAGTCAATGGTAATTGTGTGGTGACAGATGGTAGCTACACTTTTGGTGAGCACAGCAGAATGTGTGAACTTGTTGAATCACTATGTTGTGCACTTGACACGGATGTAACATTGTGTCAACTTTACTCAGAAAATATATGGATGCATGACTAAAAGATGAATGACAGAGGGCCATGGCTGGAACAATGACGGCGCGCTCTGAAAGAAAGATTACGATGAACCCAAGGTTGTGCTCGTGCATCTGAAATTGACAAAAACCAACACAGATACGATCGTACCTACGTCATAGAGCTGTTACAAGAAGGAAATGAGAAAATGCCTGTCAAATGCTTGAAGTATCGCCTAGAAACTAGCACATCTTTGATAGATGTTGCATCAAATCGCTCTTTTGCAAAACCCTAGTTTTTAGACTATTTCAGACTTTGGAAGTGTCTCATATATTTAGGGTGTATCCGTTTCAAACAAACAAGATTGATTACATAACTGTTGGTGTTGTCAGCTCAGTTCTGCACCATTATCACAGAGGAATAGAACGGACCCTTGCACTCAGCCATTCCTTTTCCAGGGCCTACCATGTGCTAGGTACTGCTTTGGGTCCTGAAGACTGCCGTTGAGTGTAGAAGATCTAGTCTTCACCACTGTGGAGTGCACAGGATGGTGACGGAGAAGGCCAATCACCACGTGGTTGTCAAGGTGACGGGGCCCAGGAAGGAGAGGAGCACAGGGTCAGATGTGACCTCGTACTATTGAACCACAGAGAAACAGCATGGCAGCGTGCGGGGCACGGGCTGGCACCAACCACCGAGGGTCTACGGTCCCAGCTCTATCTCCCTGGCCAAATAACCTGCCTCAAGGTTGTTTCGAGGAGCAATCCAGTTAGCCTGAGCCAAGCATTTGGAAGAGTGCCTGGCACACAGTGAGTATTGTGTTGGTATCATAAATAAAGCCGGTGTATTTCCTTAGAAGTTCAGCTCCCCACTTCCCTTTTTATACAACACACACTCTTATCCATTCAGGCTGCTGTAGCAAATTGCCATAGGACTGGGTGGCTTACAAACTGCAGAAACTTACTTCTCACGGTTCTGGAGGCCACGAAGTCCAAGATCAAGTGAGCAACAGATCAGTCTCTGGTGAGAGTCTGTTTCCTGCTCCGTAGACAGCACCCTCTCACGTGCCCTCACATGGCGGAAGTGGGGGGGGGGGGGCTCTCCGGGGTCTCTTTTATCAGGGCGACAGTCCCGTTTATGGGGGCACCATCCCAATGATCGCATCACCCCTCAAAGACCCCATCTCCTAATACCATCACCTTGTGGATTAGGTTTCAACATGTGAATTTTGGAGAGACACAAACATTCATTCTGTAGCAGTGGTGAATCGTACCTCCTTCCCGTGGCACTTTGGAGCATCGAGCTGGTGTGTGTGTGAAGGGCTAAGCACAGCCGTGACACTCCCAAGGTCTTTGAGCCACAATTACCTTTGACTCGCGGACGAGATAATCTTGGAGAATGATTAGCTATTCTTTATTTAACATGCGGTGCAAGGATATAGTGCTGGGGACCACATCTGCTTAAATGCCACGTCACCTAGGGGGTTTGTAAGCAGAAAGGACAGCCAACTTCCACCTTGGCTCTTTTGTCCTCAGCTTCACGCGCGAGTGTATAGAACCACCAAACGTGGACCCCTTCGTGCTCCCAGGGCCTGATGATTCAGGATTCATTTTTGACTGTTCATTGTGGACATAAGCCAAGGCTTAGGGTCACCCCGCCGCCAAAGGCCCCAAGGGTCTCCATCACCCTCTTTCCTCTCTCCCCACCCCCACGGTCACCCCTAAAAAGTCAGCGAGAAACAATTTGGGTGAATGAGGTTCACAAACCTGAGAACTCGCCTTACAATGTAAGCACAGTATTACACTGGATAGAAATGTCAGATGTGCTTGACATAAGCCTCGACTATATTCCAGCCAATGAAATTGATAGTGGCATTTGCCTGTGATCACTGGGACACTTCTCATTCAAGAACACTTCTTAAACATCGCGGTGCTTATCTAGACACTATATAAAGACATATTTGCTTTCACTCGCTTAGAATAAGTGTACTCATAATAAGCTTAAGAGATTACTCATAATAAGCTTTTAAATACATTTCTCTGCTTCTGTGCAGAGAAATACACAGAGCTGATTCCATGGGGGAAATGAAGCGTTAACATATGGAAGATGAGTCCTTAATCATCGGAGAATGATGATCCGTGACTCCTTAATTCAACACGAGCATATTCCACTCTTGGCTTAGACGCTGAGAGGGAGTTGGGACAGGTCTGTACTCTCAAGCAAGTTAAAAAGAAGTTGGCTTTGCTTCTTCTTTGTGACCGTGGAAAAGTGTTAGATAAGTGTAAAAGCGGGTATACATTTTTGGAACGCACCTTCCCTATAAAAGGTCAAGCAAATTGTATTGAGCAAGGAATGGTTGGAGGTTAACTCTCTCGCTGCAGAAATGCCCAGCAAGGGACGTGCCACTTCGAGCCTCTCAGGATGATGGCTCCACATACCCCATCTTCAACCCCAGGTCACCCAGGCCTGGGGCCTGGCATGGACAGCAAGCTGCCTTAGCCTTCCCACTCTTCAAACCCTGCAGGCTGTCTGTACTGTCCCTGTCTGTACAAACCCTGTCTGTACTGTCCCACTGAGCTTAATTACCTTCCTTGTTACCCTCAGAGTGACATCTCCTGCATTACGGACACAGAGTCGAGCAGGCAGCGAGGGTGGTGGGAAGGGCTAGCCCCCCGAGGCAGGGGCACGGACACATGGGTCCTGGGTGCTTGTCACTAAAGTGATAGGTTCCGCCTAAGTCCCCTCCAAAGCCCCTGCCAAGCCCAGAGGAGCTAATTAGATTAGGAGCTGATGAATTCACCAGCCATCCGTTCCGGCGGCTGTTTTCTGGGTGCACATTCTGTGTAGAAGAGACGAATCCCACAGATTTGGTAATGGAGCTGGCTCAGCTGATCAGTCCCGCTTCCTCTCCGTGGGGGAAGCCCGGATCTGGCCAATCTGAGTAAACTCAGTCACTTCCAGCTGAAATTCTGTCGCTTGGGGGTAGCCCCTCAGTTCAGGATCCTCCCTTTGGTCTTTTCATTTCCTTCTCTCGGGATAGGATCTGGATTAGGAAGTCTTATTTAACATTTTGTCAAGTCTGTGACGGGGTAGGGGACGAGAAAAAGTTCTGTCTGTTCTGAGGTTAGCTTTGGCTTCCAATGAGCTGGGACTGGCCTCTCGGGTCCAGAATGTGGCCCTCGGTCCCGGCTTACGGTGAGGCTTCCCCTGGTTGTGATGTCCGCATGTGGCATCTTCTTGCCTTTGGCCCTTCTGTGTAACCCAAGTCGGGGGGGCAGGTGGTGCTGTGGAACTCTAAAATGCCCCCTTGGTGTCATGCAGAAGTGAGGGGCTGTGCCAGAGTGCCCAGGGGTTGTGCAGGTTGCTCTTGGCTCAGAAGGCAGGCCCGAATGCCAACATCAGACCCCACATCCCCGCCTTATAGGAATCTCTCTCAGGGCTTGCTTTGCTAAAAAATGCTGCACCTTTCTCCAGAGCTCACCTGCATCTTGACCCAAGCCCCATTTCCTCCAGTTCTCCATCGCTGAACCCATTAAACTCACCTTGGCTGGAAAGACAACTGCGGTGTTATCCTGAACCCCCTCTCTCTGATGTTTATGGTATAATTTATTTATGGCATATAACATATGCTGGGAGGGTGAAGGAGCCATTTGGGCATAGGACAAGCAGGCCGGGCGGATTCTCAGAGGAACTTACGTGAAAAGATACGTATCCATATATCGTGTTAGATATATACAAGTCCGTGTAGAGTTCTTAAAAATATTTATAAGGAAACATTAATTACATCGAAATCTGAGACGGGTCAGAAAAGACAAATGACCCAACGGGGTGGGATTCATCTGAACTGCAAAGGGCAATCCGAAGAGCCTGAGGGAGAAGAGAGTGGGGGTTCACGGGGAAGAGAAAGGAGCCCCGGGTCTGGGGTTGATGCACGTGAATAATGCCCACAGGTTGGAGGTGAGTGTGAAGGGCGCGGACTGGGGGTGGGGCTGGGGGCCGAAAATACTCTTGACCAGAGCAGAGCCAACGAGGAGGGCCGAGATGAGGAGAGAGAAGTGGGCAGGCAGGAGGGGAAGGGCTTGAGCAGGGCGGGGTTGAGTCTGATTTGATTCGATGACACGAAGGAGGTTCTACTATGTGGCCGAGCTGGGAGGAATGGATATAAGTGGTTCAAGACCACTCCCGGTGGGGAGCCGTGGAGGGGTGGCTCGTGGAGGGTGGGAATGTGCTGGAAGTGGATACAGAAAGCAGCGAGGCAGCTTGCTGAGCCAGCAGGGCTTGGTCCAAGGATTTGGAGGGGATCCTGGAAAAGGGGAAGCTCAGGGCTTGGTCCAAGGATTTGGAGGGGATCCTGGAAAAGGGGAAGCTCAGGGCTTGGTCCAAGGATTTGGAGGGGATCCTGGAAAAGGGGAAGCTCCGAGGGGATGTGAGGTGGGCCGGAAAGACGGAAGCCGCTGTCCTGGGCGGCTGCAGGGGGGCCGATGAGGCTGGAGAGGCGGGCGAAGACGACTGAGGCGTTAGACTCGCACGAGCAGCAGGACACTGGCACAGCCCACAGGACGAGCTTGGGCAACAGGGAAGGCTGGGTGAGGAAGGGTGGGGAGTTTGAGGTCTCAGGGCTATTTACATTCAGCTGGAGACGTCCTGGAGCCCTTGGTACGTGACTTAGAGGAGAGGAAAGGCCC